>NC_142584.1:110811512-111436512 GCF_965207765.1 Zootoca vivipara | reverse complement strand
GACTACAACTCCCATCATCCCTGACCATTGGCCAAACGGGCTTGGACTGATGAGAGCTGGGGTTTTACAACATCTGGAGGGCCACAGGCTCGCATCCCTGTTCTAACCACACTATAGCAGCTCTCCTTAAGAAAGCCTTCCCCAACCTGGTGCCCTCCCGTTGTATTGGACTACAACTCCCATCAGCCACAGCCAGCTATTGATGGAAGGTGCAGGACTAAAGAGTTTTAATGAAATTAATTTTTGTATGTGTGTCTGTGTGTGTACACAAAAAAACATGCATGGGTGTTGGCTCACACAGCAAGTGAAAATCACTCCCCAAGAATTTACTTACGATTGCAGTTTTTAAAAGTGGGAGGGGAAATAATTTTAAGCAAACAGAAAAGCAAAAATCAATTGCCAACTGACAATGAACATAAGGACATTCCATCAATCCTGCTTTGAATGTAGGCATTAATATAGGCAGCCCAAACAGGCATCTAAGCGAAACTGGGGGTTGTTAAGTCGCACGTTCTAATGTAAGAAAGGACGAGTCACAAAGTAGAACAATTAAAACCACAGAGACGTTCTTGGCCTCCGTACAAGCCTAACCCTGTTCTGCTTAGGCTGCAAACTTCTCAGCCGCCCCCCACTTCTCGCCAAAGGAGAAAAGCAGCCTTGTAGTCTGGCAACAAGGAATTGTGTGCAGGCAAGTAAGTGGGGCTAGAGGAAGATGGCAGGGAGAGGGTGAAGCTCTCTGTCCTTCTCCCAGCACAGGAACCCAGTGGATTGTAACGGGGTTTTGTTTTGTTTTGTTTTGCAGGATGAATACTGATGGGTGCATGGAGTGGACGAAGCATGCCTTTATTCCATCTCCCAGTTCCAAAAAAATCTATTCAATATATATATGGTCCTCAAAACAGAGGACGTATCAGCTATTACCGTAATTATATTAACCCAACAGCTGCAGCGAGCTTTCTCCAGGGGCTTATCTCGCTTGTTTCTTTGAAAGCTGCTCAAGGACCATCCAATTTTCTGCTGCTCCAGAGAAGCGGACACAGAGCAATAGATTCAAACTTCAAGAAAGAATATTCCACCTAAACATTAGGAAGAATTTCCTGACAGTAAGAGCTGTTCGGCAGTGGAATTTGCTACCAAGGAGTGTGGTGGAGTCTCCTTCTTTGGAGGTCTTTAAGCAGGGGCTTTGGCAGGCATATGTCAAGAATGCTTTGATGTTTCCTGCTTCGCAGGGAGTTGGACTGGATGGCCCTTGTGGTCTCTTCCAACTCTATGATTCTATGATTCTAATTTTAAGAGACCTTACAGGGCAAGATATATTTCGCTCCATAAGACGCACCTGACCATAAGACACACCTAGTTTTTAGAGCAGGAAAACAAGAAAAAAAAATATTCTGAGCGCGGGGCAACGGCGAACAGCCTGCCCACTGCTCCCAAACCTTCCCGGGGCTACAGGGGAAAGGGGAGGCTGCTAGCGAGAGCCACGCAGAGCGTGAAAGCGGGTCTCACTTTTCAGCGAACCGGGAGGAGGGACGGACGGGGCTCCCATCCATCCCTTCTCCCAGTTCGCTGAAAAGCAAGCTTGAGTGGGAGCCGCACACAGCTGCCACTGTGTGCCATGGCTCCAGCAGCAGAGGGACCCCGCTGCCGTCCAGTGCCTTCGCTCCATAAGAAGCACTGACATTTCCCCTTCCTTTTCAGCGAAAATTACGTTAAGCCGCTGAAGGAGGCTCACTTGAGCCAAAACACACTGGGCTAATGTATACAACAAAAATCCATCGTTTCCAGCATCTCTGAGAAGCCTAGAATTGTAGAATAGGAGGGGACCACAAGGAATATCTGGTCCAACTCCCTGCAATGCAGGAATCTTTCGCCCAACATGGTGCTCAAACACACAACCCTGAGATTAAGAGTTCAAAAGAAAAAAAAATAAAGCAGCATGCCTTTGATACCACTGTCCCTAGCTGAACAGTTCCAAAATATGCCCAGGTTGCAGCTATGGATAACCTCCTGGGAAAGGCAGGTTCCGCTCTCAGCCAAAGTTTAAATCAGTGGTTTCTGAACTTTTTCCGATTGCCACTTCCACGGTTCTATAAACGTGCCCCCGGTGCCCCCTACCCTAATAAAAAGCATTATTTGGAACTGTAGTTTGCACAGCACGCTATGGAAGATAACAACACATCAAGTTCAAAACAGCAACAATTATTTGCATTTATTCAATTGAAACTGTTTAGTTTAATTAATTCAACAAAATGAACTTGACCCAGCGAAACCTGCTTTTTCTTTCTTTCTTTTTTTTGAGCCTGGTAGTCATTTAGTCTCCCTTTGCCTCCCGGGGGAGCCGAGGCACTATCCACAACTGGTTCAAATGGGCTGTCTGCTGGTCGATGCAGGAATAAAGGATGCCCAGATCTTATGGACAAAGTATTCCTCACTGCCACCTCCATAAGATCACACCTGTGTGCATGCTGTGTCAATCAGCCTGGAAGAACAACTCATTTAAAAAACAAACAAACCACTTTTGCACTTACCATTACAGGTGTGGGTTTGCATCCAGTCCCTTGAATGATGATGCCATCTCAACCCCGCAATGGCCAGTCTTAGGAGCAAGGGATAATGGAGCAATCTGTGACAACAGTGCTTGGAAGGAAGCCACAGAGAGAGAGAGGCGCTCTCCATTTCTCTCTCCTCCCTCGCAAAAATGACCCTCAGAAATTAAGGCTTGCTTGAGCAGAAGGATCTATTGAAAGTATAAAGTCAGGGTGTGTGTAGTAGAGCAATCTCCTTTCAGCCATCTTAACTGCATTACAGCCACTGATAAGAGTTTCAAGAGCTAACTAATGCATAGGGAAACTGAACTTGTAATTATCTTCCACACACACCCTTACAGTACAGTACAGTACAGTACAGTACAGTACAGTACAGTACGTTCATGGCCTGAACCAAACCCTTCGGCAAAGCAAGATAGCGCTGTGACTAGCCCTGTGAAAGCGTGTGAAATATTCCAGTTATGCCCACAGCAGGCTTCCTGGCCCTTATCTGAAGAAGGCTTCTGTGTGACTCAAAAGCTTGCTACCACGTCCACAGCATCTGCCAAACTAAGAAGGTAATTTGAGCCCTTTGGAATGTTCACCGCAACTACCCTAAATTTCTTGTCCCGAAGCCTGGATATTGTAAAACAGTAGGTTATCTTCACTGCTGCACAGAAGGACCGATGACAAAGGACACTGGTGCTCTTCAGCCAGTCCCAAAGGAGTAGAAAATGTCACTCTGCTACAAAATCTACACTCCTGTCTTGGCAATGTCTACGCTGGCTTGGACATGTGCACAGAATGGAAGATGGCAGGATCCCCCAAGGATGTGCTCTGCGGGGAGCTGGCTTGAGGCACCCGGTCCACTGGCAGACAAACTCTGCGATACAAAGATGTCTGCAAATGTGACACGAAGGCTGCCGACGTCGACCCCACCATGTGGGAATCCCTTGCAGACGACAGACCATGCATCCGTAGCAGCGACCAGTGGAATGACCCCTGGGAGGAGCGCAGAGAGAAGAAATGCCAACCTGGTGCATATGTAACAGCAAAACCGGACGCCTTCATCTGCCCTGGCTGCAACAAAACATGTCTCTCCCATATCAGTCTCTACAGCTACAGCAGGTGCTGGTACTTTCCAACAGTTTTGACTTCGCTTCCAAAGGCGCACTCTTCCATTGTTTCCCAAGACAGACAGATGCCAAATATTTATCATAATTTGAAAGGCTTCTCTCTCCGGTTTAGGAGCTGATGCCATTTGCCTTATGCCAAGTCACGCCATTGTTCCTATCTAGCTTCGCATTTTCTACCTTGGCTCTCTGGGCTTTCAGGGAGGGTCTTCTCCTGGAGATTGAACCTGGGACCGTCTACATGCAAAGCAGATGTCCTGCTACTGGCCTACGGCCTTCCCCGTTTCCTCTTCTGACCCAACACTTTATAACCCCCCAAAAAGCCTTTCCCACCACCCTGTGCAAAGACACTCACTTAATGCGCAAAGACCTCTATCAGGAACAGTGTTAGAAACTCAGATATATAATCTAGGCGCCAAACAGCCCCTTAAACCTAGGATGTGGTTGCCACAACAGAATGTCCATATGCCGGGGGTTGGACTAGATGACCCTTGGGTCCCTTCCAACGCTACGATTCTATGATCTCAACGACATTGCTTGATTGTAACTTGCTCTGAAAATAATTCACTTGTCTCAGTGTGCAAGGAAGAGAAACACACGCGGTGAAAATGGAAATGGTATAACCATGGACTAAGGCAGAGGTTCTAAACCAGGCATCCCCAAACTATGGCCCTCCAGATGCTTTGGCCTACAACTCCCATGATCCCTAGCTAACAGGACCAGTGGTCAGGGATGATGGGAATTGTAGTCCAAAACATCTGGAGGGCCGAAGTTTGGGGATGCCTGTTCTAAACTGTGGTCTGTGAGCTCCACTTGGTTGGCCTGATGTGATGGAGGTCTAAAATGCCCAGCAAGGTGCCCATGATTTGTGCCACAGCGCAGGAGCAAAAGGCATGCATCTTTTGCGGTGCAAAAAAACAGGTTGCCCGATAGAGATGCTTAGCGCCAACCTGTCACCCAGAAATCTCCACACCACCGCTACTGGGTTTGCTCAGCATCAAGATGGCATCAGGCAAGGCCTAAGAGGTTGCCGGTCAATTATCCTACAGAACAATGGTGTCAAAAATCTTGATAAAATTAGATTCCTGCACTGCAGGGGGGGTTGGACTAGATGGCCCCTTGGGGTATCCTTCCAACTCTACAATTCTATGAACCATACTCTGGTTGTCAACAATCAAGCCTTCAGTGTTATGGGCCCAGTCTTGTGGAAAGCTCTTCCAATGGAGATGTTCAAACGTTTAACTTAAATCACGGCTTCCCAGGGAATCCTGGGAAGTGTTGTTAATGAAGGGTGTCAGGCATTGTTAAGATACACGCTGCTATTCCCCTCCCCTCACAGAGCTACTGTATCCCAAGCTTCCTGTGAAGAGGAATTGTTCAACCTCTCTGGCAACCGTGGCTCTGGAACAGGGGTCTCCTAACAATTCTCAGCACCCTCTACAAACAGCAGAGTTCTTTGGGTAAAGTGGTATTGTAAGTGCTTTAATTCCAAGCTGTGAATGTGCATTAAGCAGAACTTAGCGGAAAACCCACCCCAAAATCCTGAACATTGGCCATACTGGCTGGCGTTGGTGGAAGTTGAGTCCCACCACCTAAATTCCCTGGGGAGTTGTTGCAAGGGTTGCTGAAATAATGCAATGAGAAGCACTCTGAAGAGTCAAAACAGCAGTATGTAGACAGTTGAGCATTGTGACCACTTTCTCCCCACCTTTGCAGTGCAGCCACTGCAAACCCCCCCCCCAAAAAAAATATATGCAGAAAGTACCATAACGGAGATGACACAAGGTTGTGCACACAGACCTTTCATTCCGGAATACCTCTGCCAAGACCCCAGACTTCCTGGTCTTTTACAAACATGAAAACTCAGGACGGCCTCACCAATTCAGTTTTCAAATACTCATAGAATCATAGAGTTGGAAGAGACCACAAGGGCCAGCCAGTCCAACCCCCTGCCAAGCAGGAAACACCATCAAAGCATTCCTGACAGATGGCCGTCAAGCCTCTGCTTAAAGACCTCCAAAGAAGGAGACTCCACCACACTCCTTGGTAGCAAATTCCACTGCCGACCAGCTCTTACTGTCAGGAGTAAAATAAAAAAAATTCCTTCAGTAGCACCTTAAAGACCAACTAAGTTTTTGTTTTGGTATGAGCTTTCGTGTGCATGCACACTTCTTCAGATACAGTGAAATGGAAGTTTCCAGGCACTTATGTAGAGAAGGGGTGGGGAGGGGTGGGGATGGGGAGGGGGGATCACTCAGAAGGGTGGTGGAAATGGGTTACTGTCAGGAAGTTCTTCCTAATGTTTAGGTGGAATCTTCTTTCTTGTAGTTTGAATCCATTGCTCCATGTCCGTTTGTGGGAGGCCCAGATCCAGGAAGCCCTGGATTCAAGTCCCTAGCCCAGCCATGGCAATTCAGCCCCTGTTTCACCACCGGCTCAAATGGGGTTAATAAAGGCCTCCCACTCTGGGCAGCTGCAGGAATGTGATAAAGATTATCATCATCATCATATATTTATTTATACCCCACCTTTCCCCCCAACAGGGACTCAAGGCGGCTTACAGATAAAATAAAAACAGCTTAAAACAATTTGGGGGGGGATTATTAAAAAACCAAATTAAACTTTAATAGAATTAAAACTCTCTTTGTAGCTTAAAGGACCTACTAAAAACATAATGACAATAAAAATGGCATGGCACCAGCCCTTTCCTTAAAATCAGTCAGCTCCCAAAAGCCTGTTGGAATAAGTTTTTCACCTGCCAGTGGAAGACCAACAAGGAGGGAGCCAGTTTGGCTTCTCTAGGAAAGGAGTTCCAGAGTCTGGGAGACACCACCGAGAAGGCCCTCTCCCACATCCCCACCAAGCAGGGCTGTGAGGTTGGTGGGATGCGGAGAAGGGCATGCCCCGAAGCAGTCTGAACCTGGGCTGGGTCATATGAGGAAACACGGTCTTTCAAAAAGCTTGGACCCAAGCGGTGCTGGGCGTTCTAGGTCATAACCAGCACTCTGCATGGAACCCGGAAACAGAGCGGTACCTATTGGAGCTGTTGTTGTCTGCTCCATGTAACCAGCCCTGGCCGACAATCTGGCTGCCGCTTTTTGAAGCAGCTGGGAGTTTCTGAGCACTTTTCAAAGGCAGCACTACGTAGAGCAAGTTGCTGTAATCCAAACGGGAAGCAACTAAGGCGTGTGTCACTGTGGCCCAATCAGAAAAGTGATAAAAAACCCTTTGAAGGCTGGTGCTCTTAATCCCTAGAATGGCACCATCATCAGAACAGGGGAGGGGAAACAAGACAGAAGCTCCTAAAGCAAAAATAAAATAAAAAATAGGCTGCATACACAACCATGCATTTAAAGAACATGGCTTGCCCCAAAGAATTCTGGGAACTGCAATTCACCCCTCACCGAACGATGGTTCTCAGGACCCTTAAACTACAGTCCCCATTATTCCTTTCTTGGGGGGAGAGGAGGAGTTTAAATGGACGATGCAGATGCAGCCAAATGAGGACTTTCCTCTCCGGTAAAGAGCAAGTCTGCCTGGCCTCAAGCCCTTTTCACCCACAACCTGTTCACAAAAAGCTTCTACAAGGGGTGGGTGGGGGGTGGGGGTTTGGGAGATGGCAGCCACACTCCCACTCCCAGCAGCCCTGGCCAGCATGACCAATGGTCAGGGGCTGAGGGAAGCTGTGGCCCAGCGATGTTTGGAAGACCAGATCCTCCCTTCCCCTGCTTGAGCATTCCCCTGGCCTGGTGCCTTGCAAACTATCACACTCCTCACCCCTGACCATTGGTCATGCTGGCTGGGGGCTGCTGGGAGGAGAAGGCCAACAGCAGCTGGCTGGGGGCAGCTGGCCTGCATTGCATTGTGTCTCCCATGCCCCCTTCCCAGACTGTATATTCAGTATATTACACCTCCCGCTTCCTGAAGCATCCCATCGCTTGCGCCGTATCATAGCCATGTGCTCTTCCAAATTCCCTGAAACCCTTCCGCTAGGCCCCTCGCCCTCCTCCCAAGGCACATATCAAGTTATATCTTCCAGCTCCCTCTCACCAAGAGTCCCCCCCCTCTCGCAACCAGCTGCCCCATCTCATTATACTTTCCCCCTCCAAAAATAAAAAATAACAACTCCTTGGAAACCCCCTCCTGGTACCCATCCCAAATCTCTATTTCTCCCCAGCACAAAATACCCCCCCCCAAAAAAAGTAGTCAGTCTCAGGAAGCCAGTTCCCATCACCCCCATATTGTAGACCCCATTGCAGGCACCCCAAAATTACACACACACAGGCTCTTACTTTCCAGGCCAGGGCCCTGCCCCCCATGTTATACCTCCCAGCTGCTCACCACCACAAGCACCCCCTATAACCCCACAGCAGCCTTTCAATTGGCCTACCCCCCCCACCCCACCCCAAAAAACCCTGGGCACCTTGCAAGCTTCCCTATTACCATTATTACCCCCAATTGCTTTTCGCGGCTCCCAGGGCGGGTTACAACAATCCCCCCAACAAGATTAAAAGGCTCCTTAGTGCCCACCTTACCTCCGCCGCTGCGAAACATCCTCCCCAAATTCTGCTTCCTTGGCCCCTCCCACCCCAACCCTTAAAACTCTCTCTCCCCGCCCCCGCCCCACTTACCCAGACACCCAACACGATTTATACCTCGCGTCGCAGAGGAGGACCCTTTCCCAGCCCCATAGCACCGCCACCCCAAAAACACACCCCTCCTAGGGGGGCTTGTAGCAGGACGACTCCCTCTCTCCCACCCGCCCCGCTATGCGGCTGCACCACAGCAACCCCCACCCCCACCCCAGCTGCCCACCACCCCCTTACCTGGCTGCGTGGGGCCTCCCCCTTCGTGGGGGAGTAGGGAGGTGGGGGGGCTCCTCGAGGCCCCTGCCCGGCTACCCCCCGCGCCCCCAGGGCCAGGCCATGGTGGTGGAAGAGAAGGAGGAGGAGATGGAGCGGCTGCAGCTACAGGGATGCGCTGCAAAAAAAGAGGAAAAGTGGGAGAGAGGACGGGGTTGTCGGGGCTTGTTGGAGGAAGTGGGGTGGGGGAAGGAATCGGATGCTCGAGCCCCGGCTGCCTGCTGGTGGCTCTACCGGCGCGGGCTACTTCCTCAGGGCTGGAGTCAGTGTGGGGCGGTGGGGGGGGGCGCCAGAAAGGCAGGAAGTGGGGGGCAGCTGATGGGCAGCCCCAGCCGCCAATAGCAGCAGCTCCTTCCTCTTTGGTCCCCCCTCTCCCCCTCCCCACCCCGTGACCACTGTGCTCGCTCTCCGCGCCCCCCCCCCCGTCTCTTTCTCTCTCTCTCTTGCTTCCTCTGATGCTGGTGCTTCTCGCGCATTCTCGCGGCTCGCTACCCCTCCTCTTCCTCCGGCCGGCCTCCCACCCGGGGCTCCCATTCATTCATCCGCTCGCTTCATTCATTCCTGCTAGCCATCGCCCCCACCCCCACCCCGGCCCCACCGAGCGTTCTTTTCCCTCTTCCTTCTCTTCCGCGGGGAAAAAGGAATAAAGATAAGGGAGCGTTTGTGTCTCCTCTCCGTTAGCTTTCGGAGCGGTTCATGCCTATTCGGAAGGAGGAAAGTCGGTTTTGGATGTGATGCCTAACAGGGGCCTATGCCTTTCGGGGGGGCGGGCGGGCGTAGGGTTGGGGATGTAAACTGAAGAATTTTAGGGGAAGGTTTATCTGCACATTGGCCGCTCGCCGCGTGTACAAACGAACATGTTAGTTTCAACATAAATAACTTATGTATCCTCCCTTCACCAACAGCAAGTCCCAGGGCAGGTTACAACAATTACAAATTAAACACACACGCACACACATATAAAATGTGGATTCCCTCTATATATATGTGTGTGGATTTATTGAAGCAATCTTCAAAGTGTCACATGAAAAGTGTGAAAAAGCTTTAATAAAACCTTATGTTTATTTTAAAAAGTCATGCAAAATAGAAGGTAACCCTTTGAGTTCACTACTAGGGCTTACTCTCAGGTAAGTGTCTCTTTTGGGCATAGGTCCCATGCATGTTTACTCTGGAGTAAACCTCACAGGGCAGTGGACTAGCAATGCAGTCCTGTGTATGTGCCCTGTCTTTGTAGGATTGCTCCCAAACAGCGTGATCCTACACTTGTGTACTCAAAAGCAACCCCAGGCTTTTTCTTCAACAGGGCTTGCTCTGTAGTACAGCCTTCACCTGCCTGAGCCCTCTGAACTGCGTATGCATCTTCCATGTAAACACACCTGGGCAGTGGACTTCCTGTGGGTCTCTGGTTGGCCACCAGTGAGAAATGCATGCTGGACTAAATAGGCCTTTAAGAACCAGCAGAGTTCTTATGTTCTTAGAATCATAGAATCCTAGAGTTGGAAGAGACCACAAGGGCCATCCAGTCCAACCCCCTGCCAAGCAGGAAACACCATCAAAGCATTCTTGACATATGGCTGTCAAGCCTCTGCTTAAAGACCTCCAAAGAAGGAGACGCCACCACACTCCTTGGTAGCAAATTCCACTGCCGAACAGCTCTTACTGTCAGGAAGTTCTTCCTAATGTTTAGGTGGAATCTTCTTTCTTGAAGTTTGAATCCATTGCTCCGTGTCCGCTTCTCTGGAGCAGCAGAAAACAACCTTTCTCCCTCCTCCATATTACATCCTTTCATATATTTGAACATGGCTATCATATCACCCCTTAACCTTCTCTTCTCCAGACTAAACATACCCAGCTCCCTAAACCGTTCCTCATAAGGCATTGTTTCCAGGCCTTTGACCATTTTGGTTGCCCTCTTCTGGACACGTTCCAGCTTGTCAGTATCCTCCTTGAACTGTGGTGCCCAGAACTGGACACAGTACTCCAGGTGAGGTCTGACCAGAGCAGAATACAGTGGTACTATTACTTCCCTTGATCTAGATGCTATACTCCTATTGATGCAGCCCAGAATTGCATTGGCTTTTTTAGCTGCTGCATCACACTTATAGCATGTCCCCTGCTCCCCGAAGAAGAAGAAGAAGAAGAAGAAGAAGAAGAAGAAGAAGAAGAAGAAGAGTTTGGATTTGATATCCCGCTTTATCACTACCCGAAGGAGTCTCAAAGCGGCTAACAATCTCCTTTTCCCCTCCTCCCCCACAACAAACACTCTGTGAGGTGGGTGGGGCTGAGAGACTTCAGAGAAGTGTGACTAGCCCAAGGTCACCCAGCAGCTGCAGGTGGAGGAGCGGAGATGTGAAACCGGTTCCCCAGATTACGAGTCTACCGCTCTTAACCACTACACCACACAGGCTCCCAGTGTGGGAATTGTAGTTTGCCCCTCACAACTGCAATTCCCAGCACCCTTAACAAACTACGATTTCCAGGAATCTTGGGAGGGTGTGTGTGTGTGTGTGTGTGTGTGTGTGTAAAATGTGCTTTAAATGTACACAGCCCAAGCTGGGCTTACCTTGGGCCCAGCAGCAACGGCTGGTTATGATGGGAGTTGCAGTCCAACAACATCAGGAGGGCACCGGGTTGGCTAATGCTGCACTAGCAAAAGTGTGCTTAGGTTTGTGACGAAAGGTGCATTGAAAGGTTGCGGAGAGAATCCTCCGAGTGGCACCTGCAGACAGGCTGGCAGTGCAACACCCTTGCATGCTTACTCAAAAGTTCCGTGGAACACACTCCCAAGTAAGTATGCATGCGACTGGAGCCTGAATTATTCTATAATTTTATGACTATCCAACATATGATAAATGTTGACATTTCACATTTATATGCTAACAATCCCAGATGGATTTTTTGAATGTTAACACACACAACATAATACCTTATTTAAATCCATGTAAGTGCAATCATGGCATATTATTCCTCAGTTTCTCTGTCTCGCATTTCCCCTTTCTCTACTGCAGATGTGGGAAGCCTTGCACTCCCCAAATAGTGAAAGACTTCCATATTTACTCACACTTTCCAAGCAAACATTGGTGGATTCTGGCAGCCGCATCCACAACCTGGTTCCTATGCAGCGTTAGGTATGTCAAAATCTATTCCAATCCATAAAAAGTATGCAGCCCAAGGAGTTGGCTGGTTCCCTCAAATCAATGTGTTAAATTCAGCTACACACACATTCTGCTTTATGACCCTCATTGGGCCCTTGATGTTTCTAGCGCCCAACATTGCAGTAAAAGACGCCATGATTGGCAGAATTTCAGGGTGAGTGGGGGAGAAGCTACATGTCACACAGGAGACCATTGGATCACCTTACGTTAAAACATGCATAAGCAGCCAGCCTCAGAGAGGGGACAATTTGGATGGGGATACGGTATTAGTGTCTGGAGAATAAGGGCTTGGCCCTTGCTCCTAGTGCCGTTTTTCCAACCAAATTCCACCCCCCACCCAGCTGCTGCTAGCCCAGGTTGGGGTGTGGGTAAAGACAGGTATCTATATTGTAGCTGTACTGTTTTTATCCACAGTCACCTGTCCCAAAGGAGACCAAATGTCAGCTTCAGAGGGTGACTGTGACTGGGCAAAATAACAGGGGAAAGAATTAAAAACCCTTCCCCAGGGAAGTCAGGAGATTCAAGCTATGGATCTCCTATGCCATGTTTAACCTGCCCTCACCAGACCAAGGATGGGGGACATGTGGCTCTCCAGATGTTTTTGGGCTCCAATTCTCATCAGCCCCAGCCAGCAGGGCTAGTAGCCAGGGATTATGGGAGCTGTAGTTCAGCAACACCTGGAGGGCCACAGGTTTCCCATCCCTGGTGCAGACTCTGCTGCCCTCCCAGATGTTTTGGTCTACAAATCCCACCATCCCTGACCTTTAACTATGTTGGCTGGAGCTGAGGAGAGTTGAGGTCCAATAGCATCTGGAGGGTTCCAGGCTAAGGGTGTCTGCTGTAGACACAATGATACACTCCCTTCAGTCATGTCCCTTGCATGCCTCCTTTTTCCTGATTTCATGCTCTGTAAAATTTCTCCAGAGTCCTATCTCATTTAACTTCCTAGCTTCAATGCCCTTCCTGCATTGAGTTTTCCCAACAGCTGCCTACCCTTCCTCAAGGTTCCTCTTTCTCACTCCATTCCCTTCTCTGCATCCTTCTTTTAGCCACCTTTTCCCTGTGTTTCCTGCATCTTGGGACTGTTTGACTGGACTTTCCCCCAATAATAACACAAAGAGGATCCCTGCTGGATCAAACCAAAGGCCCATCTAGTCCAGCATCCTGTTCTCACAGTGGCAAAAATATATGCCCCTGGGAAGCCTGAAAGTTGGGCATGAACACAACAGCCCTCTCCCCACCTGTGATTCCCAGCAACTTATATTCAAAGGCATACTACCTCCAATGCTGGAGGCAGAACAGACCTCTGTCAGACTCTGTATGAAGCTCCTAGCCCAACTGACAATTGTCCATTCCCTTCCGGAAGTTGGATGGCAAATTGTTTAGTTCCCCGAGAAATCAGAACCATTCCCGGCCACCAAGCCAGCCAGCATCACAGGCTTCAGTTTCACCGATATAGACAGGAGGAAGAAACTAACATTCCAGCCTAGTTTAATGTCAAGAATTCGAAGGTGTGTACAACACTTCTGATGTACATATCATACAGGGGTGGTAACACATCTTGCAGGTACCCAAAATCTGCTGGAGCCACTGCAGAAGAGGGGAGACAAAACCCCAATGTATTACTTTTCAGTCCGTATAGTGCAATCTTTTACATGTGTATTCAAAAATAAGCCCAGCTGAACTCCCAAGGTAAGTATGTAGAACTGCATAGCGAGTGCTCTAAATAAGTTACTGAACTCCAGCTCCCACCTTTCCTGGCTGTTGTTCATGCTGACAGAGGCTGATGGCGGTTAGAGTCCAACAACACCAGGAAGTCACCGAATTGGCAAACCCTTATATATAGCATCGCAGCCACAATCTGCTTTAAAAATGAGTGTTGGCATTCCCAATCCGGTGCCCTTCAGACATTTTAAACCACAATTCTCATCAGTTCCAGCCCACATGGTCAATGGTCAGGAATGATGGGAGTTGTAGTCCAAAATTGTCTGGCAAGGGAAAACCAGGTTGAGGAAGGCTGAGACATTGTCTTGCTTGTGCTGCCCAGAATGAGAGACACCCCCCCCCCCAATGCGCCTAGAAACAACAGCAGCAGAGGAAGCTGAGTTTCCTTTGCTCCCACGACCCTGAGATTAAGAGTCTCATGCTCTACCATCTGGGTCTGCTGTGACATTGGCAGCAATTGTGATGACTGTGGGTTGCCATGGCACAGGCAGGGATGATTCTCAGTCTTAATAACCCAATCCTAAGACCGGTGGCAAAGCCAGAACTTACTTCCTAGTAAGTCTGTTCACAGATATGCATTTGTAGATAGCTAGATTTGTGGTGACTCTGGCTTTAGCCTGTTGAGTAGACGGGTAACATCAGTTGCTGGGGTAATGGGAAGTGTGTGTTGTCATGACAATGGTTGTAGCAGCAAGGGAAGCTTGTGTTGAGTGTATGACTTATTGTGGTAACAACAGAATCCTTGGAATGGTTTGGTTGATACCAAAAAACAAAAAACTGTGGTTTAAATGGGGCAGGTAGACCAACATGGACCACAGTGGCACTGATGGAAACAGGTTGCCATGCCAACAGCCTCACTGGCAAGCAGGTGTCTGGTTGCTATGGTAACACCTCACTTTATGCAGTTAAACCTGTTTGAGGAGTAGTTGACTTATCCAGGTAATACCTGACTGCCATGGTGAAGGGCTCTGGGCTGACTGTTACTACAGACACCCTTATATCTTGATAGCTGCCATGACAACATGCTAGATCTAAGGAAGAAACAGTAAACTTAAGGCCCGAGGCAGGAAGTGATGTTTCACCTCCCATGAACCTTCGCCTCATAAATGGGCAAGCTTGGTACAGCTCAGCACGAGAGCAGACTCCGCCCTTTGGCCAAAGAGCTCTGATTGTTCGTTGGCCACCCTATAATGCAATCGTGATTGGTTCCCGCTCCGATCTGGGATTGTGGCCAATCACAATATGCTTGGGTTTTTGTAGAGGGAGTGTGCTTGTCGTTCGTGCTTTCAACTGCATTCCAGACGTGCCCGACGTGCACCCGCCCCCAATCCTGTCTTGCTCTTGACAGGTTGGCTTTCCAGTCAATCAGGCTACGCCCTCCCCCCATCTCTCGCTTTAAAGTCACATGACATCTTATTTTGCTCGACGGCTGGAGGCGGGAGAATGAGGCCTCCCTTAACCAAGATAACGTAACCTCACATTTTGACACCCGAACGATGCAACCAGTAAAAAAAGTTTTGAGCGCCCCCATAGAGCTGTGAAGGCGGGACTAACTCGAACGTGCGCAATCATTTTTGCCAGGTGCCACAACGGACTGCCTCTGGCTCCAATGAAATATCGGCAAGGCGAGAAAGACGGGCGCCGGGGCCAATTGCTGAAGAGCGGGCGTGTCCGGCTCCCCTCCTTCAGTTTAAGTGAGGGCGGAAGATGGCGGCGGCGGCCGGGATGGGTTCGGGGGTTCCGGACGGGGAACCCGAGGGTTCAAACCGCGACCGCAGCGCTTTCGAATGCAACATCTGCCTGGAGCCTGCCAGAGAAGCTGTCATTGGGCTCTGCGGCCACCTGTACTGGTGAGGAGGAGTGGGGAGCATAAAGGGGCGTGGCCCTGAAGAGTTGGGGGGCAGCCTTAAAAGGGCGGGGGGCACAGAACAAGGTGCCTGGCAGGGAGAGCTGCTATTGTTCTTACTGGGTCTGGCAGGTGGAAGGTTTGCCCCATTGCAACGAAGCCTGGGAAAGGAGCTTCACCTGCTGAATTTCTGCATGTCCAGATGGCCTTAAAACTGCAGGGGCTGCACCAGATTTCGCTTGATTTCGACTGCCACCTCACCACTGTCTAAAAATCAAAGAGGGTGGGTGGTAATCTCGAAGGAGAGCCCATGTGGCATCACACGGTTAGGGTGTGCGGATCAGAACCAGGCTTTGTGAAGATCAGTGTGTGTGAGACGTGTGGCCCGTTGCAGGATTAGCTTTCGGAAGGTATCCAAGGTGGGAATTTCAGAACCTAGAGCTTTTCTCTGTGTGGCCTTAGTCGGGCATATGATTCTTGCTTTTTTTTAAAAAAACGAAATCGCATTATTATTCCAGGTTTTAAAAGAGTCGCTCACTTTTTCTTCTCTCTTTTTTCCTAGCTGGCCGTGTCTTCACCAGGTGAGTGTCTCCCTTTCCTTGGCTGCTGACCTCTAGGGCCAGGAAAGGTAAAGGTGTCAAAGGACGTCATTGAAAGAACCTGCCCTGGTGTGTGAACTGGCCTGCCGTGGTGTCGGCCTGCCAGGCATCTAGATGCCTACGGGAAGCTCGCAAGCAGGACCTGAGTGCAACAGGGCCAGTTTGCAGAGTCCCCATGGGCATCTGGTTGGCTACTGGGATTAGCAGGATGCTCAAATACAGGCACCCCCAAACTTTGGTCCTCCAGATGTTTTGGGCTACAATTCCAATCTTCCCCGACCACTGGTCTTGTTAGCTAGGGATCATGGGAGTTGTAGTCCCAAAAAACCTGGAGGGCCAAGTTTGGCTGCCAACAGGTCTCTTCTTGTGTTCTTATGGGAGGCAGGCTTTTACAGGAGGCTTTCATAATATTTGTGCCTATTGAGGATGCTCGAGAGCTCTGTCAGTGGCTATTTGACATGACAGCTTGAGGAAAATGCAACCTCCATGTGCAGAAGCTGTATATATTTTTAACTGCTAAAGGCAAACCACAGGAGGAGAGAGCAGGTTTGTGAGCATTCCTTTTGTTTCTAATCTGGCAGACTTCTGTTGAGACAGAATCCTGATCAAGATGGACCATTGGTCTCATCTGGTTAAATATTTCCTATTGGAGCAGCTGTCCTTGAATTGAATCCTTTCACCACCAATAAGAAGTCTGACTGTGCTTAATTAGTAAAAATAACTTCAGAGTTCTGTTGTGCTCAGATGCTGCTTGAGGCCATTGGCCACTGTGAGAAAAGGAGGCTGGGCTAAGATGGGCCACTACCTGATCAGGGGACCTTGGGCAAAGCCGGAGGCAAAAGTGGGCAGAGTCGCAAATGTGAATTTTACCTACAGTATCAGCTCTCACCTGTGGTTCCTAGAATCTGTCAGTGTGTGAGAGCAGCCACAGCCCAGGAACAGCTTTGTATGGCAGGCTAAATCAGGTGAGGGCAGCTGATGGGTCTCAAACCCTCAGTGAGTTAGGGGCTTCCTCTGCATTGAAGGCAGGCTCCAGCGGATTGAGCAGATGAGACCAGTGGTGGGTCCAACAGTCAAGAAGGCTGTAGAGGAAGTGAGGGGCAGACGGGGCTCGTCAACCTGGGAAGGTAGCCCATTTAGGAGATGGAAAACTCTGATCCTAAACCTCTGATGCTTTGCGAGATATCTTTGTGAGAAGAAAAGCTAAGGAGTAAACCCGACACAAATCTGGAGTGGGGTTCCTAAGACGGTCGAATGGCAATTCCTGCAGCCAAGCTGGTGCCAGGACCTCCAGACACACTGCCCAAATTTACGCCCTAGGGAGGTCATTTTGGTGCTGCTAACACAATGGTTTGACTACACCCCCAGACAGATGGATGCAAACAACAACAACAACAACAGTTCAGTTGTGCACCCTTCTCTGTCTTCCATTCAGACAAGCAAGAGGCATGATCAGAGTTCAAGGGCTCATTCCAGCCAGGCAAAACATTTGGGTTTGAAGCAGGGTCAGGGTGAGGGGGATGCCCTGGAGAAAGGAATGGCATCTGGGTGAGAGTTCTGCATTTGTGCCCACCTGCCTGCCTGCTCACCTGCCCCTGGGTGCCTGAGATTTCCCCGCCGTGGTTACATATGATCTGTATATATTTGGGGCGGGTGGGAGAAGCTTTTCCACATTCACTGCCATCTTTTCCCCCTCCCTAGTGGCTAGAAACTCGGCCAGAACGCCAGGAGTGTCCTGTGTGCAAGGCAGGAATCAGCCGGGACAAAGTCATCCCTCTCTATGGACGTGGAAGCTCCGCCCAGCAGGATCCCAGGTAATCGTTTCCCTTTGCTAGGCTCCCTGCTAGTTTGGTAGTCCTCAGTAATAGTGGAATTCTGGGCTAGAGTGACCTTTCCCCAGTCATTTCCTTTTCCTGTAGGCTGGTTAGTCTCCCTCCTTCTCTTCTGCAATATCTCTGGCCACGAGTCCTTTACTGGCTCTGAAGAGTCTCTTATTCTGATAAAAGGAAAGATTTGTAACTTTCTGGGTCCCAAGCTCAGTATCTCTGGGCAACTGCCTAGCCCAGGAATGTGTGATCAATAGAATCATAGAGTTGGAAGGGGCCAGTAGGGTCATCGAGTCCAATTCCCTGTAATGCAGGAATCTCAACTAAAGCATCCCGGCCTCTGCTTAAGGAAGGAGATTCCACCACCTTCCGAGGGCGTCTGTTCCTCTGTCAAACATTTCTTACCATCAGAAAGTTCTTCCTGACATTTAGTCGGAATCTCCTTTCCTGTCATTCGAATCCACAAGATGGCCACGAACTTGAATTGCTTTAAAAGGGGCTATGACAGATTCATGGAGCAGAGGGCTATCGATGGCTAGTAGTTGTGCCTCTGAAAATCAGTTGTTGAGAATCGCAAGCGGGGAGTGTGTCATTGCTTCCCATGTGCATCCAGTTGGCTGCTGTGAGAACAGAATGAATGACTAGGTGGGCCTTTGGCCACATCCAGCAAAGCGCTTCTGAAGCTGAGGATGCTCTCCTTCCAATGTAAACATGTTGCCTCTCGGCTGCATTGAATTGCAGGCTCAGGGCAAGGACCTGCTCCGTCCTCTGTAAATCTTCCAAGCACAGCCATCACCTCCCCCAGTGTTTTGTAAATACTACATCCTTATCCTAATGTGATTTTTAAAATCCCTTTTGCACCTTGTTATGGGGAAGACGGGGGGTGATGGTGAAAACACTGATGAATGGGAGGAGTGTCTGCCCATCTGCTAGTGCTGTTTATGCATATTCTCCCCTTCCTATCACAGGTTGAAGACCCCTCCTCGGCCACGAGGGCAGCGCCCAGAGCCGGAGTCCCGAGGGGTGAGTGCCGCTTGCTTCCAGCCCTCTATAGACTGATCCCAGCTGAAATGCTTTGCAGTTTGCAGCAGACTACTAATGCGGGTGGCGCTGTGGGTTAAACCACAGAGCCTAGGGCTTGCCGATCAGAAGGTCGGCGGTTCGAATCCCCACGATGGGTTGAGCTTCTATTGCTCAGTCCCAGCTCCTGCCAACCTAGCAGTTCGAAAGCATGTCAAACTGCAAGTAGATAAATAGGTACCGCTCTGGTGGGAAGGTAAACGGCGTTTCCGTGCGCTGCTCTGGTTCGCCAGAAGCAGCTTTGTCATGCTGGCCACATGACCTGGAGCTGTACGCCGGCTCCCTCGGCCAATAACGCGAGATGAGCACCGCAACCCCAGAGTCGGTCATGACTGGACCTAATGGTCAGGGGTCGCTTTACCTTTACCTTACTAACCTACATTTTTCCCCTTTCTGTTTTTTGCCCCCTGCTCCCCCTCCCTCCGACAGGGCATGGGCGCCTTTCCTGACGCAGCCACTGGCTTCCACATGGCATTTGGCGTTGGCGCGTTCCCCTTTGGGTTTTTTGCCACTGGCTACAGTACCCCAGGAGAAAGGGCAGGTAATGCACTACTTTTAAAAACAGGTCTAAGCTTGTTGCACAAATCTGCCCATAAGGGCACACTCAAATTCCACAGCCGTGCTCTCTCGTCCTATCAACCAACCTCTGGGATTCTTCTTCTTCTTCTTCTTCTTCTTCTTCTTCTTCTTCTTCTTCTTCTTCTTCTTCTTCTTCTTCTTCTTCTTCTTCTTCTTCTTCTTCTTCTTCTTCTTCTTCTTCTTCTTCTTCTTCTTCTTCTTCTTCTTCTTCTTCTTCTTCTTCTTCTTCTTCTTCTTCTTCTTCTTCTTCTTCTTCTTCTTCTTCTTCTTCTTCTTCTTCTTCTTCTTCTCCTCCTCCTCCTCCTCCTCCTCCTCCTCCTCCTCCTCCTCCTCCTCCTCCTCCTCCTCCATTTATACCGTGCCCATCTGGCTGGGTTTCCCCAGCCACTCTGGACGGCTCCCAACAGAGAGTTTAAAATACGATAAAACATCAAACATTAAAAACTTCCCTAAACAGGGCTGCCTTCAGATGTCTTCTAAAAGTCAGATAGTTGTTTATTTCCTTGACATCTGGTGGGAGGGCGTTCCACAGGGCAGGCGCCACTACCGAGAAGGCCCTCTGCCTGGTTCCCTGTAACCTTGCTTCTCACAGTGAGGGAACCGCCAGAAGGCCCTTGGAGCTGGGCCTCGGTGTCCAGACTGAATGATGGGGGTGGAGACGCTACTTCAGGTATACTGGTCCGAGGCCATTTAGAGCTCTAAAGGTCAGCACCAACAACTTTGAATTGTGCTCAGAAACGTACTGGGAGCCAATGTAGATCTTTCAAGACCGGTGTTATGTGGTCTCGGCGGCCGCTCCCAGTCACCAGTCTAGCTGCCTCATTCTGGATTAGTTGTAGTTTCCAGGTCACCTTCAAAGGTAGCCCCACGTAGATGCACCACTCTGGCGAGACAGTCTGCGGGCAGGTAGTTGGTAGTTGTCGGCTTCTGTCTGCCTCAAGAGATAATGGAGGGCACCTCCAGGGGTGAAGTCAAACTGCTGTGTTAGCAGCATCAAAGTGACCTCCCTGAGGTGCAAGCCTGGGCAGTGTATATGACAGTCCTGGGCTGCCCAGAGGGCAAGATCTGCCTCTCAGCCTCGCTGATGTGGTCCAAAGGAAAGCAGAGCAAGAGTTTTGGCACCAGCTTGGCTGCAGCAGTTGCCAGAAGGAGTCATAGAATCATAGAGTTGAAAGAGACCACAAGGGCCATCCAGTCCAACCCCCTGCCAAGCAGGAAACACCATCAGGAGGCATGGAAAGCACCATCCAACTGTCTTAGGGACTCTGCTCCGGATTTGTGAAGGGTTTACTTCCTAGCCTTTTCTACTCCTGAAGATATCCCGCAAGGCAGCAGAGGTTTAGGATCATACTTTTCCTCCTCCTCCCTTCCCAGGTGGGTGAGCTTCACCTGTCCCTCCCTTCCCTCTGTGGCATGTGCCTTCTCGACGGTTGGACCCACTATTGGTCTCATCCACCGAGTCTGCCAGAGCCTGTCTTCACATGAAGGGGAAGTCCCTAACTCACTGAGGGTTTGAAATCCATCAGCTGCCCTCACCTGGTTTAGCCGGCCCGTTGAAGCCATTCCTGGGGTGTGACCACTGTCGCATGCCAACAGCTTTTAGGAGCCGCAGGTGAAAGAGCTGAGTGCAGGATGGGAACCAAAGGTGGGCAAACTACCCCAGAAGGAGCATGATTTGTCCTCCACGAGAGGTATTACCCCTCCTCTAACTCCCTGTATACCCCTGGGATTAATCTCTTGTGTTTTTCCACGCTACCCTTGGTGGGTTTTACCCAGGTAATAGCTGTGTCCTCACTCTGATTTGCAGTGTTTGTGCTAAGTTCAAGTGTACCATTATTACGGCCGGGCTTGGGCAAGGCACCATGTCTCTCCCTGCTAAGCTGCCACTAATAGAACTTGGCAGCAGCCCTGCACTGGGTCACGTTT
The DNA here is from genome assembly GCF_965207765.1 of Zootoca vivipara. Taxonomy (NCBI): domain Eukaryota; kingdom Metazoa; phylum Chordata; class Lepidosauria; order Squamata; family Lacertidae; genus Zootoca; species Zootoca vivipara. Next base: position 111,415,256 of record NC_142584.1, on the reverse strand, counting down.
ACACAAGCAGGTGCTTGAGTCTTAACCTGTGCTTGAAATCCTTACTGTTCCACTTCACTGGTTTAGAGAAGGAGTTGTTCCACCGTCACGCTCTCACATGCATCCTTTTCATGTTCCTCCCTCTCCTCCAGTGCTGCGTTACTTCCTTCTGACACCTGGCTGCCGAGTAGTAGCATCTCTTTCCTTCTCTGTATTTGGAGAGGGATTTTAGCTTGCCGTCAGAGCATTTGCCTTGCATTCAGAAGGTCCAAGGTTCCAGCCCATAGTTGTGTCTCCAGTTAAAAGGATTGCTGGTGGCATGTTCTGAAAAAGGATCTCTCTCTCTCTCTCTCTCTCTCTCTCTCTCTCTCTCTCTCTCTCTCTCTCTCTCTCCCAGAGATCCTGGAGGAGAGTACTGCCAGTCAGAGCAGACAGTACTACGGTAGTCTAGATTGTCTAGCCTTAACCAGTATCAGGTCGCTTCCTACCTTCTCTTCCTGCCTCAAGTCTTAGGGTAGGGAACTTCTGATCTGCATCTGCATGTTTGGCCCTCAAGGTTGTTTGGTCTAAGCAACACCCACCCACACTACAATCAGCTGGATGTTGGGGGCTTGCATAGCTCCAGGCACAATGTTTTGCAAATCCTGAGCGCTGTAGCCTTCTTAGCTCTGGCAATACATGGAGATCTGCCCTGATTATCATGATACATCCCTAATTACCGTATTGGCCTGAATATACTAAGCTTCATTCCCCCCCCCCCCAAAAAAAATTATGACTGTGAAAAGTTAAAGTGTGGCTTAAATTTGCGACCTTACAAAAATTGGCTTTTACGATATCGCTGCTGAAACAGACATACGGTAAAGCGGAATGGGTGTGAGTGCCTGGGGAATTTTAAGGAAGTGGCTTCTATTTGGGTACTGTCTTTTTTCTTTTCCTCGGGTGCGGCATATATTCGGGCCAACATGGTGGTAGCATTATTGTACAGTGGTACCTGTAGTTGCAAACGGGGTCTGTTCCCGAGGTCTGGCCACATCCCAAGGAATTCTCAACCAGAGGGCAGCTTCTGTGCATATGCGCGCAACATGGTTTAGCGCTTGTGCGCATGCGGCGAAACCCGGAAAAATACTTCTGGGTTTGCCACGTTTGCATCCTGAAGTTTACGTATCCAAAGGGATACATAAGCGGAGGTACGACTGTATAATTAATTAAGATTATTGTATTAGGACATGTCATTTTGGGGGATCAAACTTTTTGCAAATTTCTTCAGTGAGGGGTCATAAAAATGTTTTGGGGTATGAAGAATTCAAATCGGCTCTCAGACAACATTGAGCTTGGTAAGTCTATGTTTGATGAAGAAGCCCATAAGCTGCTTTTAGAAAACCAAAGAATTTAAATTTTAACTTCTGAAAATGTCAGGTAATGCCAAATAATGATAATAATAATAATAAATAATAATATATAAGACAGAAGATACTTCTATTCCACCCGCAACACAATAATATCTGTGGAGAGGATACTTGAGGTGATAATACATAAATAAACATATTGTTTGTGTACTATGCGCTGCATATATAATTATAATTATTTATTTGTACCCCGCCCATCTGGCTGAGTCTCCCCAGCCACTCTGGGCGGCTCCCAATCGAATAGTAACACAATACAGCATTAAATATTAAAAACTTCCCTAAACAGGGCTGCCTTCAGGTGTCTTTTAAAAATAGGATAGCTGCTTATTTCCTTGACATCTGTTGGAAGGGCGATACACAGGGTGGGTGCCACTACCGAGAAGACCCTCTGTCTGGTTCCCTGTAACCTCACTTCTCGCAATGAGGGAACCGCCAGAAGGCCCTCGGCGATGGATCTTCATTTTTATGAAACATAAAAAATGTACCACTTGACATGTTACAGTAATTATATGTTGTTCTTGTATTTAAAAGCAAAACAATAAAAATTGTTGGGAAAATAATATGAATAACAGTAGTAGTGATAATGATAATAGTAATAGTAATAGTAATAATATATTACTGTACATACCTGGAAATCATTTTTAATTATTTCTATGCAGTCTTACACACATTTTGCTTACCAAGCAAAACTAAGTAATAATAATAATAAATTTTCTTATCTGTACCCCACCCATCCGGCTAGGTTGCCCCAACCACTCTCAGCAGCTTCCAACACATATAAAAACACGATAAAGCATCAAACTTTAATAATAACAATCTGATCCAATATAAAGGGTCGCAATAACTTTAAAATAAAAAACTTGTATCAAATAATGCAATATTCAATAATCCATTAGAAATTATATTAATTTAACCAAAATATATTTTGAACTCCGAAGTCACGTTGCAACTTTTTAGCACCCCTCATTTTTGGAATTTGAAACCTGAATTCTTCAAATACGTCCCAGTGTATCATCTTAGAAGGGGTGTGATGACTGTGGCTGTCATGGAGGGATCCTGCACTTTTGAATTTGCCACTACACTTACTGCCCGGAAATGGATTTCTATGGAAATGTATTGGCTACCTTGACTTTTGCATCTACCTGTAAGGGATCTGGTGCCTTCTTCTAACCTTGAGCTCCTCTGTCTCTCTTTTTTTGCTTAGACGCAGAAGCTGCCCGTCCACCCAGCTGGCAGGATTCGCTCTTCCTCTTCATTGCCATCTTCTTTTTCTTTTGGCTGCTTAGTGTCTGACTGGCTGGACTCCGCTGGACTTGCCCTGTGCTAAAAAAGAAAGAAAGAAAAAAGCCTATCAGAACAGGATAGAAGGACTTTCAAACTATGGGGAGGGGAAGGCAGAGCTGGGGCCTGGTGTTTCTCCCTCCTCAACCTTCCTCTTTGATCCCCCTACACAGAATTAAAAGTATAATAGGGTGACTTGGGGAGCTGATGATGCAAACAAGGTGTATATTTGTGTTCAAAGTTTATCTGTGTGTATGTGGGGGAGGGGGGGGCAGGTAGGGAAAGTCATAATTATCAAGGTGTTTTAATTGTTTCCTCTAATCGCCCTTGACTGAAGCTTTCCAAAGTTTGCCTGAATTGCAGGTGGGCTGTGTAAAAAATAATAATTGAGAAGATGTAGAAGAAAGTAGCCATTAGAAGCTGTGGGGCCCGGGAGCCAACTGTCGGTCCTCTGCTCGCTCTCTCCCCCCCACCCCCCCCACCCCGCCATGATATTTTGCTCACCTGCTTTCTCCCTCCTCGCAGGCCAGAGGGGTGGGGGGTGGGGCCTGTCACTTACTCAGTCACATTAATGGGACAAAAACCCACATTTGCAGCCAGACCCACCCTCTTTTAACAGCTTCAATGCATCTCTTGGCAACTAGGCCTCAAACAACAACAACAAAATCGAGATTTGTTCCTACCTATAAACTTACAATGGCATGAAATGCTACGTAGCGGGGAAAGGGGGCGTTTTTAGGAGGGAAAGAGAGCCGCCTCTTTTCTTTATAGGGGCAAAAAGCCCACCACACCCACCTGCCTCAGCAAGTGTTGCGGTAGGGGGAGCAGAGGCAAGAAAAGTAGAGCAGCGGGGCGATAAAGGTGGGCTATGGCAATGGAGGGGAAGGCGCCACAGGAAAAACACCTGGGCTTCTTTCTCTCCCCCCACCCCACTGCATTCCTCCAACCACTGGGAGGGAAATGGGCCTCAGGTGTGTTAATTTAGCTGGTCACAAAGAAGTTCCTTGTGGTTAGTTTTATGTACAATAATAATAATGTCCCACCCCCTTAAAAAAAAAAGACTTCCAGAGATGTAAGAAGCCACCTGCTTTTACAGACTGTTTTATTTTCCAGGCTGGTGATGAAGGACTAGTCATTGCAGGGCAACTGGCTGTATTTCTTCTCTCTTTCCCCTCAATCTTCTAAGGGTGTATGGTACAGTCAGCGCTGGCGGGATTAGTTCTTGCTTGGGTTGGGATGGGGGGAATAACCTTGGCTGGACTAACAGTATTTAATTGCCCAGAAATCTCGGGGGGGGGGGGGAAGGACTCACCCACCCACTTCCCTTTCTTCCCGTTTGGATGACAGGAGGGAAGATGTGGTGTAAATTAACTGATGCTGTAATTAAATTAACCTGTGATTCATATCTGCTTGCGAGTACGGAGTCTCCTTGCCGTTTTCTGATGGCGTGAGAGGTGTGTGTGTGTGTAGAAACGCTGGGCAGGTTTGATGAGAGATGATTTGCGCAACTCATTTCGCTGACCTGTGTGATGTGGTGGTGGGGTTGGGGGAGTGCTTTGTGTAACAAAACAGAAGATCCTGTTCTCAAAGTGGTCCACCAGATCGTTTCTGGGAAGCCCTCAAGGACCGCCTCTCTTCATATGAACCTACCCGGACTCTGACGTCATCACCTGAGGCTGCTCTTCATGTACCTTCTCCAGGAGATGATGTTTGGAGCATGGCAACACGAGAACGGGCGTTTTCTGCGGTGGCACCTTGTTTGTGGAACGCTCTCTCCCTGGGTGGCACCTTCATTATACATCTTTAGGCACCAGGCAAAAACATTCCTCTTCAACCATTGGCAGACTGACCTCCGATGCCCTTTTAAATGTCTTGTGGGAGGGAGGATTATTGGTTTCTTTATGTTCTTATTTTTATTACGTGTTGTTTTATCTTGTAATTTTATGTTGTGAAACGGCCTGAGATCTATGGATCAGAGACGGTATACAAATTTTATGTGTGGTGGGAGGGGGAATAATTGGTTTGTTTATGTTCTTATTTTTATTATGTGTTGTTTTATCTTGTGATTTTATTTTGTGAAACGGCCTGAGATCTATGGATCAAAGGCAGTATACAAATTTTAATATTAATAATAGAATTGTAGAGTTGGAAGGGACCACAAGGGTCATCTAGTCCAACCCCCTGCAATGCAGGGATCGTTTCCCCAACTTGGGTCTCGAACCCAGAACCCTAAGGGTCACGTGATCTACCAACTGAGCTATCTATTTGCTCCCTCTGCATTTTCCTTTTTTCCTGAAAAGGCCCCAAAGTTGTAGCTTTATAGCTTTGAGATGTTCCAGTCCCTTGTTTTCATTATCTTTTCCCAACTGCTGTGGGAAAACACAGGGATGGATAGATCTGGGTGTTTTGTATTAGATCAGCAACGGCTTCTTGTCCCCCAATTATTTTACAGTAGCAACAACACAATGACTTACTTCCACCCAATTTCAGCTGCTGAAATTAAGCTACTCTGGAGCGCATGTTTTTGTGACAGGACTATGAATTTGGTTGAGTTCTTTGTACTGAAAACCAAGTCTTGAGCTCAGAATGTCCTCAGTAACATCCTGTTCTTTAATCCTAAGTGAATTCTAAGTCTCTTGCACCAGATTCCGGCTGGTAGATCTTGGGCTTTTTTATTATTATTGAATTTATATACTGCCCTATACCCAGAGGTCTCTTCTGCTTAAAAACAAAAAACCCCACGAGATCCAACGAAGTGGAACTCTCCCCCCTTGCTTTTAATAGGGGAAGGCACAAACTATTCCAAATTTGAATGCCCCAGGAATATAAATAAAATGGGATACTGCTAAACTTATTTTCAATCCCTAGCAATGGAATTTGCCTTCCCACCCACCCCCTCCACTGCTACTGTGAGCATGAATTCCATAGTTTAACTGTGCAGTGTGAAGAAGCACTTTGTCTGCCCTGAATCTTCCAACATCCAGCTTTGTTGGTTGCCCCACCTTGAGATCTAGTGTCATGAGGAAGAAAAAAACTTGATCCTCTTTCTCTCCACAACATGCAGTTTTATGCCCCTCTTATCTGGTCTCCTTATTTGCTCGCTTTGGGGGAATCCTTTTGGAAGGCTTCACACATCTGCTGAGATTCCCATCCTGAATAATTGGGTCTTGTCTGCAGTGATGGCAACCACGTCCTATAGAATAGTCGGAAGGGATCCCCAAGGGTCATCTAGCCCAGCCCCCTGCAATGCAGGCATCTGTTCGCTCCTAACTCCAGATCATCCATGAACATGTTAAATAGCAACAGCCTCGTCCTTTCTGTGGGATGGGGGATGTTGCATTTACTCTTTAGTTCCTATTCTTTAGCTGAAGATTCTAGAGTGCATCACACCTTTTGTGAAATGCCTGCTAGCTCGGAACTCGTTCTCTAAAGTAGAAATAATAGGAAAGCACCAGTGGAAAAAAATATATTTTATTGTTTAGGCAAAACTGTACAAGAGAGTGATGGGGGAAGCTCCAGAGTATATCCCCCCCCCCAATTTGAAATCCATCCTTCCTCTGAAGCCTCCAAAGGCCCCCTGTATCTATGGATCCCTTTGCTTAGGCTTCTGCCTGCAAGGAAGTAAACAGACTCCACCTCAGGGAAGCCAACTTTGGGGGTGGGGACAGGACCTCTGTGCCTTTCGACAGTAAAAATCCAACAGATGCTTTCTTTCTGCATCACTGCCGTTTCTACACTGGGGAAAAGGCAGTCACACCACCCCTCCAAATTAAACAATTGCATCCATGCCAAAAGGGCAGGGAGCCAGTTTTGGTCTAATGTTACTGAGACGGCTACTTAGCCCAGAAAAAGAGCCCATTTTGATCTTTGGGTAGTTAAAAATGCAAGTGAGTGGGACATTCAGTGTTATAAAGGACTCTGAGATGCTTAGGAATTTGGGGACGGGAGATGAGTGTTCAAAAAGCATAAAGAAAAATGGGGGGGGGTGGAACCACAATTTTACCACATTATCTATCCTTTTATGCATGTTAAGACATGAGAAATCTTGAATATGCACCTTGAACGATCCTGTGTGTATATTCTTGCCCAGACATCTTAATTAACTCTCCATTTAAATTCACCACCACCAAGGTAGCCAAAGGTTGCAGCCTTCTGCTCATACTTGGGAGCATAACCTATTAAACTCGGCAAGACTTGCTCCCGAGTAAACATTTAATAGGCGTGGGCTGGGTGTGGATGCTTCAGTTCTGTCAGGGCATACTTTGGGGGTTGCAACAGAATCCTCAGAAACATTACCCAATGACAATTCCCAGAATGCTTTGGGGAGGGAGCCATGACACTTCTGTTGGTAAAGCCTTGCTTCAGATTTGCAGTGGCAATTCCCTGAGACTTAGGGGATCATCACAACGACAAATATCAATCATGGCTGTACCAATGGAAGGATCCCCCACCCCAGCCAAATGAACTGAAATTTGGGGTTCTCCATTCTTCCAGCGTGGCTGGAAAAGCTATGGTCCTTTCAAACTCCTGTCAGCCTAGATGGGGGTCACAGCCTAACATCACGAGGGCCATAGGATCTCTTATCAGTGTCCTATTGCCTCCTCACTCCCCTTCTGCCGTTCTTTCTCTGAGAACATGTCTCTGTGTGCCTCTTAAATGCTTTTGTTCTCTCCCTCCAGCTCACCTATGCTTCCATGTGGGTCATGGGGTTTTCCCCTTGGCTTACAAAAGGGCTTTTTATTTCAACGTCACCGTGTTAGGGCTGTGGGACAGAGCTGTGAGCAGGTTAGACCCTGCCATCTCGTAGCCTCCAGGAAGAGACGCAAACAGCAAAAAGCTTCCTGTTTGCTCCTGTGGCTGGGCACATGCACCGTATTCCAGTGTAGGGTGAAGAAAGTGCAGAGGCACATCAACCACTCCATGAATAGCACTGGTGCACCTTTTTAAACAGTCTCACAAGGGGTGGAAATTGCCACAATGGTGGTTTCCATTACAGGTACATCATGTTGGGGCCTCCTGAAATATTAAGCCTGCCCCAAAAAGTGTCTCAAAACCTGCATCTTAAGAAATGCCACATCACAAATGGCGTATAAACTGGGCAGGGCTGCCAACTGGCTGGTCAGGTGAGCAGAATTATTTAGCACAGTAGTTCCCAAACTTCTGCACGTGTTTGTTTAGATGTTAAGGTGCACGCCAAAAAACACACACCAAAAAATAAAAAATGGGGAAGAGCCACCCCCCCAATCATTGGTACCAAAAGGCAACCACCAGAAATGGGAATCTAGTTCACTCATTTTTATCATTCTCATAAGTGTGCCATTCAGGGCCTTTCCTAGCACTGCTTTAGTTGTTGTTAAAAAAATAAATAGAGGTGCCAGTACTCAAAAGAAATGCCAGGACAAAATGGCTACCATGGGCACCCAAAAATAAATAAATGACATGGCGGTGCTAATCTGGATGGGACGGCAGGAGAAGCAGGATCTGGAAATCTCCTTCCATTGCCATCTTGTAGAAGGCTGAATATTGGAATGGAGGAATGTACTGTGACTCCTTCCCCAGTCACACAGACTGTTTTCCCAGTCACATACAAAACCACCCCCTCACCCCACTTGCCTCACCTGGTAAAATATAGAAGTTACAAAACATACAATCACACAGAAATAGTTAATCCCACCCCTGCTATTATTGTTAAAGAAAAAAAAAACTGTGAGAGATACAAACTACACATCTAGTTTGGCCTTAAGGCTGTAACTTATGTTGTCAATTCAAGTAGATCCAATTGGAACTTGTGTGCGGGAACTGTTTCAACATGGGTGTCCTAACCTTATTTATCTTCCTCGTGGTGGCAGACCAGCCATTGTTTTAGGATTACCAGTTAAAAGAGAAAATCAAAACCACAAGGAATAAGCTTGCAGGGCTGGGTTTTGTTTTGTTTTGTTTTGCAAGGAAGAAACAGAACAGGTACATCAGCCAGAAATTGGCCAAGTGGCAATCCTAACTAACCCCTCAGCCTAAGAAACAAAATGGCTGCCATCAGCCACAAAGGACCAAAACAGAGATTAAATGTTGTGCTAGGCAAATTGCTTGAAACAACTTTGTAAACAGCTTCACGTGGCAAGCTGTGTGAAGTGGTTTCTCATATGGTTCAGGTGCTTTCACCAGATAAAGCTATTCCAACCCCCTCCACAGTGGACATTGACATGGTGGGGGGGGAAATAAAAGCGGTTCACAAAAATGTATTGGCACATAAGTGCTTCCGCCACAAGACATTTTGAGCTTTCCAACACACACTGCAAAGTGGTCTGAATGGTGCAAAGTGTGGTTTGGTCTCTGTGTGGGCTTGTATAGATACCCAGCAAACAGGTGTGTGTGTTTTGGGGATGGAGCAGACTTTCCTTCCCACTCATTTCCTCCTCCTTTTACCCAAATGAATCCCAGGGCAAAAAATTGTCTTCAATTTTATAGAAGAAAAAATGATGATAATAAAAGCAAAGGCAATCTAGGGCAAGAAAACAAAACAAACCCAAAACAGAACTGAGCCCCAATACCCTCAGTCAAAGGGAACGGGGCAGGGAGGTGTTTTTTTTTTGGGGGGGGGGCGTCTCACAGCACTGTTCTCCCCCCAAAAAACCCCCACAGGGCACACAGAGGTAGCAGGTTCAAAAGGTCTCTGTCCCAAGACTCTATTGGTTTCTTGCGCCATGAGGTAATAAAGCTATTGGACTGACTAGCATGTAGCCCTCCCTGCGAGCAAGGGGGGGGGAGCAATTTGAAAGTCTTATGTGGGTTTCCGTTCCTCCTAATGGGTCTCTTGCACCATCAGGACTCGCGCCTGTCGCACCCAATGTCCACCCTTGGGTCTGAATCCCTTCGGATTTGGCAACTTCCACAAGCAGGCCTTAACTCCGTCCTTTGGATCAGTCCTTCGTTATCTTTTGCAATCCGATTGCCTTTATCCACATTCTGTCTTTCGAGTCTTATTTTGGTATCTTCTCACGTCCAAGTCCTCTTTTCTGATCCAAGTACACATTCCTCTTGTGAACAGGTGCCGCTGAATGCGTGTGTCCCCCCCCCCCAATCTATTGGATCTTTTCTACTTTATAATCTTTTCCCACTACTCTTCTAATTTCCCTCTTTCCAGCCTGCAATGTCTTCGTTAGTTCCCAACTCTTTCAAGTTTCAATATTCCTGCCCTTCAGATTTGTCTTCCTTGGTTTATATTCTCTCGTCGGGAGATTTTACCTTATCTCCCTACCATTTCTGCTTTCCCACTATGTTTCATTCCCACCTCTCACTACTTTTAATATCGCCCTCTCCATTTCGTATTTCTCACCCACCATCTGCTTTGGATCCATTCTGTGTGGTGGTGTGTGGTTTTTACTAGATTTACTACATTTACTTTACTAGATTTTCCTTGTCTCCCTTCTTAGCATCTGCCTCTCATTCAAGTCATTCGCTTCCCAAGCAAAACTATTTACACACTCATACCATTTCTTTCCATCACAGTGGGGGAAACGCCTTACTGAATTCTGGATAAAACGGTCCTTTGAAATACAAACTATACCAGCTTCCCAAGCATCGGTAGCGACCCCTTTGGGCTGGAATTCATAGGAGCAAAGGGAGGGTGGGTGAAGGAAATCAATGAACATGGGATACTGGAGTAATGCTTTCGGTTTGTTCAAATCCTCCATATTTGCATTGGGCTGAAGGAAAAATGGAAGCATCAACTTGAGTGAGCTTTTCTGCACAAATCAGGATTCTGGAGCAGGTGGTGGTTGCACAACAAATGACTTTTCCTACTTTGTTCCTAAACCTCCCCTCGTATCTGTCCCTTCCTTTGAAAGACTATTGCGCTGCCAGAGCATTTAACCAGAATACGCTGGTCCCTGGCAAAATGCGGTTTCCCTGGCTGGTACTGTAGCACTTTTCTTGTTTTTCCATCCCTTGCAGATCTGCCACAGAGACTCTACCCAGTTGCAGAGGACTCTGGGAGTGTTCCTGGGGCATCTGATTAATCCACACCCAATCAAGCCATCACCAGATGTGAATTGAGAGAATATACCTTCAACCAAGCCTGCTGCCCACCCCCCAATACTCTTTTGACTGGTGGTGATGGTGGACAGATTCCCTTTCAAGGACACCCATCCATCAGGACCTACTTTCCTACCACAGGGGCTTCAAACACCATTTTAAACCACACATTACATTAAGTCCCATCAATTAACCTGATGGGTTTTTTTTAAAAAAACAAAAACTGCAAGCAGCACTCTTGCCAATAAAAAGCCCCCCTGAAGTAATTTCAGTAATGGAAGCTTTCCTTCCAAGGCAAGTAGACATTTTTGGGGTGTGGTGGGGGATTTTTTGGAACCAGTCACTGCTCCACATGTCTGTTTTTAAAAGAGAAGAAATGCAATGGAGCATTTAGCATAATGTACAGTGGTACCTCTGAGGGGACCCAGGTGGCGCTGTGGTTAAACCACTGAGCCTAGGGCTTGCTGATCAGAAGGTCGGCGGTTCGAATCCCTGTGACGGGGTGAGCTCCCGTTGCTGGGTCCCAGCTCCTGCCAACCTAGCAGTTCGAAAGCACGTCAAAATGCAAGTAGATAAATAGGAACCGCTACAGCGGGAAGGTAAACGGCGTTTCCATGTGCTGCTCTGGTTTGCCAGAAGCGGCTTTGTCATGCTGGCCACATGACCTGGAAGCTATACGCCGGCTCCCTCGGCCAATAATGTGAGATGAGCGCGCAACCCCAGAGTCGGTCACGACTGGACTTAATGGTCAGGGGTCCCTTTACCTTTACTGTAGTTCGTCCCGGATACACAGCATATTGATTTGACAGACTTAATGGGAAGGGATACTGCCATGCCCAACCTGTATCTCCACTATTCTGTAAACTCCCTTTAAAATATATATTTAAAGGTCATTTTTCTCCATTTTGCATGAGATTAGGGCATGCACAAATATCACACAAAGAGGACTGTGACATTCAGAAACCTATCTGATTGTGCTGGGTCAGACAAGGCAGAAAAGCCCTAAAGATGGTGATGGCGTGGAGAAAGGGAAAAGAACTTAACAGGGGGGGGGGGAATCAAGAATATAAGAGACAGCAGAGAAAAGCTCAAGAGAGAAACTGCACACACAGTTACAATGGGATAAACTGAAATAGAGGCAAAAAAACAAAACAAAAAACCAAACCAGCTCAGAAAGCAAGAGATTTGTCAGAAAGAAAAGCAGACCCCCCACCCATAATGCAGCTACAGTATACAGCATGTGTAATGTGGGGTGAGCTGGGCTCTCTTAGCCCTATGGCTTCCCCAACAACTCATTCCAGAGCTTCTAGTCCTGCCTAGGAGATAAGAAGTTTGTGCTTATTACTACTTCCCCTCCCCTATTATCCTGAACCGCCATTTTGGAAAGCCAGCCCCCACTGTCTTTCTGATAAAAGGTACCATGGTATGTTCTGTCTCTTTAGCGGGGAACCTTTGGCTCTCCAGATGTTGATGAACAACATCTCCCATCAACCTCAGCCAGCATGGCCAACAGCTGCAGCCCAACAACCGTTGGAAAGCCAAAGGTTCCCCACTTCTGGCCTAATGGAAGGGCACCAGTCTGTAACATCTTGGGCCCCTCATAACTTCACTTCAGGGCTATATCCCCCTTCTGATTCAGATGGTAGCCATCTTAGATCTTCATACCCAGGGAACCTATTCACTGAGAGGTATAACGGTTTCTTCAGCCTAGGTGAGGGTTTCGCCTTGGCTCCACACAATCTTGCAGCGAGGCCCTTGTATCGCCTTACATGTTCGTTTTCCGCCAAAATAATTTCATAAGGATGTTGGTGTCTCTGGTCAGCACCAGCAAAGGAGATGCCCACCTTGAGTCCAGACAGGATCCGTGCCTGATTTCCCCTCTCTCTTTCTCTCTTTCATATATACAAGCCATGTTCAAATCTCGACAGGAAGACACCACAGTTTGCTATCTTGGAATCATCCCATCATGGAGAGATGCCAACTTAAGCCCTCTTCGGCCAACGTCTCTGCTCACCCTACTACCAAGAGACCCGTTGGTGCTGCCATCTTGAATCGTAATCCCACGATAAGCAGTCTAGATGCCATCTCGAAGCCCCTCAGGCAGGCGTGCTTATCTACAAGGCTGAGCCAGCAGATTATGATATCGCATTGCAGGTACATTAGCTCCTTTGCCTAGCCCCTCCAAGCAGATGGACCGCTTGAGATAGCCCCTCCCACCCGCTCCCCACCCCACCTCCCACCGTCTTGGGTCCCCTTCACCGCTTCTAGAGTTGCATCTTGCTTATTAAGAGGTGCCGTTCAGGATCATGGAAGGATCTTGGATCACAACAGGTGCCATCTTGAATTCATCGTCCCCATGGAGTGTTGCCACCTTGAATGCCAAGAGATGCTGTGCTTGCCTCCCTCCCCTGCCCCGGCACTGCGGGTGGTGCAGTGATCTCATGCCAGGTGGGAGAAAAGACGTGTTCTTTCCCTGCCCAGCCTAGTTCAGCACTAGGGTTAATCCCCCCCCCCCTCACTGGAGCCAGGAAGAAAACGACAGAGGAGGGAGCGCAGCCCAGCAGGATCAGTTGGAGGTGTCAGAGTGGACACTACCAGGACCTTCTGTTGGGGAGGTCACAGAGGATGGGGTGGCCGCTTCTTGCCAGCCACCATTGGCCTGGTGAAAAAAGGAGAAAAACAGTTGTTACCAAAAAAGTAGAGGCACGTTTCTTGCTAAGTTCCAACCTGCTAAACCTCTTTCCCTTTCCCTGGGAGCTCTCCTAGCTCCACTTTCCCAGAGACAGGGGAGTGCTTGTTCCCTGTCCGCCCCCTTGGCACCATTATAGGCCATTAGGTGCCAGCAACTTGCCCAACACTTCTCTGCGACAAAGAAACCCTAATTTTGCTATCAAAAACAGTTCTACAGCAGAAGGAAGGAAGAGTTCAGATGTGCGTGTTGACTCCTTTCATTTTACTGCATCTAATGAGCAGCCTGTGAGAACAGCAGACCACATAATAATAAATCGTTTTACTAAGCTTCCTCAAGTAAGAAAGAAAGCCTCATATTTCACGTTCTATCGAGGAAAGTGCATATACCAGAATGTAGAAGCGGGCACAGAATTCAGCTCTGCAATCATCTCAGGCTTCTCCTTTTAAAGAGGCTCCTAGGTCACACGACTCTACTTGGGAAACATGTTGGAATACTTGCTGAAAACTCAGAAGCCACTGTGGTGTTTGAAGCTACTGAATGGGGCAGGGCTCCCACTACCTTGCCTCCCCCATCACTAGCAAGGCCAGAATAAAATATTTGAATGAATTGATATTCAGCCTTTCCTAACACAGAACTGTAATTATGTTTGGCGCCGAGCACGTGCACAGCTGTGGTTCAAGTCTAGGCGAAATTTCCCCAAAGATAGTGGTTTTGTTTAGTTTTATTAGCAGCAATGTAGTTTATTGATGTGGGAGCATTCAGATATACAACAGCCACAAGCTGCTGTTACACAGTTCACCACACTGGGCAGAATCCTCTACCCTTACTTGGGCTCTTGTGAGGTCCAGGAGAGGAAAAATATCTTCAGTCCCGGAATCTCATCAAACCAAATCTTCTTCACACGCATGGCATAATTAAATGTCAGCCTGGAAGCTGTGCCATCGAGCTCAGATCGTTTGAAAAGGGGATTAGAGCAGGCATCCCCAAACTTCGGCCCTCCAGATGTTTTGGACTACAATTCCCATAATCCCTCACCACTGGTCCTCTTAGCTAGGGATCATGGGAGTTGTAGGCCAAAACATCTGGAGGGCCGCAGTTTGGGGATGCTTGGATTAGAGGGTGGATTTGCAAGGTGGAACCCAATCAGTGAACTTGCAGCAAGGGGGGCGGCTTTTGCTTACGGAAATCGGAGGGAGGCCATTTTTGCAGATATCCCCCTGCATCCCCAAAGAATTGGGAAGCCTTCCAGAATAGATGGAAGGGCTGCAGAAGGAACTGGCAAAATCGCCTTCCCCTCCTCTTCTCTTAGCAGATTCCTCCCCATCAAAAACACACCTCTGGGAGTGCTGGGACACCAAATGGATTCCACCCATAAGAGAATGGCTAGAATCCTCAACTGGTTAAATGAAATCTCCACATTGTTCAGTATCACTGAACAACCTCTGCTAGGCTATTGCATTCTTGCTCTCTGCTAGCGGCTTGACCACTGTGGAAAACAGGAGTTGGACTACGGCCCATACATTTCAAGCACCTATGATACCACTTTAAACAGCCACGGCTTTACTGAACTGTATTAATTGTTTTGATGACTCTGTCGCTGCAGTTTGCTTCATTTATACGCTATTGCGTTGGATATAATGATTGCAATATTTGGGGTTTTCCAGTGCTATTGTGATTACTGTGAGCCGCTTTTGAGCTCAGCGCTTGTTGTTGGAAAAGCAGAATGCAAATATTAAATCAAATCAAAATCAATGCCTTTTCCCCAAAATAATTTTGGGGACAGTGCTGAGAGGGGCCAGGAGACCGCAATTCCAGCTCACATAGCTTCAATTTCTGGGAACTGAGAAGGAATAGGGGTCTCCATACAACTCTAAGCACCATTAACAAACTACTGTTCCCACGAGTGCCTAAAGTAGCATCACAGTGCTTGAAATGTTTGGTGCAGATGGGGCCTAAGCGGACCTTTGTCCTAATCTAGCAGGACTCTCGTATAGTGTGAGCCCTGAAATGCATGCAGTCCAAAGCAATACATCCCAGACAGAACAAATTTACCTCTTCGGTGAGAACCAGGTGGGTCAAGTCTCCCAACATACAAACTTACCCTCATTTCTCGTGGACTGTACATCTGGCTGGCAGCCATGCTGTCCCCGTAGCCCCCTGGCCCCATCGAGTGACGCATCGATTCCACCTAGTAGTTAAGGGAAGACACATAAAAAGGGCAGAATGACAGCAGGGATGGGGAGAAGAAGATGGAAGCAGCAGTTATGTTGGGCTGAAGACTTCTCATGAAGACTTGAAGGATCGAGCAATGTGGAGTTTACTCAAAACTGTCAACTGATTTATGGCTATGTACATGCGTAGAAGCGACTTCCTATGCCGGCGGCGCCCGATTTCTGGTGCCCATACATGGGCAGAGTGGCACCAGAAACATGGCCGCCGGCAGGAGCTGCTTTCCAGGGGATTTACGGGATCTAAATCCATTCAGGAGACCAGCGGGAAATGGTAAGAAAATATGGGGGTTTCCCGGGAAAAACGGGGTACTTGGCAGCTATGTTCAGATGGCCACACACCATGTTCCCTGAAGCTGATGATGGGCCAGAGTTTCCCCACACTTGCACAAGAGCTTTAAAAATGAGAAGAGCTTTCCGCTTGCCTCCATATTCCAATTCCACCCTTTTAACTTCTCCAGAAATATTATACCAAGCCAGAAGGCCGCCATGCTTGCCATGCACCCCACCCTTCATGCAAGACAGATCTGAGCCACAACTCTCACAAGACTATATATCACAAGACAGGGGTTGCTAACAGGATGATCCCCGATGCTGTTGAACTATAACTTCCTGCATGCTTGCTGGTTAGGGTTGATTGGAGATACAGTCCAACAACATTTGGAAGTCGTCATGTTAGCCCAAGCTCAGAATAATAATAATTTATTACTTATACCCTGCCCATCTGGCTGGGTTTCTCCAGCCACTCAGGACTACTCCCAACAGAATATTAAAAACAGGATAAAACATCAAACATTAAAAACTTCTCTAAACAAGGTTGCGTTCAGATGTCTTCTAAAAGTCAGAGGGCTGACTTTTAGAATGTGAGGGCGTTCCACAGAGTGGGTGCCACTACCGAGAAGGCCCTCTGCCTGGTTCCCTGCAGCTTCACTTCTCGCAGTGAGGGAACCGCCAGAAGGCCCTCAGAGCTGGACCTCAGTGTCTGGGCTGAATGATAGGGGTGGAGACGCTCCTTCAGGTATACAGTGGTACCTCGACTTACGAACGACTCGACAACCGAATTTTTCGACTTACAAATGGGAGTAATGGCCACGCGCTTACGAATGCCTCAACATCCCCCCCAAAAAAACTGTGGTGGTTTTAGATAGGGATTTTTCGACTTACGAATTTTTAGATAGGGTTGCTTCGACTTCCAAATGTTTCTGTTTTCAATGCATTCCTATGGGAAATCGCAGTTCCAATGGCGTTTTTCGACTTACGAATTTTTCGACTTACGAAGGTGCCTTCGGAACGGATTAAATTCGTATGTCGAGGCACCACTGTACTGGGCCGAGGCCATTTAGGGCTTTAAAGGTCAGCACCAACACTTTGAATTGTGCTCGGAAACGTCCTGGGAGTTATATAGTCTCGGCAGCCACTCCCAGTCACCAGTCTAGCTGCCCCATTCTGGAGTAATTGTAGTTTCCGGGTCACCTTCAAAGGCAGCCCCACATAGAGCGCACTGCAGTAGTCCATGTGGGAGATAACTAGAGCATGCACCGAGCCGTCCCAGGAGGGAAGGGAACTGACCTGTGATGTGGGATACGAGTCTCCATTCAGACCCTGAAGGCCCATGAACATATCCCCAGAACTGGAGAGGTTGAAGGAACCGCCGGAGCCTGCCAGAAAACAGAGGAAGGGGCGGGAGCGAAAGACAGCAACAGGGTGACTGGGGGTGGAAGGCACGATTTCTTTGAGCAAAGAAAAAGGTGAGCACCACTGCAAAAGGCAACTAGCTGAAGAAGCAAGCAGAGACGACCTTGGCTACTCCAAGGCCGACAGGGGGACGCAAACACTGGTGTGTGGGGGAGCGGGGTGTGAGGGGGCACCTCGCCGCTCTGCGCCCAGAAGGGGGCGCGCACACTGACCACGGGGGAGTGGGGCAGGGGCGCTGGTGTTGGAGGGATCTCCTTCGGGAACTCCAGCGCATGTTGGAGGGGAGGGTTCCACGTTTCTCCAACCCCAGCGAGGAGGACTCCCGCACCAACATGGGGTGTAGCGGAGCTTTTTTTCGGGGGGGAGGGGAGTTACCCGCGGAGGAGGGGGTGTTGGGGGAGTCGCCCCCACTCTGTGCGGCGCTGACAGCCGTTTTCACGGCGTAAATATTGGCTTCCTCTTGGAACTTGCCGATGTTCTTCTTATAGCGGATGCGCTTGTTCCCGAACCAGTTTGAGACCTGGAAGGAGGGAGGGAGAGGGAAAGTGGGGGGGGGGGGAGGTCGAACATGAAGGGATAGGAAGCGGGGAGGGAATGAGGGGGGGGGGAAAGAGGGGTGGGGAGGGAAGGGGAGGGAAGGGGGTTATGTATTGACAGGTCAGCCAAACAATGAGCTTTTCCTCCCCTCCCCAGCCAACCCTGTCCCATACTCAGGGGCCTCTCTAGCACAGCCTGGGGCCTGCCCCCCCCACTCACCCCCCCCAACACACACCCTGGTACCTGTGAGACTGTGATTCCACACTTCTTGGCAAGCTCCTCTTTGGCCTCTTCGCTGGGGTAAGGGTTGCTCAGGTGAGAGTAGAAATACTCATTAAGCACCTCCGTAGCCTGCTTGCTGAAATTGCGCCGCTTCCGCCTGCGAGTGAAAAAAGGGTGTGCAGGGTTGGCAGAGGCAGCAATTTGGGAAGAGAAAAAGAAAGGCAGTCGGGGGTAAGCAGTGGGGTGGGTGTGCAGCATGTGGAATCCAGAAGTATTGTTTTATTTATGAAATTTGTATTTTGCCCTATACCTGCAGGTATCAGGGTGGTGGAACAGAGCTATTGTTATTTACAGTGGTACCTCTACTTATGAATAACTCTACTTACGAATGTTTCTACTTACGAATGGAGCTCCGTCCGCCATCTTGGATGAAGCTTAGATAGGATTTTTTCTACTTACGAATTTTTAGATAGGGTTGCTTCTACTTATGAATTTTTTCTCCCAATGCATTCCTATGGGATTCGACTTACAAGTTTTTTCGACTTACAAATGTGCGTTCGGAACGCATTAAATTCGTAAGTAGAGGTACCACTGTATTAAATTTGTACCCCACCCTTCCTTCAAAAGGAGCTCAGGATGCCAAGTGATAAAAACAATTTTGGGCCCCACATTTCTCTCCATAGGGTAGGACTCAAACCAATGGCTTCAAGTTACAAGAAATGAGAGTTCAATTAAACATTTGGAAAAGCTTTCTGACAGTAAGAGCTGTTCGGCAGTGAGAGGTGGTGAACTCTCCTTTCTTGGAGGTTTTTAAGCAGAGGCTGGGTAGCTATCTGTCATGGATTCTTTAGCTGAGATTCCTGCATTGCAGGGGGTTGGACTAGATCAGGGATGTCCAACCAGTAGATTGTGATCTACCGGTAGATTCCCAGCTGATCCTGGTAGATCATGGGATCCCTATCACGTACAAAAAGTTACGGGGGGGAGCTAAAAAAACTCTGCATCCTCCCCCCAAAAAGCTCAACAACTCTGGGCACTTCCCTCCTAAAACAAGCTGAACAACTCTGGGCAATCCCCCCCACCCCATGCACACTCCTCCTCCCTCCAATGACAATGGGTAGATCACTGCCAGTTTTTTAAATTTGTTTTGCAAAAAATCCGTCTTGCGAATTGTGGTTTCCCATAGGAATGCATTGAAATTTCTTTTTTTGCCCATAGGAACGCATTAATTTAATTTCAATGCATTCCTATGGGAAACCTAGATTCGCAAGATGAATTTTTCGCAAAACGAATTCGTCTTGCAAGTCAC
Source organism: Zootoca vivipara (assembly GCF_965207765.1). Classification (NCBI taxonomy): domain Eukaryota; kingdom Metazoa; phylum Chordata; class Lepidosauria; order Squamata; family Lacertidae; genus Zootoca; species Zootoca vivipara. The sequence continues at coordinate 111,395,876 of NC_142584.1, read as the reverse complement.
CATCAGATCGCAAGATGCATTCGCCTTGCGAAAAATTAGTCTTGCAGGGCATTCGTCTTGTGAGGTACCACTGTACAAGTATACAGAGGTTTTGCAGGAGTGCTGAAACTGGCCTCTGTGCATCCTTGGATGCACCATTCAACTTCTTCTGAATCAGAGATTTCTATGAGACAGAGAACCACTGAGGTTGCCAGAGATTGGGGAACAGGTTTTCTGTGTTGTCCCTAGATCGTTGCCTCTCTCCCAGCAAATGCAGAATTATGCCGAGAAAAGGTAAAGATTTCAAACCCAAACATTTGCTCAATTTGCATGATTTATACAGGCAGAGGAATCCTATATAATAAAGTCCCTGTGTCTCTGCATCCAGATTCCGTGTGTCCCGTTTTCCGCGCTACTGAGCATGTGCCCAACGGACACAGGGATTGGACGCAGAGACTGGATGCACACAGAGCCGGGGGGGGGGGGCTGTATGTGGTTCTCTCTCCCTCAACGGCTTCCCCTCCAAACTGCCGTTCCGCGCCTCGCCTCCCGATTAATGGCGCGAGGGGAAGAGGGGAAGGGACCGTGAGGGATCGAGACGCGAGCGCGCGTTCCCCGCCGCCGGCGGGGCATTCGTGTCCCTGCCGCCGTTCCCCACCCCCACCCCATCGCCGCATCCCCACCCCTCCTCCCACCCGGCGTGTGGCGGGCTCAGCTCTGGGTGGGTTGGGAAAGGTGAGGAGAAGGAGGCTGCTTTCCCCCCTTTTTTCTCTCCTACGCTCCCCCCCCCCCGGACGACCAGCAGCAAGCGGGTGTCACACACAAATGCTCTCTCTCTCCCCCCCCTGCCTACCGTTTCCCTCGCGGTGCAGGGTCAGAGGCAGACAGAAGCAGGGACAGCGCATGGGGGGGAGGAAGAGCAGCCCGGGGGGGAGGAGATGTTTGACAGGGAGCAGGGAAGGAGGGGCGGGTGGCAGCCGCCCGCCGCCCGCCCCTCTTTTCCTGCTCTGTGAAGCATCTCCTCTGCTACCGCGTGCCTCCGCTGCGTTCAGCAAGAAGCCGGTGGCAGCGGAGGGATGCTGCTCATTCTTCCCCACTAACCCTTCGCAAAAGCAGGCTCGAGCCCAGGGGGGGGGGGCAGGAAGGACCGCAGCAGCGGAGGAGGAGGCGGAGCAGCGACAGAGGAGCAGCGCCGGTGGCAGCCCAGGAGAGTCCCGGCACGTGTGGGTGGAGAAAAGAAGGGAGGGGGAGAGAGGGGGGAATGGGCGGGGGGAATTGCATGTTCTAGCACCCGTTAATTTAACGGGCTTCAAGATAGTAGTTAAACCAGGGGTCCCCAAACTACAGCCCGGGGCCCGGATGCAGCCCAATTGGCCTGCCAATCCGGCCCGCCACGACCCCCGCCGCCTGCTCTTACGGCGCGCAGCGCGGCAGCGCTCTTCCGGGTCGGGAAAAAAGCGCCGAAAATCCTTTGTGCGCATGCGTATGGGCCTTTCCACCCTGGAAGCGCGCCGCCGCGCCAGTAAGTGCCCGTGCGCATGCGCACGGGCACACACTCCCCGCCCACTGCCCCGCACAGGCACGCGCTCCCCCATCCTCCGGCCCGCCGCGCGATCGGCGCGGTGGGAACCGGCCCAAACACCGGTAAGTCTGGGGACCCCTGAGTTAAACTATAACTTGATGCAAAACTTTAATTAAGAGTGGACAGCTGCCCTAGAACTCATTCCCCTAACATGCTAGATTTCAACAGGTGTAGTTTTAATGTGGAGGAAGCACTGAAATATGCAATACCTTGCCTGGGGTCACGCTATGGAAAGAGCAGGGGGTCTTGCATTGGAAAGAACATTCAAGGTGAGGCAGCTGCAGGGTGGAACGGGCAGTGAAGCCCTGCTTATAAAATTCTCTCCCCAGCGAGGTTTGCCTAGAGCAGGGGTAGTCAACCTGGTCCCCACCGCCCACTAGTGGGCATTTCAGGATTCCAGGTGGGCAGTAAGGGGTTCTACGCCACATGTTACTGCAGCACTGGTGGGCGGCAAGGAAATTTTACCATCAAGGAAAAAGTGCATTAGTGGGAGGTAGGGTATAAAAAGGTTTGACTACCCCTGGCTTTTCTGTGGAAAGTGAAATTCTCTCCAAGAATGTAAGACCATAAAGAAAAGCCCTGCTGGGTCAAGCCAAAGGTCTAGGGCAGGCACCCCCAAACTTAGGCCCTCCAGATGTTTTGGACTACAATTCCCATCATCCCTGACCAGTGGTCCTGTTAGCTAGGGATCATGGGAGTTGTAGGCCAAAACATCTGCAGGGCCGCAGTTTGGGGATGCCTGGTCTAGGGGAAGCCTAGACTGAGTGCTGCAGAGCTCTTCCCACCTGCGATTCCCGGCACCCGCTACCTCTGACAATATTATTGATTTTCCCCAATGAAAAATTCAACCTGGTGGAATGTGTTATCCTGCTGTTTTTCACCCTTCTCTTTTATCAAATTGTTCGCTTAGTGTCTATTTATTATTTTTCTTTTTTTTAAAAAAACACAACTACACCCACAACCAAATGGAAATACTTATTGAAAGGCAGTGTGCAACTTAAAAAATTAACAAAATCGGGTTTCAACAGTTCTGCTCGCCACAGCAAGCCTTCCCCCCCAACTCTGAAGCTGCGGAGGGAGTGGAAGCTTTGTTCTGACCCCTGCCCCTCTCTCTGGTTCCAAGGAAGGACGAGGACTGGGTATGGCCACAAGGGTCAAGCCAGCAGACCTTGATCTCTCTTTCCTACTCCTGAGTGTCGCTAACCAGCATGGCCTGAATCCCTTCCTGATCTTTTTCACAGGGCAGAGAAGCAAAAGGAGCTCTGAACCCCTTACATAGGTAGCAGCTGCAGCTGGCATTCTTTCTGCCTCTAATAATAATAATAATAATAATAATAATAATAATAATAATAATAATTTATTATTTATACCCCACCCATCTGGCTGGGTTTCCCCAGCCACTTGGGCGGCTTCCAACAGAAATATTAGAATACACTAATTTCTTAAAGATTAAAAGCTTCCCTAAACAGGGCTGCCTTCAGATGTCCTCTAAAAGTCTGGTAGTTGTTTTTCTCTTTGACATCTGCCACTACCGAGAAGGTCCTCTGCCTAGTTCCCTGTAACTTGGCTTCTCACAGCGAGGGAACCGGCAGAAGGCCCTCGGCACTGGACCTCAGTGTCCGGGCAGAGCGATGGAGGTGGAGACGCTCCTTCAGGTATACTGGACCGAGGCCGTTTAAAGGTCAGCACCAACACTTTGAATTGTGCTCGGAAACGTACTGGGAGACAATGCAGGTCTTTCAAGCAAGAGATGTTAGGTGCTGGCAGGATGCAACAACCCACAACCAGCAGTGGTTTGTGCCCATTTGGATTGGTAGGGCAGAAGGCAAGGAGACCAACTCTAGGGGGCACCAGAGTCAACTTATCTGAGTTTTGTCTCTGTCCTTCCTGCCAAGTCCGAAAAGAAGCAATGCCATAAGAAGGGCAGGCAGTGTTAGAGACTCAGTTATATAAGCTCCTTAAACCAGGGTTACAGTCGCCAAAACAGAATGCCCAGTTGCCATTTTTTGGCAAAGATGGCTGCAAAGTTGTATTTTTCCATACAACTTTTTGGTTCCTGAAATCCATTCTTGATTGTGCTGATAAAATACAATGCATAGAATTCTACAGGATGTGTTGCTAGTGTGAGAAAGTAGTCAAGATCCAAGGATCTCCAGGCATTCATCTCCAGATGGGGGAGATGTCAGAAGCCATCATGGAGCCAAGGCACCTTCACTTGGTCGCAAGTGGCTGGAAACCAGGTGCAAAATTTTGGATGCTGGTCTAGGGGGAATCAAGGCTGAGGTTGGTGGGGCAGTGCCCCATCAGCACTAAGAGACCAGCCGACCACCCAACAGCACAATCCTTGCCTCTCTTTCCCGCAAGGGAGAACGCAAAGTGGGAACGGAGGTTTCTTCAGCTAGCGCTCAGCACAGGGATCCAGATTCCCTTTGCTGCACATTTGATGAAGCCAGAATGCGTCCCACCTGCCTTCCCTGCAGGGAAGGTTTATTTATTAAAAAATATTTACAGTGGTACCTCGACTTACAAAGACGATTCGTTCCGTGGCCGTCTTCGTAAGTCGAGGTTTTCAGATGTCGAAGCACCGCTTGTGCGCATGCACAAAGTGCAATTTCTCGCTTCTGCGCATATCGCACGCGCCGCTTTACGCAGGGGCGCGCAGTGAAAAGACTTCCAAGGTTGTCGACTTCGGAAGTCGAAACCTTCGGAAGTCGAAGCGTTCGGATGTCGAGGTATGACTGTATATGCCACTGTGCCATAAAAATATACATGTTAAGGCAATGTATATAGCAATAAAAACTTTAAACCGTATAACAAATCCCATAAGAAAGTTAAAAACAGACATCAATTAACTAGTCGTACCTTGGAAGTCAAACGGAATCCGTTCCGGAAGTCCGTCCGACTTCCAAAACGTTTGGAGGCCACGTTGGATGTTTGGGTTCCAAAGAACCTTCACAAACTGGAACACTCAATTCCGGGTTTGCGACGTTTGGGAGCCAAAACGTTCAACTCGCAAGGCGTTTGAGATCCAAGGTACGACTGTATTATTAATTGCCTCCCCTAGAAAACTCAGGAGAGGTGGGCTTTCCTTTTCTGGTAGGCAGAGGTGGCTGACTCCATCAAGCTGGCAGAAGGAACAGAACTTGGCAGTATCCACTTTTGGCATGTCCAACACAGCCAGCCAACCACTGTACACCCTTAAAGGAAAAAAAAAACCTAGCAACAGCCACTGCATGAAGCTGCAGAGCAGGGAAGAGAAAAGAAGTGGGGCCAATCCATCCGTCTCTGGTGAGAGACCAGCTTGCCTCAACTCTCATCCAATCCCATGAACTTCTATTCCGCTGGTCATTGTGAGAACTTGTGAATTTAAGACCCGGTGCCTGAGGTTGCTTTCTCCCTCTCTCTCTCTCTCCCCTCCCCATCCCTTTCAGCCACTCTGGGAGCCTTCCCGGCTAAAGGGTAAGGTAAAAACAAAAAACAAAAAAACCACTTCGGATATAGGTGAAGTAGTAACCTGGCATCGAGGAAGCGGGATCGCAGGATCATGACAGCCTCGCAGGTGCTTTGCTTCAGCTGCATCTGGATGGAGCTGAACTTCCGGTGGATGATGCTGACCATGCGCTCAATCTCCTTGGGCGACACGGGGCGCGTGCGGCTCTGCTCCCGAAGGAGGTTCATCACATGTGTCGTAAACTCGTTGCAGGCCTGACGAGGAGCAGGTGGGAAAGGGGAAGAGGCTGAGTTGGAGGAGTAGGAGCTCCAATGCACAAACCCAAGGAATATTAATACCCCCCCCAAAAAAAATCCCTGCCCCCAACTCCTAATGCAAATGTAGGGGACCTGTGCCCCACCCAGATGTTTTATTATGTATTTTTAGTTCTCCTTTTGCATTTTTATGTTGCGATCCGCCCCGCAAACTCCTGATGAAGGGTGCTATAAAAATTTAATAAATAATAGCAATAATGGTAATCACAACCTTACCTGGTTATGACCTAGAAAGCCCTATCTGGTTTTATCCCAGGCTGTCTGAAAGATCATATCTCTCTATATGAACCTGATCCTTGGGTGAGCCTCTTCTCTTGATCCCACCAACGTTGGACTCATGCTTGGAGGTGGCGAGAGAGGAAACCTATTCTGGGTTGCTCCAATATTATGGAATTCCCTCCCAAGCAGTGTTGGAAATTAGCCAGGTGCCAGGCATGTTTTGGTACTGGCATGGGTCCAATTGTGACTACATGCGAGATTTCTGGGCACCAGGTGGGCAACCACCATTTAAAAACCTCTGCCTTAAGTCCATAGGTAATACCATTTCCACTGTGTGTTTTTCTCCTTTTGCATACTGGCACAAGTGAACTGTTTGGGAGAGCAAGCTGCAATCAAGCAATGTAGTTGAGCTTATAGAATATAAGAATTGTAGAACTGGAAGGGACCCCAATGGACATCCATTTCAACCTCCTGGCAAATAGACATTCCATTGTGGTGAGTGTAACCTAGATTTAAGGTGCCGTTTGGCACCTAGTTTATACTTTTGAGTTTCCAACACTGCTCCCAAGAGAGGTTAGAAAGCTCTGTCTCCCTCCTTGTTATGTATACTAAGAACTTCCTGTTCAGACAGGTCTTTGAAAACTGCTGTGCCGCCAATCGGCTGCCAAGCAAGATGGATTTTAAACTGGCGCCCCCCCAAACGTGTTTCAATGTGGTTCCAACTACTCGTTGTTAACTGGCTTGCTTTTGCTTTTTGGAGTCCCAACATGGGATAAACGCAGGACAGGAATACAACGTATAACCAGCATCATCACTATCCTTACCTGCTCGTATTTCTCTAGCTCGGAGTGGTAGATCTGGCGGATCTGGGAGAGCTTGTTGCGGTAATCGGAGTGCTCAATGGAGTTATCTGGGGACACCCCCCCTGCTGCTGCGGCCGCTGCTGCCGCTGCCGCGGACCCACCCCCTTTCTCTGGGCCGGCCACCCCCTCGGCCAGCAGCATATTGTCCAAGCGCATCAGCTGGGGGTCCACCGGCTCCTCCTCCTGGGAGCTTCGGATGCTCAGTCCTAAAATGTAGATGGCAGGGGAAAGGAAGGAGTTAACGGTGGGGCGGCCATGTTCACACACACACACACACACACACACACACACACACACACGCAGGCATTCCCACCCCCACCCCCTTTCCTGCCCTTCCTTGGTGGGCTTCCCCTCCTCCCTCCCCCTCCTGGTGCCTCCTTCCTCTTTTGTCGCTTGGCAGGAGACTAGGTCACCCCGAGGTCGTTGCTACGGTGACGGCGGGCCCAGAAAAGGGGTAGCAACTTTTGGCAGACAAGACACAGAGATATTTGGGGGGGGGGAGCGGAGAGAGAAGAAAGAAAGAAAGAAAGAAAGAAAGAAAGAAAGAAAGAAAGAAAGAAAGAAAGAAAGAAAGAAAGAAAGAAAGAAAGAAAGAAGGCTGAGGTTGAGCCAAAGAAGCAACATATTGAGGATCCCTAGGAGAGAAAGGAAAAAAAGAGGGGCCCCTAACTTTACCCCCCCCCCCCAGCACCACCTCCAATGTCAAAGCTGCCTCCTTTTCGGGAATGGCCCTGCTGTTTTGGCTTTGAATTGCCACCTGATCCGCATTTTCCAAGGGGCAGCCACGAAGGGAAAAGAACCAAGACTCTGGTCCGGCCCCCTAGACTTGATTTATTATGGCACGAACTTTCAGGCCCTAATTATTTTGCTAAGTCTCTCTAAGGCAGGGGTAGCGAGCTCAATCCGGCCCACTGAGCGTTTTCTGCTCTCTCTCCCCATCCCAAAGACCCTACAAATGTTGGCGATGGAAGCAAAGTCACACAAAAATTCAAGAAGGGTGGCCGATCATTCCACCCCACCCTGACCATTGATATGATCAAATATCAATCATTCGACAAGCAAAGAGGGGAGCGATAGCCCTCTTCCCTGCATGCGGCCCCCGCCCCGCAAGGTTAGCGGGGCCCCTGGTGTCGCAAGACTCTTTGTTGATCACGCATATATTTAGCACCCGGGTGTCTTCACCTGCCAAACCAAATGTCTGTAGGTCAGGCTGCCCCGAAAACACAGCACAGCAGCAGGGGGGCCAGTTTAATGTTTAAAAAAGGAGTAACACGGGCTGCCAACTAGCCAGAGCAACAACAAAACCCAAAGCGAGAAACCACCTTGCCTACTCCTGTCCCTTTAAGAGAACTTTGCTGGGCAGAAATCCATGGCCCAGCGCCAGACAGGATCTCCTGGCCCATAGCTGCGCCTCAAAGTCCTGTTAAAGAGACCAGCCACGTTCACACCGAATAGCTAAAGCACTCTCAGACCACTTTAAACACTTGTGACTCCCCACTTCCCCAAGAAAGCTGGGAACTGTAGTTGGTTACTGGGAAGAGGGACAAGCTCTTAAACCACTCTGGAAATTAGTTACAGGTAGGTTAGCCGTGTTGGTCTGATGCAGTCAAAACAAAATTAAAAAAATCCTTCCAGTAGCACCTTAGAGACCAACTAAGTTTGTCATAGGTATGAGCTTTCGTGTGGAAATTGTAGCTCTGGGTTGCAGGAAGCCATGGCTGTTTAAAGTGGTATATTCCCCTCCCAGAGCTACAATTCCCAGAGTGTCTTAACAGCTCATCCCTCTTCCCAAGTACAGCTGGGGATTCTAGCTCTCAGCACCCGTAACCAACTACAATTCCCAGGGTTCTTTGAGGGAAGCCATGACTGTTTAAAGTGGCATCTATTGTGGTGCTTTAAACAGGTGGCGTTGAGGTGGCTGCAGGCCCTAAATATGGCAAATGTAGCTTTTGGGAAGCAGTTGGGATAACATAGTAAACTCTGATAGGTAGCCGTGTTGGTCTGAAACAAAATAAAATAATTCCTTCCAGTAGCACCTTAGAGACCAACTATGTTTGTCATTGGTATGAGCTTTCGTGTGCATGCACACTTCTTCAGATACACACTTTTTTTTGGGGGGGACACTTTGAAAAAAACACACGACAGAGTGTTTGACAAACTGCAGAGATTAGGCGGTGGAGTTACCAGACAGGCCTAAGTGAGAAAAGCAACCATACCAGCTATTTTGCACACACCCCAACTCCTCCAAAGTCTCCCCTCCAATGCAGGAGGCAAAATGGGGGCTTGGAGCCAGGGAAAATACTCTTCCATCTGGTCAGGCCTCAAAGTCCCATGTGAGCCACAGAAAAGGACAGAAGGAAATTGGGAGGCAGACTAAGTGCCCTCTCCCATGGGGAGTGGGGCTTGAGATATTTTGATGCCCAAGGCCAATATGCCCACCCCAATATGGCAAAACTCCCCCCCCCCTCATACATATTAACATGGGGCAGGATTGGGACGAGGCGGCGGGAGGGCTTTCACAAAAATGACTAGCCGTAGGCACAGCCACCGATTCCAGTCCTTTTCAGCCAAATCCTGGCCCCACTGTAGCATTTTTCTAGAACCCTAACTAAGGGGGTTCCACAAAAGGGAGCCTCTCTGCTCCATAATTCAAGCAATTCTTTTGCATTGAGAATGGAAGAAGCTGGCAGTTCTGGCCAGCAGCCCATCGAGTCCAGCATCCTGTTCTCACAGTAGCCAACCAGATACCTATGGAGAACTTGCAAGCAGGACCTGGGTGCAGTAGTTCGCTCCTCTCCTGCGGTTTCCAGACACGTTCATAAGCATAAGGCATAAGACGATGTTAGCCACCATGGTTCGTAGCCGTTGGTAGCCTTATTCACCAATAATTTGCCTAATTGTCTATTAAATGCATGCCTTTTTTAAAAAAACAAGGCAGTCCCTACAGAAGCATGAGGTGGGGAGATGCACCACTGACAACTGCTTGAAACACTGGTACGGTAAGCGCATCTGTCAAATGCACTGGCAAAGGCCGGGGAAAACTGAACTCATCCCATGGGAGAAAATCCTGTAGCCAAGTACTTGGGTTTTTTGTTCGTTTTGTGCTTAACACAGTTCTAATAAGATTATAAAGAACTATACAAAGTATTATACTGAATACAGCGACTTTAACCTGACAAGATGTAGAGAACAGCATTTTGAAAACTGCACAGTTGTCCAGGATTTTTCCAAAACAAAACAGATAAATATCACTTGACTCAGGAAGGGGGGGGGGGAGAGGAAAACCGTTGATCCTTCTGGCACCTCTCATAAGTTTCCAAAGTCTTGTTTTTACAGGACATTTGTGCACACCCCTGTGCCTTTCACCCAACCCTCTTTTTCTGGTGGAAGAGGTTTGGTGGGTTTCTGAAGCAACACAAAAAATATGTTTAATCCGTGGGAGAACTGGGAAGAGCGACCCAATTTGCAAACTGCCTATAACACTTGTCAATGGAGTATTGCCTTATAATACCCATAACTGCCCATAATACCAGACCTTCAGGTGGTGTGGCAGATTATAAGGAGAGAGAGAGAGAATGAATATGCTTTTCATACAGAAGGACCCTAGCTCAATCCCCAGCATCTATGGCTAAAAGGCTCAGGGTGGAGGTGATGGGAAAAACTTTTGCTTGAGATCCCAGAGAGCTACTGCCAGTCAAGAGGTGGCAATATTAGGCTAAACAGACCAATAGGCTTACCTGACATAAGGTAGGCACTCTCATTGAAACAGTAGTTCGCCCCTGTATTAACTTCTATTATAAAGTACCCGAATTCTGCTCCTTGAGCGTTCATTTCAGAGGGGAGCGAATTCGCTGCTGTTTCCCTACAGTATTTTTCTCTGGCAGTGAAAACATATTTCTTTTTTTTGGGGGGGGGGAATATATCCTTTTCTGCTAGTGTGCAGGAGGGTGAACAAGGTTCAAAGTCCCACCCATATTTGGGGATGAATTGCAAAAATAAGTAAATAAAGTAAGTAAGTAAGGGGGCTATCCAGCTACATCACCGAGTTATTTAAGTGCAAGGATTTTAATGGATCTGCCGCGAATTTGAATGATGTTAAACTATCACCCAGTGCATGTTTATTGCAGCTGCTATTTTTATACCTCACTATAATCACAGCTGTGTTATCAACACAGGACAAACAGGCACCCCTTTTGCAGTGAAGATTTATGAGCCTCTTGAGGCCCATTCTGGCATTCTAATCGTCTGGGAGATTACGATTGCCCCAAGGGAGAGTGGGGCACTAACTCTGCCCTCCCCTAGTCACTTTCCACCAGCTGAAGGCAAAATACCTGCAGCAGGGGAGACTGCTCTACTCATCTAGATCCCCTACACAATTTACCGTAGGACCCTGGACAGTCAGGGGTCTAAATCAAACAGAGAAACAGAAAAAGCAGAAAATGGGGGGGGGGGGGAACTACCGTGTTTCTCCCAAAATAAGACGTGCCTATAAAATAAGCCATGGCACGATTTTCTTGAAGCAACAAAATATGAGACATACCCCAAAAATAAGCCGTACTGGGGTAGTGGTGGGAGCAGGTCTTGATGGTGCTTCTGTGACAAAGAGTAAAAGGAAGATGCCTGTCCTTGCCGGAACCACCACGTGGAGCTCAGACCGAGCAGGAGCCGGCGAAAGTCGCAGCACCCCGACCCAGCGGTATCCGGCAAGGGCAGAGGCGCGCGCTGCGCCGAGGTCCGGCCCCGCGGGAGCCGGCAAGGGCAGAGGCCCGCACTACGCCGAGTCCCGGCCCCGCGGGAGCCGGCAAGGGCAGAGGCGCGTGCTGAGAAGATCAAGGACTCAGCAAGAGCCGCAGTTGCAAAACTCTGACTGTGAAAGCTCTGTAAGGATACCAGCCCAGTTGTTGTACCATACTTAATATTAAAAAAATAAGACATCCCCTGAAAATAAGCCGTGGTGTGTTTTTTTGGAGGAAAAATAAATATAAGACGTGTCTTATTTTAGGAGAAACACGGTATCCACTTCAGAAGTTAATACTCCAACTAGCAGAGGGCAATGGGAAGTGGGGAAGGTACAGGAAGGAGTATAGCTTAAGGGCAGAACGTTTGGCTTGTGTGCAGAACATCCTAGACCAGGGCCGTCTCAAGCACATCGGGCGCCCTGGCGTCATGGTGCGGAGATCGCTCCGGCGCCCCCCGCTCCACCCCGTTTCTTGCCGCGGCTGGTGGGCGGGCGCAGCGGGGCTGCCACGCAGCTCCGTCGCGCGCCGCCCCCTGCCGGCCCGGCACCCTGGTGCCCTGCGCCACCCAGCCTACCCCTAGAGCCGGCCCTGTCCTAGGCAGTGTAAGAAACTCAGATACTCTCATCGCCAAATGACACCTTAAACGTGGGTTACAATTGCCACAATGGAATGTCTAGGGGCTATTATTATTTTCATTTCTATACCACTTTATATTTTAAAGAACAAATCTCAAAGCGGTTTACATTAAAACACCAAACAAAACAACCCAGAATAAAACAAATTCAAGCTTCAAGAAAAATATATTTCGCATCCTTCTCTAAGTGACATTTTGCTTCCCCCAGTCACCAGCCTGGCACATAGAGATTTCCATGTGGTCGCAACTGGATCCGCACCCGTCACAAAACACGCCTGGCTAATTTCTAACACTGGTCCCAGGTTTGATCCCCAGCATCTCCCTTTCCTGCAACCCTGGAGAACCACTGCCGTTCAGTGTAGACCTGCAATTCCCAAATATTTCCCCTTAGAAATTGCTGAGGACCACTAAATGATTTTTCTGACTGTTAAAGTAGCTGTAATGCACTGCGTGGTTTTCAACGGAGTTAAGGTTCAAACTTTTATCTCCAGCCTCCCATTAACTTGGCTTCCGATCTTCTCCACTTTTCTCAAGTGCTTCCTCCCCCTGTTATTTATTGTTTTTATTTACTGAATTTATATACTGCCCTGTACCTGGGGGTCTCAGGGCAGTTCACAGAATAAAATCAAGATATAAAACCACAAAATACCTAATAAAAATAAAAAAACAACCCAATAGTCCCCCCCTCCAAAAAAAAAAAACACCCACCACATTTTAAAAGGGCATAGGATGTAAATCAGATCAACCAAAGGCCTGGTTAAAAAGGAACATTTTTGCATGGTGCCTAAGGGTGTGTGATGAAGTTGCCAGGTGAACTTCCATGGAAAGAGCATTCCACAGACAGGGAGCCACTGCAGAGAAGGCCCCGTTCTTGTGCTGCCACTCTCCGGACCTTCTCAAGGAGGCGGCACAGGAAGGAGGGCCTCAGAAGATGATCTCAGTGTCACTTTCCCCATGTCACTTCCGGGCCATCCTGTGCACCTTTCCAGAAGATTTCTGGATTCCAAGAATGACGAAGCAGCAGAAGAGCCCATCATCCTTCACAGACACGCTGTGGACCTCCTGAATGAAACTCGTGGGCCACAGCGTGTAAACCAATGATCTAAGGCAGCACCTTTTGCTCCTAGCCTGCTCTCCCTCTTTCCACCCATTGCATGAGGTGTTAGAACACATGGATGGGGCTTACACCAAAACCTCCAGTTCACAGTCCCCCCAAGGTGAAGAGAGGATCAGCTATCCCATAATCCCGTACACCAGTTAAGAATGCATGCAGGGACATTACTTTAGGTCTCTGCGATGTTCCCACTTGGTCCTAATAAAAGGTATTTCCCCTGCTGCTCCCTTTTTAAGAAGATGCTCTATAAATAGCCACCTCTCTCTGGCTGCGAAGATAAAATCCAGACCCATCCCGACTGTGTTTTTCAAGCATCCTTGGGGAGGTAGCTGCAAACGACCGCTGGACTTCCAGCAGTAATTCAACACCAAACTATGGCTGAGTGTTAACAGCTGAGGAGGGGCAGGAACGCCCAGTGGAGGCTGAGCGATAACTATCAGTGTGAATCTACCTCTGCCGGAGGCTTCCCCAACCTGGCGCTTCAAACTACAACTCCCACCAGCTCCGGCCAACATGTTTTACCTAAAAGCACGTTATTTTGGGTCCCTGTATCTTAATAAAATCCAGGTTCAGGTTTTTCGTAAGAGCTGGTTTGAAGTGCCTCACATGGATTATCTCAGTATTGCTTTCTACAGACCCTACAAATTTTGTTGGCAACCATCAGTCTCAAGATACAATGGACTGCGCCACTGAGGGTGAAGTCAAACTGCTGTGATTTACGTATTATACAATTGCGGAGTCGGAAGGGATCCCAAGAGTCATCTAGTCCAACCCTCTGCAATACGGGAACAGTAAAACTATGTCAACTGCTTTGATATTCTTTTTGTATGTGGAGGGAGGGCTGGGGGATGACAGAGGTTTGTTTATACAGTTCAGATTACTGTTAGAGGCTTCACAAACCATGGTTTATGGAGCTGAAGGGTCTCGGGGCTGAACACTCCTCCCCTCCACCTGAACCAGGGAACTCCGGTTTAAAAACAAGCCAGGATCTTTGTGCCAAGTGCGACAGGAGGAAGAGAGGAATGAGCTCTCTCCACACCAATACTCATTCCTGTCTTCACAGGCCGCAGTTTATGTTGCCCCAAAGGCCCATCTGAACTGGGAGTTAATGACCAAGCACTAAATTTCTTCAGGAAAGTCCCTAGCCTAAGCTCTTTGCCACTCCAGCCAAGCCTTTTCACAACGTCTCCTTGTAATAAATCAATTCTGCTCCCTTGGAGGTTTTTAAGCAGAGGTCAGGTGGCCATCTCAACTCCCCTCCCCCCCCCAAAAAAACCCTTTTTGCTTCTTGTTTCCCCACAGCATTTGCCTGCAGTTCCCCCTTTTCAGGTTCACAGAATCATAGAGTTTGAAGGGACCATACGGGTCAGCTAAGTCCAACCCCCTGCAATGCAGGAATCTTTTGTCCAATGTGGGGCTCGAACCCACAACCCTGAGATTAAGAGTGTCATGCTCTACCTGTTACAACCTAGCCTCCCTCACAGGACTGTTGTGTGGACAAAAAAGGAGTGGGGCAGAGGGGGAACCACCTTTAGCTCCTTGGGAGAAAAGGGGGGGACAGAAATGGAATAATAACTAAATACCTAAATGTTAAACTGCACTAAGTCCTACCCCACCCCGCCCTGCCTATTTCTGCCTGGCCTCTCATGTCGGACACCCAAATTATTCACACATGACCACACTCTCCCAATTACAGGCCTATAGGACCTGTTTTATGTTAAATCAAAAGAGGTGCGTTGATTTAAACAGGCCCAATTTGCATTTATTTTGTTTTATTGCAACTTGCAGCCTTTGCAGCTGCCAGATCTCCTCAAGGGCGCCATTTCACAACCGCAGCTGCCAAGGGCACCAATTTAACTGCCAGGTTTCACAGGCTAAAGATAAAGATGGGAACAAGTGAAATTTAGCAAGACCCAAAGTGCCACTCTTGAACATATTCAAGATTGAACCTTTTAAAACAAAGAGTGTCCTCCATAAAACAAAAGGGGTCTCTGGCTCCTGCCTTCCACCATCCCATTCCCCCTCTCAGAAATACACTCTTCTCTGGTCTGCAGGGCGAAATATACATACAGTATATTGGAATCACAGAATTGTAGAGCTGGTCATCTAGTCCAGGCATAGGCAAGCTTGGCTCTCCAGATGTTTTGGAACTACAACTCCCATGATCCCTGACCACTGGGCCCTGTTAGCTAGGGATCATGGGAGTTGTAGTTCCAAAACATCTGGAGAGCCAAGGTTGCCTATGCCTGATCTAGTCCAACCCCCTACAATGCAGGAATCTCTTGCCCAACGTAGGACTCGAAACCACGATCCTGAGAATAAGATTCTTGTGCTCTACCAACTAAGCTATATTACCTTGTTTCGAAATCGCTTTTGGGCCGTGACTGTCGTAACGTACATGTTAGCTCAGTACTATTTTCTTTCCCCCGGGCTAGATGACCCTCAGGGGTCCCTTCCTACGATTCTATGATTTCTAGGTTCAAAAAGGTTCCACTCCAAGGAGAAGCCCAGACCAGGTGTGAGGAACCTTTGGCTCTCCCGAGGTTACCTCTCATGAGCCCCCAGCAAGCATGGTCCAGGACAAGGGATGATGGGAGTCGTAGTTCAGCAACACCTGGAAGGCTGAAGCTTCCCCACATTTGATCGAAACAAATAAATATATAAAGCCACTTCTGGGGACCTCTCACCCTTGGGCAGCTGGCCTGTCCTATCTGAGCCAAAACAAAGCCTGAGGCCTGTGCTGCTGGGCCTGAGAAGCTTCCACTGACAATAATACTTGCTCTCCAGATGTTTTGGAACTACAACTCCCATGATCCCTGACCACTGGGCCCTGTTAGCTAGGGATCATGGGAGTTGTAGTTCCAAAACATCTGGAGAGCAAAGGTTGCCTATGCCTGATCTAGTCCAACCCCCTACAATGCAGGAATCTCTTGCCCAACGTAGGACTCGAACCCACGATCCTGAGAATAAGATTCTCGTGCTCTACCAACTAAGCTATATTACCTTGTTTCGAAATCGCTTTTGGGCTGTGACTGTCGTAACGTACATGTTAGCTCAGTACTATTTTCTTTCCCCCGGGCTAGATGACCCTCAGGGGTCCCTTCCTACGATTCTATGATTTCTAGGTTCAAAAAGGTTCCACTCCAAGGAGAAGCCCAGACCAGGTGTGAGGAACCTTTGGCTCTCCCGAGGTTACCTCTCATGAGCCCCCAGCAAGCATGGTCCAGAACAAGGGATGATGGGAGTCGTAGTTCAGCAACACCTGGAAGGCTGAAGCTTCCCCACATTTGATCGAAACAAATAAATATATAAAGCCACTTCTGGGGACCTCTCACCCTTGGGCAGCTGGCCTGTCCTATCTGAGCCAAAACAAAGCCTGAGGCCTGTGCTGCTGGGCCTGAGAAGCTTCCACTGACAATAATACTTGTATTTTTCTTTATAAATCCCAATAAAAACTTTAAAAACAAAAACAAACGAACACTTCTATTTTTAATATAATGTTAACTCTGGGGTGAGGATGGCATCATGGGAGATTCAGGTGGCAGCCCCGTTTTTAAGTCTCTTTTACTATCAAGGGGCCCAGCTCAGCTTGCGTGAAGACGCCCCAGACCCCAACAAGAGAGCAACAACATATTCCCATGTATATACTGTGAGGAAAGCCACTGCGGCTCCTCCAGATGCAGGCAAGCATATGGATCTCTAAAAATAAAGGAGCCGTGGCACATTTTGCCTCCTGTGGAGGAAGCCTGGCCTTGCCTCCCACCTGAACAATGAAAGCAACAGATGCTCTTTCCAGCCCTGGGAAATGCAGCTAATTTATGTTCATCTAATTTATGTCTTTTGGGGAAGGGCTGCAGCTCAGCGGAGAAGCATCTGCGCCCAGTGCTGAAGGCCCAGGTTCAATTCCTTGGCATCTCCAGGTTAACAGGGGATGGGGAAATGCCCCCTGCCTGAAATCCTGGACAGCTGCTGCCAGTCAGTGTAGACAATACTGACCTGGGGGAGTCGGTGGTCTGACTCAGAAGGAAGCAGTTAGACTCAGAATGAAGCAGTTAGGTGGGCAAACCACATGCTTTTCTTAAATTTTAAAAAGAAGTTCTGTACAGAAGAGCAGTAAATATACCAGCAGGGAGCCTTTGGTCCTCTTGATGTTTCCAAACTACAACTCCCATCCGCCGCAAGAAGGAAAGCCAAGGATGAGGGAAGATGGGAGTTGTAGTTCAGTAAACATCCGGGAGCCCCGAGGCTCGCCACATCTGACGTGCATCGGTATGGAATCACTTTTTAATGTTTTTTTTGATAAGAAATGATTATTTGTTAAATTTATATACCGCCCTTCATCCAAATATCTCAGGGCGGTTCATGAGATAAAATAAACATCGCATGACACATAGACATGCACAACCTGCTTTTTAGAAATAGCTTTAAAACTGGCCAGGACAGGTGATGTGGAGGTGAAGAAGTGACATTGTAGGGGCCAGCCAATCAGCACAGGGCACAGCCAGCTTCTGATGTGGACAGGAAGGGATGGGTTTCCCTGACTCAGAAGGAAAAGCTGCACTCCTATACAAAACTAGTAGAATCATAGAATCATAGAGCCAACCCCCTGCCAAGCAGGAAACACCATCAAAGCATTCTTGACATATGGCTGTCAAGCCTCTGCTTAAAGACCTCCAAAGAAGGAGACTCCACCACACTTCTTGGCAGCAAATTCCACTGTCGAACAGCTCTTACTGTCAGGAAGTTCTTCCTAATGTTTAGGTGGAATCTTCTTTCTTGTAGTTTGTTTATTGCTCTTCTGTACAAAACTTCTCTACACTTCCCAGGTGGGCTAAGTGCTTGTGTTGATGCACCCAGTTTGGAGCAGAAACCTGCTTGCCCCGGAGGTAGATGCAGCTGCTCTCAAACCAACGCCACCAACAGACAGGTTTCAGTGCCTTACCTTCCTGCACCCCTGCTCCCTAGGAGACCAGGCCTTAAGGAAAAGGGTGTCCTTTGTGGATGCGGACCTGGCCTGCAAAGAGTCTCCAGTGACCTTCCCAGCTTGAGTAGTGCCCGTCGCCTCTCTATGCCAGCCAGGATGCACCAGGCCCAGTAAATCCCTCTACCTCCCCTTTGACCTCACATCTGCTTCTGGACACTCCAAGCCTTTATTGCCGCCTTGGAATTTGACCTTCCGCCTGCCTTGAACTCTCTTCTTCATTTGCAGTCCGTCTGTGACCACATCTGTCGCTCACCTTGCCTGCCCACACCCAAAGCTGGACTGCGGCTGCGGCTTGTCTCAGAGCAAGAGGAGAAGGCCTGATGACATTCTCCCTCTTTCCCAGGACTGCACAACTGCGCTCAAAAAGGCAGCCAGCAAAAACAAGTTTCTGGACCTCATGGTTATGAAGACGCACACAAAGCAGCCTGGGACATAAGGCCCTAAAAGTTACTAGCCTATAAAAAGGTTTACTAGCCTACTGAGGACCTGCAGATGGAGGCCAGAGAGCTCCTTCCCACTTGCAACAACCCGCTGAGTTTACATGCTCATTGTGCAGCTGGGAGCTTTTTTCTTCCGAAACAGGGATGGGAAGCTTTTGGCCCACCGTTTTGGCCTGCTAGGGCCATGTCTCCCAACCCTACCCACCTGTCAATCAGCTGACATCACTCATGACATCAGCTGCTGGGTGGGAGGTGCAAGTCCAATTTTGAGTCGCAGAGGCAGCGAACAGGCGCTCACAGCCAAATCACCTGGCGAGCAGGGATTAAATCCTGCTCAGTTTGGCTGTGCATGTCTGTTGTTTGCTAAGCACAGGCCCACACAGCCAAAGCAAGCAGCTCCAGGTTGTTGTTGTTTTGCAGAATCGACTTGCAGGCCTCTTTCCTGCAGTACCAAGCACAGGGCTGGCAACGCCCCTTGCACTGTGGTTTACAAGTGCCCAGCGTGATGTCATTATGATGTCACATGATTGACAAGCAGGCCGTCCCTGGAGCCAAAAATCTTCACCCCTGCTCCAGCCGCTCACTCCGGTTTCTGTGCTGGGGACAGGAAAAGAACGGATAATTCTGTCTCTCCTCTGCCAGTCTACACACTTGCTTCCATACATGTGTCTGTGGTTACCAGGCTAGTGCTTAACTGCAAGGTTAACTTAAATAATATGAGCAATGTGAGCCAGAAGCTTTAGAAACTAGAGACAGGTGTGGCCAATTAGCCTTTCAAGCAATTGTCAGAACGCCAGGGCATTGCATAACTTCCCCCTTCTCCTTGCCAAACCAAAGCAGGATTAATTATGCAAAATGAGCAAATGATGAACATCTGCATCAACTCAGCCTTTTTTTTTTTGGTATGGAATTAAGCTTTCTTGCGAGGATTTGTTTTTTTAAGCACAGAGAACATACCTTGCTCTGGATCTTGAGGGAATGAAGATTTGCCTCTGGCAGTCAGGGAGGGGCGCAGCTCTAAGCCTCCCCGAAGGTTCCAGGTACGGCAGGGCAAAGGTTCAAAAATTAAATAAAACACCCGTGCAAATGCGTGAGGCAGCCAGTGGGAGGGGAGAATAATTTCAAAATGGCAAGACTTGGCATGCATACACACCCTTTGTACAATTAGCGTTATTGCAGCAAAAACGTTTAAACCGCAACAACACCAGCCACTTCATTTGAGTTGTAAAACAACCAGAAAATGACCCTGTAATTAATCCTACTTTGTGAAGTCAAGAAGAATACTATCTCATGCTCGGCATCTCATCCTAAAGGGGCCAAAAAGATATGAAGACAAGAGGTTTCACATGAAGAGCAAGGATTCCACTAAGCAGGAATGAAGATTCCTCAATTGCTGGGGCGGGGGGGGGCGGGGGGCGGTTGGACTAGATGACCCTCGTGGTCCCTCCCAAATCAAATTCTGTGATTCTATCAAGAAAACACTGCTCCAGGCAAAGGATAGCCCTGATTTTGGTGAGATTCTCAACAGGACATCTCTATTTGGTTTCAATATCTCTCTTTGGAGGGGGGGGGTGTCATATGGGAGAAGGTGCTCAGTCAAATATGCCAGGGCATCTATTCCTGCATTGCAGGGGGTTGGACTAGATGACCACTGGTGTCCCTTCTAACTCTACAATTCTACGAATCACCCTGATAAACTGGTATCGTTCATTCCTCCCTTGGGGTCCCTTTGCACTCCATAACTCTATGATTCCAACAGCCAATGCAATGCATTCAAGACCAGCATCAGTTTCCAGACTGTCTTCAAGGCCAGCCCCCCGTCCAACTGATTACGGTAATCAAGCCAAGAAACTTCCACCACAGCAGCAATGCCCCTTGTTATCCAGAAAGAGGTGCAACTAGCTGGAAGAGGTGAAACCTCACACCAGGCTGCAACTACCAGAGCAGTCTTGATCCCCAAGTACAGTTATGGTCCAGATTGAGATGGGATGCAGAAAATCCATTTCAAAATTTTAAAATACGGATTATTATTTTTGCTGATTTTCAGGACCAAAGTCCGTTCAAAGCAGCTTGCAATTACGACAGCATTACCAACCTGACCTTTAAAACCACATACAAATAAGGATTTTTCCAAAAGCCAAAAGGTTAGCAGAACAGCATAAAGACAAAAAGAGTACCTATTATAATGCTAGGCTGCTTGTATCCATCATATACAGTCATGCATACCGTACCTACAGCTATCCAAGCTTGCAAACACAAGCAATTTTAAACCATCCCAGCTACCTAAACAAAGGCAGATTGAAATGGGAATGTCTCCAAGGCCCAACTGTGTCATCTCCCAGGGAAGGAGTCCAATAGATGAGGGGCCACCAGGGTGCATAAAAACAAATGATTTGTTTTATTTAAAAAATTGGATTTTTAAATTTTAAATAGATTTTTTTATTTAAATCAATTTTTTAATTTAAATTGGATTTTTAATATAAAATGCTTTTGGAGGAAAAAATCATTCTATAGATAGTTTTCTCTTTAAGTTACATTATAGTCCAAACGCTGTTCATCAGGAAATAAGGATTTGTTTTAAGTTTTGCATGTGTGCTAAAACTCTGTATTTTTTAAAAAAAATTATTTAACCACATCGGTTAACAAACATGGATACATATGCTATAATGTCATTGTTTTAGTTAAATAAATTGTTTAAATTGTTATTACAGAAATGATTATTTTTCTCCTTCCAATAAAATACAGAAAAGTTGTCCAAATAGAAACAGTTAACTTATTAAACCTCACAATATTTTCATAATTACCGGTATCTGTCTACGTATTTCTAATAGTATAACCAAATCTGTATTTTTTAATAAAACTGTAAAAAAATCTACTCTGAAAATTTATTATTCCAAAATGCAACCTTCCTCTGGTTGTAAATATTAAGATGTTACCAGCAAGAATGAGTCTTTCTGTTAAAAAAATTATTTAAATCAAGTCTTACTGACTAGTGATTTAAATCATTATTTAAATCTATTTGATTTACCGGTAAATCAAATCCACTCTGGGGGCCACCACCGAAAAAGGCCCTGTCTCGTGAATTCACTAACAGGTTTGCACGCAGGGCCTCAGCGGCCCAACATTTACACCAGAGGTTGCCAATGTGGGACCCTTAAGGTCTTCTTCTGGAATCGACAAAGCTTCTGAGCACCTGTATAGGTACACCTATTGCCCTCTTTTCTCCTGGGAAAAGTACATAGAGCTGAAGGAGGAAGTTGAAAAAGCAACACTCTCCCCCACTTCCTCTTTCACCTTTAGGTGCTTTGCAAGGCTCAGATTACTTCTACTGGCTCCCATGGGAAAGCATTCACACCCTCTCTTTTTCTGTCTCTCCAGTTCGCAAGAAAAGGGATCAGAGGGGGTTGCATCCATGGCCCTTGCTCAAAAAATACAAATGTGCCCACAAGCCACTGTCCCCAGAAAGTTTGAGAGGCCCTGATTTACTACGAGAATGCCTGAGCTGCCTAGCTACATTGCCTTACGTAGGAAGAAAATTCTTAAATTGGTTTATAATTGTTTAACCCAAAAAGACCCACAACAGGCTTTTTCTATATAGGTCTCGCTATTGTCCTCCATTAATGCAGCTGGAAATTTTGGCTTCCTCAATGCAGGGCCTCCCCTTATGCAAGACAGATATACTGTAGATCTAATTGGTATCAAAAGAGTCCTGGTGGATCAGTCCAAAGGCCCACCTATTTTAGCATCCAGATCCTACCCCAATTTAAAGCCACTTTAAGAAGATATTCTTCACAAAGCTGTGCATAATAACAAAAACCACCAAGGAGAATAGTTTCAAAACATATAGCAAACCAAACTTATTTCATAATATTCTAGAACGAAATCCCATCAAGCAGCGCTTTATTTTTCCCATTTCTAAAGTAACAACGAACGGACACAAACTTCAAATAAATATAACCCGGCAGCTTCCAGGTTTTCCCAATTCGTTCACCCTAGCACATCAGAAAATAATTCCCAGCGCATCCTGAAAAAATTCCAGTGCACATTACCCCAATTTCATAGGAACATTTTCCCAATTCAAATTTGCACGGGAAACTCACATCGCGGGCAAAAAATAAGCATAAGCATACCATCTGCAATTTAGAGCGCTATCTCTGCAGTCCAGTTTGCAGGTTCTCTTTTTTTTTTGAAGATAAATTTTTATTCATTTTTTCATAAGATTTTAACAATCATTCATATTACAAATAATTCAACCTATATGACTTCCTTCCAACCCATAAGTGGTAACTTCTATCAATCCTACTTCGTATTTTCTATTTACAACCAACTCATCACACTATAGAGGTTATGTTACTACCCCTAACGCTCTCATGCCCAAATAATTTCCTTTAGCATATTCTATAAATTTACTCCATTCAGCTTGGAACTTCGCATCGTCCGAATCACGTACTCTGTGTGTTAATTTGGCTAATTCCATAAATTCTAGAACCTTCGATTGCCACTCAACTATAGATGGTATATCATTTGTTTTCCATTTCTGGGCAATAAGAATCCTGGCAGCCACCGTGGCGTACATAAAAAAATCTTATATCTGATTTTGGGATTTCCTTATCGACTAAACCCAGCAGAAAGGCCTCAGGCTTCTTCGGAAAGGTAAGTTTCAAGATTTTTTAAAGTTCATTATAAACCAGATCCCAAAATTGTTTTATCCTATCGCACCCCCACCACATGTGAAAAAATTCCCCCACCGATGTTCTGCATTTCCAGCACCATTTGTTCTGATTCCTGTACATCTTAGATAGTTTTGCTGGCGTTAAATACCAGCGATAAACAAGTTTCATTACATTCTCCTTTAGTACAGTACAGGCTGTAAAATTTATATTTTGTTTCCACAGTTTTGACCACATATCGGATGGGATGTTGTGCCCGAAATCTCTGGCCCATTTGATCATAGAGTCCTTGACATAGTATGCCAGTCCAAAAGTAGATTAAAAAAAATTCCTTCAGTAGCACCTTAAAGACCAACTAAGTTTTTATTTTGGTATGAGCTTTCGTGTGCATGCACACTTCTTCAGATACCAACGAAAGCTCATACCAAAATAAAAACTTAGTTGGTCTTTAAGGTGCTACTGAAGGAATTTTTTTTATTTTACTTCGATCCAGACCAACACGGCTACCTACCTGTAACCAAAAGTAGATTGTACATTTTAGATAGCAGTTTGTAGTTGTTACCTAATAGCTCGATTTGGAATCTAGATTTCTTATCTTCAAAACCAAATTCTTTTTTGTCCTTATTAAATAGATCATTTATTTGGTAATATTGCAGCCATCCTGCTAATTTATCCTTGATTTGATCATACGTTTTTAATTTATGACCTTCATTTGTTCTGGTAATGATGTCTTCATAAGTGAGGCCTTTCTTATCCATATTGATCTTCCGGATAGATAATACATTTAGAGGGGACACCCACAGGGGCATTTTCTTTTCCAGTAGGGCCTTGTTACGATCCCATACTTCAAGTATTGAGCGTCTAAATATATGGTTGGTAAAGCCCTTGTGGGCTTTCGCCTTGTTATGACAGAGGTATGCATGCCACCCAAAACGGTTTGTGTAGCCTTCAAGGTCCAGTAGATCTGAATTCTCCAACAAAATCCAGTCCCTTAACCATACAAGGCATGCTGCCTCATAATAAAGTTTCAAGTCAGGCAGGGCGAATCCTCCTCTCTCTTTTTTATCAACTAAGATTTTTAGCGGCAGTGCAAGACAGGAGTGCCTGGCGTGCTATGGTCCATGGGGTCACGAAGAGTCGGACACGACTAAACGACTAAACAACAACAACAACAACAAGATTTTTAGCTTGATCCTGGGTTTTTTCCCTAACCATACAAACTTTGATAGTACTCTTTGCCAATCTTTAAATTGGGAAACTCCTTTTACTATAGGAATATTCTGAAAGAGAAATAGTAATCTTGGTAGGATATTCATGTTGATGACCGCGATTCTGCCCCAGAAGGATAGCTTCAGATTTTTCCAATTATCTAAATCTTTCTTAATATCTTTCCAGGCCGAATCATAATTATCTTGAAACAAATTTAAATTTTTTGACGTTAACCAGATTCCTAGATATTTTATTTTTTAGCACACAGTTTTCCTATTTGTTTTTCTATCTCTTCACTCTTCTCTCTTCTTATATTTTTCAAAATCATTTTAGTCTTTGTCTTATTAATTTTGAAGCCCGCCACCTGACCTGAACCAGTTTGCAGGTTCTCAAGGACCACTTAAAGATGTCAAGGGATGGAGCCAACCTGTCCTTCCAGGCAACTGAATTCCTTAAGTGTGGGGCCATCGCCGAGAAGGCCCTGCTCCATGTCCTCACCAGACAGATCACCTTAGCTGTCAGGCACCTGAGCAAGGCCCCTGGAACAGATCTTAAGGTACAGGAAGGTTGGTATGAGTGCAGGTGGTTCTTCTGGCCAACCAGTTGCCTCAGCAAAGCACACAGCTGGGGCAGTAGCCCTCTCTCACTGTTATATTCCTAGCAACTGGTATTTCAGAGGCATAACGCATCTGAAAACTGGAGGTAGGATATAACCATTATTTCTTGTTGCCATGGATACATTTATCCTCCTCGGGATCATATGCCTCTGAATACCAGTTGATGCAAACCACAGGTGCGGAAGGCAGTTCTGTTGCAATCAGGTCCTTCTGGTGGGCTTTCCATCGCGGTATCTGTTTGGCTGCTGTGAGAACAGAAGGCTGGACCAGACAGGCTCTTGGGCTAATCCAACAGGGTATCTTCTAAGCCAGGCATCCCCAACCTTCGGCCCTCCAGATGTTTTGGACTACAATTCCCATCATCCCTGACCACTGGTCCTGTAAGCTAGGGATCCTGGGAGCTGTAGGCCGAAACATCTGGAGGGCCGCAGGTTGGGGATGCCTGCTCTAAGCGCTGGCCCACTTATAAGACAAGGTGAGGAAGACTGCCTCAGGCGGCAAGATTGACAGGACAGCAGATCCAGCTTCCAAGAGAAGCATCTCGCAGAGACTGACGCACTGGGAGGCAGCCCCCAATGCAGCCTCTACAGTGGCCTCCTGGCCAACAGGAGGCGCTGCTGCTCTCCTCCTACTCTTGCTCCCGATGTGGATCTTTATTGCCCCCTTGTTCCCTGATAGGAAGGGGACGCCTAAGGTGCCAAAATGTATTTGGGCCGGCACCAGTGCCTTATGTTCTTATGATTTCTTTTAATTTAAAGCCGTCTAGGCCAGTGGTGTTTTATGGCAGAGAATCCCATAGTTTAGCTACATGCCCTGTACTTCCCCTTTGTTCCTGAGGGCAGATCCACACCATAAAGTACACCCAACACACATTCAGAGCACACAAATTGCCCCCAAAGAATCCTGTGGACTGTGTATTGTCAAGGGTGCTGGGAGCTGTACAAGAGGAAGTTGCAATTCCCAGGATTCTGTGAGGCAGGCGGAGTCATGTGCTTTGAATGTGCGCTGGGCCTATTTTAAAGGTATGGCACGGATCTGCCCCAAATCTTCTGTCAATCACCTTCAGAAGAACATAGAAAATTGAAATTGACCCTCTGGCAGTAGGAGAGCAGGAGAAGGTAAACTTCTCCTTATCCATTTTCTCGACGCCATGCATCAGTTTATAAACACGAACGGTGCCTTTTCCCTTCTTACAACAGATCGCAGCGTTCATGTTTCATAAGCAGCCTCTTAAATTGCAAGCTTCCACCCAGCACCTCTGCTTTTGCAGAAGCAAAACATCCATCTCAGATGGAAACCACAAGGTGCTTTCCCCCACTTACGACACACTTCAAACATGAATGGACTCCAACGCCCATCAGCCCCAGTGAGCAAGGCCAAAGGTCAGGGGAAATGGGGAGATGCAGCCCAGCGATACCAGAAGCTGACCAGCAGTCGGGAGAATGCTGCAGGGAAGGAAGCAAACCAAAAGACGAAACCTTCTGCACGTTTATTCAGAATCAAATGCCAATGCACTCGGTGGGGCTCCCTCCCAAGGAAGCATGCACAGGCTCCAATTGTCTGCACAAGCCCCACTGAATTTTGTGGAGAGGATGTCTGAGCAAACTTGCACATGACTCCGCTGTGACTGCTTGCCTAAACTAGGGACCACTTCAAAGGCAGGAAAACTTTTTCCAACCGAGGGCCAAATTATTTTCTCAGCAACCTAACTGTGGGTCACATGACATGGGTGTGTGGGGCCTGCTAGAGAGCACGAAACCGAGCAAGAAGACATTTATTAACACACACCAAAACCTTCAGTCCCACAGCTTTCACCCATCGTTTTTTTAAACTTTCGGACCTATCTTTGATCCCGAAATGTAAAGAAATGGGAATCGCTGTAAATATTTTCCTGCATGTCTCTCTCCCATCTATGACTTTTACCTTCTTTAAAAAAACCCGCAACTGTTAAAAAAACACAAGCTGCTTACAGAAGGAACAAAAATGGTGTGACACAACTTATCCCCGAGTGCATGATGCGCTTTGAGAGCTCCAACCCACCAGTTGGAAGATCAGCAATTTAGAGCTCATGTTTGAACAAAACGAAACAAAAAAAATGTATTCACACTCATTCTCTAAAACATAGATTAGTGTTTCCAGAATCCAGCTTAATGCTTTTCTGGCTGCAATCCCACTCCCAGCAAGGCCTCTGAACTCCTATTGACTTGAGTGGGATTTAAGCAGTTTAAATAAACGTGCAGACGACCGACCTAGGCCCTAAAGACAGCTGGCTATTACTTCGGCCCAAATCCCGGCAGCTTACACTGGATGAACTTTAATGACAATCCCCCCCCCACACACACACAAACCCATCACGCTCTCGCTCTCTCCTTTTCCCTAATCCTTTTAAGGCTTGGGCTGCTGGGTTCTTTTCACTTTTTAATCTGGGCACAGCACAACTTCCAAGGAGCTGGCAGGGAACTCCACTTTCTCCTCCCCTGCCTCTCTCATGCAGAAACACAGCCTTAAAGGCACTTTGCATATCCCAAACAGCCCCCCCCCCTAAGCAAAGGGACAAACCACAGGGAAGCCTAAAAGTTAAGAAGCAAGCCAGTCAGGAAGCACCCCAAAAGCAAAGGAGAAATCTGGGGAACACAACAGGGATGGGAGGAAAAGGCAGGGACGAACCTTTCAAAGACAGGAGGGTGGTATTTATTTCTGTGGACAAAAGATCCAGATGCTACCAGAGACCCTTTTATGGACTAAGCGACCCCCATTACAAGTGAGGCAGTGCGAGCAAACACAGGGAGCGGGGAGAGAGATAGGGGGACATTTCCATCCTTGCACAAAAAATACACTATGGTCAAACAGCGGCTGGTGGAGGCTGAGAGAGGAGGCAGCTGGTGGGGCAAAGTTGCTACAAAGAAAACCAGGCAGGCGGAAAAAGAAATTTCAGACGCGTCAAGATGGCGCGGGAGACGACAGGCCTCTGGCAAAAACCTCTGGAGGGAAAACACCGGCTCTTCTGCCTTCTTCCTCTCTACCACAGACTCCCCATAATCCCCATTCCAATCCCTCCTTTTCTTCGCTCTACAATATAGTGGGTTGTGGGTTTTTTTTCCTGTAACAGGTTGACAAATATGTGTGTGTGTGTGTGTGTATGTATTTGAACAACAACATACAGCCGCCCCTCTCAAACCCGGAGCCCAAACAATACAGTACCTGTCTTTTCTTTGATTTCGCAGAGGACGGTGAAGAGAGCTGGCTTCATGCGGTGACAATTCAGGGCATGTTTCCTGCAGTTCAAACAGTGGGAGAGAGAACAGATAAAGCCGGTGGTTTTTGAGGGGAGGAAAGCCTGGATTTGGATTTGTCATAAAGAGAAAAGGAAGCCTCTATCCATTTCCACAATAGCTCGCAGGCCTGAGCCTGGCGAATCAATCAATCAATCCTCGTTTATTCGCACATATAATGGAGTCCCCTCTCCGCCAGTAATTCCCAGTATAATTCCAGCACCTGAACAGCCTAAACAATAATATATATATATTTCCTTCTGTTGTTGAATTGTTTCTAAGAATGTGGAAGGGTGTTCAGGTACAGTAAAATGGGCAAAGTTTGGTCAAGTTAGGGAAGGTAGACGAAAAGGGGGGGGACTCTTAAGGAATGATCCCCATTCACCCATTTTTGCATTGCTTTGATTCCTCCATCTCTCATCTTTTAAAATCCATTTTATGCAGTATAAAACAAATTTCAAACACTTTCTTCTGATATATAATTGCAGCCTTTGACATTCTTTTGGTTATTTAGCTTTCTCCATTTCTAAACAATAACTCAGTTCACAAAACACTGGACTCGGGTTTTGAAACTCAGAAATTGAATAAAACCTGGATATTCCGGACAATCAAAGCACACAAGCACATATTCAGAGAAATAATCCTCAAATTATTTTGTTCCCCTGCCCCAAACAGAACTCAGTATTTAGACCATCACACAAACTCACAATTCTCCCATCAAAACACAACTTTCAAGTTCAGACCAACACAGTGCCCTGAGAGCCCTTTTCTCTCTTATAATGCTACAACTTCCACAAACAAAAAAACCTCTCCGCAGACCTTGATATCTACAATTCACCTCACACTGGATTTAATCCACAAAGCTACACGGATCATAGGAAATAAAAAGATACCCTTGAGGATTTTAACTTTCTCAGTATAAAATACCTCTCTTCCCAACAGCCACTTCACAACCCTTAACCACACCAGTCTTAACACGCTGCCAATTCCCAGCAGGGGGACAAAAAACCTCCCAGGAATTTGGATGTCCAGACCTTTTGATACAAACCACTCCACATACAAATGCATATCTGAAACCAAACTTCTGGCAAACTTTCTGTCAAACAGAAACCATCCTATCAATAATATTGCCTCTAATCTAAAAACTGGCCCACAATATAAAGTCTTTTTTAAATAAATAAATACAGCAGCCACACAAACTTATTATTCAAAGTTAGACAAAAGTCGTAACTTCAGCATGAGACCCTTCAAAGAGTTTTATCTGCAAGTAGGTAATTCTTTGCTCCCTCCAGACCAGCACTTATCACCAAATATAATCAAAAATTTAATTGTTAATATATTTAACTACACAACAGAGACCCTCTAAAACTTCAACCTCAGGGGTTTGGGATACCCCTGAACCAAATGTGAAAATCTGGTGACTTGGCTAAGTGAACAGGCAGCCAGGCTACTAAAACAACTGGAAGGGAAGCAAGGTCTAGTGGTTTAAGCAGAAGGTATGAGCCACAGGAATAATGTGAGCACCAGAATCTCTCTCTTCAACCAAATTTCAGATCTCCCTATTACTTACGCTGGGTTTCCACACCAACCACCCCTCCCAAACCAGATCACCAGCAACACCATCCTGTGGATATGTACACCCCCACAACATGCTACAAACCCCAGAGAGCAAGTTCAGTTACCCTAAAATGGCCCAAGTCCCAAACGGAACAGGCCCCAGCAACCCTCTCTGTAATCCAGGCCCCAGAAACCCGAACCTCTCCTTCCCAACTTCTCCACCCAACAAAAACAAGAGCCAACTTGCTCCAGACTTCCAGGCCTTTCTGAAGAGGCTCCACTCAAAGTTCCCCCCAACAAGAGAATCCATTCTTAACCCACAACCTCATCTTTCTTCCCCATCAAGTCCCCCCCCCCCACGTTCAGTTCCTGCACAATCCAGTTTCCCAACTCCCAAATCCGGATTTGGGAGAATACCCCAATAAAACTGGAGCACCTCCAGCCGAAACCTTGAACTTCCAAGGCTCCACTTCGGCGCACAACATGCGCCCCCGAGATCCGGCACCACCAAACTCCGCTGAAAAGCGCGGGCCACCCCGCGGCCCCCAGGTCTCGGTCCCACAGCTTGCATCCCAAACTATTCCCCGCCACACACAAAGGGAGAAACCCTCCAAGGCAACTTTCCAGCACCCCCTCTCCCCACCAGCCCGTCCGCCCCGGAATGGCGAGAGGGTAACCAACTTTGCCTGCGCCTCGTCCAAGCTTTGGTCGGTGATGGTCATGATCTGTTGCAGGATGTCGCCGATGTCTTGCTTGCGCGGCTCGCCGTTATCCGAGGGGGGCTCGTGGAGGGAGTGGGGGGTCATGCTGGGGACCCCCGGCCCGGCGGGATGGCCCGGCGGGAGCCCCACGGCCCCCCGAGCTTGGATCAGCCTCCCTTGGTCATCCATTCCGCGGGGGCGCAAGAAGCCACCAAGGCGAAAACTGTCCAGCCGAGCGCGAGCGAGCGCACACACAAAGACGCCGATCCTAACGCTGCCCAAATCCGGAGGCGCCCGGGCGACGTCGCCGAGGCACGGCTGGGTTTTGTATAGATATATAGATCTATAGATAGCTATATGCAGATCTATAGATCTCTACTATTCCATCTTGGCTGCGCGCTCCCACGGCCCCCTTCCCTTGGAGACTTTGGGGCTGGGAAAATGGAGTCCCACACAAGGGCTGGAGGAGGAGGAGGAGCTGGAAAGAGGGAGGGAAGAGGAGGAAAAAGGAGGAGGAGATGGAGGAGGCGAGAGCAGCTTCTCTGGGCTTTCCTCCTCCTCCTCTCCTCCTCCTCCTCCTTTCTTCTTGGCGCCTCCCCTCCTTTTCCAAGCTAGCGCTGCTGTGTGTGAATACATTTACAGTACTGTATATGGAACAGCGCTCTCTCTCTCTCTTGTCTCTTTGCTGCCCCCAGCCGGCCCGCTGGAAGAAAAGAACCTGGAGGGAGGCAGCGTGAAGGCACAAGAAGCCAGCTGGCTTCCTTCCTCTGCTGCTGAAGATTAGAATATAAGCATAGAGTTGGAAGGGGTCCTCCGGGTCATCCAGTCCAACCCTCTACAATATAGGACTATGCAGCTGGATCGAACCCGCTGCAGCCTTGGAGTTATGAGCTGGAGAGAAAGAAAGAAGGCTTGGATGGGCGGGATGCTTATGCACAGTGCTGCAAGCTTAAAGCACATTTATGACCCCCCAAGACTTCTGGGAACTGCAGTTCAGCCCCTTGCAGAGCTGCAGCTCCCAGCACTCTTAACAAACTACAGTTCCCAGGATTCTTTTTTTTGGGGGGGGGGAACCATGTGCTGTAAATGTGCGTGTGTCACCCAGCCAGAGTGCAAGTAAGCTCAGTTCACAGAGCAAGAGATTCTTCATCTCAGGATGGGTTCGAGCCCCACGTTGGGCAAAATGATTCCTGCATTGCAAGGCGTTGTACAAACTAGATGACCTGGGGGTCCCTTCCAACTCTACGATTTGGAATTAAAAATAAGAATAAAACTGGGGTGGAGGACCTGGAGGGACACAAAAGAGGGGAGCGGCCATTTGTTCAAAGACAAAAAAAAATCAATTTTTTGGGCCCACCAAAAATGCATGGGTAGGCAGATATGGGCCATGGGCTAACCAATCCTCACCTCGAGGGGGGCTGTGGGGCAGACCCCTACACCCCTAAAGGCAGCCCAGACTTTTGGACTTAATTCTCTTGGTCTCGCTTGTTTGTGCTGTACTGAGAATCAGATAAGCTCAGCAGAATTCTTTAGTTGTAAAGAAGACAGAATAGGTGCTGAGTGAACTTGAGTATCAGCCTGAGGGGGCAAAGTCCCAGTGGCCTCTGACCCTGTAGCGTTGCCTCATGGATATCCTCTCAAGTTGTGTGGGGACAAAAAACCCGCTCTAACAGAGGAATGAATAGAGAACCATTTTAGAGGGGGTGGGGATTTGCATCCTCTTCAGGTCCAGTTTCTGGGGGTCGCATGCCACTGTTGAGTGAGGCCAGAGGCAAACGTGGATGGAACAACGAATGTGAATTTTACCTTTAGGCTACTTCTTCCCAGGCCTAAAAAAAAGGCTCTCTGTCCTCCCACCCTGGGCTACGACCTCTCAGCCAGCCTAAGTACGGCTCCCAGTACATTTCCGAGCACAATTCAAAGTGTTGGTACTGACCTTTAAAGCCCTAAACGGCCTCTGTCCTGTATACCTGAAGGAGCGTCTCCGCACCGAGGGCCTTCTGGTGGTTCCCTCATTGCGAGAAGTGAGGTTACAGGGAACCAGACAGAGGGCCTTCTCGGTAGTGGCACCCGTCCTGGGGAACGCCCTCCCAGCAGATGTCAAGGCAATAAGTTACTATTTTACTTTTAGAAGACAACGGAATGCGGCCCTGTTTAGGGAAGTTTTTAATGTTTAATGCTGTACTGTTTTAATGTTCGGTTGGAAGCCGCCCAGAGTGGCTGGGGAGACCCAGCCAGATGGGCGGGGTATAAATAATAAATTATTATTATTACCGGTATTATTATTATTATTATTATTATTATTATTATTATTATTAGTGCAGCAGAGGCTTTCCATTTATGAGAGGCTTTGGCTTGAAGAGCAGTATATAAAGATATTCTAAACAACTATATAAACACAAGGGATTCGCATCCCATCCCAGGCCTGCTGTCACTTTCCAAGTAGCAAAACCAAAAACGCTTTCCGTGTAGGAGAAACGTAGTTCGTGATGGAGGTTTGAGTCTTGTATGTAGGAGCACAGTGTATCCTACCCAGGTTTCTACTGAAGTTTAACATGAGAAATGGGAATCGGCTACAAAATGTAAAAGCTTGGCTTTCATTATGAAACAAGAAGGAACAGGTTTCTAGGGCTCATGATTCCAGAAAGAAATCTTCTTAAAAACATGGGGCCAATGCCTTGCGAACCCTCAGGAGCCAGAGCTCAGTCGAATGTACCGTAGCAATCGGCAGGTAGAGCTAGCAGAAGCCAAATAAAATTATGCAAACTAAGGGAAAGTCTGCACTGATGCATCAATTATACAGATTACAGGCATTCGCTTTTCTTGGCATGGGATTTGGACAGGATCCCAGCACTTTTTGGGGCACATGACATGCTGTCCTGGTCACTCTGTGTCCTTGGAAATATACAAAACGCCGAGGTAAAATGAGGAAGGGGGTGATTTTGTGTGTGTGTGTGTGTGTGTGTGTGTGTGTGTGTGTGTGTGTGTGTCTTGCCACTTCTGTCCCCCCTGTAAACAGTCCCCAACCCAGCTGTTTTGGGGCTGCATTCAAGAGGGTGCAAAAGTATCCACACATCCAAAGTGAAGGTATTGTGACTCACAAAGCATTGATCTCACTACGCATTAGCTGCCTTTGACGTCAGTGATGTCATCATATGGCCAGATAGGATTAGCCGTGCAGTAGTATTGGTACCACTCCAGTGTAGGGGGAAATTGGTGGCAAAGCAGCATGAAATGGGGGGATCAAACTGTGCCCAAGACAAGCAGCAAGGATTTGGTTTTGACTGATCAGGGGAGGCTCGGGAGTCGCGGGCGGGCAGGTGGCCGTTGCCCAGTTTTTTAAAAACTCTGTGCATTTATGTTTCACAGGGTGCGAAAGAAGGGCTTTGCACCTTGCCTGGCAGAGAAACTGCGCACCTTGCGCCCCTCCTGGGCAATGCCTGCCTCCTGCGACTCTCGAGCCTCCCCCGATCTTTCAAAACAGGGGGAAGGGGGCAGGAGATCGGGGAAGGCTCGGGAGTCATGGGCGGGTAGCACGCCGTTGCCCAGTTTTTTTAAAAAACTGTGCATTTATGTTTCACAGGGTGCAAAAGAAGGGCTTTGCACCTTTATACAATATGCATGTGTGTTTGGGCCCAGGTTTTTTTGCCTCACCATCCCCACTACTACTGACTCCCCGTTACTACTCAGCTTTTTTTAAAAAAAAAAAATGTCCCGGATTCATTGAATAAAATCTGGTAACCATAGTATGGAGCACACACAGAAATATCCAAAGGGATCAGACTTTTGTGATAAGGAAAGTGATGGGGAAATGTGCTACAAAGGGTAGGGCCAGGCCTGTCTTAACCACATCGAGCGCCGTGGCGCAAAGGTCCCTCCGCCGCCGCCCTCCCCACTCACCGCGGACGCAGAGGAGGGATATGGCATGGGCGGACCGGGCGCTGAGGGTGGGCCGGGCTCAGGGGCGCCGCAGCGGGTGCGCCTGGCTGCCTGGTTGTCCTCCAGGGCGCCGGCGCCTCCTCCTCCTGCACGGAGGCCTCTGCTGGGGGGGGGGCGGTGCCGCGCAGCGCCCTGCCTCTTGTCCTCATGCCCCTGACCCAATCTGCCAGGCTGAGGCCGGGACTCGAACCCGCAATGGGCAGGAGGGAGGGAGACAAGGAGCAGGGTGAGCGGGAGGGCGGCCGGGCTGTCTGGCGGGCACAGCAGCGTGGCGCCCCCGGCGGCCCGGCGCCCTGGCGCATCGCACCACCCAGCCTTGCCTTAGGGCCGGCCCTGGGTAGGGCTTTGATGTCATGTCATCTAACCTCCCTGCAAACAAGGCAGCTCAACATTGCCTCATATGGCCAGCATCAGCCTGGAGACTCCAGGTCCTGGAGATACTCTGGGGTCTTCTGCATGCAAAGCACATGCTCTGCACCTTTGAGCTACAGATCTTCTGTAATTGTATGGTGAAGCTTCTTCCCTGCCACTTTGGCCTGATACACACACACACACACACACACACACACACACACACACACACACACTAAATGTGGGAAATGCTGACTAGGGAACGTCTATCTCTCTCCCACATACACACCAAGACCTTCTTGTTTTGCCTTTCGCTGGGGGAATAACCATGAATAAAATTCATGGCAGAGAGGATTGTCTAATGCCACCCCCATTGATGGCTCGGCTCTGACTTCATAGCTGAGGGCAGCGACACTTCTGGATACCAATTCTTGGAAACCACAGGAGGGGAGAAAGTGCTCTCATGCTCGGATCCTGCTTACGGGTTTCCCGCAGGGATCTTGGGGGCCCCTGTGAGAACAGGATGCTGGACTCGTTGGGCCGCTGGCCTGATCCAGCAGTGTCTCCTTATGTTCTTAATATTAAACATGCAGAGCAAGGGAAGCGGCAGAATTGAAAAGCTTGCAGTTTCTAAATATGTTAACTGACCGTAAGTAGTTTCAGTTCCTGCAGGAAGCCCTTCTTGGGCAACATTAGAGCACGCATTTGATGGGCACCTAAAAATCCGACTTGGCATTAGGACCCCTGGTTTGGACTTCCTAGAGCAGGATATGTGGCGGTGGTGCAGCTGCTATGTAAAACCTAATCCACCCTGGCCGGATTCACTCTCCTTCCTTGGAGGTTTTTAAGCAGAGGTCAGGTGGCCATTGGTCATGGATGCTTTCACTGAGATTCCTGCATTACAGGGGGCTGGACTAGAAGACCCTCAGGGTCCCTTCCAACTCCATGATTCTATGATTTAAGGCACTAAGATACCACTTTAAACAGTCATGGCCTCCCTCAAATAATTATGGGGAAATGTAGTTTGTTAAGCATGCTGAATCTGGGACCCAGGTGGCGCTGTGGTTAAGTCACTGAGCCTAGGCCTTGCCGATCAGAAGGTCGGCGGTTCGAATCCCTGTGACGGGGTGAGCTCCTGTTGCTCGGTCCCAGCTCCTGCCAACCTAGCAGTTCGAAAGCACGTCAAAATGCAAGTAGATAAATAGGAACTGCTACAGCGGGAAGGTTTCCATGTGCTGCTCTGGTTTGCCAGAAGCGGCTTTGTCATGCTGGCCACATGACCTGGAAGCTGTTGGGGGGGGGGGGCGGGACACCAACCGCAGTGCCTCAAATCTGGCGCTGCTGTTAACAATGCTCAGCAACCTTACCTGACTACAGTTCCCAGGATTCTTTTGGGGGGAGGTGCAGGTTATTGTTTAAATGATACTGCTTTAAATGTGTACGGCTGATGGGGCCAGATTCTGCATCATCAGCCTGGCAGCATAGAAACGTTTTCAACAAACTGTTTAAAAATTAACACTGAAGGCCCCTGCAGAATTTCCACTGGAAGAGTTTTCCACAATAAAGAAGGCTTGATTGCCATGTGGATGTTTGTATTATGACGATCAAGATTTTTGACACTGTTCTTCTGTGGAGTGACAGACAACACCTAGGGGGTTTCTCAGTCCATCTCCCACCTCAACGCTGACCCAAGCCAGACCTGCTTAGCTTCAGCAAGGTTGCCGGGTCATGAGCCCTTCGGCCATGCCCTGAGGTGAGGGAACGATAACATTGTGTGCCAAATTAAGTCTGTTGACCTTCTTTCTCTCTTTCAGCTTGATTTTGTTACCCTGAATGAAATTAACTGTTAGCCATCTGCAAGCAATATTTGCGTTACGATAACTTGCTGTCCTTAAGCAAATAAGTCTTAACTGATCTAAAAAGAGGACCTGGGAGCAGAAAAAAACAGGTCCCAAACTAAACCCAGAACCTCACTCACACCATGTATTTAAAGCACTACGATACTCCCTCTTAATAGTTGCGGCTTTCCCCCAAAGAATCCTGGGAACTGTAGTTTTGTCGAAGGTGCTAAGAGTTGTTAGGAGGCCCCGATTCCCCTCACAGAGCTAAAATTCCAAGAGGGGTTTTACAATCAATCCTTCTTTCCTGGGAACTCTGGGAACTGCAGCTCTGTGAGGTGAATAGGGGCCTCCTAGCAATTGACAGCACCTTAAGAAACCACAGTTCCCAGGATTCTTTGGGGGAACGCCACCGTAGTATAATAGTGCAGTAAATGGTGCAGATGGATGTAGCGCAAGTCGCTTGTGGGAGTCATGGGCACCCAAAGGACCTGTGTGAGATTGGGTGTGACTGGCCCACCCCAGCCACCCACCAATTTGGGGCCCATTTCCTGAACTACAACTCCCATCATTCCTCACCACTGGCCATGCTGGAACTCTCATTTGAGTTCCCACAGCCTCCTGGAAGCTGTGCCTCCTAGCAGGGCTGGGGAGCGTGGCTGACCCAACAGTGAGGCAAACACCCTCTGCACATGCTCAGGAACACCTTTATTCTCTTTCTTGCATGCACACAAACACACACCCGGTACCAGTTTCCCAGAAGTTGCGTGGGCGAATGCGAGGCTGCAACGTGAGCAAGGGGCGGCTAGGAAAACGGAGGGGGAAAGTGACAGACGGGACAACCACAACAGCTCAGCAATAGGATTCTAAGACATGCTGGCTCATTTTTCTTCCGCTAATTAGCCCCCTAATTACAAGGCTGTTTTGCTTAATTAAAACCGGAGAGGGAGAGGAAGACAGGAAGGGGGGGATTTATTAGGGGGTTCCACTCCTCGCTCCCAATCAGCGCTAATTAATATCATCTCCAACTGCACGCTTAATGAGCCACTAATTAACGAGGGATGGAGGGGGAAAGACTTATTCATTCTCCACTCACCTGATTAGCTAGTCAACCCCCCCAAAGACATGAACCTGATTATTATGATTAGCCCCACACAAACCTTTTTTTTTAAAAAAAGGCTTAGCCAAGGCATAGCTGCCAAGTTTTCCCTTTTCTCGCGAGGAAGCCTATTCAGCATAATGGAAAATCCCTTTAAAAAAGGGATAATTTGGCAGCTATGAGCCAAGGCCCCACAGAATCCTGCCTCATTCCCACACACTCTCTCCCCCAAGGGCAGAACTTTCCCTGTTTTCCAACCAGGAGTAACTTTCTGTTTATACAGGCAAGTGGATTTCTCGTAAATCACGTGGGTCCAGTTCCCAGCAGTGGGAGGATGCGAAGAGGAAGAGAAGCAAGCAGAAATCCCCAGGGCAATGTCTAGTTTTTGAGTGTGCGAGCAAGGGGTGTGGGGTGGGCTTTTTGAGAGAATACAAGGAGAGAGCAGCACTTCTCTCTTCACCGCCCCCCCCCCCGCAAACAGGGCTTTATTTACCCTTAACACAGGGAGACGTAACCTGTGGCTTTCCAAATCTTGCTGGGCCACAATGGCTACCAGCCACACTATTATTATTATTACCTTGACTGTGCATTTATTAAGGGAGGGGGGTTGTAAAAACTATTTTGTGCCTTGAATGCGATACTCTGTATGAGTGCATTATTTGTAAAGGTGAGCTTCTAGCTCAGTACTGTACCTAAATGCATACCATCCAGTCATAAATTTGAGTAATGTGCGCAATGTACTAAAAACGAAGGTAAAAATGGATTATTTAGAAAATATATGATGCAGTTGAAAAAGTTTGAAGATGGAAACATGGAAGGTTATGACAATGCATTTGGATGGCATGTATACTTGTGGTATGACAAGATTAAGGTTCACAAAGGTTTTAAATGTCATATTATAAGAAAATCATTGTTTAATATTTGGGATAGATATAAAGATTTGTTAGAAATAAAAACACCCAGGTGGATTTCACCTTTAGAGGCTAAAGCAAATAAAAAGTTGAACATGGAAACCAAGTGGCTGACGTATAAAGACTTATTGGTGGAAGAGAAAGACAAATTTAAGTTAAAAACCTATGAGCAGTTGATAAGTAATTTGAATGATTGGTGGCAATATCATCATATAAATGAAATGTATAAATTGGATAAAAAACTAGGTTTTCAAAAGGAAAAATCCAAATTGGAAATGGAATTGTTAGAGTCTAAAAGCAAGGAAAAGTTATGGAAGAAGAATATGAAGTTTACCGTTTGTAATGTTTTAAAAGAGAATATGATAAAGATGATGTATAGATGGTATCTTACACCTGTAAAACTAGCTAAGATTTATCATCCAAGTAAAGAGCTTTTGGGATAAGATTTATAATGAAATGAAGAAAGTGTTGAAAAACATGTTTGTTAAGAAACCATAAGCTTTCTTACTTGGAATAATTAGAGAGGAACTACCTAAGAAAGATACTATGTTTTTTCTTTTTGCCACAACAACTGCGAGAATTTTATTACCAAAGAATTGGAAAAGTGAAGATTTGCCGACCGTGGATGACTGGCAGTTGAAGCTGATAGAATTTATGGAACTGTCTGAGCTGACCGGGAGACTTCGTGAACAGAGGGAAGAATCAGTGGAAGAAGATGGGAAGAAATTTAAAGTTTATTTAGCAAATAATTGTAAGATTAGTAGTGTTTAATAAAAGATTTGGAAGTATAAAAAGGTTGTAGAAGAGGATTAGTTGGGTTATTAGTGTTTATTAAGATTTAGTTAAGTGCTATTATTGTATTTAAGATTAAGATTAATTTAGAATAGAATTGTGTTTTAAGAGATTTATCATATTGCCAAGTTAATAAGAGTAATAATATGTTCAGAGATGTGTTAAAAAGACTGGAATCAAGATATGGAAAGTACTAAGGAAGTAAGATAATGAAACGCAGTAGGGAAGGAGTGGAGGAAGTCGACAGAGATTTTATTAATGATAGAAGATTGTTATTGCTTTATATATATATATATTTCATGTTGTGTTTGTAGTTTGTTTTCGTATGTCTTTTGTGTTTTTATTTTCTGTATGTCTTATTTTATAAAACCAATAAATATATACTTAAAAGAAGATGGAAACCATGGAAGGGTGGGGGGAAGTCTAAATGTTTATGATTATGACTAGTGTTTGAATTCAAATGTGTAGTGTAAAAAACTGAATAGAAAAGATTATAAAGAATAAAACGTGAACGGAATTGAATTTATGTGCTCTGCATCCCTAGCTATCCCTATCTGTCCCAATTAAGTTTTCCTTTCCCCTGGACTTGTTTGTCTTAACCCGCTTGAGGGCAGGCCTTTTGGCCATGAATGGTGCTCATAACAGCTGCACATCACTCCTCCTCTGACCCCGCCTCTTCTGACCAGCCCCAAGACTGAATTGCAAACATCCCCTTGCAGCCTCAGGCAGAGCAGCAAGAACTGTCCACTCTGCAAGGGTACAGCCCAGAGATGGCATCTGGGAAGAGGGTGCCTCTCTGGCTGGCATGCTTCGGGGCTCTGGTGACTCTGAGCCACAGCGCTCCAAGGTGAATATGTTGGGCAGGGGTGTGGCTTTGCCCATCCCCATTCCCCTTTCTGACTCCTGTCTCAAGAATAGCTTCTGTTTTTCTGGATGGGCTTCACGCTTCAGCACCTTTAAGAACGACCTGGCAAGCAGAAGTTCAGCAGGTGAAGGGTGGGGTGGGTGTGTTGCATCCTTGCTTCATAAACAGTTACCTGTTGAAGTTCTGCTTGTTGCTCAGGTGTCAAAGGCACAGGAAAAGTGGCAATGCTTGCTCTGTTCAAAGGCATCTGCATGCTCTCAGCAATTGGGCTGCTTGCTTGTTTCAGCTATTTTAACCGTGTTGTAGTCTTAGGCTGCAATTCTATGCTCCCTTACCTGACCGATTGGGCCATAGCTGCCAAGTTTTCCCTTTTCTCGCGAGGAAGCCTATTCAGCATAAGGGAAAATCCCTGTAAAAAAGGGATAACTTGGCAGCTATGGATTGGGCTGCTATTGGCATGTTATTGGTCCTCACTGGGGAAAGACAAGTTGTTACAACCGCAGAAAATAAACAGTAATTTGCATGCATTGCCAGTGATTAACCAGCTGGCTCTTTTTCTTTAAAATGGATTGATTATTAAGGCTTTGGTTTTGTCTTAATGCACTGTTTTATGCATGATATAATTTGATGCAATTTTTATGCAGCAAATAAGGTTTTATGTAAACTATGCTGAACTTCAAGGCAGGTGGGGGGAAATGTCATATAATAGTGTTATCTAACATTGGCTGCTCTCGTATGTAGAAAATACTTTGTTTCCCCTCCAAACTTGTCAAGTATTGCCAACTTTGATTAATACGTTATTGTCAATTTTTGTGATTAGATTTATTTCACATGATAGTATGTAATTCTGAGGGCTATGGAGCGCAATCTTGGGCATTTTACTCAGAAGGAAGCACCACTAAATTCAAAGGGATTTTTTCTCAAGTAACCGTGGGGAAAGTTACAGCTTAGCTAAATTCTTTTCGGGTGCCTCCAGAGTGTCAGAATTTTGTGGGAAAGATCCAAGCCCATGCTTCAGGGTGGTATTCAGTGTTAGTGCTACTCAGAGTAAACACATTGAAATTCATGAAGGTGACTAACTTTTTGTAATAGCACTCTGAGTAGCACTTAGAATCATGGAACTGTAGAGTCAGAAGGGACCCTGAGGATCGTCTAGTCCAACCCCCTGCAATGCAGGAAAATGCAGCTGTCCTATACAGGGATCGAACCTGCAAGCCTGGCATTATCAGAACCACGCACTAACCAGCTGAGCTATCCAGACTGAACATAAACCTTAGGGCTGCACCATTAAAGGGGATTAAAAAGCTCTATTGCTGTAGAGCCACACATCCTCTTAAAAAGGGGGAACCTGACTTCTTGTGTTTTATAAAGCATTGATTTGTGTAGAGCCATCAGCAGATTGGTATGTGTCCCCTTCTTCTTTTTTACTTTTGCAGAACCAGCAAAAAAACAGTGCTGTTTACACACACAAACACACTTTTATTATTTTAAGCATTTTCTTTTAAAATTGATAGTTTGTGCAACTCGGGAATTCCCCAGCTCGTTATATCTAGATGGCGTTAAGGAAACAACACTCTGCGGAAGGCTGCCAATATCAATATTGCGAAAGAGTGGAAATTTGTTCCCACTCTGAAATCTTATTCTTTGTTGCTTGCGTTTTGATTATTTATCAGGGAAAGAACGGGGTTAGGCCAGAAGCTCGAACACAAACAGAACTGGGAGGAGTTGGGTCAGAGCCCTATGCTCAGTTTCCTGGGAGTAACGCACAACGGTCTAACTCGGCCAACTCTAC
This sequence comes from Zootoca vivipara, assembly GCF_965207765.1. NCBI lineage: Eukaryota > Metazoa > Chordata > Lepidosauria > Squamata > Lacertidae > Zootoca > Zootoca vivipara. The sequence continues at coordinate 111,353,944 of NC_142584.1, read as the reverse complement.
TTTCTTACCCCACTCAAGAAACCCACTTTTGCCACACTCCCTCCCCTTAAGGTTCTATCTCCATACAGGGGTGCCAACTTGAATAAAATATTGTGGGGGCCCAGGGAAGGCCCGTCCCGTTATAATGGATCACATGACACAGTGCGCCCACACTATTTGAATGGGAATACCCATTACCTTTGGGGGGGCTCAGCCCCCTAAATATTTTATGGTGGGGGCTGAAGGCCTCTAGGAGTTGGCTCCTATGTCTCCATACCCTCTAACATTTCTCCGATGAAAATAAGGACGTCCTATTTGATAATATTGGGCGTCGATCAAACATTGAGCATTAAAATACTTCCATATGCAGGGCTGCCTTCAGATGTCTTCTAAAGGTTGTATAGTTACTTATCTCCTTGGCTTGGGGGTGGGGGTGGGCCACATAACTCCATACCTTCCAACATTTCTCCAGTGAAAATAGGGGAGTCCTACCATATCCTCCCAACATTTAGTTGATGAAAGTAGGGACGTCGTAAGAAAAACTGGGACATTTCAGGATCAAATCAGAAACCGGGACAGCTTCTGTAAATCCAGGACTGTCCCTGGAAAATAGGGACACAGAGGACCTGTATCTCTCTTTCGCAAATACACACATACATTTCTTCTTCCTCTTCTTCGGCGATCACTCGTAGCCGAGTAAGATTGTCTTCCATAAACACGGTTTTAACAATGAGTCCATAAGTGACTGCGAAGCCCAGTTCTGGATCCACACGTCCTTCCACAGTGGGGACCTTGGTTTCGGGGCAGGAGTTGATCACGGTGAGGGTTTGATCACAGTGTGGATTTGCCAAGCGTGCCTTCCTCTTAGCATGTTTCTCCCTTGTGTCCTGAGTTTGAGTGTCTTCAAAGCCCACGAGCCCTTTGGTAAAGGCTGTTCTCCAACTGGAGCGCTCGCAGGCCAGTGTTTCCCAGTTGTCAGTGTTTATACTACATTTTTTTAGATTTGCCTCATGAGAATCTTTAAACCTCTTTTGTTGACCACCAACATTACACTTTCCGTAAACACACACAGGAAGAACACGCATCCCTCCCTTCCAGACACACATGCATACATTAGGGTTGTTGTATCTCAAAAAGTGAAAATCAGGACAGAGTTGTTTAGTTATTTTTTTGCCTGAAGTTGTTGAGGTTCTTTTAGGTTTTGTTTTTAAGGGGAACCAAAGTTGTTTACCTTTTCTTTTTTTAGTTGAAGATACAATAATTTTTGAGATTTGAAGCTTTATAACGGCTTTTTTGGCATGATTTAACCCCTGTTGCTGGTTTTCCAGGATATTTGCCCGATTTCCGAAAAATAATCCAAGATGCCATTTTCAGAGGTGAATTCCAGGACATGTCCTGGAAAACCAGGACATATGGCAGCCGTAGCATACATACCCTTTCTCCTCCCTCCCCCTCACAGATAGAACTTGCTTCCCTCTGCCACTTGCCTGCCAGTGCCGAGGCTGTCATTCACACTCACAGGCTATGCCATATAATATATATAAATGAGCCTATAAGAGTCTGCTGGATCAGGCCAGTGACCCATCTGGTCCAGCATCCTGTTTTCACCGTGGCCAAGCTGCTTAGAGGTTTTTGCTGTTAAATTATGTTAAATATTTTGTTGGGTTTTTTTTAAAAAAAATAACATTAAAAAAGAAAATAATAATGCATTCCAACAATATGCATCTGTATATGATTTGGTTTGTTCCTCCCTCCCCACAGAGCCTTTTCTCGCCTGTCGCAGCTTGCAAAAGTGTTTGGCATTTTCAGAGCCGCAGGAAGAGTAGCTGCAGGAAGGAAATAGTGGGGGCCAACTCTATTATGATATCTCTGCCCACTTTGCAGGTTGCTGATGGTAGCGCCCAGCGTGGTGACGGTGGGAGTGGAGGTGCCGGTCGCCCTTCAGGTTGAAGACGCCCCTCCAGACGGGCTGTTAGGCACCGTTTATTTCCAGAATGAGAATACCGGGAGAAAATGTTCCCATGATGTGCCCTTCAGGGTTGGGCCCAATATAAAGAAAGTGACCTTGAAGGTAGGAGATGCTGCTGCCCTCGGGAAATAGTTCCTGGTTCTAAGCAATCGTCAAGACTAGCAGGGGCGGAGGAACCCTCTCCGGCACCCAGGGCGGTGCAGCCCGTATGGCCTGCGCATGTGTGGCATCCCGTACGGACTGCATATGCGGCATCCCACGCATGCGCACTCCATATGGGCTGCTGCTTGCATGGTGACCGTACAGGCTGCCGCACGAGTGGCATCCCGTACGGACTGAGCATGTGTGGTGACCATACGGGATGTTGCACATGTGCAGTCTGTACAGGCTGCTGCTCGCGTGCGGCGGCCATACGGTTACCGTGCGAGAGGCAGCTCGTACGGATGCCGCATGAGGGAATGCATGTGCCCTCGGCCGCTCTACAGCTTAGGGGAGGCAGGGGCCATCTTGTCACCCCTCCCAGAGTGGCACCCGGGGCGGACTGCTCCCTCCGCCCCCTCTTCCTACGCCCCTCACTCCTAGAGCTACCTGGAGCCCATTGGAACTGATTGGGTGGAAGCCAAGGATGCCAACACTAGGGGGAGCCAGAGCCAACAAGAGGCAGAGTCCGGTGTTTTGCACAAGCAAGACCTTTTGCCTCTCCCGGGGCCTTCTCCCCACTGTCTCCCCCCTTTCTCATTTTCTCAGGTGACCCCCGAACACTTTACGCAATGCGGCTTGACTCGCCTCCGGCGGGAAGGCTACATCCAGCTCGTGGCCCGCAGCCCGCAGCTCCCGACCCCAAACGGGGTTCAAAGCCTCAACCTGCGGTGGACTGCTCGGAAAGGGTACCTGCTTCTGCAGACCGACAAGCCAATCTACACCCCACGACAAAAGGGTGAGTCCAACGCCTTGAGCATTTTGGTGTTGCTCGGCCAATGTTTTCAGTTTGCAGGCATGCACCCTTAAAAGACCCACAAGACACCCAAAAGAAAAGCTCAGCCTGTGCACATGCTATATCAATAATAATAATAATAATAATAATAATTTATTATTTATATCCCACCCATCTGGCTGGGTTTGCCCAGCCACTATAAAGCTCATCTTTTCCCTCAAAGTTAATTCTGGGCACTGTCGTCTGTTACAGGTGTCTGTTACAGGTGTTACAGGAGGGATAAGACAACAGCGTCCACAATTCTTTGAGGGAAAGCTCATAGAATCATAGAGTTGGAAGGAACCCCAAGGATCATCCAGTCCAACCCCCTGCAACGCAGGAATATGCAGCTGTCCCATATGGAGACCGAACCTGCAACCTTGGCAATTAATAGCACCATGCTCTAGCCAACTGAGCTGCCCAAATAAGAGTGTGCCTGAGGTTGCATACACACCATATATTTAAAACACATTGTCCCAAACCAAACCCACCTCAAAAATCCTGGGAACTGTAGTTTGCTAAGGGTGCTGGGAATTCTAGGGGTTCTTATGGGTTCCAGGATTCTTATGGTTGAGGGAGATTGCTTTAAATTCATAACCTGGCCTGTAGCCTTGGAACAGCAGCCAAGTGTGCTGCGTACATTTGGGGCTCATCCGAGGATCCCACTGCTTATGCTGCTGTTCTGTACTTAGAGCAGCAGCCTTCCCCAAACTGGTGCCCTTAAGATGTTTTGAACTCCCAGGTCAGCCCCAGACAGCACAACTATGGCTGCCTTAGGGCCCCACCCCCCTGCCCACCAAACATCCCCTTTCTACACTTTTGTGATTCCTTATTGCCTTATCCAAGATAGCACTGTGAGAGAACTGCTTCTATCGCAGCACGTGGGTTGGGAAACGAAGACCCATCTCACAGGACCCTTTGCCAAAACCCATAGCCTGACTCAATATTGTCCTTCTCACACGCATGGCAACGTCTGGTTATGTAGGTCCAAAGGGTGAAATAGCAAAGTCCAGTTTGCTCCACACCTCACATTGCACACCCAACCCTCCTCGATTGCTTCTCAGCCTTCGTAAGCAAAGCCCTGTGGATTCCCACACCTGCGTGCGCGCGCGCACACACACACAGAATGTGGCTGCCAAGTAACCACCAAGCCCAAAGCCAGTACATAATACTCTGCAAAGGCAGCAGCTTAAGTTATCAATGTAACTGGGATACAAAAGCAACTACACTTTAGAGTAGGATTAAGCAGTTTAATGTGCAATGTCATCCTTATAGCCACAAAGAGATTTCTTCCCCCTCTTGTGTTGCTGTATAGGGAAGTTTTTAATGTTTGATATTTTATTATTATTATTATTATTAATAATAATAATAATAATAATAATAATTTTATTTATACCCCACCCTTCCCAGTCAAGACCGGGCTCAGGGCGGCTAACAGCAAATAATATCAACACAAGTATAAAAGAAACAATTCAGTTGAAATGCAGATTAATACAATGTTAAAATTCAATTTTAAAATTAAAAATGTACAAATAAGATAAAACCATTATGAGATAAAACCTTAGGGGAGGGTAACCGTGGGGTCAGACATCATTCTAAAACGTCAAAGGGCATACTGGTAAATTAAAAGTGTTTCTTACCTTGATTTCTCTGTAAAAATGCTGTTTTCTTGCTGCCAATTCCTGGTTGCTCTGCAGCGCTCTCTGGTGTCACGTTTTAATAACGCATAGTGAACGTTAAAAGTAGGACATAATGTGTCCATCGACGTTATGAAAACCCTTCCTTAATGTTATAAACCGTGAGTGTAGATCCGCCCCCAGTCAGATGGGTGGGATACAAACAGGGCTTTATTTCAGCCAGAATTTGCCACCTCTCAGGCGGGCACCATTGCCATTATAAGAGACCAAGGGAGGATCTTTTCTAGTAAAAGATCACCGGGTGTTGTTGTTGTTGTTGTTGTTGTTGTTGTTGTCCTACTTCTTCCTCACACTCCATTTTTGGTTCTTCTGTTTCCAGTGAATTTTCGAGTTTTTGTCCTGGATCACAAGCTGAGGCCAACTGCCGAATCCGTGGTTGTCACTGTGCAGGTAACTGAGAGCGTTGTTCCAAAATGCAAAGGCGTGGGAGGTCAAAATTGACACTCCCTATCCTATCAAACAATCCATAGCCCGGCATCCTGTTCTCGCAACACCAGACCAGATCCCTGTGGGAAACTCACGAGCGAGACTTTAGTGCGATGCAAGCACTGTCCCCTCCTGTGGTTATTCAGAAGCATTCTGCCTTTGACTGTGGGGGTGCCATCTTGATTGGTAGCCAGGATGAATTATCCTCCACGAATTTATCTCAGTCCCTGCTACCAGGGAATTTTGGGAATTGTAGCGCTGCAAGGGGAACAGGCGGCCTTGGCACCCATAACATAGTACCAGGGCTTTTTTTGCAGCCTGAACTTGCTGGAACTCAGTTCTGGCACCTCTCAGGTGGGAACCATTGCCATTCTAAGAGATGAGAGAGGAGTCCTGGCACCTCTTTTTCTAGAAAAATAGCACTGCATACTATACTTCCCAGGATTCTTTGGGGGAAGCCAACACAAAATATTTGAGGGGCCTGCCGTCCCAAGTTAATGGACATTGCCATTCAAAGGGTGGGTGGGTGCGCACAGCATCATGTGATCGATTAATTGGGGCGGGGCTCCCCCCCAATATTTATTCAAGTTAGCACCCCTGCACTGCTTTAAATGTACATTGCAGATGTAGCCATGATAACCTGTTGTCAAAACATGGGTGTCTTCCTGTCTCTCTGTCTCCATCAGAACCCGCGGGGTATGCAGGTGCGGAAAGTCGAGCGTATGCCGGTCCAGTTTGTGATAAATGATCACCTGTCAATCCCCGATATCTCTGAGTAAGTTTAACCAGTGGTGTGTCAATCTGGTCCAGGCGAATTCGAGAGGTGGCAGAAATTTGAGGGTGGAGACCCTAAAAGTGCCCCTATTTTCCAGGGACATCCCTGATTTAGAGAAGCCGTCCCAGTTTCTGATTTGATCCCGGAATGTCCCGCTTTCCCTTAGGACGTCCCTATTTTCACCAGAAAAGAGTTAGAGGGTATGGTAAAAAGGTAAAGGGACCCCTGAACATTAGGTCCAGTCGTGACCGACTCTGGGGTTGCAGCGCTCATCTCGCGTTATTGTCCGAGGAAGACGGCGTACAGCTTCCAGGTTATGTGGCCAGCATGACAAAGCCGCTTCTGGCACACCAGAGCAGCACATGGAAACACCGTTTACCTACCCGCTTGGAGCGGTACCTATTTATCTACTTGCACTTTGGCGTGCTTTCGAACTGCTAGGTTGGCAGGAGCTGGGACCGAGCAACGGGAGCTCACCCCGTCATGGGGATTCGAACCGCCGACCTTCTGATCAGCAAGCCCTAGGCTCTGTGGTTTAACCCACAGCGCCACCTGCGTCCCTTAGAGGGTATGGTAGGATGTCCCTATTTTCACTTGAGAAATGTTGAGGGTATGGAGTTATTTGACTCCCGAGCTGTTTGAAGGCAATCCTGTATATGGAAAAGACCCTGATGCTGGGAAGGATGGAGGACACTAGGACAAGAGGACGACAGAGGACGAGATGGTTGGACAGTGTTCTCGAAGCTACCAACATGAGTTTGACCAAACTGCGGGAGGCAGTGGAAGACAGGAGTGCCTGGCATGCTCTGGTCCAGGGGGTCACGAAGAGTCGGCCACGAGTCCACGACTAAACAACAACGAATATACATTGCCACCCAGCTTTTTGCGGGGGGGGGGGGGTAAATGCTGTTCAATATGCAAAACCAGTTTTCTAGTTCTTTGTATTACTATGGCCTGGATCAAGTTTTCTTCCTGTTCTTTCTGCCTTCCCCTCCTCTTAGGCCTGGCATTTGGCGAATCACAGCCTATTTCACCACCACACCAGGTTACAACACGACCACTGAGTTCGAGGTGAAAAAATACGGTATGTTCTTTGGTCTGCTGCTAAGGCAGAGGGCTTTCTGAGAGCTGTGTGTGACAGGCAGCAGCTCAACAGGTGCGGTTGTTGAAACAACCTGATAATATGATTCCCCCCCACCCTCCCTTTTCGTGAGGAAGCGGTGCATTCTTACAGTGTACGATTATTAGGCTGCCAGGTGTTTTGGTACCATATCTGAAGTAACAGAAACCTGAGTGCTGCTGATGGGCTGAGGGGAATGGGCTGAGTTGGAAGAATGCAGCTCCACAAAGCTGGCAGCTGAGGGGGCTAAGATTAGGCACTTACCAGGATCTCAAAGACTAGCAAAGGCCTCACTTCGACACTGTGCACAGGGCATCCAAATATTGCAAAATGCAATATTCTACCCACCTGCACAAGAAGGGCAGGTGAGAGAATACAGGAACCTAGGAAGCTCCCAGAATCAGTCCCAGGCATCTCTGAGTGTGATTCTCTACAACTGTGAGAATCATAGAATTGTAAAGTTGGAAGGGACCCTGAGGGTCATCTAATCCAACCCTCTGTAGTGCAGGAATCTTTCACCCACCGTGTGGCTCAAACCCACAACCCTGAGATGAAGACATAGCTGCCAAGTTATCCCTTTTTTTAAGGGATTTTCCCTTATGCTGAATAGGCTTCCTCGCGAGAAAAGGGAAAACTTGGCAGCTATGCATGATGAAGAGCCTCATGCTCTACCGACCAAGCTATGAAACCTCTCTGTGGAGCAGAAGGCAACCCCCAAACCCTCTTTCAAAAGGCTGCCTACTTGGGCAGCGAGTCGCGTTCCATAAAACTGGGGGGCCACCGCAGACAAGGCCCTGCTCCCAACTGCATTAAGATGAAAGCTCCGTAGGCTAGAGCTTTCCCAGAAGATCTTACATGGCACAGGCCATTTGCACCGTAACGCTGATTTGCGCACCGCCAGCCGAATTTCAGCCTGTCTTTCTCTCCTCAGTGCTGCCTCATTTTGAGGTGACGATCGTCCCGGAACGGAAATATATCCTGACCTCACCCCAGCAGAACTCCGACTTGAGTATTGACTTGCAGGCTAAGTAAGTTCCTCTTGCGGGTTGAGGGGTTTCTGATATACTATAATTAACCGATTTGAAACATTATATAAGCCACCCTTCACCCTTTAAATATAAACTTTAAAGGTTCCTGGCACAAAAGCCCCTAGACCTATTTGGTCTCATATTTGGAAAGTTTATTACCCAGGGACACCTTTCTCAATGTTCCCCAAATTGAGGTCCCAACCAAATGTGGTTTGTTCACACCCCTACTAGGTGGGCCTTTGGTTTGGTTCAGCAGCGATCACACTAGGATATATTCTGTATTATATTGCAAAAAAGCAACACCGTTTAAGAACGTGTATTGTGGTTGTTGCTTTAGGCCTCAAATAAGACCCTGTTTCGTTTGACCAGAGGGCAGACAGTCCATCCTTACACACACACATAGATACATACGCACAAAGGAATTCTGCATTTCTGGTTTATCTATTATTATTATTATTTGGCATTTTAAAATTTTTATTGAAATTTAGACCAAAAACAAACACACCAAATATTTGAAACAAATAATACAATAATTCCAAAAATCTTGACTCAACTAAAGGTTAATCATCAAACACAAAAATTACAAGATAATTTATACTATTATTGTACTGTTGACTTCCCATCACCTCCCGTAGTGCTTCTCATCTTTTCTTGCAAAGTACATACTTTCCTCTTCGTCTTCTTATATTCTCTTTTGTACATCACTGAATCCGATCATACCAACAACTCTTATACTCTCTAATAAAAAGCCGGTCATTCTAAGGCTGCCATGGAAATTACGTTATAATTATTTCTCTCTTGTATATATCTCCTAAACACATCCCATTTTTTTGCAAACGACTGTTTGGTGGTTCCCCTTAGGTTATCTGTTAATTGGGCCAAGTTTACCATATCTGACAATTTATTTTGCCACTCATTGATTGTTGGGACGGTGTCCCCTTTCCACCTGCCCGCTATTAACAATCGAGCGGCTGCTGAAGCATATAAGAAAATCTCCCTGTACTTAACCGGTATATCTTTGTATTTCTGGATTATAGATCCATTTACTATTTTACAGTAAAATAGTTTCCCAGTGTCACACTGAACCACTTTTTAGCATGACGTGAACAAATGAAGCCACATTAGTGTAGTAACTTGACTGCGTGGAGGGCAGAGCCTGGAAGTTTTTTGTTTTGCCTTTGGTTAACCTTAGTTTGTTGTGTCGTCAAGTACCGTGTTTCTCATATTTTAAGGCATCCCCAAAAAATAAGCCATGACAGGATTTCTAAGGGTTGGTGAAAAATAAGACATACCCCGAAAATAAGCCATGTCGTGTAGCCCCGACCGAGCGAGAGGCGAAGGCGCGGGACCCAGCAGGAGCTCCCTGCCTGCTTCCCCGAGCCGTCGCGCATCGGGGGACAGAGCCGAAGATCGGCGGGCGCTCCTTGCTGGGCTTGACAAGCCCGGGAAACAGTGCCCGCCGATCTTCGGACCTGTGCTGTGTGACAGGCAGGGGTGGGGGGAAGCGGAGATCGTTCTCCGCTCTCCCCCCACCCCCGCCTGTCACCAAAGATCGGCGGGCGCTGTTTGCTGGGCTTGACAAGCCCGGCAAACAGCGCCCGCCGATCTTCGGACCTGTCCTGTGTGACAGGCGGGGGTGGGGGGGGAAGCGGAGATCGTTCTCCGCTCTCCCCCCACCCCCGCCTGTCACCAAAGATCGGCGGGCGCTCCTTGCTGGGCTTGACAAGCCCGGCAAACAGCGCCCGCCGATCTTCGGACCTGTCCTGTGTGACAGGCGGGGGTGGGGGGGGAAGCAGAGATCGTTCTCCGCTCTCCCCCCACCCCCGCCTGTCACCAAAGATCGGCGGGCGCTGTTTGCTGGGCTTGACAAGCCCGGCAAACAGCGCCCGCCGATCTTCGGACCTGTCCTGTGTGACAGGCGGGGGGGGGAAGCGGAGATCGTTCTCCGCTCTCCCCCCACCCCCGCCTGTCACCAAAGATCGGCGGGCGCTCCTTGCTGGGCTTGACAAGCCCGGCAAACAGCGCCCGCCGATCTTCGGACCTGTCCTGTGTGACAGGCGGGGGTGGGGGGGAAGCGGAGATCGTTCTCCGCTCTCCCCCCACCCCCGCCTGTCACCAAAGATCGGCGGGCGCTCCTTGCTGGGCTTGACAAGCCCGGCAAACAGCGCCCGCCGATCTTCGGACCTGTCCTGTGTGACAGGCGGGGGGGGGGAAGCGGAGATCGTGCTCCGCTCTCCCCCCACCCCCGCCTGTCACCAAAGATCGGCGGGCGCTGTTTGCTGGGCTTGACAAGCCCGGCAAACAGCGCCCGCCGATCTTCGGCCCTGTGCTGTATGACGGGCGGGGGTGGGGGGAAGCGGAGATCGTGCTCCGCTCTTCCCCCACCCCCGCCTGTCACCGAAGATCGGCGGGCGCTGTTTGCTGGGCTTGACAAGCCCGGCAAACAGCGCCCGCCGATCTTCGGACCTGTCCTGTGTGACAGGCGGGGGTGGGGGTGGGGGGGAAGCGGAGATCGTTCTCCGCTCTCCCCCCACCCCCGCCTGTCACCAAAGATCGGCGGGCGCTCCTTGCTGGGCTTGACAAGCCCGGCAAACAGCGCCCGCCGATCTTCGGCCCTGTGCTGTGTGACAGGCGGGGGTGGGGGGGGAAGCGGAGATCGTTCTCCGCTCTCCCCCCACCCCCGCCTGTCACCAACGATCGGCGGGCGCTCCTTGCTGGGCTTGACAAGCCCGGCAAACAGCGCCCGCCGATCTTCGGCCCTGTGCTGTATGACGGGCGGGGGTGGGGGGGAAGCGGAGATCGTTCTCCGCTCTCCCCCCACCCCCGCCTGTCACCGAAGATCGGCGGGCGCTCCTAGCTGGGCTTGACAAGCCCGGCAAACAGCGCCCGCCGATCTTCGGCCCTGTGCTGTGTGACAGGCGGGGGTGGGGGGGAAGCGGAGATCGTTCTCCGCTCTCCCCCCACCCCCGCCTGTCACCAACGATCGGCGGGCGCTCCTTGCTGGGCTTGACAAGCCCGGCAAACAGCGCCCGCCGCTCTTCGGCCCTGTGCTGTATGACGGGCGGGGGTGGGGGGGAAGCGGAGATCGTTCTCCGCTCTCCCCCCACCCCTGCCTGTCACCAAAGATCGGCGGGCGCTCCTTGCTGGGCTTGACAAGCCCGGCAAACAGCGCCCGCCGATCTTCGGCCCTGTGCTGTGTGACAGGCGGGGGTGGGGGAGAAGCGGAGATCGTTCTCCGCTCTCCCCCCATCCCCGCCTGTCACCGAAGATCGGCGGGCGCTCCTAGCTGGGCTTGACAAGCCCGGCAAACAGCGCCCGCCGACCTGTGCTGTGTGACAGGCGGGGGTGGGGGGGAAGCGGAGATCTTCGGCCCTGTGCTGTATGACGGGCGGGGGTGGGGGGAAGCGGAGATCGTGCTCCGCTCTCCGCCCACCCCCGCCTGTCACCGAAGATCGGCGGGCGCTGTTTGCTGGGCTTGACAAGCCCGGCAAACAGCACCCGCGTGCACTTTATTAAAAAATAAGACATCCCTCAAAAATAAGCCATGTCGTGTTTTTTTGAAGAAAAAATTAATATAAGACATGACTTATAATATGAGAAACACGGTACAACAAACTACAGTTAAAACTAACTGCTTGTTTTTATATTTGTTATTATTATTTATTGAAGTTATATGCCGCCCTATACATGCAGCTCTCGGAGACGGTTCACAGAATAAAACCAAAATATAAAACCACAAAATCACTAACTATAGTTAATTTCTACCACGCCAACTTCAAACCATGATCACAGACTTGTTGAAACTCACTATAATTACTGTGGCTGTTTATGGTTTGGACAACGCAGAAAGCTGTGGATCAACCAAAAGGGAAAACCAGAAAAAAGGGGCTACCAATGGCTACTTGGCAATATGCCTATGCCTCCACAGCTGGAGACAGGAATGCTTTTGAGTCCTGGTTTCTGGAAACCACAGGAGGGGAGAGGGTTCTTGGGCTTGGTTCCTGCTTGCTGGCTGCTGTGAGAACAGAATGCTGGACTAGATGGGCCATTGGCCTGATCCAGAAGAACCTTCTTATGTTTGAAATTCTGCCTCTTAGCCACACAGGAGGGGAAAGGAGTATGGAAGCCTTGCCAGAAGCTAGGTCCACCCTGGTTTACTGTGACTTTTAAATGCAGGCATTGGCAGTGGAGAGACATACCCTGCTCACTCACCCCAACTCCTCGCCTTTGAATTATCCCCGGTTTCTTCTCCCAACAGATTTTTTTACGGGAAAGGAGTGAGTGCCACGGCCTACGTGCGTTTCGGAGTGACAGATGGAGACGGGGGCAAAATGTATGTGCCGGGACTGGAGCAACAAGTCACGGTAAGAAACGTCCCTGCCCTTCATCAGCTCACAGGCTTTCTAGAGATCTATGGAGACAAGCCCTCCTAGTTTCCCCTTTAACTAGTCATCCCTCCGATGTATCAATGTGAAGATGTGTGCATGCACACAATAGCTCATACCAATGACAAACTTAGTTGGTCTCTAAGGTGCTACTGGAAGGAATTTTTTTGTTTTGTTATCCCTCCGATGCTTAGCTCCTAAAAGCAGGAGCACTGGGGCTCGAGGTCTGATGGGATATCTGGAGACTTTTAATCCTGTTCCCAGATGTCTGCCCCTTGTCAGTGTGTGTGGAATGGACTCTGTAGTGAGGCAAGGTTTTCTGCACATGCTCAAACGCACTATTTCCTTTATTAGGGTCAGCTTTGGAGGTGGGCGGGACCACCCCACCTGTCAGTCACCTGGCGTTATTATGATGTCCGGTGATTGATAGGTAGGTGGTCTCATAGACTGAGTCTCTGTCATGGAAAAAGGCAGGATGTAAATAAATATATGATGATGATGAGCCATGAGGTAACTATCTGGCCTCACCGCTGCTGTAATATAGCAAAGCAGGCCTAAAATAAAGTAATAACCAGGCAGAGGGCCTTCTCAGTGGTGGCGCCCGCCCTGTGGAACGCCTTCCCATCAGATGTCAAGGAAATAAACAACTATCTGACTTTTAGAAGACATCTGAAGGCAGCCCTGTTTAGGGAAGTTTTCAATGTTTGATGGTTTATCATGTTTTTAATATTCTGTTGGGGGCCATCTAGAGTGGCTGGGGAAACCCAGCTAGATTGGCGGGGTAATGATGATGATGATGATAATAATAATAATAATAATAATAATAATAATAATAATAATAATAATAAATTGTTGCTGCTGCTGCTGCTTGCCTCTTCCAGTACCCTTATGACTTAAGGCCCTCCATCTGACCCACAAAATTAGGGTCTCTCCTACCCTCCTCAATTCAAACTCAGCTATGAAATCCTAGTCTCTTGTTATGTTAAGGCCCTAGGGGAATTGTGGTTTCTTTTGCTTTATATATAAAACACACCCATCCACACAATAAATTATATTTATATATAAATATATAATAATTTATATTTATGGCACACATGCTTCTTTCCCCTCATCCTTTATCCTCACGATGACCCTCTGAGGTACGTGAGGCTGGGCAATGGTGACTGGCCCAAAGACTGACCCCTGAACTTTATGGCTGAGCAGGGATTTGAACCCTGGTCTCTCAAGTCCTGAGACAGCACCCTAACCACTACACCACACGGGTCTCTGAATGTATCCCACTTGAATATCAATACGCTAAAGCTAATTTTATATCCCACTCTGCTACCATCTCCCATCTCCTCTGACCTAATTCCCTCCGTATTCAGGTAACAGATGGTCACGGCTCACTCATCCTAAAACGCAGCCTCCTCTCTGAGAAACTGGGGCGTCCGCTGAGGAGTCTAGTCGGGACGACACTCTACATCGCAGCCACTGTGATAGAGAAAGCAAGTAAGTTTGCGAATGGGACATGTCTGAACCACTTTAGACATGGCTTCCCCTCACCAAATAATTCTGGGAGCTGTAGTTTCATATCACCTCATACAAGGTGATCCGGGTTTTGAGATCTTTGGGGGAGGCCCTTCTCTCGGTCCCACTACCCTCAGAGGCTGCTTGGTGGGGATGCATGAGAGGGCCTACCCAGTCGTGGCTGCTCCCATAACTCCCTCCCTGAAGAAGCCAGGCTGGTTCCTTCCTTGCTATCTTCGGCCAGCAGATGAAAACCTTCTTATCCCAACAGGCCTTTGGGAACTGACTGGTTTTTTTTTCAAGGGAAGGTCTTTTAATAATGTTATGCTGTTTTTGTTATCTATATTTTAATAGATTTTTTTAAAAAAATATTGTTTTAATTCTACAGTCATACCTCATGATACGCCTGCTTTATGTTGCGTCTTTTCAGGTTACGGGCACGCCGAACCCGGAAGTCCCGGAATAGTCTACTTCCGGGTTCAGCGCATCTGTAGCCTATGCGCAGAAGCGCCACATTGCGTCACGCGCATGCGCAGATGTAGCACTTCATGTTGCAGCCTTTTCATGTTGTGAACAGGCTGCCGGAACGGATCCCATTCGCAACATGAGGTACCACTGTTTTAGATTTTCTTTACTTTTTAGCAATTATCTTTTATGTCTTCTTAGCATTTTGTATTTTAGCTGTGTTGTTTCAATTAGCATGAGCTGTCTGGAGTCCTGGTCTGGGGTAAAGGCAGTAGAATAATAATAATAATAATAATAATAATAATAATAATAATAATAATAATAATACAGTGGTACCTTGGTTTCAAACAGCTTAGTTCTTGAATGTTTTGGCTCCCGAATGCCACAAACCGGGAAGTGACTGTTCCGGTTTGCAAACTATTTTTGGAAGCCGAACGTCTGACAGGGCTTCCGGGGCTTCTGGTTGGCTGCAGGAGCTTCCTGCAGCCAATCAGAAGCCACGCTTTGGTTTCTGAATGTTTTGAAAGTCAAACGGACTTCCGGAACGGATTCTGTTCGACTTCCAAGGTACGACTGTAATAATAATAAGGAGCATTGCAGAACAACTACCGGTAATAAAGCAGGATCGGTCCACCATGATTGCACCGTGACTGTGCCAAGAACACGTTGTAGAATATAAACCAGGGGTCAGCAAACTTTTTCAGCAGGGGGCCGGTTCACTGTCCCTCAGACCTTGTGGGGGGCCGGACTATATTTTGGAAGAAAAAAAAAGAATGAATTCCTGTGCCCCACAAATAACCCAGAGATGCATTTTAAATATAAGGACACATTCTACTCATGTAAAAACACCAGGCAGCCCCACAAATAACCCAGAGATGCATTTTAAATAAAATAACACATTCTACTCATGTAAAAACATGCTGATTCCCAGACCGTCCGCGGGCCGGATTTAGAAGGTGATTGGGCCGCATCCGGCCCCCGGGCGTTAGTTTGGGGACCCCTGATATAAACCCATAATAAAGCATGGGTCTAGAAGGGCCTTCAGAGAGCGAAGGCCACATTGATGTCCTTTTCTTCACTGTCTTTTCCTTTCATTCTCATAGGTGGTGAGCTGGAGGAGCAGGAGCTGGCCTCAGTGAAATTTGTAGAATCTCCATATTCGGTTGACCTATCCAAAACCAAGCACCATTTTGTGCCCGGGGCCCCCTTCGAATTGCTGGTGTGTATATCGCGTCTCCTGCTGTTCACGTATTTCTCATTTTCTTGGTTTAGTTAGTAATA
The DNA here is from genome assembly GCF_965207765.1 of Zootoca vivipara. Lineage (NCBI taxonomy): Eukaryota > Metazoa > Chordata > Lepidosauria > Squamata > Lacertidae > Zootoca > Zootoca vivipara. Next base: position 111,338,337 of record NC_142584.1, on the reverse strand, counting down.
GGACGGTCCTTTGCCCCTCAGGCTTGCAATCCAAAAGACACAGCACACACACAAAAAGAGATTGGGGAGGGAAGAGGAAAACAAAGAAGATCACGTCGTACTCCTGGATTTGCATGTTGTTGGGGCAGGGAAGGGAGCAAAGGAGAAGGCAGGTTTTAAAATGGTGGATGTCAATAATAATAATAATAATAATAATAATAATAATAATAAATTTATTATTTGTACGCTGCCCATCTGGCTGGGTTTCCCCAGCCACTCTGGGCAGCTTCCAACAAAGATTAAAATACATTAAAATGTCACACATTAAAAACTTCCCTAAACAGGGCTGCCTTCAGATGTTTTCTAAATGTCAGGTAGTTGTTTATCTCTTTGACATCTGATGGGACGACATTCCACAGGGCGGGTGCCACTACCGAGAAGGCCCTCTGCCTTCTTCCCTGTGGCTTTGCTTCTTGCAGTGAGGGAACCACCAGAAGGCCCTCAGCGCTGGACCTCAGTGTCCAGGCAGAATGATGGGGTGGAGATGCTCCTTCAGGTATACTGGGCTGAGGCCATTTAGGGCTTTAAAGGTCAGCACCAACACTTTGAATTGTGTTTGGAAATGTACTGGGAGCCAATGTAGGTCTTTCAGGACCGGTGTTATATGGTCTCGATGGCTGCTCCCATTCACCAGTCTAGCTGCCGCATTCTGGATTAGTCGTAGTTTCCAGGTCACCTTCAAAGGTAGCCCCACATAGAGCGCATTGCAGTAGTCCAAGCGGGAGATAACTAGAGCATGCACCACTCTGGCGAGACAGTCCGCAGGCAGGTAGGGTCTCAGCCTGCGTACCAGATGGAGCTGGTAGACAGCTGCCCTGGATACAGAACTGACCTGCGCCTCCATGGACAGCTGTGAGTCCAAAATGACTCCCAGGCTGCGCACCTGGTCCTTCAGGGGCACAGTTACCCCATTCAGGACCAGGGAGTCCTCCACACCAGCCCGCTCCTTGTCCGCCAAGAACAGTACTTCTGTCTTATCAGGATTCACCCTCAATCTGTTAGCCGCCATCCATCCTCCAACCACCTCCAGGCACTCACACAGGACCTTCACCGCCTTCACTGGTTTCGATTTAAAAGAGAGGTAGAGCTTTTTATGTTGCTGTTTCGTTCTAGGCTACTATTTCACTCCCAGATGGCGCACCTGCTCCCCGCCTCCCAGTCCACATCTCAACCCAGATAGTGGGAGGCTCGTCGGAAGCTGATGCCCAAATAGAAAGCAACGATCGTGGAATTGTGACACACAGGTTCAATGTTCCCTCTGGTGCCACCTCAATCACTATCCTGGTATGTTGTTGTTGTTGTTGTTGTTGTTGTTGTTGTTGTTGTTGTTGTTGTTGTTGTTGCTGCTGCTGCTGCTGCTGCTGCTGCTGCTGCTGCTGTTGATATCCGCCCTTCACCCACAGGGCAGGTCGCAACAATTAAAAATTTAGACATTAAAAAAACAGTCTAAAACAAATGACCGTCGTGTGAATAGGGTGTGTGCACCTGAGGCATCAAACGCCGAGCTACAGAGCTGCGTCTTCCACATGCAATGGAAATTTTGCAGCGAAGTTGCCAGGTGCTCTGTGGAAAGAGAGGTCCACAACTTAGGGGGCTGTTTGAATTTCTGAGGGCAGTGGAACTACAAATTGGACCTGCCCTAAACAATAGGAAGTTCATTTCAACCTTCAGTTTCCTCTGAAGGAGGAGGAGTAGACAAACCACCAAAGGTGGGATCAAATGAAATTCTTGGGGCAAGGTGTTCCAAAGATGCTGGGGTCACCACCAAAAAGACTCTGTCCCTGTTGCTGGCTAAATCTATATCTTTTTCTCAGTGGGGCAAGTCATGAAGCAGAGTCTTCAAGGCCAGTCTTAGCTTCTAGGCAGTTCTGGGTGAATGTAGGCCTTCTAATAAGGTCCCACACCACTAAGGCAGAGACAGGATACCTTTGTTCAGTACTTGAGGGCTGCATTCTCTCTTGACAAACCTTCTGGGTTTGTGTGTGTGTGTGTGTCACATGACAGTGTTGGGCAGGGCCAGAGGCAAGCAAGAGGTCCTGTCAGAGTTTATTTTATTTATTAAATTTGTATACTGCCCTTCATCCAAAGATCTCAGAGTGGTTCACAATTCAAGGATGCATTTGAGCTAGCTAAAAGCACTCATTTATTTCATTCGTTTGTTTCATAAAATTCATACATCATTTGATTGGTTTTTTTAAAAAAGCACTCAAAGTGATTTACAAAAGACAAAACAGGAAAATCAGGAAAAATCCATACATATAAACGTTAAAATACTAAAACAGATTAAAACCACCTTAGCTTTCTAAGCATCTGGGTAGACTTGTCTAAACAAGAATAGGTAGTCAGTACAACTGTTGCAAATAGGATGTGCATAAAACTATACATAGCCGAAGGGGTTCTGTCAAACAGCCAGCCAGCAGTAAATCATACTGTTCAAAGCTGGAATTAACTCCTTATTAGCACAAAGGTGCTCTTCGCAGATTTGGCGGAGAGTCAGGCTAATAAGCATTGCAGCTGATTCCTGTTAGGTCTGGCCCCATGAATCAGTTGCTGAGACTGAAAGTTCCCACCTCCCCATAGCTGTCTAAGTCCCTTCCTCTGCAGGGCTTTCTCCAAGCAATCTGAGACTGTGCCTGCACAGAACTAACTTCTCCTCTACCCTTTTCAGCCCTTTCCTGGTCCTGGGAAACCAGGGAGGAGGGGAGCATGTTGCAGCAGGAGGGAGAGACACCTGTGACTCTTCGCCAGCCGGACTCAGCTATCCCTCTTGGCCTCCCTCCTTCCTCTTGCCTGCTTCAACTTTTGCCTCTTGTTCTGGACTTCTCTCTGCCACAGACTCTCTCAGCTCACTAAGCCCTGTTACCTCTTCCCAGTCTTCTCCCTCTGAGCACTCATCATTGTCCTGCCACCTCTGAGCCTTCTTCCCCTGGTGGTTCCCCAGCTGGTTCCTCCCACTGTTCCTCTGCATCCAACCAGAAGCCCATGATAGCTACTCAACAGGGTGCACTCTGTGGAGTCATGGGACTCCAACTCCCATCAGTCCCAGCTGTCATAGCCCAATGGTCAAGGGTGATGGGAACTGTAGTCCAACAACCCCTACATTGGCTGTCCCGTAATCTAGCTCCTGTTGGCCTTCTAAAAGATGCCTTCTGTACCCGTTGAAGTTTCCAAACCGTGTAGGGCCGTGTAGAGAGCATTACAGTGGTCAATTCTGGGTCCGAGAAGCGAATATGTGACTGTGTGTTTCTGTGTGCCTTTGTCACCCACATAGCTAAGAGCCGGAACAGAGTCTCCAGCAGAAATCACCTTCACTGCCAAACGCATGGACTCCCCCAAAGGAAACTACTTGATCATCGAAAGCCCCAAATATCAAGGCTTGAACCCTGGAGAGACCCTCACATTAGGGCTGAAAAGCGTTGGATCAACTGCCTTCTCCCGATTCTATTACATGGTGAATCCTTCCTGGGGTTTTCTAAGGGGCCTTAACCTTCCTAGGATGAAGGAAAGATGGGTTAAGGACCAAGATGGGCGAATCAATTTTGGTTTCTCTTGGCTTTTCGTTTTCCTGGATTTAAAGTTCATTTCTCCGCATTCCCATGTCGATTTGCATTGGTTCTATTTTAAATTGTCTCGTAAATTCATCAAGCATTTTGGTGTGAATTTATCCTAAGAAACACACTTTTGTAGGCAACTTGGCCTAAAATTAGGGCAGTGTCCTCCTGAGGGAAGCAGGCTAGACTGTGGGGCACAGGGAAAACTGTGTAGCCGTCACAGCTCTGTCCTCAAACACCTCACCAGCCCTAAGGCGGCTGCCTCACATGTTTCAGGGCCACCTCAGTGCTATTTCAGTGCTAAGACAACATATACGAAACGTGAACATTCAAAATCACTGCATATTCCCATGCTTAAGCACTATTCTTTTGAACTGATCCTTTCCCTCCAGGTGTTGAACAAGGGGGACATTGTCTCTGTTGACAGCGTGCCCCGAGGCTCCTACACTGCCGTTTCCGTCCCCATCACCCCCAGCCTGATGCCCACATTTCGATTTGTGGCCTTTTACCGCCTCGGGGATGAACTCGTGGCCAACTCCATCTGGGTGGATGTCGTTGACAGCTGTGAGGGGAAGGTGAGGCCTTCTCAATTTTTGTGTGTGAAAATTCTCCTTCTCGGAACCTTCCCTGAATGGAGCGGATGTTTACAAGGGCACTGGGGGTGTTTAAAATGGCTGCCCCTAATCTCTATGCCCGCCCAATCTCCAGCTGGTTCTCCGGACGTCAAGTACTGATCTGCAGCCTCAGGACTCCCTGACCCTCACCATAACCACCGATGATAGAGCCTTCGTATCTCTGGCTGCCACCGATTCCGCTGTTTACGCCCTCAACCGGAAGAATCGCCTCACGCAAGACAAGGTACAGCCACACACAATCTCTCACACATTTCTCCTCAGTCTCTTTCTTGTATTTATTTATTTATTTAGAGTTGTAATCAGCATTAGTCATCCTCGGAGGAGGTCCACTGAAATTCACGGATGCGAGGAACCCATCTCCATTAATTTCGAGGGTCTACTCTTGAGTAGAACTTAGTTGGAGACAGCCCTTTGTTTCTAGGCTCCTTGGCTACCCCTGGAATAACTTCCCACAGGTTATTGTCATTGGGGTTGCCTTTTCAAAGGCTTATCTTTTTGCCTAGGCTCTCCCTGGCCCCTGCTTCTGATCACTTTCCTTTTTAAAAAACTTCCTCTATTGCTAATATTTCTAACAACCCAAAAGTGCAATAGCATAGTATGGCATCGTTCCATATGCTAAAGCCAACATGCAATAAACAAAGAAAAGTAAGTATTTATACACAAGGAGGAATCACAGTGTCCGCATTTCCTGAGCTGGCGTGGATGGTTGAATATTTAGCATCTAAGTCCAAAGAATAGGAAATAAAACCTCAGCAGATGATGTTCTGGGTCCTCCACCCCCCCAGCCTGGAAACAAGCAGTTTGTGCGTAACTTCTTCTGCAACAGCCAAAGTCCACAAGTCCTTATTCCGCAAAGACAAATGTGGATTTTCCAAGGTTTTCCACTGCTGAGCTATTTCAGTCCTAGCTACTGTACAGCTAACATCCATGTCAAAGTTGATTTAGACAGACAAGCTTCCGTGTTGTCAGTCCACGTACCCAGTAATGACAGTTGTGGGGGAGCCCAAACAGGTGATTTAATTAACTTACACTGTTTGGTCCCTTTTATGACCAAATTCCTGTTTGCAAGCTCTTTTTATTACACTGTTTTACAGGTTTGTTTTTTAAAGTAGCACCTCAGTGTTTACAATGCTGCTTTATTGGTTGTTTTTTTTAATGCCACTTAGAGATATGATCTGTAAACTGCTTTGTTTGAGGACGTGTGGAGTTTTTTGTTTGTTTGTTTACAACCAAGCTGTTATATCAGTTTTGATAAATAAATAAACAAGCCTTTTAGGAACCCTCTTAAATAAATACGTTTAGGCAGCGACCAGTTTAGGTGTGTCCAGATGATGCACAATCACACATGTGCGCATAGCTCTGAATCTGGATGAGGGTCCAAAACATAACCCAGGTGCAAAATGAGAATTGCCTGTGCGTAGATAAATTCTGCTACCACCCTCATGTCGTGGCAGGGAAGAGCCATAGCTCAGTTGATAGAGCATCTGCTTTGCATGCAGAAGGTCCCACGTTCGATTCCTGGCATCTCCGGGTACAGCTAGGAGAGACATCTGTCTGAAGCTCCTGGTAGCTGCTGGCGCTCAGCGTAGAGACAGTCCTGAGAAGAGAGATGGGCCCAGTGATCTGACATGGTATAAGGCCATAGCTGCCAAGTCTCCCGTATTCCCCGGGAAACCCCCGTTTTTCCAGCTGCCCCCAGCCGAAAAAAACAGATTTTTTTGTTTTCCCCCCGGTTTATTCTGGCGCCGCGGCCATTTTGGAACTGGGCGGAGCATGCTCAGAAGCGACTTTTGATGCTGCTTTGCCCAGTTCCAAAATGGCTGCAGCGTGACTTCTGGTGCAGCGGTCATTTTGGAACAGGGCAGAGCAGCATCAATAGTCGCTTCTGAGCATGCTCCGCCCAGTTCCAAAATGGCGGCAGTGCTACTTTCGGTCTGCTACTTCCGGTCCAGTCCCTTATTTCTCAGGCTGGAACTTGGCAGGTATGTATAAGGCAGCTCTCTGTGTTCCTTCTTTGCTCCTTTTGGCATGCTTGAAAACAGATTACAGTCTTGGATCCCGAACGCCGTGCGAGTTGAACATTTTGGCTCCCAAACAACACAAACCTGGAAGCCGATGCAGCTTCCAGGGCTTATGATTGGCTGCAGGAGCTTCCTGCAGCCAATCGGAAGCCACACCTTGATTTTCAAACGTTTTGGAAGTCGAACGGACTTCCAGAACGGATTCCGTTTGACTTCCGAGGTACGATTGTAGTGCATAGCTGTCAACCCCCGGATTTGAAGACAAGGAATCCTATGGGGCTGTCAACTCCCGGATATGAAAGTAAGGGAGCTGAATAAGGGAATTTCCCACAAAAAAGGGAAAGTTGACAGCACTGCTGTAGTGGCCAGTGGTGTAATCCAAGCAAGGTCATCTTATCTATTTATCAATAGTTACATACTGCTTAGTCACCAAAGCCTGTTGTCACAGTGGCCGGATGGGGCTACTTCAGAGTAACGACTCTACACCGCTCTGCATTTTATCTTTTTATTGGTGCTGCGTATTTACAGTGCTAAAGGTAGAGCTATTTACAGAGACACATCTCCTCAGCTTGAATCAGTACCTCCGAATGGCGTTTGGCGCGTTTTTCGCCAGCATAACAACTTGGGGAGACCCATCCTCTTTCCCCTACGCTTTTTGCGCAATTCCGGAGTTGGGGGGATGGGTCTGCCCCCCTTTCTTCCTCCTTCCTGTCCCACCTGGGACGATGGCTCCTCTACCCTGCTAGAGCCTTGTACCCAACTTCCTGTTTCCCCACTTGAGCTGGAGCTTTCCCTGCTTTCAGCCGCGCTCTGGGCTGGGCTGGAACTCAGGAGGGGAGGGACTTCGCGATAGCCCCTGTCCCTCACATCCACCCCCCTCCCAAGCCCCCCTTCTCCCCTCCCGAGAGGCTGCACGGGTGTCGGTGACGACTGAAAGCCTAAAAACTCCGTGCTGTCCGAGCCGGTTGGTGTGAATACCTCCCCCCAGTCCCGTTGGCTCCCTCCTTCCTCCTGGGACGACTGAAATCCCAAAAAGTCCGTGGCCTCAGAGCTGGTGGGGGTGAAAATCTGCTGCCAGTCCGCCTCTTCCTCTGACCGGGTGGACCGCGGAGACGCCCATACCTCTTCCTCCGGGTCCTCAAACTCCGCTTCCCATCTCCATGGCGAACTGCTCTCTGCGACCTCCTCCCCTTCTCCCCCCTCCCTTTCCATGTGCCAGGGTTTGGGCCTGTGTGGGAAGAGGGCGTGGAATTCTTCCACCAAGAATTCCTCCCGTATCTGAGTGGCTGGGACCCATTCATTCTGGGATGGCGGGGCATCCTCCCATGCCATGAGGTACTCCAGGCCCCCCACCCCCCTTCGTGAATCAAGGATGGCCGTTGCTTCATTGAGTGGCTCCCTGCCTCCTCTCTCCCCCCCTCCCTCGGGGGGCTGTTCGCTGCCTCGGAACCTGCTACTTTCCCTGTATGGCGACAGCAACGATCTATGAAACACTGGGTGCACCCTCATGTCCTCTGGCAGTGCCAGCCTGAATGCCACCAGGTTAACCTGTTGCGTGACCGTAAAGGGGCCTAGCCGTCTGGGTGCCAGCTTTTTGCACCTCCCTCTGGTGGGAAGGCCCTCCGAGGACAGCCAAACCTTGTCCCCCACCCTGATGACCTCCCCTTGTCGCCTGTGGCGATCTGCCCCCTTCTTGTACGCTTCCTTGGCTCTCTCCAAGTGTTCTCTGAGCTGCTGGTGCACCGTCTCCAGTTCCTCTGCCCAATCCTCTGCCTGTGGGCCCTCCTCCTCCTCCTCCCCCTCCCTCTCCGGGAAAGATCTGAGGTCGCGCCCGTAGTTGGCCTTAAAGGGCGACACCCCTGTGGAGACGTGCACTGCATTGTTGTAGGCAAATTCTGCCAGTGGCAGGCGATCCACCCAGTCCGTTTGCCTCTGGCTGACGTAGCATCTCAGGTACTGCTGCAGAATGGCGTTGACCCTCTCCGCCTGTCCATTGGTCTGCGGGTGCCAAGCCGTCGACAAGCTGACCTCCACCTGCAGGAGGTTCATGAGCCGCCTCCAGAACCTGGAAACAAATTGGCGGCCTCGATCCGAAATAACTCTCAAAGGCAAACCATGCAGTCTGAATACGTGGTCAACAAACAGTTTGGCTGTCTCTTCTGCAGAGACCGCCCTTGCACACGGTATAAAATGGCACATTTTGGACATGAGGTCCACCACCACCAACACTGCGGTCTTGCCCCTGGACGAAGGCAGGTCTGTGATGAAGTCCATGGACACTACTTCCCACGGCCTGTGCGGTGTGGCTAATGGCTCCAGCAACCCTGCTGGTGGTGCTCTGACCACCTTTGCTCGCTGGCAGGTGTCACAGCCCCTTACATAGTCCCGAACATCTTCCCGCACCCCTGGCCACCAGAAATGTCTCATGACTAGGTGAGTGGTTTTGTCCCTTCCAAAATGACCCACCGTCGGGTTGTCATGCATCTGCTTGAGGACCTTACCTCTGAGCTGGGTGGTGGGCAGGTATAGGGCTCCCCTGTAAAAAAGGAGCCCCCCGCGTTCTGCAAAGTCCGTTGCCTGCTCCCTCCCCCCTCGCAGCTCTCTGAAGATGCGGGTGGCAAACTCATCTGCTGCCGTCAGTTCTGTGAGTTCTGCCGCGCTCACCACTGCTGCTCCGCAGGACCATGCTGATGGGGGGAAAATGTGCCGGGGTGCTGGTGGCAACTCCTCCTCCATGTACTCCGGCTTGCGGGAGAGGGCATCCGCCCTGACGTTCTGCTCCCCCGGTATGTTGTGGATGGAGAAGTTGAAGTGCGAGAAGAACTCTGCCTACCGTATCTGCCTCTGGTTGAGCACCCTGGCTGTTCTCCAGAACTCCAGGTTTTTGTGGTCTGTGCACACCTGAATGGGGTGCTTGGCGCCCACCAGGAAATGTCTCCAGTGTTTAAACGCAGCATGGATCGCTAAAAGTTCCTTATCAAACACCGTGTAGTTGCGTTCTGGCTGTGTCAGCTTTCTGGAGAAAAAGGCACAGGGTCTCCACTCTCTGTTGGCATCCAGTTGCAACAGGATCGCTCCCAAAGCCCTGTCTGAAGCGTCTGTTTCCACGCGTAGGGGCGCATCCTGCACCACGTGGAACAGGTTCTGGTCGGAAGCGAACACCCTCTTGAGGCTTTCGAACGCTGCTTGCGCCTCCTGTGTCCACCTGAACTTCTGCTTGCCTCTCAGGCAGTCAGTGAAGGGAGCCGTAACCCGCGAGAAGTTCTTGATGAACTTCCTGTAGAAGTTGGCGAAGCCTAGTAGGCGTTGGGCATCTTTGCGCGTCCTGGGGCTGTGCCAGTCCAGGATGGCCTGCACCTTGTCCTTGTCCATCGCTAGCCCCTTGTCTGACAGTTTGTAGCCCAGGAAGTCCACCTCTTTGGTGTGAAACTTACACTTCTCCAGCTTCACATACAGGTGGTGCTCCTTCAGGCGCTGCAACACCTCCCTGACATCCTTTACATGCTGCACTGGGTCATTGGAGTATATAAGGATGTCATCTAGGAAGACCAAGCAGTTCTTGAAGAGGAGGGACCCCAGGACGTGGTGCATGAAGGCCTGGAAGCATGCTGAGCCCCCTTGCAAACCGAAGGGCATCACCAGATATTCAAAAGAGCCCAGTGGCGTGAACATCGTGGTCTTCCACTCATCGCCTTCCCGGATCCTGATCAAGTTGTACGCCCCCCTCAGGTCGAGCTTGGTGAAGATATTGCCCCTGCGTGCCGCTGTCAGCAGATCGTCCACTCTGGGCATTGGGAAAGCCACCGGTTCTGTCATGTTGTTCAGGCGTCTAAAATCCACCACAAGACGGCGCTGTTGCGTGTCTTTCTTGTCCACCCAGAAGACCGGGCTGCCCCCCGCTGCCTTGCTTTCTCTGATGAACCCCCTCTTGAGGTTCTTGTCTATGAACGCACGCAGATCCTCCAGCTCCTGATCTGACATGGAGTACAGCTTGGCTGGGGGTAGCGTGGCCCCCGGCACCAGGTTGATCTGGCAGTCAAACGACCTGTGCGGGGGCAGGTGGTCGGATTCCGCTTCACTGAAGACCTCCTGCAGGTCCCAGTACGGCTTGGGTATCGCCTCACCCCCCTTGACGTGCATGGTGGCCACCGTGGCTATTGGAGGCCCCTCCCCTGGTTGGCGCTGCATGCAATGTTCCAGACAAAAGTCCGATCCAAACGTGATGCATCTCTGGTGCCAACTGATGGAGGGGTCATGGCGCGCCAGCCAGCTCATGCCCAAGACGATGGGGGGGTCTGAGATGGTGGTGACGTTGAATGCCAGTGTCTCTGAGTGCCTTCCCACCGTCATTCTCATGGGGGGGGGTCTGGTGGGTGATGGCCCCTCCCAGCAACTCCCTGCCATCAATGGTGGAGACGTGCAGGGGAAAATCCAGCTGCAGAAGTTGGATCTGGTGCGCTTCTGCAAAGTCTCTCGAAAAGAAGTTGGCCGACGCCCCCGAATCGATTAGCGCGAGGACCGTCAGGGGATACCCATTAGGGAGCGTTAGCGTCACTTCTAGAACCACCCCTGCTCTGGGGGGGGTGGGCTGGCGCTGCTCCTCGCTGTGCGGGTGGGTGGGCTGGGGCTGTTGTCTGCCGATTGTGCCTGGCTGCTGCCCCTTGTCTCCTGCAGCCAGGCTGTCTCGTTTCCCTGCTGTGGTGCTGCGTCAGTGGGGGAGGGCACAACCGTTCCCGCCTTTCCTTGCCATTCCCTGCGATGTGGGCAGTCTCTGACGAGATGCTGAGGGGAGTTGCAGAGAAAGCAATTCCCGCCTCTTCCCTCCTTGCGTCTTGGCACCGCTGGGGTTTGAAAAGCCCGCGTGCGCGCGCTATCAATTTGCATGGGTTCCTGGTCTTGGCTGGCCCCTGGCATGGCGTGAGATGGCTGTTGGGGGAGTGGCTTCTCCTGCGACCGTGGGAACCAAGCCCGCTTTGCGCGCGTTGCTTGCTTGTCGTTCCACCGGGATTCCTGTCTCACCCCCACCGCCAGAGCCGCTTTGCTCAGCTGATCCATATTACTGGGCTTTGGACCTCTCGAGAGCTCATCTTTCACATCCTCATTCAACCCCAGGTAGAACGCCGCTTCCATCGGAGGCGAGTGCAGTTCCCACCCCAGTCTGTGCACCAGCATGGTGAATCTTGACCAATATTCGCGAACTGTCATTGTTCTTTGTCGTAAATTATGCAGTTCCTCTTTGGTCTGGTCCATATGGCTATCAGACGCATACATGGTTTTTAAAGCCTCTAAAAATAGCTTGACATTCTTCATGCAAGGATTTTTTGTCGCGATTAACGGTCTAAGCCACTCCCTGGCTGCCCCGGTAAGGTGTTCCACAATAAACGCTACTCTGTGCGCATCATCAGGGAACTCATCATGGTGCAGCTCAAGAGCATACACGATCTCAGTCTCAAAGCCATGATATTCCCTCGGGTCTCCATTGAACTTGCTTACTAGGGTCCCTGCTCTCCTTCCTGGCAGCACTTGGAGTTGGGCTCCCCCTCCTCCCTTGTTTTTCTCTGCATCCAACTTGTTTTGGAGGTCCACCGCTACCGCCCTTAACTGCTGCTCTTTCTCCTGAAGTGCTCTCACCTGTTCAGCAAGGTTGTGCCTGTCCTCTTTGACTTTCTCCGTTTCTTGCTTAGCCGCCTTTAATTCCCCCTGTGCCTGCAACGCCAGTTGCTGCAGGTCCTGCTGGGCTTTCTCCGCGATCTGCCGCCATTTCTCCGCTTCTGGCGCGCTCATCCCAGCAACTCCAAAGTAGCCCAAAAAAAGATTCGGAGGTAGCTGTCACAGTAGCCGGATGGGGCTACTTCAGAGTAACGACTCTACACCGCTCTGCATTTTATCTTTTTATTGGTGCTGCGTATTTACAGTGCTAAAGGTAGAGCTATTTACAGAGACACATCTCCTCAGCTTGAATCAGTACCTCCGAATGGCGTTTGGCACGTTTTTCGCCAGCATAACAACTTGGGGAGACCCATCCTCTTTCCCCTACGCTTTTTGCGCAATTCCGGAGTTGGGGGGATGGGTCTGCCCCCCTTTCTTCCTCCTTCCTGTCCCACCTGGGACGATGGCTCCTCTACCCTGCTAGAGCCTTGGACCCCACTTCCTGTTTCCCCACTTGAGCTGGAGCTTTCCCTGCTTTCAGCCGCGCTCTGGGCTGGGCTGGAACTCAGGAGGGGAGGGACTTCGCGATAGCCCCTGTCCCTCACACCTGTGAAATGTGAAATGTACATTAAAGGATACCGTATTTTTCGCTCCATAGGACGCACCTAGTTTTTAGAGGAGGAAAACAAGAATTTTCTTTCTTTCTTTCTTGAATTGTCCTAGGCGCAGGCTCTGGCGCAGGCTCTGGCTCTTGCATTCGCTCCATAGGATGCACGGACTTTCCCCCTTCCTTTTTGGGAGGGAAAAGGTGTGTCTTATGGAGCGAAAAATACAGTATTAACGGATGTTACATTAAAGGATGTCAGAGACAAGTTTTCAAAATAAAATTAGGCACACTGTAAATATAAAATCACACATTCAAATACACACCAAATTTACAATGTCAGGTTAGGATTGCTTAGACAAATAAATAAATAAATAAATTCTGCAGGCACAGAGACCAGGTCAGCAAACACACCTGCCCAATGTCAGTGGGCAGGGAGTTCTGCTGCTGCTGCTGCTGCTGCTGCTGCTGCTGCTGCTGTCACACTGAAGGACTGATTCCCTGCACGTTTGGATCATGTGCACGGTTTCACTGACCCATCTTTGTAATCCTTTCTTTCCGGAAAAAAGGTCTTCCAGGCCATGGGAAGCTACGACCTGGGCTGCACGGCCGGCAGTGGAGAAAACACCCTTGGCGTTTTTGCAGATGCCGGGCTCTCCGTTCGGGTTGGCGAGCTGATGAGCCCTCTCCGGAAAGGTGAGTTCGTTAGGAGGAGCACGAAACAAGGATACGGGCAGAGAGGGAGTTTGGGGGAGCGGAGAGCATTGTTGACCAGTGCACTAGCATCTCATTTCTACCATTGACCCTTGTTCTTTCTTTTTTATATAATTTTTATTTAAGTTTTAAGTTATTTAAGTTATATAATTTTTATTTAAGTTTACATTCATACCACAACACATCCGAAATGACATCATTCTCCCCAATCTCTGGCCTTCCCGCCTTCCCCTCCATGGGTTCTACTGTGGCTTAAACCACAGAGCCTAGGGCTTGCTGATCAGAAGGTTGGCGGTTCGAATCCCCACGACGGGGTGAGCTCCCGTTGCTCGGTCCCAGCTCCAGCAACCTAGCAGTTTGAAAGCATGTCAAAGTGCAAGTAGATATATAGGCGGGAAGGTAAACGGCGTTTCCGTGTGCTGCTCTGGTTCACCAGAAGCAGCTTTGTCATGCTGGCCACATAACCTGGAAGCTGTACGCCGGTTCTCTCGGCCAATAAAGCGAGATGAGCACCGCAACCCCAGAGTCAGTCACGACTGGACCTAACGGTCAGGGGTACCTTTACCTTTACCACATTTTTAAAAAATAATCCAAGCTTTTTATTGTATCCATAGTTCTCGTTACATTACAAGTGTTATTGCAATCCTGCTAATGTTTTCAGCTGCTTACAGAGGTCTTTAAGGTAAATTTTCCCATTCCTTTTTAAAGTTTTGGTCCCCTGGTTCCTGAGCTTTCCAGTCAGTTTTGCCATTCTTTTTCTGGTAGGGACTTTATCTTCTTTCCCTCTCTGAGCTAACAGCATCCGCGCAGCTGTCATCACATACATAAAAAGTCTTGTCTGCTTCCTTGTAATTTTGGCACCTACAATTCCTAATCGCATCTTGTTCTTCCTGTTCTTCTAGCGCATGGATGCAGTGCCGATGCTTCCCGGAAGAAACGTTCACTGGATTTCCACAAAGAGCTTCAGAAGAAGCGTAAGTGACGCGAGGGAAGAGGGGCGATAACCCTGAGGGGGTGGGAAATGAAGGACGCCTCCAGGGCCAGCTCTGCTTTGAGGCATAATGAAGCGGCTGCCTCAGGTGGCAGATGCAGGAAGGCAGGGAGTGGCGGCAAAGTGTTAGAGCAGGGTTCAGCAAACTTTTTCAGCAGGGGGCCAGTCCACTGTGCCTCAGACCTTGTGGGGGGCCGGACTATACAGTCATACCTCGGGTTACAGACGCTTCAGGCTGCGTCTTTTCAGGTTGCGTCCTGCGTCAAACCCGGAAGCGCCGAATCGTGACCCGCCCGTGCGCAGACGCAGCACTGGGTTGTGAACACTGCGGGTTGCGAGCGTGCCTCCCGCACGGATCACATTCGCGAGCTGAGCGTCCACTGTATTTTGAAAAAAAAGAGAACGAATTCCTATGCCCCACAAATAACCCAGAGATGCATTTTAAATAAAAGGACACATTCTACTCATGTAAAAACATGCTGATTCCCGAACTGTCCATGGGCCGGATTTAGAAGGCGATTGGGACAGATCCGGCCCCCGGGCCTTAGTTTGCCTACCCATGTGTTAGAGACAGAGCTGTTTGTGTCCCAATGCCAGGTGTGGCAGAGGATGCTGCCCCATTGCCAGCGCTGAAGTCAGATTCAACAGGTGCACACCCCGACACCTTTGAAACACACTACCTGGTCTTTTTTTTTAATCATGTGTTTGTTATTGTTTATTCATTGTCCATTTATTTAGCAGAAAGGGGTCTCTGAGTGAAGATGTCTTGCAATCAAAAAAGCTTACAGTCTTAAAAGACAGGACACATGAGGGGAATAAAGGGGAGGGAGGAAGGAAAATAAAGCACAAGTTTCTTAAAGTGGCAGTTGTTATAATAACACAGTTAAGACCAACAACTCATTGCTGATGTCGTTGGTGGGTCTGATGCCCAACAGTCAGTCTGACGCCATCAGTCACAGCCACACTCCATTCAAAGATTATGCGAACTTCTAAGATTGTACAATACTGTAATAGCATAATCATGCAAGAATTATAATTAGGGATGTGCTACAACCATTGCTACAACCAGTGAAGCTGAGGTTCCAATACTTTGGCCAACTCATGAGAAGAGAAGACTCCCTGGAAAAGACCCTGATGTTGGGAAAGATTGAGGGCACTAGGAGAAGGGGACGACAGAGGACGAGATGGTTGGACAGTGTTCTCGAAGCTACGAACATGAGTCTGACCAAACTGCAGGAGGCAGTGGAAGACAGGAGTGCTTGGCGTGCTCTGGTCCATGGGGTCACGAAGAGTCGGACACAACTAAACGACTAAACAACAACAACGACAACAACAATTGTGTTGCCTCTCAGCTAGTTCTACTGTTTTCTGAGCTTGTAATCTGGGCAAATGGTTTGGAGCACGGGTGTCAAACACAAGGCCCGGGGGCCTAATCCGGCCCGCCAGACCTCGTCATGTGGCCCACGTAGCCGCCGCCGACAGTAGCCGCTGACAGTAGTTCTGGAGCCTGCGATTGGCCGAGGGTCAAAACCGGGGGCGGGGCTGCAGGCGGAGGCCGGGGCGCTGGAGCCGCGCTGACGGCCTTGGCCAGGGAATTTCAATTTCGAATGAGGCTGAGGGAGGCGGTGGCACAGCGGCCAGACGGGGAAGTGAGATGCAGGAGGAGGAGGAAGCCCGCCGAGGAGGTAGGAAAGCCCTACAGGCGCCGCCGGCAAAGTTGGTGCCGGGACGGAGCAGCGCTGGATTTTTTTTTTGGCGGGCTTTGCTGTTGTCTCCGAGAGCGAGTGAGGCGGCACTGGGGAGCCGCCGCCCGCCGCTTCCCTTCCTCTCCTCGGCTGCATCCGGGAGGTGGGCGAGCGAGCGGGCGAAAGGGACGCGGAGTGAGCCTGAGGGGGAAGTAGGCGAAGCGCAACAGCCGCTCTCTTGATGGAGCTGGGTTTCTCTTCCCTCTTCCCCCGTTTTCTCCTCATAGACACTCGGGAGGGTGCCTGGCTTTTGCTCTGCCCCCCACCCCCAAGCCGCCCTTTGGCTTCTCAGTTCCGGCGGAGCTGCTCCCCGGGGGGCGGCCGGGAGGAAGGCGACGGCGACGGCACGGGTTCCTGCTCTTCCCGCTCTGCCGCCTCCTCCTCTCAGCCCCTCGTGATGTAGGGCTCCAGATGGAGTCGCCTCGCGGTTTGAGTAGGTGGTAGGGGAATTTTTTTGGGGGGGGGAGGTTTTCAAGCCTCCTCTGCCTGCAGTCCCGGTAGGGAGAGGCGGCGGCGAAGACGACAACAGTGCGGGTGGGGGGAAGAGCAGCTCTGAGGCAAAGATGCACGTCCGCTGGGGCTGCCGCCGCCTTCCTCCTCGGGAAATCCGCTGCCCTCCCTCAGCGCGAGGGGAAGGGACTCTGGCGCTGAGGAGGGAGGATGCAAAAGCAAAGCAGGGAGTTGGCGCTGCACCGCATGTTCCTGCCCCTCTCCAAAGCATGGGGCGGGTTGCAGCGTGTGGCATCCTGCCTAGCGGGGTTTGGGTGTGCGCAGGGCGGGAGAGGGAAGCCCTCTTTCCATCTGCAGGTTTTTAATCCCAGCAGTGGCTTTCTCCTTCCTGCTGAAGGTTTAGTTGAGCCCCCCCCCGCAAGCCGTCGATCCCCACCTTTTGTTCAAAATTCCCTCGTTTACATCCCCTCCCACACACGCGCCACGACGCAGGAATGTGATTCGTGTGGGGGCGGGAATGAGCTTACATTATTACATAAAAAAAGAATAATTAAATGCAGTGACAATAATTTATGATAATAAAGAGTGGACACATAGTCCTACAGACACAAGCGGCCCTTTGAGGGTGACCAAACTGCTGATGCGGCCCCCGATGAATTTGAGTTTGACACCCCTGGTTTGGAGGGCTCCAAAATCACCCTTCACAGCAATTTAAGTTATGCTTGCCGTAAAGTTCCTCTGCACGTAACAGAACTTGCACACAGGGTGGATTTGATTTAAATCAAATCGATTTAAATCATGATCTAAATCACTAGTCAGTAAGACTTGATTTAAATCATTTTTTTACAGAAAGACTCATTCTTGCTGGTATAATCTAAACATTTACAACCAATTGAAGGTTTCATTTTAGTTTTTACAGTTATATCAAAAACTAGCTGGCCCTGCATGCGTTGCTGTGCGTTAGTCTGTCAAATGGTAATAGCCCCCCTTCAGATCCCCCTGAGTCTCAGAGTCCCCCTATTTTACAGGATCTTGTGGTGGAGGCGGGGTTTGTGGGTGTAGGATAGACTCCATGGGGAGGGAGGTGGAGGAGGAGCTGTGGGAATAACACCACTTGAAGGCGCTGTTTTAGTTTGTGGAAAAGCAGGTTTTTACCTGCGCAGGTATGAGATGTGAGAAATCCGAGGTTGTGCAAACACTCAGGTAGTGGCATGGACCGTTGTGTCCAAATTCCAGGACAATTGGTCAAGCGGTTTCGGAGAAAAGTGGAGCCCACAGTTTCACCTTTTTTTACATTTTTATATATATAGATTACTGATTTGGTTATACTATTAGAAATATATAGACCAGTTGTAGTTGTAGTAGTAGTAGTAATAAAATTATTGTGAGGTTTAATAAGTTAACTGTTTATATTTGGACAACTTTTCTGCTGTACTTCATTGGAAGGAGAAAAATAATAATTTCCTTAATAATTTACACAATTTATGTATTTAACAAAAACAATACAGTAGCATTATAATAAATGTATCCATGCTTGTTAACTGATGTGGTTGAATAATAATAAAAAGGCTGAGTTTTAGCACACATGAAAAACTTAAAACAAATTCTTATTTCCTGATAAATAGTCTTTAGACTACTGTATAATGTACGGTAACTTAAATAGAAAACTATCTTAAAAAAGATTTTTCCTCCAAAAGCAAAAATATCTGATTTAAATTTTAAAAATCCGGGTTTTGTTTTTGTTTTTAAAAATCATTGATTTTTATCCACCCTGCTTGCATGCCATTCTCTTGAAAATGAAGCCCTTTGTTTTTTTAGTGTCCCTAAATGCTTACGGCAGGGGTCAGCAAACTTTTTCAGCAGGGGGCCGGTCCACTATCCCTTAGACCTTGTGGGGGGCCGGACTATATTTTGGGGGGGAAATGAACAAATTTCTATGCCCCACAAATAACCCAGAGATGCATTTTATATAAAAGGACACATTCTACTCATGTAAAAACATGCTGATTTCTGGACCGTCCGCGGGCCGGATTTAGAAGATGATTGGGCCGCATCCGGCCCCCGGGCCTTAGTTTGGGGACCCCTGGCTTACGGTATAAGATAAGCTCCTCCTTGGTTTTCTTCCCACATACAACACCTCTACCCTTGCAATAATGTGAAAGGGGCCTGAACTCAACGAAGGAAAATGGCTGCATTTCTTTTGGTTTCTCTCCCCCCCCCCCCAACCTCCTGGCTTTCCTTTCCCACCCACCCATTCATTCGCTTTTTGTTCCTCCATCCCTCCCTGCAGTTTCCAAGTACCAAACCCCAGAGCTTCGGCGGTGTTGCCAGGGGGGCATGGTGTTGCTGCGCCAAAAGCTGACGTGCGAGGACCGGGCCAAGCGGATCCAGGGCCCAGGCTCCCAGCAGTGTCGCCAAGCCTTCCTTGATTGCTGCAAAGTTGCTGCTGGCCTACGACGCAAATCCTGGGGAGCCCACGGCCTTGGACGGAGTGAGTCGAGAGATTGGGAGCCTGCAGTGCCAGATTTAGGGTAGTGGGGACCCAGGTGGCGCTGTGGGTTAAACCACTGAGCCTAGGGCTTGCTGATCAGAAGGTCGGCGGTTTGAATCCCCACGACGGGGTGAGCTCCCGTTGCTTGGTCCCAGCTCCTGCCAACCTAGCAGTTCGAAAGCATGTCAAAATGCAAGTAGATAAATAGGAACCGCTACAGCGGGAAGGTAAACGCCGTTTCCGTGTGCTGCTCTGGTTCGCCAGAAGTGGCTTTGTCATGCTGGCCACATGACCTGGAAGCTATACGCCGGCTCACTCGGCCAATAATGCGAGATGAGCGTGCAACCCCAGAGTCGGTCACGACTGGACCTAATGGTCAGGGGTCCCTTTACCTTTACCTATGTACTGAGCTGAATCCTGGAACAATAGGATCCAGAATCCAGCAGTCTGATTGCTCCGCAGGAGCCACCCAATCCAGCTCCAGGTGGAAGTGATTCAGCAACCTGATTGGCCTGCAGGAGTAGCCAATCAGGCTCCTGGATGAAGCGAGTCAGCAACCTGATCCAAAACCTCTGCTGCCTTGGGAGATTTCTCAGGAGAAGGAAAGGCAAAGGAGTAAACCCTAAGCCCAGCTCTCAACATGGAACCTCCTCTTTCCATGCAGCGCAAACCCAGGAGCTGGAAGACGACTTATTTGATGAGGAGTTCATTCAATTGCGGAGCGTCTTCCCCGAGAGCTGGCTCTGGAAAACGTACGATGTGGAGCAGACCTTCACGTAAGTAGGTCAGAGAGCTGGGCCTCAAGGCATCCTGGGAACAGAAGGTAGGTAGACAGAAGACCGGGATCTGCTGATAGTTCTCTGGGTGATTTTCAGTAGATCAACAATGAATTCTGACTCCCACGATAGCTGTTGTGGCGTATAGTTTGTGATGCCCCAAAACTATTGGCTTGCTGACCTTGCAGAACTACAGTTCCTTTTTTAATTATTTTATTTATGCTTTTCAGGTTTATACATTTCACTGATTTTACAATCATTTTATCATTTCAAAACTTGACTTCCTTCCTCCTTTTTCTGCAGTTCCTTACATTTATTTTTAATATCTTCTGCATATCCAAATCAGCTTAATTTGTTCATTTATTAATCTTCTTTAAATACATACTTATGAAACTGCAGGTTATTACAATAATCCTGCCAGTGTTCTTATCTGTTTACAATTTATCTGTAAATACTCCATGAACCATTTCCATTCTTTTATAAAAAGTTTGTTGTCTTGATTTCTTATTCTTCTGGTAAGTTTCACCATTTCTGCATACTCCATTAGTTTTTCTATCCATTCTTCTTTTTCTGGGACTTTTTCTGCTTCTTTCCATTTTTGGGCGAGCAACATTCCTGCCACTTTATTCGCATAACGTGAATAAGTTTCTATATAGTTTACGTAGTTCTGTCCCTATAAAAAGAATTTGGGGGATTGTAGCTCTTTCGCAGAGCTACAGCTCCTGGCACCCTTTTACATGCTGTAGTTCCCAGGAATCTCCATGAGTAGAATAAGGGTGCTTTCAATACATTGTGTGGATGTGGCAGCAGGTCTAAGATGACCGGGCAGCACCCTGAGGCTTGGTTTTCAAGCTTTCTCTTCTGCCATGTTGGTCCCTTCCTGCCTCTCACAGTATATTTAGGCCCCATTTCTGTCTCCCACAGGACAAACGTGCTTTTCCCTGATTCCATCACCACCTGGGAGATCCAGGCTGTTAGCATGTCTCGTGCAAATGGTGAGCTGGGCATTTATGTATTTCTTGGACCAAAACACTGTACTGTACTCTCTTGCTGCTGGTACCTCAGATACTCATCTATCCCTTTCAGAGTTTAATTCTTCCATTTTCGTTCAACTGACTACACAATAGTTGTTTATTTCCTTGACATCTGATGGGAGGGAATTGCACAAGGCAGACGCCACTACCAAGAAGGCCCTCTGCCTGGTTCCCTGTAACCTTGCTTCTCACAGCGAGGGAACCGCCAGAAGGCCCTCGCCGCTGGACCTTAGTGTCCGGGCAGAATGATGGGGGTGGAGACACTCCTTCAGGTATACTGGGCCGAGGCCATTTAGGGCTTTAAAGGTCAGCACCAACACTTTGAATTGTGTTCGGAAACGTAATGGGAGCCAATGTAGGTCTTCCAGGACCGGTGTTGCTTGGAAAATAAACACCTTAGGGTCCCAGTGCGAGCAATTAATAATAAGGACAATAATAAAATAATAACTGTGCCAGGGACCTGCCAGCAAAATGGCAGCTCAGTTCTGGAAGTCTGTTGCCGTTCAGATCTTTTCTTAATCCCGTGTCTCCTGCAAAAAAAAATACAATCAGGAAACGTCATTTCCTCCAGTTATCCGGCTGCCCATATTTCTCTCCCTCCCTCCCCCTTCACTGGGACTCATTCCTTTTTGTTCTCTCAGGCATCTGCGTCTCAGAACCCATTCGGGTCAGAGTCTTCCAGGACTTCCACATCTCTCTCCGGCTGCCCTACTCAGTGAAGCAGTTTGAGCAGATTGAGCTTCAGCCGGTTCTCTACAACTACCAGCCTGAGCCCATCAGTGTAAGCAAAGCCCCCACAATCTCCTTCCCTTTCCGCTGACCCTGTGCCCTGCACAGGTCACCTGCTTTTGGTGCAGAAGGCCCCTGCTTCACTACCTCTGGTAGGGACCCTGTCTGGAAACCCGGGAGAACTGCTGCCAGACAGTGCAGACAACACTGAGGTGACCTAACAGCTTCCTATGTGAGTCCCTGGGAACTGCTGTCAGCCCCAAAAAGCCAAAGCAAGCGGCAGGAGGCAGGAACAGAAAGAGTGGAGCCTGTTCCACAGAAGATTTATGGGCAGGCATTGCAATGAAATAGTTGGAGAGGGCAAATAAGAAGGGCTTGTGGCTGCTAAGCACAACCTCCGCTTGCTCCCACCTGCCTGCCTCCTTACTTTCAGCCAATCAGGAGGCGGCACTGCCTGTCGTTGGCTGGGGTTCATTTTATTTACTGGTATTTATGTCATCCTGCCGTCGTTGCCTGTGTCCAAAATAGGCATTGCAGGTTTTTGAAACGGTACTGAAACTTGTGAAACCTGTTTACCAGAAATGAAAGCAGGTCGTGTGCACACACACACCTTTCAGAATCTGTATTTGAAAAATAAAAGAAAATCCACCTGTGTATCCACAGTCTATTAAATTAATTTTTACTTGGAGCAAACCCGCCGAAAAGCAAGGCGTGTCAGTTTCGGCAGGTCTGCCCTGAGTGAAAAAAACTCAGTTGAATGCTGCTTGATCAGATCCTTCTGCCTCCTAATTCTTTCTTTTGCCCTCTTTCTAGGTCTCAGTATACCTGGAGCCCCATGACGGCCTCTGCTCTCCTGCCACTGTAGGCCCAGCACGGAAGCAGCGGGTGGAGGTGCCCGGGAACTCTGCGGTCCCCATCCCCTTTGTGTTGGTTCCCATGGGAGCGGCTGACATCCCCATCACGGTCGTCGCCCATGGTGGCTTCGGGGTAGGGGACAAAGTCTCCAAGAAACTGAGGGTTGAGGTAAGAGGCCTTTCATCGCAGGGAATGTTTTTACGCTCCCAAGACCACCACCAATCCCCATGACAGGGTTGAGCTCCCGTTGCTTGGTCCCTGCTCCTGCCAACCTAGCAGTTCGAAAGCACATCAAAGTGCAAGTAGATCAATAGGCGGGAAGGTAAACAGCGTTTCCGTGTGTTGCTCTGCTTTGCCAGAAGCAGCTTTGTCATGCTGGCCACATGACCCGGAAGCTGTCTGCAGACAAACGCCGGCTCCCTCGGCCTATAGAGCGAATGAGCATTGCAACCCCAGAGTCGGACACGACTGGACCTGATGGTCTGCTCCCAAGACCACCACCAATCCCTGTGACAGGGTGAGCTCCCGTTGCTCGGTCCCTGCTCCTGCCAACCTAGCAGTTCAAAAGCACGTCAAAGTGCAAGTAGATAAATAGGTACCACTCCAGCGGGAAGGTAAATGGCATTTCCATGTGCTGCTCTGGTTTGCCTGAAGCGACTTAGTCATGCTGGCCACATGACCCGGAAGCTGTACACCGGCTCCCTCGGCCAGTAAAGCGAGATGAGCACCACAACCCCAGAGTCGTCCGCGACTGGACCTAATGGTCAGGGGTCCCTTTACCTTTACCCCCACCCATCTAGGTTTCCCAAGTAACTCGAACTCGGGGTGGCTTCCAACAAAATATTAAAAATACAACAAAACATCAGACATTAAAACCTTCCCTAAACAGGGCTGCCTTCAAATATTTTCTAAAAGTCGCATAGTTGTTTATTTCCTTGACATCTGATGGGAGGGCGTTCCACAGGGCGGGCCAGAACCAACACCTGATGGTGTGGTTGGGGGAGGTAAGAAGAGATTTCCCCACCCCTGTCCTCAGGTTTTCCAAGGAACTTCATGTCTAGGCAAGGATTCAAAGCTGGATTTTCCATGCTGGAGACCAGCCAGCTGTCCCATTAGTACTACGCCACTCTGGCTCTTATGGTGACATGCACCCAAGTCTTCTTCATTTTTTGATAATATTTTTTATTAGTTTTCGATCACAGTCCAATAACAGCCTCATTATAACAATACCAATTTATAATACAACTATTAATACCAATAATTCAAATACCAAATTATATAATTTAGATAAGGTGGTCCCCCACGTGCTAGAATTGATGGCTTGATTATTTGCTTTATTTCTGCATTCCAAAATCTTATTTAATTTCCATTACATTCCGGTCAAAATAATAATCCCTTATTCAGCAACTGCAATATTAATAACTTCTATTCGTGTTGACACGTTAAATGATTTATAAAACTACAAGTGAGGAACTCAAACTATATCCTTGTTCTTCCTGTGTGTGGCAATTATTCTTTCTGTGGTACGTATTTCTTCCTGTCCTCATAAGATGTTATGTCTTTCTTTCCTCCTGTTGTTGCTGTTATCCATCATGTCTTGGGCATTTCAGAAATTTGGGTTGTTTCAGAAATTTCTCCATTGCTCTGTTGTTTTGCAACTTTAACAACAGCTGCAAAAATCTCTCTGTCCCAGTAAATAACCTGTTTTCACCATTTTCCCTCTCAGCCTGGGAAAAGGAGTGGTCTGTCAAATTGCAGATGACTCAATAATGAACCTTATCAGCTCCTTGGCAAGTTCACAGACTCCTTTCATCCTTCCATCCAACTGAAGATAAATGAGCAATTATACTTCCAATTACATTAAATTCCAAGTTCTCTTCTAATTCTTCTTCATTTGCAGAAAGAGGGTGCCGTTCAGGTGGAGGAATATTCCATTTCCCTGGATAGTAAAGGTAGGAGACTTGAACACAGATCTGCAACCCAGTTCCTGAGGGTGGGTGATGAAGAAACAACTTTTGACATTTAAATACTGAACACACACACACACACACACACACACACACACACACACACAAGCATTACCATTACATGGGTTATTTCCCCCTGTCACCCATAGGTTGATAGCAGATGAGCATCCTTTAAAAAAATGGAGAAAGTAAAAAGAAACCGCAACCTCAAAAGAGAAGTCAGATCAGGAAGAGGCACCTGGGACCCTCCAGATGTGCCCCCCACCCCCGCCAGCATGGCTAGTATTCAAGAGTCCCCTTGAGCATCTATATATATAAAAAACAAATGGAAGAGATCCATGTTTGTAGCCGTCCACTTTTCTCCGAAACGGCTTGACCGATTGAGCTCAAATTTTAACACAACGTTCCATGTGGATGTGTGAGTGTTTGCATATACATAGATTATACACAGGTAAAAACAAGTTTTTGGGAAAAACCAGACAAACATGAACAGGAGACATTGCAAAACATCGCCCTCTAGTAACGACTACACTGGTACTGCAGCTAGAAAAGCTTCCCTTTCCAAAACAGCTCAGCTTGGGTTGTGGGGGCTCGCTGGGGTGGGGGGGAGAATGGGGTCGGGATAGGTCATGGGTCGGGACAGGGTGGGGGGAGTCACAGGGATGAGCCATAGCAACGCGTGGCTGGGTACCGCTAGTTGATGATATTTATTGCGCTTGTGGTTTGGAAAATGAGAGCTTGTGAGCAGAGAGCCTGCACTCTTGCCTGCCTCTGTTTTCAGAGTAGCATACACAGTATAGTGGCAATCTCCCAAATTATTATGATTTATTACATCTAGGATCATCCGAATGCTTGGCTGTTGGAAAGGAAAGGATTAGAGAGCAACAGAGACGTCTTGTGAGTTAGAGCATGAGGAGTGTCACTGTTCCATTATAGGGCTACCCAAAATTCATCTGGGTTTGCCGCTGTCAGAACAGGGTGCTGCATTATGATGGGCCCATGGTCTGATCCTGCTACAGAGCTCTTCTCACATTCTTTTTGCACAGGAACTAACGGTAGCTGCTGTAAGGAAATTTCAAACAGGCTTTTTGGGGAGGCTGTCTGATGTTTCCAGGAAGTAGACAGACCATGGTAGTCTGCGCTGGCAAAGGGAGGAGGTTGCGAATCCCAGATCCCTAAATCCTTTGGAAGGGCTGCAGAAGCTTTGGCTTGGAGTGGTGAGGAGCTAAATGTTTTCCCTTCTTTTTCCCCCGTTCGAGACAGATGGGCGCCCCAGAACAGTGGAGATTTCAGGCGAGATTCCCTCCAACGCCATTCCCGACAGCGACTTCAAGATGAGCGTCCGTTTGACAGGTGCAAGAAACAAGCCAGAGAGGGAATCATAGAATTGTAGAGTTGGAAGGGACCCCCAAGGGTCATCTAGTCCAACCCCCTGCAATGCAGGAATCTTGATGCCAAACCTTCCTTTAGCTTCACTTGTTCTCCTGCTGGCAGTTAAAAGATTTCCAGATCGTAGTGGCACACTGGCATGGCAGACTTAAACTGGTTTGGATCAATATTATTATAATAATAATAATAATAATAATAATAATAATAATAATAATAATAAATACCTATGTTTCTGTTTGTTAAGGGAGACCCCTGTTCCCCTACCAGAGCTACAATTCCTAGCGTGGTTTAACAATCAATTCTTGTTCACAGGGAAATTTGGGAGGGGAATAGTCTCCTAACACCCCTCAGCACCTTTAGCAAACTGCACCTCCCATAATCCTTTGCAGGAATCCATGACAGTTCAAGGTGGTGCCACAGTGCTTTAAATGGACTGTGTTGCTCTGGCCGGGCCTTGTGCAAACATTGTTTTAAAAGCATAAAAGTTGACTGGGGTTGTGGTAGGGGGAAGATGGGAAATAGTTTAGTTGGTTTGCCTCGCTGGCCTGTGCCGTAATCTGAACCATTGTTTTGCCTTGGGTCACCAGGCTCAGTGCCTGCTGACGTCCTTCAGAATTCCCTGACTCCGGACGGCCTCTCGTCTCTGCTGAGGGTTCCCGACGGATGCGGGGAGCAAACCATGGTCCGGCTGGCCCCTGGAGTCTATGCCATGCAGTACCTGGACAAGACAGAGCAGTGGCTGCACCTGAAACCAGAGAGCAAGGAAAAAGCGCTGGAAAACCTCCGTATAGGTGATGGGCAATGATGCATGCTGGGAGACACAAAGGGGATGCGCTGAGCTGTATTAACTTACAAATTACTGCACACGCCCCAGTAATTTACACACCTGCAATTTTCACCAGGAAAAGCATACTATAAAATCTATATATAAACAGACTGGCCACGTTCATCCTTAGCAAACAGCTCAGTCGCCCAAAGAGGGAGCAGCACTGATTGGCTGGTGCCCGTGACGCCACAACTCCACCTCCCTATCCTTTCTTGCAGTCCATCTCTATGTGCCAATTGGAGCAGGCCAGTTGGGGGAGGGGGCAGGGAAGTAGGAGAACCATTTGGCCTTGGTCTCAAGCTCAGAGAGACTTCCCCTAGTAGATCAGCTGAGGATCTTCCACTTAATCAGTATCCATTCGTTCATTTTAAGGATCTGCCTTCACTCACGCATGGCCCCTGAAGGATCCTGGCCTGTTTCTTCCTTTATTGCTATGCCACTTAAAAATAAAAATAATAAAACTAAAAGGAGGAACTCCTTATGGACGTTTTGCAGAGAGGAAGCAAAGCAGCCATGACAGGTGTGGGATTCTCTTGCCTTTTGCACTGTAGGCTATGAGCGGATCCTCACTTTCCGGAAGGCAGATGGGTCCTATGGAGCATGGCCCACCCACCCCAGCAGTACCTGGTGAGACTCAGCGCTGCAAAGGAGGTGGGAGGAGAGGTTCTGGGTGCAAGTATTGGGATGGTCCCATACCAGACCTGCTTAAACAATCTTTATCCCGATCCCCTTGCATTGCATAGTTAGGCCATGTCTTGTCTTCATTTGGCCTTTGCTCTTTTTGTTAATGGCAGTGAGCGTTTGTCCTGCATTCTGCTTGCTTTGCAAGGTGTTTACGTGACTTCCCATTATTCACCCCCTCATCCCCTTATTTTCTTTTTTTATCATATATTCATTGGTTTTTTATAATAACAAAACATAAAAAACAGATAACATACAATATATAAAAAATTAAAAAAATAAAACTTGTTATTCCAAGTAAAAAAGCTTCTGGTTTCTTAATAAATGTGTTTTTAAACACTTTATTCAACTCATTATAAATCTTATTCCAGAAGCTCTTTACTTGGGGGCATGTCCACCACATATGGTAAAAGGTTCCTTCCACTTTCTTACATTTCCAACACTTATTGTCTTGTTTATGGTAAATCTTAGCCAGCTTTACTGGTGTAAGATACCATCTATACATCATCTTCATCATATTCTCTTTTGTCATACATATGGGTAAAATGATTCATTGTAAATGTTAGGATTTTGATTAATTGGGCACTGTGGGTTAAACCACAGACCCTAGGGCTTGCTGATTGGAAGGTCGGCGTAACTTGTGACTGGTCTAGCTGTATCAAAATGAATGACGGGGCCTCTGAGTTTCGTGGTATGTGCTTGAAAACCTCCGACATAATGCTGACCGCTTGGAGCAGGCATCCCCTCCAGATGTTTTGGCCTACAACTCCCATGATCCCTAGCTAACAGGACCAGTGGTCAGGGTTGATGGGAATTGTAGTCCAAAACATCTGGAGGGCCGAAGTTTGGGGGTGCCTGGCTTGGAGGCACCCCAAGTTAGCAGAGCAGTCCCTGCGGCCATGTTCAGTGCCTCCTTTTTAAATACGAGCTCCCATTAAGGGCCCTGGATGCGCATGCGAGTGTTCAGATGTGCATGCGCACACGATCTCCACATCTGTGTCTGATTATTCGCCTGTCCTCCGACTCTCATTCCCTCCAGGTTGACGGCTTTCGTGACAAAAGTTTTGACTCTGAGCCGCGAGTACCAAGAGGTGGATGAGGCCAAGATCCGTGGGACGGTGCAGTGGCTGCTGAGTAAGCAGAAGTCGGATGGTTCCTTTGAAGACCCGAATCCTGTCTATCACCGAGAGATGCAGGTGAGCCCCTGAGCAGCCATCGCTGCTTGTTGCCAATCTCGCACTTGCGCCTCCGCACTCCTGCAGTATTATGGTGTTGTGTGTAGTAAGCAGGGATCTGTCCATTTTGGTTCTCTCTCATTTTTCCAGTCATAAATCCAGTTCTCTGCATTTTACAGCAATTTGCATTTAAAAAATCAAACCTAATGAAAACTCACCAGCGTTTTCATGCAAATTCCTCCTAATAAACACATTGCTTTATGTACACATTTTTGCAAGCACTTTCCCCATAATAGAATGCATTTCACTAATATCTTCATTTTTACGCACACTATTTTTTGTAAACTTTGGTTGGAGAACTGCATCACAAAAATCAGGTGAGGGCAAATTTCAAAGGATGGCTGAGTTTTGGTTTCTATTGTGACTCGAAAAGTGTGAATTTGATGGATTTGGCTTTAAATGTGTACAGATTTGAATTCCTCATCCACCCTTAGCGAAACCATTTTTCTCCATAACATTTTTTTTTAAAAAAAAATGTGATAATTTATTTATTTGGTGTGCTTTTTTAGTTAAAAATGGAGGGGGCAGAAAGATGGCAAATGAATTTGTATTGTTCAGCACCTAGAGAACATTATCAAGACAGATAAAAGGAAGTGGAGGAGACAAATTCAAGGAGGAGACAGCGACCAATGGCTCCTAGGCAGGATGACTGTGCTCTGCCTCCACAGTGGAGAACAGGATTCTGGGCTAGATGGGCCACTGGCCTGATCCAGCAGGCTAGTCTTATATTATTAGCAGCTTCGGAACATGCATATGTTGGATGGAACACAGAAACTGGAACATAAGAAGCTGCCTTAAATTGAGACAGACCATTGGTCCATCTAACTCAGTATTGTCTACACTGATGGTCAGCAGCTCCCCCCAGGGTTCCAGGCAGACGGTCTCTCCCCTTCATACCAGCAGATCCCAGTGACTGAACCCTTTGCATGCAAGGCAGGTGCTCCCACCCACTGAACTAAGCGACCTTTCCCCACTTTCTTCAATAACCCTCCTTCCTTGGAAGTTTTAAAGCAGAGGTTGGATGGCCACCTGCCATGAATGCTTTAGCTGAGATTCCTGCAATTGCAGGGGGTTGGACTAGATGACCCTTGGGGGTCCCTTCCAATTCTATAAGGAGGCTTCGTCAGCCATGCATTTCCCCTTGTCTTTCCTCCCCAGGGTGGCGTTGGTGGCCTTCATGGAGGCATCTCGCTCACGGCGTTCATCACCATTGCGCTTCAGGAGGCCTTGGCTGTGTATAAAGAGGAAGTGTCGGATCCAGAGCAGCAAAGAGCAAAGCAGGAACAGCTGAGTCAACTGGTAAGAAGCAAGGGAAGGCTGTGCCGGTGGGGCAAGGGGGGGGAATGTGCAGACCTGGACACTGAGGTCCAGTGCTGAGGAACTTCTGGCAGTTCCCTCCCTGCGAAAAATGAGGTTACAGGAAACCAGGCAGAGGGCCTTTTCGGTAGTGGCACCTGCCCTGTGGGATGCCTTCCCATCAGATGTCAAGGAAATAAACAACTATGTGACTATTATTATTATTATTATTATTATTATTATTATTATGAAACCACTGGAGAGCCAGCTAATATGCTGGACATGGAAATCCAGCAGGCTCAGAATCTCCATTTTCAACTTTTTTAAAAACAATGACAATCAAGTTTCTATCCCTCATGGCACCTACCACCTGGCTGATGCTGCCTCTTCCTGCCCAGGCAGCAAGGCTCCCCACCTCCTTCCCTCCCTCCTCCTTTGACATGACTGTAATGTTGCATGTCCCACCTTGCTGTGTTCTTACGGGAAAGTGCAATCTACAAACACTCAAATATGTACCAATCAATATTTGCTTTTCCTTCTCTTCCAGAGACACGGCCTGGCTCGGGCAACTGCCTTCCTTTCCCGCAAGCTGGAGGATCAATCCCTGGGCCCGTACCCTGTCGCCATCACCAGCTACGCCCTGTCGATCGCTTCCGACGACAAGTCAGCCATCGCGAGTTCCGGCGTCCGCCTGAAGAGTCTCGCTACGGAGGACACAAGTAATCGCCCTCAATCCCAATAAAACTCTGGCCACACATTCCACCCCCCATATATCGCATCAGCATGGCCCCTACATTCTGTCCTCTCATGCTTCTTCCAGACAACACCATGATGTTCTGGGCAGTGGAGGAGAAGGACCGGCTGCAGAATGAGAGGAGAGCTGACCGGGTGCCTTCTGCTTCAGCCATCTCGGTGGAGGCCACAGCATATGGGCTCCTCTACCTGTTACAGGAAAATGACATTGCGTCAGCAGGCAAGGTGGCTCGGTGGCTGACGGAGCAGAGGAACTATGGGGGAGGCTTCAAATCGACGCAGGTATGGTCTCCCGCAGGGCATGTTTGCAAAACGGAGGGGCTATTGATGGCCACCAGCTCAGGTGGCTTTCAAGGGCGCTTAGACAAATGCATGCATCTTAGTGGCTGCTGGCCATCATTTCTCAAGTTCTCGGGGACTATCCCAGTGCAGGCTAGGTTTCCCCCTCAAACTCTCATAAACTGGCCCACTTCTCTCTCCTTTCAGGACACAGTGGTGGCGCTAGAATCTCTGTCCCGCTACTGGATCAGCTCATTCGACGAGGAGGACAACGAGCTGAAAGTGACCCTCAAGATCCCTGGGAAAAGCTTGCCGAGGTCCTTTTCCTTTGGGAGGTCGAATGATCCGATCCAGGAAGAACTTCAGGTGAGGGTTCGGGGTAGGGATTCCCGCCAAACTCGCCTGATTTGATTTGGGCAGATCAGCCTGACCTGGGGTGGATTGTGGGATCCCTTCAGAATCCATAGTCTGGATCCAAAGGCGCCTTTATGAGGCAGACCCTGGGGGCTGCTGTTGCTGTGTGGGTATTACAGTATTATTTGGTCTGGCCGTTCACTTTCACTCCTCGTTTTTCTCCCACCTTCAGTTTTCCATGGGAAGTAGCATCAATCTGAAAGTGGAAGGGAAGGGGAAAGGGACTCTAACCGTGAGTAGCTTCATAATTCGTCTGCTTTGCTTTTAATTAAGACCAACTGCTTCTCTCTCATTCGTATAAGCTTTATATTCAGGAAGGGCTGCAATGCGCTCTACGTGGGGCTACCTTTGAAGGTGACCCAGAAACTACAACTAATCCAGAATGCGGCAGCTAGACTGGTGACTGGGAGTGGCCGCCGAGACCACATAACCCCAGTCCTGAAAGACCCACATTGGCTCCCAGTACGTTTCCGAGCACAATTCAAAGTGTTGGTGCTGACCTTTAAATCCCTAAACAGCCTCGGACCAGTATACCTGAAGTAGCATCTCCACCTTCAGCGTTCAGTCTGGACACTGAGGTCCAGCTCCGAGGGCCTTCTGGTGGTTCCCTCCCTGCGAGAAGTGAGGTTACAGGGAACCAGGCAGAAGGCCTTCTTGGTAGTGGCACCAGCCCTGTGGAACACTCTCCGACCAGATGCCAAGGAAATAAACAATTACCTGACTTTTAGAAGACATCTGAAGGCAGCTTTGTTTATGGAAGTTTTTAATGTTTGGTTCTTTTAATATTCTGTTGGGAGCCTCCCAGAGTGGCTGGGGAAACCAGCCATATGGGCGGGGTATAAATAATAAATTATTATTATTACTACTACTACAACCCCCCCCACACACACACCCTGCCTCCCTTTCTGCCTGAAGCCTGCCAGCTTCCTCTTCCTCAGGCTCTGAACAAACCATTATTCCGCTGCGGTGCTGCTGTGAGTGCACAGCTCAAGAGCAAGGAGAAGCACTCCTCTTCTGTCTCTGCTCCCTTCCAGGTCCTGAAGCAATACCACATCTTGGCTGTGCAAAACACTTCGTGCCAGACTCTCGGGCTAGCGGTGGACGTGACTGGTTCTTTTCAGCGTGCACGTAAGTCTGGGCTTCAGATTCCACTTCTATAATTCTGCAGTCAGGGAGACCGCCTCTCCCTGCATTAACTGCCCCGGACTCCGCTATCGCCCTCTGAGGCCCTTCTCTGCGGGCCTGCTCCACGAGAGGTTCGGAGGGTGGCAATGCAAGAGCAGGCCTTATCAGTGGTGGCTCCTCAATTGGGGGACGCTCTCCCCAGGGAGGCTCTCCTGGGACCTTCGTTACTTGTCTTTAGGCTCCAGGCAGAAATTATTTCCTCTTGGCCTTTGGCGTTGCATTATCCACAGCCTTCTTGAGTGGGTGGAGAAGTGCTTTATATATACATCTGTCATGAATCTTCCAGCACATTCATCACCACGAGTTCAAGTGTTATGAGAGAAAGAGGGGGGAACTTTTATCCAGCCACTGCATAATTTTATAAACTTCTATTATGTCAACTCGCCTCTAAATTCAAATGTCCCAAATGCCACAACCGTTGCCAGTAGAAAATTTGCTCCACCCCTTGACCCTCTTGACCTTTTTCAACTCTGTCCACAACAGCCGACACATTAGACTACTACTATGAATATGTAGATTACGGCCCAGAGGATTCTGGGCCGGATGCAGACCCCGCCGACCAGCCGTTGTCACCGATCGAAGTGTTTGATGCCCGCCGACGCCGCAGGAGGGAAGCCAAAGACCCTGGACAGGCACGGAAGGAGGTCACCTACAATGTCTGCTTCTGGTAAGGTTTGGTAAGCGGGCTTTTCTTGAATGGGCATAATATTCTGGTTCTAACCAGAACTGGGACGTTTTGAGGAGGCAAGAACTGCCTTCCTCTCTTCGGGCACTGCCTTTTAGGGGATGGCAAGAACTTGCCTGGGTCCGGGAGTGGCACGCTAGCCCAACACTCTAACCATTGCACGGCGTTGCTGCTACCTGAAAAACAGAATACAGGTACCGCTGGTTGCGAACGGGATCCGTTCCAGAGGCCCGTTCGCCACATGAAAAGGCCGTATCCTGAAGCGCTGCGTCTGCGCACACGTGTGTTGCAATTCGGCACTTCTGCGCATGAGCAAAGCACAATTTAGCGCTTCTGCGCATGCACGCATACCGAACCCGGAAGTAACCCGTTCCGGGACTTGCGGGTTCGGTACGTCCATAACCTGAAAAGACGTAACCCGCAGCGGACGTAACATGAGGTATGACTGTATCCTTTCCCTAACCTTTCTGTTTTCGCTTCTTTCCTCCCTACAGGAGACAACCGGGGGCTCATGTCTCCGGCATGGTTATCGTGGACATCACCCTGCTGAGCGGCTTCCATCCAGACGAGAACTACCTTGAGGAGGTGGGCAGAGGCTGTGTGGGCATTTTGGCATGTGACAAGGGTCAGGGTCCAGGCCTGCCAAGCCCCCACCAAGCCCCATTGAGTTCCGTCCCCCATGGGGCCTTTAGATATGCATCAGCACAAGTGGAGGCTAGTCCATTAGCACACCAGCCTCCAGCAAATGGCTGGACCTGGCCTAGTATTATGGGCCACCACTCAGTCTGCTGTAATAATAATAATAATAATAATAATAATAATAATAATAATAATAATTCCCAGCCCATCTGACTGAGTTGCCTCATCTGCTACAGCCTCATCAGGACAAAGGATGGTGGCGATGCCATTCAGCTATGAGAACCTTATCCTACTTAGTAGCCTCAATAGCTATTATTATTATTATTGCCAGAATGGCCATATTCCCTGATTTTGGAGGCATTTTATGCATCTTAGAGCTCATGCAGACTTCCCTGCCACCTTCCCCCTGGGGAAACTTGATCTTTAGCGCTTAAGCAGAGCAAACATTGGTGCCTGCTCCAATTCAGCGCTAAAGAGTGGGTTTTCCTGGGGGAGAAGCGGCATAGCACATGGGAAGCTGCTCAGACCTGTGCCTAGGAAGCACAGGACGAGCGGGAAACGTTTTGGATGAGCCCTGAATTCCAGTGGCTGGGAATCGCAGGTGGGGAGAGAGTACGGCTTGTGTCCTCAGGCCTTCCTTTCGGGGTTTCCATGGGGGCGTCCGGCAAGAACAGAGCGCTGCCCCAGACCCACCTCTCCTTATGAGCTCCCTGGTCTTGCTTGCTGGTTCACCTCGTTTCTTTCCTCGCTCTCCCAGCTGCGAACTCTCCCCGATCAATATATCAGCCACTGGGAGATCCAAGGACGGCGGCTGCTGCTCTACTTTGACTCGGTGAGAGAGATGCGTGCAGGATTATGCCACGATAACAGAGGCAGCGGGGGGCAGCTGCACAGAGGGGTTCAGAAAAACCTCTTCCCCCCCCCCCATTGTAATGTGCAAGAGGCAAGGATGGCACCCACCCAACCTGCCTTTTGATTTACTCCACTTTGGACTATATGGCAGAAGCAGAAAACCTTTTTTATCTGAGCGAGGGCCACATTTGCTTCTCTGCATCCTTCTGGGGGCCACATGCCAGAGGTGGGTGGTGCCAAGGGTGAAAGTGGACAGAGCGACAAAGGTCGATTCTGCCCTTGTACACTTGGCTAGTTTCTGTGCACTCTGACACAGAGGAGTGTCAAGCCCAGGTGATACCCAGTGCAGAATATTTTTTGTCAACCCCCCCACGTGGCTCTGGCTCTGGCAAAAAGTGAAAAACATGAATTGCAAAAAAACAACAACTAGAGCTTACAGAACAAAACCTACTTCAGATATGAAATCAGCATTGAAAGAACATATAAGAACAGTTGAAAAATCTCATGCAGCAGAAAACTTTAAAAAATGTTCCCCAGTGGGGGGTGCCGTGTCACCCCCCCCTCCAGGGTGGCACCTGGGGCAACCCA
Source organism: Zootoca vivipara (assembly GCF_965207765.1). Taxonomy (NCBI): domain Eukaryota; kingdom Metazoa; phylum Chordata; class Lepidosauria; order Squamata; family Lacertidae; genus Zootoca; species Zootoca vivipara. The sequence goes on along the minus strand of NC_142584.1, from coordinate 111,303,264 downwards.
CCCCCATCGCCCCCCCTTGCTACACCACTGCTCTGACACTTGCCTCTCTATCTTCCACCCAAAGAAGCAAGAGTTCGAGGGCACTTTCCAGCCAAGCAGCTGGAGTCGCCTCCCTTTTGAAGTGACTGGCCCAGTGAGCTTAATGGCCGAGTGGGGATTTGAACTCGGATCTCCCTGCTTACAGCACAAAACCAACTCCGAAATGATATGCAGGAGACCCCGGATTTGGTCCCTCACATCTCTACTTATCAAGGCTTTTGCCTTTGGAGGACTGCTTCCACTTAGCATAGACTGCACTTGACACTCACGCTAGTGCCCTTCTGATGTGTTGGGCTCAGTGGAGGCAAATGCGCTGCCTTGCCAGCCTCGATCTGCCTTCAACCTGCCACATTACTGACATCCCACCCAGCGGGTGACGCTGGCTGTCAGCCGCCTCCTTCCTTGGTCTCAGCATTGCCATTATAGAACTCAGCAGGGAGGAGGAGAGAACACATTGCCTGTGCCTGCCATGGGCTCTGGCGCCGCCTACTGGCGGCCTCCCTGCCTCCCGCCCTACCAGTACCAGCGACCCCTGTGCTACCTTGGGGCTGATAGTTATCCAAACCATTTGCAGGGCACCAGGTTGGGGGAGGCTGGGGAAGATTGCCCAGCGGCCTGATCCAATATAAGGAAGCTTCATGTGTTTTCTTTACATTATTGTTGTGGCTTTACGTTGGATTTTTGCCTCTGATCTTTTTCAGTCACTTTTTGCAGTAGTTTAGTTGGTCGGCTGCTTCGTTTACTTATTTCAGAGCTGCTTGTGGTGCTCAGCTCCCGCTGGTGGGCTTCTTGTTGAGGCATCCAATTGGCCACTGTGAGAATAGGATGCTAGACAAGACTGATACGGCAGGCAGGGCTTTCTCTTACGTTCTTAAATATACCCATCTATAGGTGCCAGCATCCGGACGCGAATGTGTATCGTTTACAGCAAAGCAGCTGGTGCCTGTGGGGAAAATCCAACCAGCCAGTGCCACCATCTATGACTTTTATGAACCAGGTAAGTGATTGACAGGTCACACAGGGCCTGAGGTGGGGGGGGGTGTCAGGGGAACCAGGCTGCATCTTTCTGGTGGAGCAAAAGGTTTAGCAGCTGCGGGCTCAGGGAGCAGGAGAGAGTTGCCTTCGCTGGCCATAGCAGGCAATTAAGGGATAATTTTTGCTTATCAAATCGTAACCTGACATGACAACATCCTCTTCAGTTTGAGATTGTAATTTAATTACCACATGCAAAACTACCCAGGTTAATTTTATCCAGGGTTAACAGGAGTTGCTTGCAACTTAAAACCTAGGCAGAGAGAGAGGTGCTATGTCTGAATCGGGCCAGAGTGTTTTCCATGCAGTAATAGTTCTGGAGAAGTTTGGTATTTTCTATCCAGGGGATTAATTTAGGTTGGCTCTGGGCGGGAGTCAAATGAGTTTTTGCATTCATGGAACAAGATTCTCCCCTCCCTTTGTGTGCTGCCACAACCCCTAAATCTGCTTTGGAGCATTGGCAGAATTTCCAGTGCAGGTTTATGGTGTACACAGTGAGTAGATAGGGAGGGAGAGCCCTATGCGGAGAAGATTATTGGGTTGTTTTTGTTTTTATTATGTATTTTATGTTTTTATATTGTGCTTTTATGTTGCAACCACTCTGAGATCTGCAGGTATAGGGCAGTATACGATTTAATAAATAACAACAATAGCAACCTCATTCACTTTCCAAAAAAAGACGAATATGCTGAGGTTTTGGTGATATGCAAATGTATTTTATTTTATTTATTAAAATATTTCTATACCGCTATTCTCAAAAAAACACCACCTATCAGAGTGGTTTGCAACAATTGTGCATAACTCCATAAAACAAAACAAAACCTTAAATAGTTAAAATAAGAAAGCAGCTGACTATTTCGGAAAGATGTGTTCTTGATTGCCTGTATGGGTCTGGTGGTGGAATAGAAGACTGGTCCACAGGCGTTTAAAACTTGAAACAGAAGGCAGCTGCTGGATCTCTGTTGGGAGAGTATTTTTCCCGCAATCCTGGGCTGATGATGCTAAAGGCTCGGTTTCTTGTTGTGGTCAAATGAACCTAACCAACTTGGGGATTGACAACGGCAATCATAGAGGTCAAGGTGGAATATGCAACGTAATTAACAGGAAACTCAAGCACCATCTTAAAGAATGAAAAAAGAGCATTACAAAGGAGATCGGAATGCACATTTAACAAAGTTTAACAAACAAACAATTTACCATAAGCATTTCAGAAGAAAACGAAAGCAAGTCAGATATAAAGTGCATATTTAAAACACCATAACAAACAAGGGGATAAAATATTATCATGAGCATAGGGCATATCTGTTGCTGTTGCCGCCAGTCCTGCCAATGGTGGTTCATGGCAGGTGCTGGCTGTGGAAGCCCAGGCTCGATGACCTGGCTCTGCACTAAAGAGACAGCTGGGGGTGGAAACATAACATGAAAAGCCTGATCTTTGGGGGGAAGCAGGTTTGTTGTGCAACACCTCCCAATCAGCTTTAATAGAGTGGCCTGAGTTTGTCAGAATGTGGTTGAGTCCTACCTGAAAATAGCACCCGTCTGGAAGTCCCAGGGTGCGTGGATGTGAATATATACAGAGCCGTCTCTCCCATTGGTCTTAGTGGTTCATTGTGCCAGGGCGCCGGCCTCTCAGGGGTGCCCTAGCAAGTGGGGGAGCTGCACAGCCTTGCCGGCAGCCTCCCCTTTCCCTGCACACCCGCCAGCTGCTTCCCCGCCCGCTATACGGCTGGCGGGCGTGCAGCTTCCTTCCCAAGCCTCCGCAGGAGGAGAGCGATCCCCGCAGAGGCTTAGGGTGGAAGCTGCCCACAGATTCCCTCTCAAGCCTCTGCATCTGCTGAAGACGGCCCTGCTCCCAGTTGTTGTCCTCCTCCTGCTTCCTGGCAAAAGATGGCGTGCAGCCTTCCCAGGCTGCCTCCTCGGGTGCCCCGACGTCGAAGAACATGTCCACCAGCATGTGTTCCTGCTTGATCACTGCCACCATGCCAGGGATCGGGGCAGTGGGGGAGGTAGAGGACATTTTCCACTGCCCCCTCCCTTGTTTTGGAGTTGCCGGGTGGGGCAGGCCCCGGAGGGATCTTTGCACCACAGCGCCGGATATGCTTTAAACAGCCCTGAATACATACACGCACATTCACACACATCCACTTGGACTTTCTAAGTGTTCTCTTTTCACCTTTCAGACCAGCGCTGCAGCATCTTCTACGGCGCCCCCAACAAGTCTCAGTACGTGTCGGCCTTGTGCTCCGAAGACGTCTGCCAATGCGCCGAAGGTGAGGTTGCCTGGGCAGTGGGCAGCCTTCTGTGGGGGGTGGGGGTGGGGAGAAATTTGAAGCAAGGCCATCGAAGGCCCATCCCTCCCGCAGCACAAACACGCCACCTCCTTCGTTTCGCCTGGATGGTGGGTTGAGGTTCCCTAAGGCAACGTGACCAGAAGGCTCTTGCTTGCTGGATCCCAACAGCAGGATCCGAGGGACCCTGCAGACCCCTTTTCTTAGGCTGTGCTTCAAACCCTGGGAGTTGGGATGGAGAGGTGGTGCCAGTGTCGGTTTTCGCCCCTTTTCTCATTTTTCAAGTCTCAAATTCGGCTTCTGTGCATTTCTGAAGCCATTTGTGATGTTTATTTTTAAAGAAATCCCAAGGAAAGTTGCCTGCTCTGAATCCGACTGCCCACTTCCACAGCAAGGGGTGTGCCAACATGTAGTTCCTCCCCCTCTCTGCCTCCTTTGCTCTCTGATACATTCAGACCTCTGAGTCCATGGGGAGGCGGGTTCCCCCACACTCTCAACTGATGTGTCTCCCAACTGCCCCCTCCCTTCTGGATCTCTTGCCATTATCTCGTAGCTGGGTATCTCCTCCCTAATCTGTACAGCTTCTGTGTCTGTATCTGCCTGTCTCTCTGCTTCTGAAAATGCTGGAGCGAATACTCCCCCTCCTCTTCTGATAGAAGGTGGTCTGCCTACAACTGCATTCCCCCATCTTCAGATCCAAACCATTCCCTGACACTTAGGAAACCTGACCTTATCTCCTCCCTCACTTGCACAGGTGCCTGCCCACGTTTGAAGCGTACCCTCGACGAGGCCATTACGGAGCAAGCACGCATGGAGTTTGCATGCTATAGTCCCCGTGTGCATTACGGTAAGGGGTTAGGGGAGGGATCGGAGACCCCCCCCCAGCCTCTCCAGCCTGGCTGTTTTGGCTCTCGTCCCACCGATGTCTCACTATCTCAAACCCCAAAGCCTCTGTGACACATGATTTCAGACTTTGCATCTTTTCTGCTTGTGGCTCGCATGCAGTTCTGTAGCTGACTTGCAGACCCAGCTGAGGTCTGACGTTTATGTCTTTGTTGAAAATATTTGTATTCTTCCCTCTGCCTGAGAGATTTAAGGGCAGTGGCGAACAACATGAAAGTTGGAGAGTTTTTTGTTTGTCGGCTGTGCATCTGTACGCCTCTTAAGGTATTGTAGCCAATTTTTGCACGGTGGTCCTTGAGATCTTTCTATGCTTGGATGCAACTGGCTCCATTCTTGAATCAACATGACAGACTGAACCTTTTTTTAAAAATGCAATGGTTTTAAACTGCTGATTTAAGAACGGCACTGATTTTTAACCACTGGTTTCAGGAACTGCACTGATTTTTTTTTTAGACTTCCCAAGCAACACCCGGGTTCATGGCTGCTATTAAACAACAAAGCCACAACATTAACAAGCAGATGAGTTGACAGCTGACACAAAATGCATGGGAAAATATAAAACGACTTAACCAGGGATGGAGGGAGGGGTTTTTTTGGCACTAGGCAGACCTCTTTGAAAATGGCGTTCCATATTGGGGTGGCCACCACTGAAAAGCCCTTTCACTTCTTCATACATAGCACATACATTTCCAACAAGGAAGTTACTTGGAAAAGTTCAAGTTCCTAGTCCAGTGCACTCAACAGCCTCCAGATCTTTGTGGGGTTTTGCCTCCTTTTGTCAGTGGGCACTTCCTGACAACCTGCGTATTGAGATATCACCCTGATTTGCTTGCACAATGCTTACACAGCAGTTAGACCGAGCCTGGTCTTTATTGAACATTCATTCTGATATTTTTATGGGGAGGTTCTATGACAACGAGCATTTGTCCTTCATTCATCTCTGGTTGCTTGCAGGATATTTACACATCTTCTCGTCAATTATTTATTCATCTCCCATACTTCCCCTGTCTGTCATTTACCAAACTGCAAAATGTTGTTTTTTAGTGGATTTCTTGCCCTTGGGTGAAAAGAAATGTTTTAATCCACTTTAACTGCACAAACCTAAACTTCTGGTGTGAGACTAAATTCCTCCTGCAAATTATTGAATATCTGGAGGTGCCCTTTGTTTCTTTATGCCTTTGATATGTTGGTTTTAGAGACTCATTTTCTTCATCAAGCAGTGTATGGTCTGAAATTACTGTAGTTCCCGTCCTGTGGGTTGCTGACATGTACTGTACCTTTCCGGCTACTGTCACTTTTCTCTCCCACCTGCAGGGTTCCGAGTTCGAGTGGAGCGCGAGACCCAAGAAAGCGCCTTCCGTGTCTATGAAGTTATCATCCTGGAGCCCTTGCAGTACAGTGAGCAATGTTTATTTCATTTTGTTAGGTTTATGAATAGTTTCCTAGGAAATACCTTGAAGCGATTCAACCATAAAGATGACGGCAGCAGCAACAACAACAACAAAACCTAAAACAATTTGACATATAAAAGCCATTACAGCAATTGCATGTATAAAAACACATTCAAATGCAACACAGACACAGGCTGGGCTAAAAAAATCTCCACTTAAATGGCTTGTTGGAAGCAGAAGGACATCAACAGGAGTTGAAAAGGCAATGGAGATGGCGATTGACTTAAAAATGAAATTTACCCCACAACGAAACTAACCTGACCTGTCCAGCTCATTTCCTCTTATAGATTCTCACTGCCCTCCCCCCATCACCCCCTGACTCCCATTCTCTCTTCCTCTCTAGCCGCAGACATCCGGATCTCTGAGAACGAGATCAGGCGCTTTGTGGTCCGTGCTGCCTGTCGGACACGCTTGGCCACCGGCCAAGAGTATCTGCTAATGGGACGCGACGGGGAGACCCGAGATGCCCAAGGACGGTAGGTTGGGGAGGGGAGGGGAATTGGGTGTGCAGTGGGCTGGTTGGAGGGCAGGAGGAAGGCCCAATGGGAACTGGCACCCAGAAACAGAGTTCACTGGCCTTCAGGGCTTTTTGAGAGAAGGGAGTCATGCTTAGGAATCAATTGCTGAGACTGGGTGGCTAAGTTGTGGCCCTTCTAGAGGTCATTAGACTCCTGTTCCCATCAGCCCCAGCAAGTCAGGGATGATGGGAATTGTAGTCCAGCAACACCTGGTGGTCCACAGGTTCCCCATCCTTGGGTCAGGCACTTGCGGAAGCAGAGAAGAAAAGATGTTTAACGCCAGCGCCAAATTCAGAGGCAGTTTAGGACGTTGCCTTATGCTGAACCCATCTAGCTCCGTATTGTCCACACAGACTGGCAGCAGCTCTCCAGGGTTTCAGGCAGAGGGCACTCCCAGCCCTCCCCAGAGGATGCTGGGGACTGAACCTCCTGCATGCAAGGCGGAGGCTCTTCCGCTCAGCTACTGCCCTTCCCGCAAATGCTCCTTCTCTGTAAATGCAGCTGTTTTGGAGCGCATCTTTGCCAAGGCAGCTCCAGATTAAACTCTCTTGCGTACATTTTTTGTGGAAGGGGTGAATGTGCCTGGCTTTTTACACGCTGACCCATCTTCTCTGCAGCCCCCAGTACCTGATGGATATGAATTCCTGGATAGAGGAGCTGCCAAAATCCCAGAGCTGCCGGGCCACACAGCACCGCAACGCCTGCTCCCAGCTCCAGTCATTCATCACTTCCTTTGCTGTCAGCGGCTGCCGGGTCTAAGCCAGAGAAGGGGCTTCGCATCTCCTGCGCTTTCCCCCCACACACACACATTTAGATGCACCAGAACTCTGGCCTCTGCAGCGGAGTCGCTTCCAAGTACGATATATCAGCTCTGCTACATTTGGGAGGGGGCCTTGCTCACCCTGCTGATGTTAGACCCCTGTGCCTGAGAGTGTGCCTGGCCTTTTAATGCGTTTAATGAGATTCGGGCTGCTAATTTCTAGGGAGCACCCGGAGCCACTTAGAAATAACAGGAATATGTGGCTAAAAGGGCAGGCGGCTGCCTACAATGGGTGTCTTTAAAATCGGTGTCTGTTCCATAGGAACAGGAAAATGTATGCCCAAAGCTCATTTGAACAAAACATGTATTCTCACCTGAATTTAAAACGACAGTTTTCCTTTGCAAAACATCAGCTACGTTTGCAAGTTCAAACAGCAACTTCTGTCTGCGAATGAAGATGAGGGGTGGTTGTTGGCCAAATGAGAAGTACCGGCCTAGTCCTGTCCGAAAAGTTTGGCATTTAGCTTTTTTATTTTAGGTTTCGCCTGCAGCACCTTACAACGTATTTGCACTGTTTAAATGACAATTTTATTCATTAAAAAGAAAGCGTTGCTTCCCGGTTTTGTTTCCTCTGCCTGTTAATTCTTTCTGCTGCCGTCTTGAGTCTTGAAGGGTTGCTAGGCTCAGGAGTAATGGAGTGTCTGGCTGAGGTGGACAAGGAGGGAAAACAGGAGGACGACATGTGGCAGGCTGAGCTTCAGGAGGTGGGTGCTTCACCCTCCCAGGATACGAATGCCCTGGCTGGAGAAGCAGGACTCCCATCTCTCCTCCCGCAGACTGACCCCCAGACTCATAAGAAACTGATAACACAAGATGATAGATAGATAGATAGATAGATAGATAGATAGATAGATAGATAGATAGATAGATACTTTATTGCCATTGTACTTTAAATACTGTACCGGTAGTACAACGAAATTGAATGCCCTCCCTTAAAAACAAAACAAAAACACAATTTCAGTCATACACATACATACACATCCCCCTATTCTGTTACACTATCTTTGTTTAAAGTTGTGGCTTCCAAAGTTTTTACAGTGTTGGAGGAGAAAGTCGCTTATGTTTCCTTTTCCTTTTGTGTTGCATATTAGCTCTGCTTCCCTTCTGAGGCAGGTTGCTTTGTATATCTTGAAGGGCTTGGTTAATTTTTGCACATTTCACAGTAGCGCGGTAGTCTGCAAGTGTGGGTTAGTGAAGAGCAGTAGTTGGGAGATGGAAGATTAGAGTGGCGTTCCGCTTGTTTCAAAAAAAAAGTAGGCGCAATCCTTGTTTCAGAACTTCATCCCTCACTCAAGAGATCCAGTGGTGTTCTGGGTTAAAATGTATGCTGGAGAACAGATTACAAGCCGGGACTCTCTGGAAGATTATGTTTTGCCTGTCGTTGCACCCAATGTATCCATGGCTAGTCGTACTCAGAGTGGGTCCATTTAAGTTAATAGACGCAATTCATTTTGGCCAACCCGTTTGTTCAAACACACGGGGAAACCTCTTTGGTTATGCTAAAATCAAGGTGCTTCACTAGTAAGCCAAAGATATTAGGTAGACAGAGGAACGGGTATCATAGCATTGTAGAGCTGGAAGGGTCAACTCTATGGTACTAGGTTTAAGAACCATACTGAACATGGATTTAAAAACAATACAAATAAAAAGCCAAGGGGTCGGTTTACAAAAAACCAGCTGGAAAATCTTGTTGAAACAAAAATGTCGCCAGTTGTTTCTGGAAAGTACAGTGCCTCTGCCTGTCATCTCTCAGTAGGGATGCTGTTCCACAAAACCCGAAGCTGCTGCACTGAAAGCCCTACTCTCGAGTAGCTGTGCATAGGTTGGGCTTGGCTTGGGGGGGGGGGGGTTGCAAGGAAAGCCTTTCCTGCAGAAAGCCTGACCTCAAGTTCTCTGGGGCCCAAACCTTGTACTTTGCCCTGGAACAGACTGGCAGCTCAGTAAACACTAGAGAGGGATAATGGGAGCTGTCGTCCAACAATGGTTGGAGGACACCACATTGGCCAGCCCCCTCTCCCACTAGTTCTTCCACAGGATCTAGGGTTGCCATATTTCAAAAAGTGAAAATCCGGACACAAAAGTTGTTGAACCTTTTTTTGGCGAAGTTGTTCAGTTTTAAAGCTATTTAACACACACATGAAATCAACACTTCCAATATAGGCTTCCATACACCCAGTTTTTCTGGACATTTTAAGCAACTTTCAAAAATCGCCCGGACGCCATTTTTGACGGCCCAATCCCGGCTATGTTTGGGAGATTATGGATGTATGGCAGCCCCAACAGTATCTTCCTCCTCACAGAAGCTGGATTCAGATATGTCAAAGTCAACCGAACCCACCTGAAAGAGCAACTTACTTCTCCATGGATCTTCTCTCAGTGCGGAATCCACCTCCGCCCACCGCCCCGTGCAATCCTATACATGTCGATTCATAAGGCAGTTCTGCTGTGTGCAATGGGGCAGGCAAGCGTGCATAGGACCCACAACGTCATAAAGTTGTAGTTGCTTAACATTGAGAAACTTTCCAATCCTTTATAACGGAAACAGCTGTATTGCTTGGCTTACCCTCTCCCCCAAATTGCAAGTACTCTGGGCTGGTATGGCCATCCAGATGTTCGGTTCCATTTCCCATCAGCCCCAGCCTGCATGGCCAAACACCAGGGGTCATGGGGGCTGCCCCACAACAGCATCTAGAGCTGAATGGTATGGTTGAATTTTAAAATAGAACAACCAAGTCTCTAGTTCCCTTAATGCCATAGAAAAGTCCTACTTAAAGCAACAAACAAAATAGGTAAAGGTGAAGGACCCCTGGACGGTTAAGTCCAGTCAAAGGTGACTATGGGGTTGTGGCGCTCATCTCGCTTCCACGCCAAGGGAGCCGGCATTTGTCCACAGACAGCTTTCTGGGTCATGTGGCCAGCATGACTAAAGTGCTTCTGGCGCAACAGGACACCATGACAGAAGCCAGAGCACATGGAAACGCCGTTTAACTTCCTGCCGCAGCAGTACCTATTTATCTACTTGCACTGGCATGCTTTCAAACTGCTAGGTTGGCAGGAGCTGGGACAGAGCAACGGGAGCTCACCATAGCTGCCAATTTCTCCCTTTTTTTAAGGGAAATTCCCTTATGCTGAATAGGCTTCCTTGCGAGAAAAGGGAAAACTTGGCAGCTATGGAGCTCACGATGTCGCTGGGATTCAAACTGCAGACCTTCTGCAGCGCCACAAAATAGATGTAAGGGGCACCGGGTTCATTTCAGAAAGGAATCTTGCTTTGTGACCTTGGCTCCGTCAGTAGAGCAGGAGACCCTTAATCTCAGGGTTGTGGGTTCGAGTGCCACGCCACGTTGGGCAAAAGATTTCTGCATTGCAGGGGGTTGGACTAGGTGACCCTGTCGTGGGTCCCCTTTCCAACTCTACAATTCTAGCAGTTCAATCCATCCATGCGCTCAGGCAGCAGATTGGCCGGGCTGGACTTGCCAGTCATCGGGCTCGGCTTCAGCGAGTCACATGATGGGAAGCGGAAAACAAAGGAAAAGCCTCCCGCATAAGCAGCAAGGAGAAGCCCGAGAGGCATTTAATGAAAGTCGTCCCCCCCCCTTCTCCTTTTTTTTTTAAGGCTTAATTCAAATCCTTTCCACTAACGAGCAGTTTTGCATGCTGAAGATCAGTCGCAGCGCAATCCTAGGCAGGTCTACTCTGGAGCAAGCTCTGTGGGGTTTGCTCTCAGGTAAGTGTGCGCAGGATTGCAGCCTTAATGCGGATTAGCGGCCCCCTTCGTGCAGGTTGGACCGTGTTTGCGATGGGGAAGGTAAATTTAAAGGTCGTGCATAATGCGTGGTATGCGCTTGAAATACTGTAAAAATAAACCAACGCGTGCCGCTGGGTGAAGGGGGGGGATCCTAACCTGCGTTTGGGATTCTGGGCTTTTTTCGTTTTGAGGGTTTCATTGGCCTCGGGCAGCCGAAAGGGTCAGGCTTTCCTGGGCTTTGACATTGGGGAGGCGCCTTGGAAATTGCTGGGCTTGCAGGAAAGCGGAGAAGCTGCAAGATCTCGTTAGCTGCTAAATCGTTTCAGGGCAACCTGTGCTCTCTCTCGGCCTGTAAAGAGCCTCTCTCCGCTATTGTTTCGCCCCAATTGGTGCAAGCCACGTACCGGTAGTTTTCCTGCATGACCTTTGTAGTGCGATATTCAGGCCCATTCTCTCTCTGTGTCTCTCTAATATTGATATAGGTGCTGGCTGAGCACTTTTCCTGTTACTGCCACAAGCCTAACCAGGGATATCATGTAGGGCTTTATTTGTTACATTTATATGCCACTTTTATCTTACAAGGATCTCAAAAGTGCTGTACATTGTTCTCCTCTCCATTCCAGCTCGCAACAACCCTGTGAGGGAGGATAGGCTGAGAGACGGCAAGGGGCCACCTTCATGGCTGAGTGGGGATTCGAACCCTGCTCTCGCAACACTCTAACCCGGGGTTTCCCAAACTGGGGTCTCCAGCTGTTTTGGGATTACAGTTCCCATCATCCCCGACCACTGGTCCTGCTAGCTAGGAACATAGCTGCCAAGTTTTCCCTTTTCTCGCGAGGAAGCCTATTCAGCATAATGGAATTTCCCTTAAAAAAAGGGATAACTTGGCAGCTATGGCTAGGAATGGTAGGAGTTGTAGTCCAAAAACAGCTGGGGACTCGAGTTTGGGAAAGCCTGCTCTAACCATTACGCCACACTAGCCAGTGCCAGCCCTACTGTATTCCTTCATTGCAGGGGGTTGGACTGGATGACCCCTTGGTTCCCTTTCAACTCTACCGTTCTAGAATTATGCTCAGAGGAGCCCAGTAAGAAATTCATCTTTATTGTAATATTTCTCATACAGTCCTGTAAAAATACACCTCATTATTCCAGTATTATTAAACATTTGTTACATTTTCATCGTATTTGTTTTCTTCTTGCTTCTTTCAGCTATTTTTAGTATTCTCAAATACATTAATCAAAGATTTCACATAAAATTAAACATCAAACAAATTATATTAAAATTAAAACTATTGACCTCCAGTCGCCTCCCGGAGCACGCCTCCTCTGTGTTGCTGAAATACATACTTTCCTCTACTCCTTCTTGTTATCTCTATTGTACGTCAAGAATCCAATCATGCCAATCAATCTCATGGAGTACTGTATGAGTTTACCTTATAAGCCAGTCATTCCAAGGCTACCATGGAAATTAGATTGTTATTATTATTATCTTGCAAATATCTTTTTAAAAAATTCCCACTTTTTCACAAACACCTGTTTTGAGTTTCCCCTTAAATTATCTGTTAGTTGGGCCAATTCCACAAAATCTAACAATTTGTTTTGCCACTCTCTTAGTGTTGGAGCGGTGTCCCCTTTCCACCTTGCGGCTATTAGCAACCGGGCTGCGGCAGTCGCATATAGAAAAATCTCCCTATATTTAACAGGTATATCTTCATACAAGATTCCCAGAAGAAATGCTTCTGGTCGAGATTCCACTTTAAACAGTTTTTGTTTCCGTCCTAAATTCCTGAGGACTACAGTTTCCAGGGTACACTGGAGAAGGGCTAGCTAGCTGCTGAAATGTCTCTGCGAAGGCTGGTAACTTTTGAAGGATAGTTTGCAAGGCAGGGTTCATTCACCCCCTTGGCATTTAGGGAAGGGCTGCAGCTCAGTCCAAACCCTGGCATCTCTGGGTATACTGAGCTGAGAATGTCCCCTGCCTGAAACTCACAAGAGCCTCTGTTGGTCAATGTAAACAACACTGAGCTAGTTGGGAATTTGTATAATAAGGTTTCCTATCTAGGAAAGATTCTCTGCTTGAGAACCTGGAAAACCGCTGCCAGAAAGAGACCCAAGCCCTGGGCTAGATGAACCGGGGGTCTGATTTGATACCATATGCCATGCCAGCCTCAGTTAATTATCTGTAAAATGGAAATAATAGTGATTCATGTTACAGGGTCATTGTTGTGAGGGCTGCAGAGCCTTTTACCCCAGTCTACATCTTCACTGCAACTATTTTTATTTGTGGAATTATTTTCAGATGTTGGCATTGTTTGTATATTTGGAACCATTTTACATCAGGGGTCCCCAAACTAAGGCCCGGGGGCCGGATGTGACCCAATCACCTTCTAAATCCGGCCCGTGGACGGTCCGGGAATCAGCATGTTTTTACATGAGTAGAATTTAAAACTACAGTGGAACCTCGGTTTATGAACACCTCGGTTTATAAATTTTCGGTTTATGAACGCCGCGGACCCATCTGGAACGGATTAATTCACTTTCCATTACTTTTAATGGGAAAGTTCGCTTCAATTTATGAACGCTTCAGTTTATGAACAGACTTCCAGAACCAATTACACCCATGTTTCAGTTTATGAACGCTTCAGTTTAAGTACTTAACGGACCCGTCTGAAACGGATTAATCCACTTTCCATTACTTTCAATGGAAAAGTTCGCTTCAGTTTATGAACGGTTACTCCGCGGACCGTCTGGAACGGATTAATCCACTTTCCATTACTTTCAATGGGAAATTTCGCTTCAGTTTATGAACGCTTCAGTTTATGAACAGACTTCCGGAACCAATTGTGTTCATAAACCGAGGTACCACTGTAGTGTCATTCAGCCCGTTTAATAAACGGGCGCGAGAACATTCGGCCTTTTCTGGCAGCGCATGGGGGGCGGCTGGCCCCTCCCACGGCCGTGCTTCATCGGGGCGCTCCGCTGAGCCCAGCTGGCCAGCGGGCGCCCAGGAGAAGGCTGCGATTCTTCTGAGGACTGTGAGGGAAACGGTAGGCAGAGGGGTGGGGGGGTGGGGAGTGTGTGTGTGTGTGTGTGTGTGTGTCAAGTCTCTGCGTCCAATCCCTGTGTCCGTGGGGCACATGCGCAGTAGCGCGGGCACAGGGACTGGACGCAGAGACACTTGCACTTTATTATATAGGATGCATCTCTGAGTTATTTGTGGGGCCTACCTGGTGTATTTACATGAGAAGAATGTGTGCTTTTATTTAAAATGCATCTCTGGGTTATTTCAAACTATATTTTCAAAATATAGTCCGTCCCCCACAAGGTCTGAGGGACAGTGGACTGGCCCCCTGCTGAAAAAGTTTGCTGACCCCTGTTACATTTATGGCTGTAACTCTTCTTTTGCTTTACACAGGTGTATATATTTTTTTATCATTGTAACCTGCCCCGGAGCCTTGTGGTGAAGGGCAGGTAATAAAAAAATTGTGGATTTTTAGCTCCTCTGTGGATGGGTGCTGCTGTTTTGTTTCAAGGAAGACTTTTGAGGATGTGGTTGTGTGAGTTTCATGGAAGTGTGATGAAGATCTGATGAACTCAGACAGATGAATTCTATCCTGGGTGGTCCTGCAAGAAAATCACAGGAATATGGCCTCTCTGGGTAAGGAATCATTTCTGAATTTTGTGTTAGACATCTGAGAGGCTTCAGCAGTTCCACTATTCATGGAAGATTTGTGCTTGGAGATTACAGTCCTGATTTTACCCCTGCCCTTTGTGTGAATGAAAATGTGCTTTGAATAAGACTGGTTAGTCCAGATTTCAGAAAACAAAGGACATTTTATTCAAATAAGGGGTTGTTGCCCCACCCACCCTCCTACAAATATTTTGAAATAATGAATGTCCCTTGTTGGTGGCAGATCTCATTTTTTAACTAGTTGGAACATGGGGGGGGGAATCACATAATTGCAAACATAGGAAAAGTATTATTGTTATTACAGTGGAACCTCGGTTTTCAAGCGTCTCGGAACTCGAATGTTTTTGAATGTGTCTCAAGTCGAACAGCTTCTGAGGCACATTTCCCCATTTTCTCAATGGATTCTGCGGACCATCCATTGCGCCTCAGTTGCCAAACGTTTCAGAAGTCAAATGATCTTCCGGAACGGATTACGTTTGACAATCGAGGTTCCACTGTATTATTTATTGAACTAATATACTACCTGGTACCCGCACATCGCAGGGGGTTCAAAGAATAAAAGTACAAAAAATGAATATCAATAGCATCAAAATACCCCAGCCCAATGCATTATAATAATAATAATTATAATCTACCAACTACATTCCTCATGCTTAACAGTTTCAGACATCTCTAATTCGAGACATCTCAGACCCTTCTCCTCTTCTCTTTGATTAGAGTTTCCTAACGTGACCATAAAGCTGGAAGACGAAGATGAGATACCATGGCTCCCAAATAACCAGGGATCAGAGGATATTAAGAATTTCCCAGGCGACCGCTCAGGTGGTGGATATGTTCAGCTAAACTGTGCAGTGCATATATAATTATTCATAGATAATTTTTCGTTTCAGGTTGCCCATACTGTACCACGCTTTCTGCCGACTCTGGTAGATAGAAAAATAAAGGCTGGCACCTTTCATGAGAACTAGTGGCATGAAATAGCTGAGCTGCCAGCCAGGGTGTCCATAAGGGTTATCTCTGATCTCAGCCTTGAGTTTGTTGGGTAGCCTTTGCCAAGCTTTGATGCTTAGCCTCCACTTTCCTTCCCCACCAGCTGCAGTATGGGGATAATACAAGGATGTCACTTAGAAGGTTGTCCTAATGCTAAGTGCATATAAATGTTACATCAAATTATTTTATCAAAGGTGGTTTCAGGTGTTTATTGCTTTCCATGTGCCATTATTATTATTATTATTATTACTACTACTATTACCATCTACAGGAGGCCCTCTCCTGCCAAGCTCAGTGATCAATTGGGGATACAAGAATGTGATGATCTTTTAGGAACCCTGGTCCCATTTGTTGGTAAACGAAGCCCTATGTGACAAGTACCTGTTACCTGGTTCCTTCTGATTACATTGGTCACTTTTTTTCCTCAGCAGGATTCCCTGTTCCTAAAACTGAAGTGGTCCATGGGGGAGATCCATGGATCCCAGAGCCTGTTTTGGAGGAAAGAGAGATCCCAGCAGACTACGGCTCGGGTAAACAGAAAGATCTGGGCAAATTCTTGGGAATCAACCTAGGCTTTTCACAGGAAGAGAACGTGGGAACTCTTGCCTGTTCATGACTTTGAGAGACAGTGTGGTGTAATGGTTAGTGTTAGATGATGACTTGGAAGACCCAGGTTCAATATTGGTAGAATGGGGCCAACCATGTATATAATCGTGAACTTCTTAGAGGAAGGGTGACTCAACAATGTGACACATCAGGGTTGGGGAGTACTTGTGTTGGGAGTACTCCAGATGTTGTCGGGACTCCATTTCCCATCAGCCCCTAGCCAACATGGCTGATGCACAGGAATGCTGGAAGTTGTAGAGACATAATCAGATGAGCGCAAGGCCCAGCCGGTTGCAGACACCTCCAGGGTCATAACAGGAGGATCTGAACATCTTTTCTGTGGTTGGGAAAGTGTAACATGTAGCCTGGCTCTGCTTCTGCCTGTCATGGAGCCAGCTCCTCAGCCGCCCTCCTCTCTTCTCATTCCCCGAGCAGAGCTTCCGGATGTGATAATAAAATTGGAACAAGAAGAGGTGCCGTACGTTCCCTGCCGCCCGGTTTCAGAGGCCAGTGTGACATTCCAGGGGGCCCACTCAGGTGAGTGAGCTTGAAACTAACTTGCTGTTGGGACCTTCATTAGCCTCGTAACTGCATATGCAATTTCTCCTCACGATAGCGGCCAACCTCACAAGCAGGACCCAAAAGCTCCCAGCTTCCCCTTGCTATTTGTTTCCGGTATGTGATGCGCACTTGCAGATACACTGCTTTTGAACATGGGGGTTCCGTCTTGGTATGGATAATGTGACAGCAAGTGTGCCATGACTGTGGCAGATAATGTTTCCCCATGCAGAAGGTCACATAACAGCCATCTTCAGATATCTCAAGGGCTGTCACATGGAAGAAGGAACAAGCTTTTTTCTCCTGCTCTGGAGGGTAGGATTCGAACCAATGGCTTCAAGTTACAAGAAAGCAGATTCCGACTAAACATCAGGGAAAACTTTCTGATAGTAAGAGCTGTTCAGCAGTGGAACAGACTCCCTTGGGAAGTGTTGTATTCTCCTTCATTGGAGGTTTCAAGCAGAGGTTGGAGGGCCATCTGCCATGGATGCTTTAGCTGAGATACCTCCATTGCAGGGGGTTGGACTAGATGACCCTCAGGGTCCCTTGCAGCTCTACAGTTCTGTTATTCGATGATCAGTCTTGAACATGAGACCTTCTGCATGGGAAATACATGTTTGCAGTGTGTGGGAGAGTGTTTTTGTGGGGCTTGTTTTGGCACTGTTCTAAAGTCTGCCAGCAAGTTCTTTTTGTTGTTGTTGGAAGGTTGACATTGACTTCGTAAAGAATGACATTAAAACGCTCTGTTTACTCTGATAGGAGATGGACGCGACAGAATATTCATGGGAGAAATGCCATATTATTCAGGCTTTGAGAGAAGCTTCGGCGACAAACAAGGCCTTATCAAACACGAGAGCCAACACCCCACAGAGAAACCACACAAGTGTTCCTGCTGCTCTAAAAGCTTCATGAAAAGATCCAACCTTCGCACACACGAGAGAATTCACACAGGAGAAAAGCCATTTCGGTGCTCCGAGTGCGGGAACAGCTTCAGCGACGGATCCAGCCTTATTCGGCATAAGCGGAAACACACGGGTGAAAAACCCTACAGCTGCTCAGTATGTGGGAAACGGTTCAATCAGAGCTCCAGCCTGATCAGGCACGAGAGAAGCCACACTGAGCAGAGACCTTACAAATGCTTAGAGTGTGGTAAAAGATTCAACCAGAGTTCGACCTTGGTGAGACATGAGAGGATCCATAGAGAACAAAAACTCTTTAAATGTCCGGATTGCGACAAAAGATTTATTCAGACTGCGAGCCTCCTTGCACATCAGAGAATCCACCGGGGTGAAAAGCCGTATAGCTGCTCCGTGTGTGACAAGGGCTTTGTTCAGAGATCAAACCTCCTCATTCATGAGATGAAGCACACCGGCTTGAAACCGTTCAAATGTTCAGACTGTGGGAAAGGGTTCAATCAGAACTCGAGCCTTGTCATACACAGGAGAATCCACACCGGAGAAAAACCGTATAATTGTTCCCACTGCAGGAGACCTTTCAGCGACAAATCGAGCCTTAACAAACATGAGAGAGCCCACAGAGGGGACAAGCCGTTCAAGTGCTCCACTTGTGGGAAAAGCTTTGTCCGGAGGTCGCACCTTCTCACACATGAGAGAATCCACACGGGAGTGAAGCCATTCAAATGTTCGGACTGCGGGAAAAGCTTCAGCAGCCGGTCGCATCTCATACGGCATGAGGGGACTCACACGGGCGAGAAGCCCTACGATTGCTCTTTCTGCGGGAAAAGCTTCAACAGGAAGTCCAACCTGACGAACCACGAGAGGACGCACACAGGAGAGAAGCCCTATAGGTGCTCCGACTGCGGGAAAAGCTTCAGCGACAGGTCTAGCCTCATCAAGCACGAGAGGATCCACACGGGCGAGAAGCCCTACAGCTGCACGGCCTGCGAGAAAAGCTTCAGCGACAAGTCAAGCCTCATCAGGCACGAGAGGATCCACACGGAGGAGAAGCCTTACAAATGCTCGGATTGTGGGAAAGGGTTCAACCAGAGCTCGAGCCTCATCGTGCATGAGAGAACCCACACGGGGGAGAAGCCGTTCAAGTGCTCGGACTGCGGGAAAGGCTTCATCCGGAGAACGATTCTCAACAAGCACGAGAGAACCCACACTGAGGAGAAGCAGTGAAAGGAGGCTGGGACTGTGAACGTGGCTCAGGTCTTCTAAGCTGTGAAGAAACTCTGCTGGAATAAGACTATTAGGCCTAATATAGTGGTAGCGATGCAGCTGTGAAACAATAAGTCCCTGGGTTTGGTGAGATCGCCTCTGTCGTGATCTCAGGTCACCTTAGGCGAGCCAGTCCTCCCAACCTTTGGGACGTGGATTCACACCTGGGCTGTGGCCCAACACAGAATTAGGCCTAATTAAAATTCACGGAGCTGAACGTGCTCAACCCCAACGTCAGATGGGCTATGATCCTCATATTTTTCCAGGGTGGAGAAAATGTCTGTGTTGGGGGAGGGAAATGGGCGAGGTGCTCAACACCAGGTATAGGCAGACTTCAGGCTTGCTGGTTCTAATTATTATTATTATTATTATTATTATTATTATTATTATTATTATTATTATTATATTAGCTTTTTTAAAAAAAAATCTATAGCAGGGAAGAAAAACAGACAGAAGCCTAAATACAGTACAGAAAATAGGACATGCAAAAAATAATTGCTGCATCATGGGTAATCACACTTTTTGCATTAGAATATTAGCACTGAAGTGAGGTTTGTGGGCTGGGGAATGTGGGAAGGAGTCAGTGGGCATTTACTGTAACAGATTAAATAATCCACAGATTAAATGTTCCACGGGGCCTCTTTTAAAAGACTCACCCTGTATTTAGGAGATTCTTGCTTGTTAGGAGTGGAGTTTCAGTATAAATGACAAAACAGCCCATTTCCCCTCACCTTGGTATTCAGAGTTGGGTTCTTAGCTTGCCCGGCACCGGATTGGGCCTCTTCTGCACTATACATTTAAAGCATCATTGTATCACTTTAAACAGACATGACCTTCCCCCCAGAGCATTCTGGGAACTGTGCTGTGTATTGTTTTTTAGACCCCTCTTTCCCCTAGAAAACTACATTTCCCAGAATTCCCTTGACTGTTAAACCACTCATAAGCTGGCAGCTCTGACGTAAACACAGAATTGTTAGGAGACCCCTGTTCCCCAAAACTGAGAGTCCATCCCTCTTTCCCTCTTCCCATGGAACTATGGGAATTGTAGCTCTGTGAGGGGAATGGGGGGTCCCCCTAACTGCTCTCAGGGCCCTTAACAAACTACAGTTCCCAGGATTCCTTGGGGGAAGAAGCCGTGACTGTTTAAAGTGGTACGATACGGCTTTAAATTTATAATGTAGATGGGGGCCTTTCAACCTTGAGCCTCACCAACTAGATCCAGGTGCAAAATATGGGTGATGCGGGTGGCGCTGTGGTCTAAACCACTGAGCCTCTTGGGCTTGCCAAGCAGAAGGTCGGCAGTTCGAATCCCTGTGACGGGGTGAGCTCCCGTTGCTTGGTCCCAGCTCCTGCCAACCTGGCAGTTCAAAAGCACACCAGTGCAAGTAGATAAATAGGTCCTGCTGTAGCAGGAAGGTTAGACAGCGTTTCTGTGTGCTCTGGTTTCTGTCGCAGTTTCCCGTTGCACCAGAAGCGCTTTACTCATGCTGGCCACGACCTGGAAAGCTGTGTGTGGACAATTGCCAGCTCCCTCGGCCTGAAAGCGAGATGAGCGCTGCAACCCCATAGTCTCCTTTGACTGGACCTAACTGTCCAGGGGTCCTTTACCTTTCTTTTTTTTTTACAAAATATGGAAGTAGAGGGTGGGGCCGCATACAAAATGGCGGCTTGGGAGGTATAGCTAATTACCAGCTGCTCCGCATGAGCCATACACTGGAGCAACCTGTGTATACAATTGAAAGTTTATAGCTTTGAGTTAGTGCTCATCCAGGATTTGAATTTTTTTTGCGGCGAGGGTAAGCGGGTGAACTTCCCATAGGCCTCTAGGTGGTCATTGTGAGAACAGGATACTGGACTAGACGTGCCTTTGGCCTGCATTGCTGCCATATTTAAACAGTTGGCCCCCAACGACTCCTGAGTATGCATCGCAAATTATCCAATGATCTACCTGGCAACCCCTGTCTACCTTCTACCTACCCCTGGTGTGGAACAGCTTCCCACAGCAGTCACATCCACAATGGTTATTTAAATCACACTGCTTCCCGCCACAAAAATCCTGGGAACTGTAGTGTGCTGGGAATTATAGTTCTGCGAACGAGAATTCTTCAGGGGAAGCCATGTTCTTTAAAGATGATGTGTGTGTCCCCCAAATACCAGCATATCTTCTCGCATGGATACGGCACCCTCCTTGCACCCCGATTCTTTTATCCCGCATGCTGATTATTCCTCTGCGGAGCCTTAAAAATAAAAGCCACGTTTTGAAGCTGTCTTGAGGCAGAGGAAGGTTCTTTTGTGTGATGATGAGGCAATTTATGCATCTGTAGCAAGACTCGAGTAGACATCCTAATAAACAAATAGTCTCTCTATAATTATTTTGGTCTTCTGTTGTGTTTGAGCAGGCTTCCAGGAACTGGGAAGCCGTCAATTCGCCCAATGGAATCTTTCTGCCCTAAGAGGTGGAGGCGCCCATCTAGAAAGACATGGCACACAAGGAAACAGGAACGGGAGCAGAGGAGGAAAAGCAAGTTCAAGTAGTTAGCTATGGCAGCTCAGTCGAAGTGGTGGTCTCCCTACCAGTGGCAGGTGCTAGAGCAGGCATCCCCAAACTTCGGCCCTCCAGATATTTTGGACTACAGTTCCCATCTTCCCCGATCACTGGTCCTGTTAGCTAGGGATCATGGGAGTTGTAGGCCAAAACATCTGGAGGGCCGCAGTTTGGGGATGCCTGTGCTAGAGAATGAACAACAAAGAGAGGTGGGTTATCTTTGGGTCCTCCTTGTGAACTTTTGAGAGGCATCTGCCTGTACCTGTGTTAGAAATAAGATGCTGTGTGCTGTCACCCTGCAGGTATCTCTGGACTCCACCTTCTCCCTGGCCCAGCTAGCCTGGCTGGTGGGTTACGGAGGACGGGAGTTCTGGTCCAGCGATACTCAAAGGGCCCAAGTGAAGAGGCTGAGAGAGCCCTGCAGGATTACTGCAATGTGCTCTGTATGGGGCTGCCCTTGAGGTTGCTCCAGAAGATGCAGCTGGTGCAGGTGCCAGGATACCTGAAAGGTGCTCACCCCGCTTACATATCCAGTTGATCACTGCCCAGCAAGCGAGGGCCTCTTGCAGATTCCATCTTACTGGCAGGTCTGTTCCAGTGGAGGAATCATTCTACGGTATGCTGGCACCTCCCCTTTGCAATCCCTCCCTGCTAAATAAACTGCTGTGTCTCATTTCAGCACCTACTGAAGCCCTCTTCATTTCAATGGGTCCACTCAAACTGGGAGTGAATTGACTACAACCTCGGATATTCACAGTCTTAGCCGGACGCTCAAACCACGACACCAGAGTCCATTGTGCTGTGTCTCATTTCAGCACCTACTGAAGCCCTCTTTCAACAAGCATTTAAAGCTAAGATCTTTTCCCAAGCTGCACCTGTATTGCAAGGTGCTTTTATTGTTTCATTACTCGTTCATTACCTGGGCTCCCTTGTGAGGAGAGGTGGGATATAAAGCTAATTAATAAATAAGCTTTCTAAAACATGGCGGGGAAAACAACTCACTGCATGCTTGTGAATTTCTTTTTCCAGGAAAGAGGAAGTATAATGTCCAAGATAACTTTCACCTCACTTGAGAGGTGACAAGCAGGCTCTGCAACTAAATGTTGCAGCGTATACTGCTTTCTGCTGCTTTTTTTTGCAATCAACAGCCATTTTCTCCTTTATGAGGATATGCTCTTAACACTCCACATTCTGGGACCAGATAAACAACTGCATAACTTTCTGAAGACATCTGAAGGCAACCCAGTATCAGGAAGTTTTTAATGTCTGCTGTTTTAATGTGTTTTAATATGTAATGTTGGAAACCACTCAGACTGGCTGGGGCAACCCAGTTGGATAGGCAGGATAATAATTAATAAAAGGACTCCTATCGGTTGGAGCAGTATGTAGTTGTATACCCCTTCATAGGGTCCACCCTTCTAAATAAAGCAGTTTAAAAAGGCACCAGGCTGGTGTTTCCGTCCAGACCAATATGAACGCTGCTCAGGTGGAAAGACAAGATGTGGGAGACCATCACCACATTTTCATGCGCGGCATCCCCTTGATGCTGGGCTACTGAGCCCATGTGCGATGGTGGAGCACAGGTTTTGCTTGCTTTTAGATCCCAATTTCAACCCCAGGCTTGTCTGGCTCAGAAGCTATTGAGTAACTTGCACGAGGAAGACTCCCTGACTTTGAGATCTTCCAGGTAATGAGCTGATAAACCGTATACAGTAAACCACTTGCTCACCTGCATCAAAGCTTTCCTCCGGATTTGTCCTCTCGGATGGCACAATCAAAAACATTTTTTAAAGGCAGAGGGGCGTGGGTGGCGCTGTGGTCTAAACCACAGAGCCTAGGGCTTGCAAATCAGGAGGTTGGCGGTTCGAATCCCTGCGACGGGGTGAGCTCCTGTTGCTCGGTCCGAGCTCCTGCCCACCTAGCAGTTCAAAAGGAAGTGCAAGTAGATAAATAGGTACCGCTCCAGCGGGAAGGTAAACAGCGTTTCCGTGCATTGCTCTGGTTCGCCAGAAAGCGGCTTAGTCATGCTGGCCACATGACTGCATGCTGGTTCCCTTGGCCAATAAAGCGAGATGAGCGCCGCAACCCCAGAGTCATCCGCGACTGGACCTAACAGTCAGGGGTCCCTTTACCTTTACCTTTACAGTGAAGGGACTCTTGTCAGAGCTGAGCAATTTGGTTCCCAGAAATCCTTCCAGCCTTCACTGCCAATACCACTGTACTGAAGGAGCGTCTCCACCCCCATCTTTCTGCCCGGACACTGAGGTCCAGTGCCGAAGGCCTTCTGGCAGTTCTCTCACTGCGAGAAGCCAAGTTACAGCGAACCAGGCAGAGGGCCTTCTCAGTAGTGGCACCCACCCTGTGGAACGCCCTCCCACCAGATGTCAAAGAGAAAAACAACTACCAGACTTTTAGAAGACATCTGAAGGCAGCCCTGTTTAGGGAAGCTTTTAATGTTTAATATACTATTGTATTTTAATATTCTGTTGGAAGCCGCCCAGAGTGGCTGGGGAAACCCAGCCAGATCAGCGGAGTAATAATAATAATAATAATAATAATAATAATAATAATAATTAATAATATTACAATTATCCCCTATTATGCTCTACTACTGAGCTACATTCCACTACCATGGCACACGGAGGTACCATTTAGTCATCGTCTTGCCAAAACAGCTGCGCCCTTCACCCAACAGCTTTCTGTCGACAGATAGTATAATCCCTTTTGGGTGGTGAAACCTGCAACAATGATTTTAGCTGTAAGGGATCTTGAGGGCCATGGATTCAAAATTTTAATTCAAAATTAAAAGTTCACTCCTATAATTCTATGTAGAAGTAAGTCCCACTGATTTCAATTGGATTTACTCCTAGGTTAAGCATGCATAGGATTGCAACCTGAGGAGGCATTGACATTAAAAAATAGTTGTCAACGCACTCCAGATCTACATTTATACAATTTATACAATGCATAATTCCTTTTAAAAATCAGCAATTTGCGTCATTCTTGTTTTGCTAGTCATGGGGTCTTTGAGACCCTGTAGTCTTGTCCCCAACAAAAGGAAATAGATCTGGCTCCTGAAATTTCAGCAAGTATTTTCCAAGAGTTGCTCAAAGCCATAAGGACTAGTAACTTGCACTTATTTTTTTTTCTATTTTACAAAAAATGTTTATTTGAGCAATAATATTCATAGGCTGCCCACTAACAAAGTTGTCCGGGCAGCTTCCAGTAACAATAAAACAATCAATTATAGAACAGAGAATAATACCAGCTTAAAAACAACAAAAAATAAACCTCAGCAACACCCAAAATGTGAAATCTTGATGCCTCCAGAGACTGGTGGCTTTTTTTTCTGTCCTTCCCAGGAATTGTGGCATACACACAACCCCTGAATGTTAAACTAAATTTAAATCCAGGTATGAAGAATAGCTTCTGTTCTATATCCATGGATAGCAAAAGAAAACTCCAAATTACCCATATTATCTATCAGCCCCACCCTCATCCACCTCCCACCCCCAAATGGATCTACTTTAGCAGAGAAGATTCTGAAAGTGGATCTGTTCCAGAGCAGATCTGTGGGATTCCACACCAACACATCAATGACACATTAAGTAGGGGACTACCGCAACTGCCCACCGCTTCCTCGCAGGCAGGATCTGACCATGGCGACTGGCCACCTCAACCACATCTGGAAGTGGTCCTTTGATGAAACCCTCTTATGACTTGAATGGCTTCCCTCTCTCAATGCCTTTGCTTTCAGACGGTGGCACAGACTTTGTGCCACTGGCCTGGGAGACCCAGACTGCGCATGCACCTTCCGGGTGGCAAAAGACCGGCAATTGCAAAAGAGGATTACCAGAGCAGGGTTCGCCCGGAAAAAGATCTAATTTCAGATCTGCAAGAACGGACTGTTGTAATAGTTTTCCATGCTGTTTGATGTGGCCAGCCAAACCAAGCGTTCTCCGCGAACTTTCTCTTTTGCCCCTACAATTAATTCCCCCGTGGGAACATTGCAAGCGTTAAAAAGTTTTTGTTCTGAAGTGCGGTACTGCAATGAAGTTAAACGGGAAAGGTGAAAGGTAACAGGACGAAGGTATTAAGAACGCAGAGCTCAAGGATAAGGTCTGTGGGGTAAGGAACTGAAGATCACATTAACTAGCCACCAGGAAGTTGGTGTTCCCCCCCCCCCAGACTGGACTGCTAGAGGCTTGGTGTGTGTGTGTGTGTGTGTGTGTGTGTGTGCTGTTCCTCCATATGCAAAATTCCCCATAGATAGAAACATAGCATGCCCAAGTTCCTTTTATTGATGTGCTAATTCTCTGTGTGCAGGAAGATCCTGCCCCTGCCCCCAAATTAGGGAACATTCAACTGTGTGAACACCCCACAGCACTGTAAAATTGTACAGCCCAGAAAAAGCTCTATCACGTGACCCAAAGTGAAGATAAAGCCTGTTGTGGTATATCCTGCGTGTTTCCCATGACGCCTAGCAGGAAATATCCGCTGTGAGGTTTCTTCCTACGCTACCAAAGCACGAGTCTTTCTAGAGTTGCTCTCCGGTGTGACTTTTCTGGTGCCTGATCAAATTCGACCGGTCGCCGAAACTTTTCCCGCAGTCCGAGCATTTGAACGGCTTCTCTCCTGTGTGGGTCCTCTCGTGCGCCAGCAAGTTGGCGCTCTGGTTGAACCCTTTCCCGCAGCTGGAGCACTTGTAGGGCTTCTCTCCCGTGTGGGTCCTCTCATGTTTGATCAGGCTCGACTTGTAAGGGAAGCTTTTCCCACAGCTGGGGCATCTGTACGGCTTCTCCCTCGTGTGAGTTCTCTTGTGGACGGCGAGAGTAGTTTTGTTGGTGAAGGTTTTCCCACAGTGAGTGCACTTATATGGCCTCTCCCCCGTGTGCGTCCTCTCGTGCACGACGAGGTTCCGTCTCTCGTGGAAGCTTTTCCCACACTCGGAGCATTTGTAGGGTTTCTCTTCCGCCTGGGCCCCTACGTATCTAGTCAGGGCTGAGTCACCACCAGAACTTTCCCCTCCGTCTGAGGACGGATTCGTTTTCTCCCCTTTGTGCGTCCTCTCGTGCCTGAGGAGGTTCGACCTCTGAACAAAGCTTTTCCCACAATCTGGGCAGGCGTGCGGCTTCTCCCCTGTGTGAGTTCTCTCGTGCTTAATCAGGCTCGATTTGCTGGTGAAGCCTTTCCCGCAACCTGAGCATCCGTACGGTTTTTCTCCGGTGTGAGTCCTCTCGTGCACAACGAGGCTTGACTTGTTCGTGAAGCTTTTTCCGCAGACGCGGCACCGGTAAGGTTTCTCTCCCGTGTGGGTCTTCTTGTGCTTCACGAGGTTGAGCCCGTCGTTTAAGCACCTCCCGCAATCAGAGCACTTGTGGGGCTTTTCCCCCGTGTGGGTCCTCTGGTGCACAATGAAGTTGGATCTCTGGCCGAAGCTCTTCCTGCACTCCAAACACTGGTAAGGTTTCTTCCTGGTGTGGGCTCTCTCGTGGATGAGGAGCTTGTACTTCAAGTTGTAGGTCCGGCCACAGTAAGCGCACTTGTACAGGCTCTCTCCGTTGTGAGTTCTCTCGTGTGCAAGGCGCTTCAATTTCTGAATGACGCTTTTCCCACAGGCCGAAAACCAATATGGCTTCCCTCCCGCTTGGGTTTTCCTGTGCCTGAGGAGGGCCGACCTATAGCCGAATCTTTTCCCGCAGCTGAAGCACGTGTATGGCTTCTCTACTCGATGGGCCCTCTCGTGCCTGACCAGGCTCGATTTGTCAACAAAGCTTTTCCCACAGGCAGAGCATGGGTACGGTTTCTCTCCAGTGTGGCTTCTTTCATGGATGACGAGGCTCAAGCTGTGGTTGAACCTCTTCCCGCACTTTGAGCACTGGAAGGCCTCCTCTTCCTTGTGCATTATCTCATGGGCGTGAAGGTGCGACCTCTGAACAAAGCCTTTCCCGCACTCGGCGCATTTGTACGGCTTCTCGCCCGTGTGAGTTCTCTCATGGATGAGAAAGTTGGACCTCTGAATGAAGCCCTTTCCACAGTGAGAGCACTTGTACGGCCTCTCCCCGGCCTCCATCTTCTCGTGCCTGAGAAGCGCTGACTTGTGGCGGAAATTCTTCCCGCACTCTGAGCACTGGTACGGCTTCTCTCCCGTGTGGGTCCTCTCGTGCCTGGTCAGGATCGACCTCTGGCTGAAGCTCCTCCCGCACTCGGCACACCTGTGCGGCTTCTCCCCGGTGTGCGTCTTCTTGTGCCGTACGAGGCTCGACCTCTGCGTGAAGCTCTTCTCGCAGTCTGGGCACGGGTACACTTTCTCGCCCACGTGGCTCCTTTCGTGGACGACAAGGTTGAGGCTGTGCTTGAATCTCTTCCCACACTTTGTGCACTGATAGGGCTCCTCGGGCTTATGCGTCATCTCGTGGACGAGCAGGTGCCACCTCTGGACGAAGCTTTTCCCGCAGTCCGAGCACAGGTACGGTTTCTCACCGGTGTGGATTCTCTCGTGGATGAGGAAGTTGGACCTCTGAATGAAGCCCTTTCCGCAGTGAGAGCATTCGTATGGCCTCTCCCCAGCCTCCATCTTCTCGTGCCTGAGAAGGGCCGACTTGTGGCGGAAATTCTTCCCGCACTCTGAGCATTTGTACGGCTTCTCTCCCGTGTGGGTCCTCTCGTGCCTGGTCAGGATCGACCTCTGGCTGAAGCTCCTCCCGCACTCTGCACATTCGTAGGGCTTCTCCCCTGTGTGCGTCTTCTCGTGTCGGATGAGGCTCGACCTCTGCGTGAAGCTTTTCCCGCAGTCTGAGCATTTATTCTCTTTCTCCTCCGTGCACCTTTTCCCATGGCCCTCTTCTGTCAGGATAAAGGGAAAGCAAACGAGTTAACAAGCAAGTTTGACTGGGAAGGGGAACTGTACAATGTGTTATCTTAACAATGGGTATGAATCTACTTATGTTGTCACCCAAGTGGAACGCCTACCTGCTCGACAAATAGATAGCTCAGTCGGCAGAGCATAAAACCCTTCATCTCAGGGTGGTGGATTCGAGTGCAAAATATTCCTGCATTTTGGGCCATTTGTCAAATTTTTAGAGACAGCTATATGTACTTGGGCCCTGGATTCTTACTATAGCCTGGATAGCTCAGCTGGTTAGAGTGTGATGCGGATAACGCCAAGGTTGCAGGTTTGATTCCTGTAAGGGGCAGCTACATATTCCTGCATTGCAGGGGGTTGGACTAGATCAGCGTTTCTCAACCGCTGTTCCGCGGCACACTAGTGTGCCGCGAGACGCTGGCTTGTGTGCCGCGACGTGCGGCGACGAGAAGGGCGATTTGCATTGTCACGTGCCTGGCGGCCGCCAATATACAACGCTGACCCGCCGGAAAGGAAGCCGGCCAGGTCACGACGCGGGGCGAGCACAGCTCTCAACAGCCACCACCACGGGAGGGTGGTTTTAGACAAACTTAAAGAAGCTGGCTGGATGAGCTCAACCTGAAACTTGCTGAGCAAAGGATTGTGCTGGCAGAGAAATCAGTGGCTTGTGAAGCCTTATTACAGGAGATTGCAACCAACACAGCAATTGGCAAGTGTTTCTTACAGTCATAATTATATAGTCCATATAGGGCGGCACAGAGTTAATTTTTTTAACTTTTTTAATGGTGGTGTGCCTCGTGATTTTTTTCATGGAACAAGTGTGCCTTGGCCCAAAAAAGGTTGAGAAACACTGGACTAGATGATCCTCAAAGTCCCTTCCAACGCTATTATTATTATTATTATTATTATTATTATTATTATTATTATTATGCTACAGTGGAAGTCGAATGGAATCTGTTCCAGAAGTCCATTCAACTTCCAAATCATTTGGAAACCAAGGTGCAGCTTCCGATTGGCTGCAGGAAACTCCTGCAGCCAATCGGAAGCTGTGGAAGTCACATTGGACATTCAGGTTCCTAAGAACGTTCGCAAACCGGAACACTCACTTCCGGGTTTGCGGAGTTCGGGAGCCAAAATGTTTGACTCGCAAGGCGTTTGGGATCCAAGGTACGACGGTATTATTATTATTATCCCTTTCCACAGATGGGTCTCAAGGCAACGTACAATACAAACAACTTTTAAAAGTTAAAAGCAACACCCACAGAAACAGATATATTTATCCAAAACAAAGCAGGCATCCAAGGCAGGGGCCCATTAATTCAACTGGGAAAACCCATTGGAACAGAAATGTCTTCAATTGTTTCCAGAAAGTGCAGATAGTGGCCACTTGTCATTATCTCGACAAGGAAGCTATTCCACAGAGCCTGGAGGAGGATCACACTTTTTCTTCACTGCTGTTGTTTTTGGACATACATGTTCATAACTCCACACAAATACACTCCCTTCCAGTCGATGGCGCAAGCACAGAAGTTGTCCCTGAGAGCAAAGTGTAAATCAAGAGTCTAGCTTCACTTTGAGTATGAGGTGAGCATTATGAGAAAAGAGTAGAAATTTGTGAGTATCTATGGGACAGTTAATGTGCTGCTTATTATTATGAAGCCTCCCTGTGCCTGTAGTAGTCGTTGGTTCCAACAGCCACTACAGGCAGCTGTCGCCGGAGATTATCCTTCCAGTTCAAAGCTTGCCCTGCATGTTGGGCAGAGAGAGAGCTGCTGCTGAAAATCAAAGCACAAATGCGGTTTCGATTCTGCAAAAGCAGAATATCAGTAGGTATTGTTGACCTGTCTCTCTGACAGTTATTTTAATAGGATCTTGGAAGACTGCTTTTATTTAGGGATCCAAACTTAGCTAAATAAACCTCTCACCTGAGTGGGCAGGTGGGGATGTTTTGTTTTCCTCAGAGCCCTGGTGATACACTACCCAAAGCCCATCATCTTCTTCCTTCTTGATTATCACAGCAGAAAACCCTGGTTGGTGGGGAAGACACTTGTTAGTATGTTAATGTCAGTACAGTACGGGACTTTCGATTTTCAAAGCACTTCCCCTGCATCATCTAGTTGCAATCTTTACAAACAGCCCAACAAGGCAAGCGAGCATTATTACCCCCCACCCATTTAACAGATGGGAAGACTGAGGCTGGGATACAAGTGGCTTGCCTAAGGGCAGCTACTAAGTTGATGGCAGAGGTAAGATTTAAATCAGGATTTCCCCTAACAGCCACTACGCTGTGCAAGTTGTCCTAAGTGCAGAATGATATCCTGACCTCCAACAAAGGTGAAGGGAAGACCCCTTCACCTCTCCCACAAATCCCAGGGCATCTCATGAGTCAGATTACCCCATCCCTCACTCAAGATGAGGCAGAACATTATGAAAATATTAACCATTGGGAAACCAAAGAACCACAGAATCAGGGCAGCCATCCAAGGGCCTGAGAACCATCTTTGGTGGGGGGGGGAGCGTTGACCTTTGGGGAGGGTGGGGCCTGAAAGTGGTGGGTGGGGCCAAAGGCAAATGGGGATGGAGCAACACTCTTACCTTTCTGTTTTAGGCTACATTCCGGCCAAACAATACAGGTGAAACTCAGAAAATTAGAATATTGTCAAAAAGTGCATT
Organism: Zootoca vivipara; assembly: GCF_965207765.1. NCBI lineage: Eukaryota > Metazoa > Chordata > Lepidosauria > Squamata > Lacertidae > Zootoca > Zootoca vivipara. The sequence goes on along the minus strand of NC_142584.1, from coordinate 111,272,357 downwards.
TATTTCAGTAATGCAACTTAAAAGGTGAAACCAATATATGAGATAGACGCATGACATGCAAAGCAAGATATGTCAACCCTTTATTTGTTCTAATTGTAATTATTTGTCGTTAGGCGGGTCAATTATAAATGGAATGTAATTAATAAAACATAATAGCAATGTTTATTTTTGTATTATTGTAACTATTTGTTTTTATTACTGTGGAACTTCCAAAAGAAAGCATTTGTAAAAATTTAAAGAAAAATAAAAAAGAATAAGTTGCATTAGTGAAATAAATGCACTTTTCGGCGATATTCTAATTTCCCAAGTTTCACCTGTATTCCAAGGTCTCCACAGCTACCCACACACATCTCTCCATCCAGACTAACAAGAAGCATTATCCCCCACATTCCAGCCTGGCAAACGCACTGGAAGATAGACTTATGCGTGGCCGGAACGTGGCCTACTATACAACGATAACAGTCGCATCCACAGATCCGCCCACTTTCCCCTTTGTCCCTGCCCATCGCTGGCAGGTGGCCCTCGATGGCTTTCAATGAGGCAATGTGGCCCTCGGAGGTGGGGAAAGTTCCCTGCCCCTGAATTATGAAGGTAGGTTTAAGACTGCTCCTCACCCGAGGATACCGTTTCTCTATCCTGGAGAGGGGAATTCAGAGGTTTCGCTCCTTGTTCCAATTTCTCCGGAAGCCACAGCTCCTCTTCCTGTTCCACCTTTATGATCACATCAGGAAACTCTGAAAAAGAAATATTAAAAGGGAATGAGGCCGAGAAGGGGGAGGGAGCCGATCTTGGGGTTTCGCTCCAGGACAAATGGTTTCTTTTCAATTAGCTTTTTAAAGCTCTCTCACCCTCTCCACCGTCCAACGGGATCTCCCTTTCCTTTTTGGCAGGAAGATCCGGCACCCATGGGTCTTCTCTGGGGTCAAGCCGAGACAGCATGTCAGGTTCAGGAAGAGAAAAGGCTGAGGGGAAAGGAAAGAGGCAGAAGCAACATTTTTGTGTGTTTATAGCCATGTTAGCTCATATTCAGACTGTTGGTATTTGGAGAGGCACCACATACCCAGAATTCTGCTTTTGCACATTTTTAGCGGGTTTAAGGGTTCTGTCATCCTAGTGCAACAAATGCACTTTTAAAAAAAACAACAGACTTTTTGCAGGTTAAATAATAATAATTTATTACTTATACCCCGCCCATCTGACTGGGTTTCCCCAGCCACTCTGGGCGGCTTCCAACAGGAGAATAAAATAATCGATTAAAGATTAAAAGCCTCCCTAAACAGGGCTGCCTTCAGATGTCTTCTAAAAATCTGGTAGCTGTTTTTCTCTTTGACATCTGATGGGAGGGCGTTCCACAGGGTGGGCGCCACCTCCGAGAAGGCCCTCTGCCTGGTTCCCTGTAACTTGGCTTCTCGCAACGAGGGAACCACCAGAAGACCCTCGGAGCTGGATCTCAGTCTCAGAAAGTAGATGGGGGGAAAGCATTAATAATTAGCAGTGGTGAACAAACAATCAACAGGAAGATGTGCAAACGCTCCCCAAGCAAATCAGGATAAGTGCAGGGCAAATGCTCATTGTCATATCCTCCCTTTAAAAAAATAACAACTCAATAATGACCAGGCATAGTCTAACCTCCGTGTTACGTTTTGGGCAAGCAAATCAAGATGGAATTTCAGTTGTGGAGGGGGAAGGGGGGTTACTGGTTTGTTTTGTTCTTGTTTTTATTATGTATTTTGTGTTTTTTTTATCTTGTCTTTTTATGTTCTTGAAGCTACCAACATGAGTCTGACCAAACTGTGGGAGGCAGTGGAAGTCAGGAGTGCCTGGCATGCTCTGGTCCATGGGATCACAATGAGTCGGGCACAACTAAACGACAAAACAACAACATTTTTATGTTGTGAACTTCATCTATGGATGAAGGGCAGTATATATATATATATATATATATATATATATATATATATAATAGGAAGTTGGTCCCTTCCAGATGTTCTTGAACTTCCATACTTCAATAACAGCCTTGCTAGAACAGATCAACAGTCCTCACAGATGCCAAACGATGCCTCTTCTGATCATTGCACCTTTATTATTTCGTGCCACTGTTTATTTTCAACAAGAAGATAAGGAGAGCCTCCTGTCACCGTGTCCAACCAGATGCCTCGGGGATGGACGGACTGAAAAACAGTCCTTTCCTCCACCATCCTTGCGGTTTCCAGCAACTGATATTCCTCCTGGCTACCCCTGGAATGTAGGATGTTGAAGTGACCATACACTGAAGTTATCCCCCCCCCCAATAATTTCTTTAAACTTTATGTACTTGTTTTGGTTTCAGACTCCCGCCCAGATCAGTATATTATTAATATTTCCACCTCACCCTTCCTCCCCAAAGGAGGCAATCTTTCCCTTGCCCCACGCCTTTCACTTCACTATAACTGCCCCACAGTTTTACAAAAGCTCATACCTATGATAAACTTACGTGGTCTCTAAGGTGCTACTGGAAGGTATTTTTTTATTTTGTTTTGACCACAGTTTTAAGTCTTTCTCAGTCTTCTTGGCAACAGTTGCCCCGGGCTCTGCATGCTTTTCTTGACCCTCTTTCTACCTGGTCCAGGTACACCTGCCACATAGCTACAGAGAAGCCCAGGCTTAAATCTGACACACCCCAGGGCTCACTTCATGCACATTCATTCTATTATTATTATTATTATTATTATTAGCAACAACCCTGTAAGGTAGGCTGGTATTGTTTTCATCGTATGACTCGTTTACCCAATTTACATCCTGCTCAAAACAAGAGCAGCCAAGGCGGCTTTCTGAAAGCTAAAAAAGTAATAGGAATATGAATTAAAACCGGAAGCCACGTTTAAAGAGGACTGGAAAAAGTTTATTGAATATATGGTAAATAATTGTGTACAGCTGAAAACGCTGGCAGCATTAAGGATAAATTTAACAGTGTAAAAAAGTTTTGATGGATGTAATAATGGAATACAGAATGGTTTAGTTCATGTAAAACATGCAAGGGTTTATATTATGCAAAATGAACCATGGAAAGAGAAGGAGGGAAGTCATTGACCCTGAGACCCCCAGGTATAGGGTGGTATAATAATAATAAAAACAACAGAGACTAAAGCTGTCAGGCAGAAAGGAAGTCGTTTTCCCGAAAGCAGGGTTAGGGGCAAGCAGTATATGCAAAAACTGACAAAATGATGAACAAATAAACAAGCAAACAAGTAAATAAATAAATAAATACCGGTATTTATTTGGGGACTGTGATTTTTGGAGCACTACCATACTTCTGATGTTCTCGGTGCAAATATACACACCGCTTTTGTTTCCAGTTTCACCGCATTTAGACGCGAGGCACTATCCTCCCGCTGCTCCTGCATCCCGATTTCTTTGTCTAAACGTAATAGGGTTGGTGGTGAAGGAGTGCGGGGCTCAGGGGCCTTTGCGCGGATGCGCTGCAAAAGGAAGATCCTCTGATTTGGGGGAGAGGTTTGCTTTCCGCCGCCCCCCAACTCCTCTCTCCTGCCTCTTCTTCTCTCCCCCTCCTTTCCCCTTAAAACGCAGGTTCCCCCCTCTTCGCTTTCACTCACCCGCTCCTCCTTGCAGCCTTTGCATTGCAGCCTCTGCAAATCTTGCAAACCCCCAAATTTCTGCAAGACGGTGTTAAATCCCCCAAAATCCAGAAAGGGGCGGGGGAGGGGGGAACACACAGGAAGGAGGTTCGCTTTTTTTTTTTTTGCACTTCCCCATCTCTCATATCTTAATCTGATCCTCTCTAGGAATAGGCGCTCTCTCCGCTTAACCCCTTGAGTCTATGAGGAGGGAACGGAGAGCAGCTGTCCGCAGAAACGCCGCGTCCAAGCAAGTCCAGCCGATTGCATCTCCGCCGAGCGCTGGGTTCGAATCCCGAGCGCCGCAAACACTCTTGCGGTTGCGTAATCATGCGAAGAAGAAAGGAAAGGGGCGGGGAAAACCTGTGCATAATTTAAAATTCAAAGCAACTTTCTTCACAGATACGAAACGCCAACCACGAAGGGACTCGAACTCTCAATGCAGGGTTTTTTCAACTATCTGAGCTACCTCCAGATATATTTTTTACTTTGCTTATAGGGTGGCTGGCTGCACCTCAAAGCACTGCACTTTGTTAAGGCCTTCTGGGAATTTTAGCTCCTGGGGGCGGGGGACACTAAAGTTCCCAGAATTTTGGGAGGGAAACTACACATGTTGAGTTTTAGTGCTCACAGCCTTAATGGTGTTTTGCTGCAGCACAGGACAGATGTTGTGTCCCTCCAGATGTTGCAGGACTCCAGCTGCCACCAGCCCCAGCCAGAACGACCAATCATAAGAGATGCTGGGAGTTGTAGTTCAACACGGCCACAGGTTCCCCATTCCTGCTATAGCATAAAACACAATTACCCCTCTGGAATTCTCCCCACCCCAATATCCCTCACATACTTTCCCCCGCATGTTTCTCCCTCGCTTGCCCTCACCTCCTTGCTTTAGCACAACCTCCGTCAACCTGGTGCTCTCCAGATATTTTGGACTACAATTCCTGTTTGGAGGCAGCTGGAGTCTGAAACATCTGCAGGGCTCCAGATTGGCAAAGACAGCAGCTCCTATGTAGACTCATAGAACTGTAGAGTTTGAAAGGACCCCAAGGGCCATCTAGCCCAACCCCCCGCAATCTCCAGTTTGAAGATGGCTACCATATCTCTGCTCAGTCTGCTCTTCCCCAGGCTAAACATACCCAGCTCCTTCAAGCGCTCTTTATAAGGCTGGGTTTCCAGACCCTTGATCATTTTGGTTGCCCTCCTCTGCACATGTTCCAGCTTAACATCCTTCTGAAATTGTGGTGCCCAGATTCCCAGTGTGACTTCACAAGCAAACACTTCCCCCAAGGAACTCTGGGAATTGTAGCTCTCAGTTTTAACCACTGTTCATATTTTATTGAACCATTTTTAGGGTTGCCATATGTCCCAGTAGTGATGTATGGAAGTGAGAGCTGAACCATCAAGAAGGCTGATCGCCGAAGAATTGATGCTTTTGAATTATGGTGCTGGAGGAGACTCTTGAGAGTCCCATGGACTGCAAGAAGATCAAACCTATCCATTCTGAAGGAAATCAGCCCTGAGTGCTCACTGGAAGGACAGATCCTGAAGCTTGAGGCTCCAATACTCTGGCCACCTCATGAGAAGAGAAGACTCCCTGGAAAAGACCCTGATGTTGGGAAAGATGGAGGGCACAAGGAGAAGGGGACGATAGAGGACGAGATGGTTGGACAGTGTTCTCGAAGCTACGGAATGGTGGAAACTGTAGCACAGAGATCTGGAGGTTCAATTATTATTATTATTATTATTATTATTATTATTTTATTATTATTATTATTTATACCCCGCCCACTCTGAGCGGCTTCCAACAAAAGATTAAAAATACATTAAGACATCAGTTATTAAAAACTTCCATAAATAGGGCTGCCTTCAGATGTCTTCTTAACATGAGATAGTTGTTCAGTGGTTTTCCACCGCTGGGTCTCTGCCTTTTTAAGGTCAGAGCAAGTGGCTGGGGCAACCCAGTCATCACTGATGATGATGATGATGATGATGATGATAATGATGATGATGATGAAATTCCCCTGAGCAGCAGGGCTTGACTAAGGAGGCGCACATGCCGCAAATCACCCCCACTGTGACTGCCCTATTCAAATTACTGGACAGCAATTATTTCCAAAATTGCATTTCCCCATGCAAATTAGTATTTGGGAATCTGTGCCCTCTATTGTCCTTCTCTTTCCTCCCGGGGGGGTGGGGGCGGCTGGGTGCTGAATTTCCTCTTTGACGATGCACAAATGCGGCCACCTTCCACCCCCCCTCCCCTGAACGCAGCATCACAAAAGGCACGTGTGGGCAAAGTAAGGGCACAAGAGGCTCTTCGGCGGCTGCGAGCGCGCATGCTCGTGCCAGGAGCGTGAGACACGTCCCTGTATCATAATAAGAGCCAGGAAATTTTTCTCTCTCCTCTCTCTCCCTCCCCTCCCCTCTTGATTTGCAGTTTATTCACTCCATCTGGCCTGTCTTCTTCGTCTCGTCTCTGTGACCTCTCCAAAAGGGGACCCGTTTGGCTTGAGCTTCCCGAAATAGCGCCGCAAACACCGCGATGTAAGGTACAGACTCCGCAAGCAAAAGCCCATTTTGCACCCAGCTCTCAGCTGCCTGGGAAACACGGGGGCGCATCAATTGAACAAGCTCCTTTCTGGACGGCGGCAGTAAAACCCTCCCTATAGAGAAATTTGGAAAGGACCAGGACAAAATGTGTATCTTAGGAGCCAGGGGGGGGGGGGAGGCGAGCCGTTCACATTCCTAGGGACTAGCGGCTGGGCTTCAAGTTCATCCCATTTCAGTATCACCTTTTCTTTCTCTTGTCTGGCATTCCTCCCCCCCCACAAACATTGCTTGTTTCCCCAGCTAGATTTGGGGGACAGAGGAAACGAGACCTCTCCAATTCTCCAGCGCAAGGGGTACGATCTCTGACACCTCGAGTTTTAAAACTATTCCTTCCTTATGCTCCTGCACAATGTAGTTCTCCTTTGGGTAGATCCTTTGGTCCCTAAAGGGGAATTGGACTGCATTTCCCATCAGGCCTCTCTCTCTCTCTCTCTCTCTCTCTCTCTCTCTCTCTCTCTCTCTCTCTCTCTCTCTCTCTCTCTCTCTCTCTCTCTCTCTCCCCCCCTCTCTCTCTCTCTCTCTCTCTCTCCAACCCCCCCACCCCGTCCGCTCTGGTGCGGCAGGATTGTTGTAGGAATTTGCAAAGTTCGTTTGTAACTTACCCCATCGTTCTGATTGGAGGAGCCAGAAGTCCCCGCCTCTTTAGGTGTGCAACGTCTATATATTGAAAGTTGTGGTGTCTGAAGGAAGCCCCGAAATCCGAACGAGCACCCAAATTCTCTCTTGTTAGGACAATCAGAGCTTTTTAAGCTGAGATCTTCCCCAGTTTGCATCTGCATGCTGGAATTGCTTTTAATATGTTTTTATTGTTTTATCGTTTGTTTGCCACCCTGGGCTCATCAGGGAGGAAGGGTGGTATACAGTATATACAGGTTTAAATTTGATAAATCGTAGAAGTGGTGGAGTCAGTTGTGTAGGGTAGGGGGTTTCTGCAGTCTTTCACTGCATTAGTACGTAGAGACTAATGGCTGTCTGGTGAACCACAGAGCATCTATCTCCCTGTGCTCCTTGTGGCATCTATGATTCTATTATATACCCAGGAAGGACAGGAAAAGACTGAATCATAGAACTGTAGAGATGGAAGGGCCCCATCACCCAGGCCTAGCTAGGTGGGTAAAAAAAGGAAACACAACCTTGTATAAGGCAGGCTTCCTATCTTCCAGCTGATTTTTAAATAATGAGGCACAGAGATTAAGTTTCCTTTGAATCTCCTCCCCCAAACGATGCTTCATTTTGCATTATGGTGAGAGCAGCCCAGACTCCTGGACTTCAATAAATCATGAAAAGTCTCAGTGGGAGGTTCTCAGATGTGCACAAACCATTGGGCCATTACCATATATTGGAGGAAAAACAGCTTTTTAAGAGTGTTCTCGAAGCTACGAACATGAGTTTGACCAAACTGCGGGAGGCAGTGCAAGACAGGAGTGCCTGGCGTGCTATGGTCCATGGGGTAACGAAGAGTCGGACACGACTAAACGACTAAACAACAACAACTACTGCTTGATATTTTAAATAAAAAATTCCTTCCAGTAGCACCTTAGAGACCAACTAAGTTTGTCATAGGTATGAGCTTTCATGTACGTGCACACTCCTTCAGATGATATTTTAAGTACAGTAAGCCTGCAATTTACGTTACGTTTCAGGGATCGGGCTTGGGGATTTCAAGCACATAAAACAGGGTCCAATCTTCTGGGTCAGGAAAAGCAAGGGCAAAAAGCTAAGTCCTTGCAATATATCCCAAATAACTGTTAATTATTTAACTCTATAAGTTTGCATGCATTTGATTACACCACACCATAACCTGCTTCACAAATTATGGCTTCCTGTAAACTAGAAAGCGTGGTGTTCATTTTTTAGTGAAGTGAGGTAGGAAATTTTAACAGAATCATAGAATTGTAGACTTGGAAGGGACCTCGAGAGTCATCTTAGTCCTTATTATAGTTGTTGGATGAGCACTTTTAGCGTGTGTTTTTTTTAATTGCATTTTTCCTGTGTAAATTTTTTTTTTAATCAATGCTCAATTTGTTCTGTATTTTGTAGATCTGTGAGTCACTTTGAGCCATCTTGTGGAAAGTGATCAATAAATATTATTAATAATAATAATAATAATAATAATAATAATAAAATGAGCTAAGGGAATGCTTCTGAGATCTTTTCACACTAGGGAATGTACAGGTCATGTTTGTGTTTCCCATATGTATCTGGCTGGCCCCTGTGGAACAGAACACAGGACTGGGACTCTCCTTGTGCAATGGTGCAGCTGTCCCCTATTCTTTGCTCCTACAATCTGGTAATTCGGAGATATACTGTCACCAGCCCTGGAGGCTCCATTTGGCGTCTTCTAGTAGCACTGAGCCTCTTGGGCTTGCTGATCAGAAGGTCGGCGGTTCGAATCCCCATGACAGGGTGAGCTCCCGTTGCTCGGTCCCAGGTCCTGCCAACCTAGCAGTTCGAAAACACCAAAGTACAAGTAGATAAATAGGTACTGCTCCGGCGGGAAGGTAAACAGTGTTTCTGTGCGCTGCTCTGGTTTCGGTGTTCTGTTGCGCCAGAAGCGGCTTAGTCATGCTGGCCAAGTGACCCGGAAAAACTGTCTGTGGACAAACGCCAGCTCCCCTGGGCCTGTAAAGCGAGATGAGCGCCGCAACCCCAGAGTCGTCTACAACTGGACTTAACTGTCAGGGGTCCTTTACCTTTACCTTTAATAGCTGCTGACAGACCTGGCCTCCAGCCTTTCAAACATTTCCTGGTCGCGTTGATAAGGCAATGCCTCCTTTCTCGTTCTGAACTTGGCTGAGAGTCTGCTGCAGTTTTGCGCATCAGCTTCGATTTCTCACCCGCAACACCATCTGCTCCTGTTAGGCTGCCGTCCTAGATGCAGACAAGGGTTGCGCTGGTCGGTTGAGAAGGCGGTGGGTTGTTGGGGGAGAAGTCTTTGGGGCCGCCACAAATCACGCTTCTTGGCTGTTGGATCGATGACCAGATGGTCCCCAACTCCTGCCTTGGGACCGAGGAGAGGGGAGGAGTTTGCCCTCCGGAATCCTTTCTGCTCAGTCTGGCAGGGTTGAGCAGAGCAAAGAGACAACAGATCCCCGGGAGGGAAAAGAAACCCCTCGATTCCCGAACTTATTTTGCATCCAGAGGCGCTCTCTCTCCAAGACGCAGCGAGTGGATCTGGGCTGGATCAGTACTTTAGATGTGGGTGAGAAAGAAAGAAAGAAAGACGAAGGAAGAGGAGGAGTTTGTTTTGTTTTGCCGTGGGAACAGAGGGTGCCAGCATGGAGTAAGGCAGCGAGAAGGGACTTGGGGAGGTGGGCAGGGAAATGGGAGAGCGGGGGCCTCGGCCTTCCTATTCCCAGCGACTCCATTGCGCCCGAGACAGGACGCTCTTTCCGGCGCTGGGCAGGGTCTCCAAAGAGACCACGTGCAACCCAGCAAGCGGGGCGCGTTTAGGGTGATGCTGCCTCGCTCTCTGCCTTTCTTTGGCTGCGAACCCATTTAAAGCACACACACCCCAAGAATCCTGAGAGGTGTCCCTCACAAAGCTACAGTTCCCAGCATCTCGGTCAACTACAGCTTCCAGGGTTCTTTTGTTTGTTTGGTGGGTGGCATGCGCTTTAAACGGACAGTCTTTGTGGGTCAAGGCGGAAGAGGGCAGCGGATGGATGGATAGCTGGGCGGTCCTTGTTGGGAATGTTTGGACCTGCATTGGGGGAGGGGCTTTTGAAATAGGAGAGATGATCTCGAAGTGGGATGTGAGCTGTTTGTTGTTTTTGTTTAATAATGGGGAGACCTCCGTACGCCTTACATGGGGTCACTAAATTCTACAGGAGAGTCTCCACTGGAAGTTCTTAAAATATCAGAAGCAACTGGGAGCAGGGTTCCCACTGTGACTGCTTCTGTTTTTGGGGAACACCCCTGTCTGAAGATGACAGGTGCCAACTATTTGTAGCTTCTGGAAACAATCGGAGACATTTTTGTCTCAACAAGCTTTCGCAGCTAGATATAGATATATATGGTCTCTGCCTTGGGTGCTTATTTGTCTTCTTTTTAAACCTATTTTAGGTTGCTTTAATTAAATGCTTGTAAATTGCCTTAATATTTATGCAAAAGGCAATTCATGCAGTAATAAAAAATGTATTTTATTAACTGAGGTGATATAGGCATCCCATAACATAAGCTCACGAACCAAATCCAGCTATTAAAATACTATGTACTGTATAAAATGCTGAAGGGTATTACAGACTAAAGGCACAATTAAAATACAGATTTATATATTTTTTGATGCTAAGTCAGGGGTGGGAAAGCTATAGCCGTTGGCACATTTTTGACTAATGCTCACCATCCCTCACCATTGACGGGGCTTATTTCAATAAATGAACTCATAGCCCATGGTGACTGCAGCTTGTACTGTATTTAGCTCTGTGGCTGTTGTTTTCCTTAGTTGGGTTTTATCTGATCTTGGGGATTTGAGTTGCACCATGCCAATACTGGTCATTGATGGAAATAAAGAGAGTGATTGATTGCACTATGCCTGCAGTTTAAGCATTATCTTGTAAGCAAATAAGGTGGTGGCCAGCTAAAATGCCCCACAGCAAAAGGATTTCTGCTTGTACAAGGGGATTCCCCCCTCATTCTTCACCCTCCCCAAATTTGCTCTGGAGGGTTGGGGGGGAACCCCTTAACAGGTTTAAGGAGGAGGGGAGGGGAGTCCTGTTGCACAAGCAAAACCCCTTGTGCTGACAGGCTTACTTAGCGCTAAGTCTCATACAACCCATGGCAAACGCATTCTCCAAATGTGGATCCTTATGTAGCCAAAACAGCAGCATCCACACTCAAGGGGGAGGTTTTCGGCCAACTTGGGTGAACACCAAGGTTTTCAGAAGCACAAAAGAAATTTTACGAGGCGGGAACTTGGAGAGAGGGACTTGCTGGGATCTAAGAACTGAGTCATTTTTTTCTGCCCAGTATTTCATGGACAGAGTTTGCTACTAAAATAACGGGAGGGAGAATCACTCCTTGAGTTTGTAGTTCTCAAATTAATGCCCTTAAATTATGTCATGAAAGGAACACAGGAAGCTGCCTCAAGAGAAGATAGTTTGTGCACCCATCTGCATATTGCTTTCGCTGCCAGTGATCATATAGGGTTGTGGGTCACTATGTCTTTCCTTCAAAATATTTTTAGCAGATCACAGACATAATGTCAGTGTTTCTGTTTTAATGTTTTGCTAATTTTTTTATTGTATTTTGATATTGGGTATTGATTTTTTTGCTTGTGCTCATTTGTGTAAACTGCTAGGGGTTTTTGTTGCATTAAGTGTTATATAAGTTATTAAAATGAAATGAAATTAAGGCCCTCCCACAAACACCTCAATGACGACTTGGCGAGTTCCATGGAATGCTGACTGTTGCTGGGAATGGGAATGGCAACTTGGCTAGAACCTTGAACAGGAGCACTCCACATTGCCAAATTGTTGCTTTTTACTTTGATAATCTCATTTGTCTCCAGCCATAGTAGATTTTCCAAAGATACAAAAATACATAGAGCTCAGATGTGATCCTGAACCATTTTCATTAGATTCCTATGAACGTGTTAGCCCCATGGCTGCTTGCTTTCTGCACTGCACATTTTGCACCTGGCTTTTCACTACTCGTCACCAAGTGAAGATGCCTGGGTGCCAGGATGGCACCTGACATCTCCACCATCTAGGGATCCTTGGATCTGAGCTGTTTTCACACACTAATACCCCCACCCTGTAGAATTCTATCAGTTATATTTTATCTGCACAAGCAGAATGGATTTCTGGAACCAAATTGCTTTTTCTGTGCAGCCTTAGCAAGAGCAGACACCAATAAGAAAAAAAGGTCGGAATAGGCCAATATATATGTGGACTGTCCCTGGATCAAGAGGCTTTTCTTTCTTTTTTTAAATAATTTTTATTGGTTTTACAAGATAAACATAAGAGACACAAATCATATTCGTTCCACCCTCTTCCACACACCCCCACGAGTCCCCTCCTGCCACGAGATGGTCCCGGGCCGGGCGGATAGTTGAAGGTGGTCCATTTTTATACTTGGGGTTTATCCCCCTCCCCCCCTTCCCTCCCCCAGAGTCCTCTTCTGCCACCAGTGGGCTCCGGGTTACGAGACAAGACAGAGAAGAGTATCCACCCCACTATCTATCCATACATCTCTACTAGGAAAAAAGAAAAAAAGCCCCCCCATCCCTCCCTCTCTTGCCCTGAAAAAAATCCCCACCCCCCCACAAAAAAGAGAAAAATGAAAAGAAAAGAAAAGAAAAAAGATATATATATATATATATATATATATATATATATATATATATATATTCGTTCTTCATTCACATTTTTTATATTGGCTTCCCCTACCTCCCCCCTTCCAGATTTGCATTTTAAGATCTCAATAAAGCAGTTTTCTATTCATAATCCCTATTCTATTTCCCAACTTCCCACTCTTATTTTTTGCTTATTGTCCATTTTTCCCCCGAATTCTCTTTTAATATTATTTCATCCCCCCACCCCACCCCCAGGACCCATCCTGCCACGATGGGTCCCTGGGGGCAAGGGAGGTTCCGAAACAATTCTTTTTCGAATTGCGCTCCCTCCCCCCCACCCCACCCCAGTGACCCCCCCTGCCACCAGGAGTCCCCCGAAGGCCAGGGAGAAATGGGGGGGCGAAGAGCCCAACCGACCCTTCTAATATTCACCCCTCAACAATTATTTTCCTAATATTCTTGATTGATTATTTCTCCTAACTTCCCATAAAATTAACCGTCTTTTCATCCGTTGCCACAATTTCTTCCAGGTACCTCCGTACCTCTAATTTCTTTTTATCTTCCCAATTTTTGATTTTTCCATTTACTCTCAATTGTGTTTTTTTTCCTCCCCCCTCCCCGTCCCAGCCAGTCCCTTCCATTCCAGCAAGGTCCGAAGTCCACAATCCAGTTTTCCCATCCTTTTATCCGTCCTGGTAACAAAGAAAATCTTTCCTACTTCATCCCACCCCCTTTCTGAAATGTTTTACCACCCGAACAGCTCTATTCCCCTGGATTTCTCCCTTTCTTTGGACACTTGTTACTTTGTAAATGTTCTGGGATCCAAAAAAGTTCTGGTTTTTCCCCAATGTAGGAACTCTAAACCCAAACCAATCTTGTTGGACATTTTCCTGCTTTCCCTCCTGGTAGCGTTTTTCTTGTTTTGAGTTCTCAACGACCTTTAGTTCAGTTTCCTTGATATCTTCCTCTGGCTTTTCCGACTTAACTCTACTGTCCTCAGACTGTAAAAAGTCACTGTCGTTCAGATCATTGGCATCAATGTCTTCTTCTAATGTTGAATTGTTGGTGATGTTGTCCTCCGCTTGTTCTCCTTCTCGCTGTTGTAATATATCATGGCACACTCTCAATTCCCAGAGCAGTTCCAAAACTTTCTGTTGAAATCCAGGTGCATAAACTTTTGTTGACATTTCTAAACCGTTCAAGGTCAACACTTGCCTGGGAAAACGGAAGTGGTTGCTACATGTTCCTCCGTCGACATTTGACACAAACTGGCTGCATTGTTTCTTCTTAAACCGTTACAGTCACCTCTAAAAGCTTTTTAAAACAGTGTAACTCCACAAAGTCCATTCAGTCTTTTCCTTTTTATTCCTTCTTCCCAATCCCTTTAGCTCACTGGTCTGTCAGGACCGCCGCAAGAGGCTTTTCTAAGTTCTCAAAGCTGAAGAGCCCTAGGTCAAGGTTGTCATCTGAACTAGCCAGACGTTTAACTGGGAATCAATCACAATCCATCCGTCATTTGGAAAATAAGACTTTAGCGCCGTCTTGCCCCAAAATGGCAACTAGACATTCCGTTTTGGCGACTGCAACCTTGGTTTCAGGAGCCATTTGGCGCCTAGCTTATATATGAGTTTCTAACCCTGTGTAAGCGTGCTTGGTGTGAGCTAGGCTGGAGTTTAGCCCTACAAGCATATCTGGTTGAAAATCAGGCGTTGCACAAAGCCTCACTGGACAGTAATGTTGTCTTTCAGGTGCCAGTGAATTTCGCCAGCGATCAAGGGACACTGCTGGATCCAGATCAAAGAATCCTGCACAACAGCATCATGCCGGAGAGTGCTGGGAATGTGGCCTTTCTGGGTAAAGAGCCCTTCATCCTTTCTCAGTAGATATCTGGGTCGTCTTAGATGTATAATTGCTTCTGTTTGCAACATTCAGTGGTGTGTGTGTTGACGCTTAGGGCAGCCAATATGGCACTGCCAGCAAACAAGAAGGAGCTGTCGGCAGGCTCAGGGGACCCCCCCCCAAGACTTGCAGAGAAAAAGGCACTGGGGGTAGGTAAACTGAGGAGGGGACCCCAAAACAACCCAATGAGAATGCTTATCGTTTTGAGGTGGGGATGGGGACATCTCAGGAGTGGGCGGGACCAGAGGCAATGTTGGACACAGCAATAGATGTAAAATTTGCCTTTGTGCCATAGGCACAAAGTCCCACATCCCACCCTTGTCTTCTAGCCAGGCAGGCAAGAGGCATTATCAGAGTTTAAGGACACAAAATGCTTGATGAGTGTTTGAAGGGAGGGGAAGTTGCTGGAGAGGGTCCTGAGGGCCAGATAGAAAGGCTTGGAGGGCCACATCTGATCTCCGGAGGCCCAGGGTTCCCCATCCCCGCGATACATCTTGTCTTCTGTAATCATAGGAACACAGGTGTCAAAAGTCACCTTTCTAGATTTATTTTATATTTTCATAACGATGTTCCAGCCTTGTTCTCTCATAAGAGAGTATAAAACTGGTTAGGTACTTGGTCAATGTGCAGCTACAATGTGGTCCAAAGCACCTGTGTTATCAGAGAAGTATCCATGGGGCATTTCATGCCTCTTACTTAGAACCCAGCGCATGAAATGTACCTTGTGGTAGTAGCTAGCATTCCTTGGAAAGCAAGCCAGGACAGTTTATGAACAGAAGGTGCTAAACAACCTCGCTAGGAGTTGCCTGGGTGACTCAGAAAGGGATCTGTGCCATCCTATGTGTATTTACTTGGATGTAACTCCCACTGAGTTTACTGAGGCTTACTCTCACCGTAGTTTGGGGTGTGTGTGATTGCAGCCTTATTGCGGCATGAGATTTCGTAAGCCACAGCTGTATTCTCCCAACTCATTTCTGTCGTCCTTTTACAGTAATTCAATTTTTATTGGCTTCCTACTACAAAAGCAATTATAAAACATTTGCGAAACATTGTGCTATCTTTAAGCAAAGTGCAATTTTTTAAAAAAGAGAATAACCGGATCTCGGGAAGGTATAATATAAATGGTGTATTTTTGTCAGCACATAATAATAGCATAGACAGGTTGGACCAGGCAAATAGTTTTAAGTTTTTTGCCAATAGCTGAGATACATTTGTTTACTTTTGGAGACATTCCACTAGTTATAAACCATTCAGTCACTCCCCCCCCCCCAATCTCCTGACTAATTTCTGGACACTGAGGTCCAGCTCCGGGGGCTTTCTGGCAGTTCCCTCCCTGCGAGAAGTGAAGCTACAGGGAACCAGACAGAGGGCCTTCTTGGTGGTGGCACCCTCCCAGTGGAACACCCTCCTAGCAGATGTCAAGGAAATAAGCAACTCTCAGACTTTTTGAAGACATCTGACTTAGGGAAGTTTTTAATGTTTGATGTTTTATTGTGTGTTTTTAGTATTCTGTTGGGAGCCGCCCAGAGTGGCTGGGGAAACCCAGTCAGGTGGGTGGGGTATAAATATTATTATTTATTTATTTTATTAGTAATTAATTAGCATCAGGTCATGATTATCTGTTTCTTCTAACAGGTGATGGGCAGGACATGCAGATGCAAAGTTCTGAGCAAGAAAAACAAACAGGGTCATCACCGGGATTAGCAGGAGAAGCAGTTTCCCAGTGCCTTGAGAGAAGAGAGACTGTGCTAAATCATCACAGGGCTGAGAAGGAGCTGGACCACCACCTATCAAAGAGAAGGGCTAGCGCCATTCCTAATGGGGGTGGCTCCCAGGATCTTTGCAAAGGCCCAGCACGAAAGCGAATCCGCAAAACTCAGGGCCCAAGGACGTGCAATGAGTGTGGGAAGACCTTCGCTCAGGCCTCGAACCTTCTGGCACATAAAAGAATCCACACAGGCGAGAAGCCATATAAATGTGTGCACTGCGGGAAAAGCTTCACCGAACGGTCCAATCGTAACAGGCATCAGAGGACCCATTCCGGAGAGAAACCGTATCAGTGTGTCGACTGCGGGAAAAGTTTTAGCTTCCGATCGGACCTTATTAGACACGGGATTACCCATACAGGAGAGAGACCATATAAATGTTCGGACTGTGGGAAAAGCTTCAGTCACGCCTCCACTCTGATTAGACATGAGAATATCCATACAGGAGAAAAGCCCTATTCCTGTACAGACTGTGGGAAAAGCTTCACGCAGAGTTCATCCCTTCTAGCACATAAGAGGCTCCATACAGGAGAGACGCCTTTCCTGTGCCCCATTTGCGGGGAGAGCTTTAACTGGAAGTCGCACCTTGTCACACATAAGAGAACCCACACAGGGGAGAGACCCTACAAGTGCGCAAAGTGTGGGAAAAGCTTCATCGAGAAGTCGAAACTGAATCGACACCAGAGAACCCACCTGGAAAAAGAACTTTACGAATGCGCAGAGTGTGGGAGGATTTTTAGCATCCGGTCCAACCTCCTTCGGCACGAGACCGCCCACAGAGGAGAGAAATCGTTTACGTGCTTCAGCTGTGGGAAAAGCTTCAACCAGTCGTCAAAGCTGATGAGGCACGAGAGGATCCACACAGGAGAGAAACCCTACTCCTGCGCCGACTGTGGGAAAAGTTTTAGCCAGACCTCCGAGCTCCTCCGACACGAGAGAATCCACACGGGGGAGAAGCCATATAAATGCGCCATCTGTGGGAAGTGCTTCAACCGGAGGTCACACCTGAACACCCATATGGCAACCCACATCGGAGGCCGACCTTACAAATGGCCAGACAGCAGAGCGAGCTATGAAAACGGTTCCCTCCTTGCTGGAACCGTGAATCCGCCCGAGCAGTTCTTTGCAGAGAACCAGCCCTACAAAGGCTTAGAGGGTGAGAAGGACTACGGTCGTGGCTCCCTCCTCATTGCAGGCATGAATTCGCACGGGCAAGCACATCTAGGGGGCCAGCTGTATGAATGGCCAAACACGGAGACCAGCTACAGTCATTGCTCCCTTCTCATGACTAGCGTCAATCCACAAGAAGGAATCCATGTGCAGGAACAGACCCACAGATGCGTGGACAATGACACGAGCTGCAGCCGTGGTAGCCCGTTTTATCTAACCGGCGCAAATGCCCACGAGGGGATCGTTGCGGGAGGTACAGCATACAAATGTCGAAGTGGCAACGATGAAAGCCACAAGGGTCCCTCCCTCCTTACAACGGACGTGGGCAACCGGAGAGAAGAGAAGGTGTTTAAGTGTTCCGAGTGCGGGAAGTGCTTTAACTGGAGATCGCACTTTGTTAGGCACAAGAGGATCCATACAGGAGAAAAACCGTACTGCTGTCCGGACTGTGGGAAAAGCTTCAATCGGAGGTCGCACCTTGTCAGGCATGGGAGGACTCACGCAGGACTGAGGCCGTACGCTCAGGCTGAGGAGGAAACTTTGGTTCAGAATCTGGTCATCTCGAACCCAAGTGAATCTGTGCCCGAGGGAAACTGTATAGACACACAGCCTTCTCACACTGTATTACAGACCGGCGAAGTCATGCAGGAGACAAACCTTATGAATATTCTGTGACATACCTTATGGCACAGTAAAGAACCCAGATGGGGAGGGAACCTATGGCGGGGAACTTCCCATTGTGCATCATTTCTTGCTAGACACACGATACACGCACAGGGGAAACTATGGCTTAATGTACACCAAGGGTGGAAGAGATGGTTAAGGTGTTCTTAGACTGCTAGTACCTAAGTTGCCCATGAGAGGACCATATGATTGTTTGAGCATCTGGCTATGTGATTGACTCCAGCTTCCCAGCACATGCACACCCTATGCAAATGTGGCACTATACTCCACAAGCATGTGTGATCTTTGCGTATAGGGTTATTGCCAATGCGACTCCTGCTCAGAGTAGACCTAGTGGAATTAAGACACCTAAGATAGGACTGTCCATTAGTTTCAATAGGTCTGTGTCAAGTAGGACTGGCATTGATTACAACCCATAATAATATACCTCCTGTGTTAAAAGCCTTTCTGTGTACCAAGCGGATAATGTGTGAACTGACCTGTGCAGTTCAGGGATAGAGAATCTGCAGCCTTCTGAATGTTCAGTTATATTCACAAACATTCTTATAAATCAGGGGTCAGCAAACTTTTTCAGCAGGGGGCCGGTCCACTATCCCTCAGACCTTGTGGGGGGCCAGACTATTTTTTTGGGGGGGGGGAATGAACAAATTCCTATGCCCCACAAATAACCCAGAGGTGCATTTTAAATAAAAGGACACATTCTACTCATGTAAAAACACCAGGCAAGCCTCACAAATAACCTAGAGATGCATTTTAAATTAAAGGACACATTCTACTCATGTAAAAACATGCTGATTCTTGGACTGTCCGCAGGACCCCTGTTATAAATCATTTCACTTTTATTTACATAAATCCCTTTGCATTAGGCACATTCACACACACATTACATTGAATCACTAACAGGACAGTTGCTAAACTGTTTCTCCCCACCACCACCTCAGACAGGTAAGTATATTGTGAAATGAGGAATAATGGGTATGGAAGATGGTATTTTTATGCACATTTTCCTCTATTATTATTATTATTGCAATATTCCTGCTCGCTCTGCCAAGGACATCAAGACGCTGCTTGTAATTCGCTTCTTTTGTAGTGTTATGATTTTCTGCATTCCTTTCTAAACCTGCCTCTAGAATTATATTGAAATATATTGTCTTCCAAGAAAGCAATTCTTTCACCACACAAGTCTGGACTCTGTGGGTTGATTTGTAATACAGGGTACTAAAGAGGGGTTTGGTTTTTTTCCCCTCCTGACAATTTTTATTAAACTTGTTTTAGATGAATATTTTAGATTTGTCCTGTGTATTTCTACAAAAGCATTACTTTTATATATCACCATAAATTTATCAAAGCGCTTCACATTCAAGTAGGTCAGGACCAGTAGTTAGCATACCTATAAACATGTACACAGTGAAACCTCTCTCCTTTCAACTACTTTTTTTTTAAGAACACTACAATGTTTTTGTACATTCCCTGCTTTTGTCTTCACAGCTGCCCTGAGAGGTAGGCCACATTTAGAGGACATGACTGGCTTGAGGTTGAATCCTCAACCTGAAGTACTGTTTTGGGGGGATGGGGTGGTGGGCAGGTGTGGAGGACTCCCTGGTCCTGAATGGAGTAACTGTGCCCCAAAAGGACCAGGTGTGCAGCCTGGGAGTCAATTTGGACTCCCAGCTGTCCATGGAGGTGCAGGTCAATTCTGTGTCCAGGGCAGCTGTCTACCAGCTCCATCTGGTACGCAGGCTGAGACCCTACCTGCCCGCAGACTGTCTCACAAGAATGGTGCATGCTCTAGTTCTCTTCCGCTTGGACTGCTTCAATGTGCTCTACGTGGGGCTACCTTTGAAGGTGACCAGGAAACTACAACTAGACTGGTGAATGGGAGTGGCCACTGAGGCCATATAACACCGGTCCTACATTGGCTCCAAGTACGTTTCCGAGGACAATTCAAAGTGTTGTTGCTGTCCTTTAAACCCTAAACGGCCTCGGCCTAGTATACCTGAAGGAGCATCTCCACCCCCATCGTTCAGCCCAGACACTGAGGTCCAGCTCCGAGGGCCTTCTGGTGGTTCCCTCACTGCAAGAAGTGAAGTTACAGGGCCTTCTCGATAGTGGCACCCACCCTGTGGAACGCCCTCCTATCAGATGTCAAAGAAATAAGCAACTATGGGACTTTTAGAAGACATCTGTTTAGGGAAGTTTTTAATGTTTGATGTTCTATTGTGTTTTTAATATTCTGTCGGGAGCTGCACAGAATGGCTGGGGAAACCCAGCCAGAAGGGCGGGGTATAAACAATAAATTATTACAATGCTACTGGAAGGATTTTTTTTTAATTTTAGTTTTTATTACAATATTATTATTATTTTAAGAGCAGCCAGCAAACTTTGTGGCAGAGCAACGATTTGAACCAGGGCTCACCCCAATACCCCGTCTGCTCTATATTATTATTATTATTATTATTAAGGATTTTCTTGGTTTACAGAAATATGTGCAATGTCTCTCCTGACATTTTTTCAGATCAGTTTCATTTGTTGAGACATTGTGAAGGAAAGGTGGAAAAGAGGTAGATGGGAGAAAGGTGGGTGGGGGTGAGTTCGGGTGACGGTGTTTCTATTTTACTGAATATATGTGGGGGGGGACCCTTCTGCTCTATTTGAAGTTGGAACTGGGTAATGTAGAACAGATGCTACTCCTGTTTCTCCTCCGTATTCAAAAGTGAGTTCATAAGGGGCATGGTGACCCACCACAGAGCCCATATATCCCCTTTAACCAAGCAGCTACGGCAGGTACTCAAGCCCTGCCCGCGCCTGCATTTGTCGCCGGGGACAACTTTTAACCAGCGAGTAAAGCTCGGCCACGACAATCGATCACGCACACACGTGACATGTGCACACACACGTGCCCGCATCTCCGCATCTTCCCCACCCTTGCAAATTTTAGCCCTCCTCGCCCACGTTATGGAGTCAGTAGAGGCTCCAGGTAAATCTGTTTCTAAGTGAGGGCAAGAGAAGGGGGCGTGAGAGGGGCGGGGAAAGGCTTCGGTTGCTGCTACTGAGCATGCGCACACTCCCTTTGAGCATGCTCAGTGGAATTTGGTCTTCCCGCGCGCGCCTGGGGGACTTGCTTCCTCAGCCTCGCGGTTCGCTCTCCTTTTCTTCGGGGCTGCTTCTCGGTGGGCAGAGAGGCGTCTGCAGGTATAGGAAAGGGGCATGGGGGCTGCTGAGGCTTGCTGGTTTTTGCTAGGGAGCCAATTCCTTGCTTGGATTGGGCCTCAGAGACATTCCTGTCTGTCTTTCTATGCAAACTTTCCCCCTTTTTAGGGAAAGTGCGGGGGGGGGGGCTATTTTCTGTGTTCCTTCCATCGTCTCCTCCCTCTTTGCATTTCTTGTTGCTCTTGTTCCAGAGAAAATATGTGGCTGTTCCAGTGAAATGTTCCAGTGAAAATATCTGCATCCATAACTGATTGAATTAGTTACTTGGCAGAGTTTGCTACCCTGAAACTTAATTGGGGATATTAAAAAGGTAAAGGGACCCCTGACCATTAGGTCCAGTCGTGACCGACTCTGGGGTTGCGCGCTAATCTCACATTATTGGCCGAGGGAGCCGGTGTATAGCTTCCAGGTCATGTGGCCAGCATGACAAAGCCGCTTCTGGCAAACCAGAGCAGCACATGGAAACGCCGTTTACCTTCCCGCTGTAGCGGTTCCTATTTATCTACTTGCATTTTGACGTGCTTTCGAACTGCTAGGTTGGCAGGAGCTGGGACCAAGCAACGGGAGCTCACCCCGTCACAGCCTTAATATCCTTGTGTCTGGCTCCCGCTCAGGGATGGCTGTGGACAGGATTCTTGGATTGCGGGGGTGAGGTGGACTAGAGGACCCTATGGGTCCCCTTTCCAGCTCTAGAATTCTATGGTTCTCTAAGGGCTCCGTTTGTTCATAGGAGTCTGCTCTAGAATGCCATGCCATAACCCTATATCTTCCACCCACTCAAATTACGGTATATTTAGATTGTAAGGAGTTAGGGCAGGGTTCTCCAGGAGTTTCTGGAGATGATGAGACCTCCTGGTGTTCAGAGGTGGGTGAAGGTCTGCTTTAAGGCTTTGCAATACTGTATAAAAGGGAGAGAGAAGGAGGGGGAGGGGGAGGGTGGGTTTAAGGGGCCCAGCCATAAGAGAGGAAAAAAGGAGGATCACAACGTTTTCTGAATTAACTTTCTTCCTCTCACAGGAGGTGCATGGTTCCCAGAGTCTTCCGCTGCATTGGCTTGACAAAGAATGGCCGCGGTGGAGACAAACCAGGTGCGAGAATTGTTTGAGATAGCTGACGATGACTGTCATAGCAAGACGGAAAGTGGAAATAGCACTTATCTTGGGGCCCCTCCAGAAATCCTTTTTATTGTGTGTACATGATGGTGGTGGTGATGATTTATTAAATTTGTTAGTTGCTTTGACTTGCCCAGGGCAACCCAAAGCGACTTACGATCAAATAAACAAAACAAACAACATACCCCACCAAGCGAGCATTAGCAGCATGCTGGGTAGCAATAATGCTCAAGACTTAGCTGTTTTCCTTAGTTTTTTTTCTCTGTTTATTTTTTAATCACATCTTCAGATCCCATCTCTTCCAGCTCCTCAGCTTTAATAGAAACTGCTTTCCCCCATAACAGACAGGTAACCCCTCCAGCTGACAAGTTAGCTCCCAACTGCTATTGCTGCGCAGGCTTGCAGCATTGGTCAGAACAAGGCCTTAGACTCCCGTCGCAGAACATTTTCCCAACTCAAAAACAAACTCCTATCTATATCTATGCCTGCATCTCTCACACAGAGAGCATTTCTTCAAAGAGCTCATAGGCCATCCTCTTAACTCCTGTCCTATCATGATTCTCTTTGATTTAGTTTGATTTAGATTAATTTATTTATTGCATTTATATACCATCTTTAATGCCAAGGAGCTCAAGGGAGCGTCCATGGTTCTCCTCCCCTCTGTTTTATCCTCACAACTTCTGGGGTTGGTCATTCGTTTGTCAGAAAGCTCTCTGAGAGAGTTTCTGTTATCTGAATGTGAAGTAGCTTCCGGAAGCTGGCAGAAAAGCCTGGATTGTTTATGCATGTGCAAGGTGATTGACTGGTCATCTTGCGCATGTGCAGCTTCTGGAGCAGCAGCTGTGAGAACTCCAATCATTCTTCATCTCTTCTGCTGTGACTAAGTTGTACCACTGAGAGGGGCTCAGCAGCCATTATGGACTAATGCAGTGGTTTTCAACCAGCGTGCCGTGGCACCCTGGCGTGCCTTGAATGATGGTCAGGAGTGCCGCTGGCAACACTGGCCTCTGTCCCTCTTTTCCTTCCCTTCCTCCTCTGATGCCCTCTTGCATCCCTGCCTCCCAAATGCTTCCACAGCTGCACAGCAGCCCTGGCTACAAGCTCCACAGGTGAACGGTGCCTCTGGGGCTGCTGGTTGCCAGGAGCTGAGGCCACCTTGGAGTAAGCAAGCAGGCAGGCAAGGGAGCCCAGCCAGCCAGTCCACCAGCCCTTGCTGTTGGGAATGGGCAGACAAGTGGGAGGCTGGGGAGGGAGGCTGCCACAAGGCCTGCCTGGGAGCTGAGTGCCCGGTGCTGAAGGGGACCCTTTCCACCATGCAGGTGTGGCAATACCCACTGCTGCCTCCCAAGGTAAGGTGCTGGCTTCATATTCACCTTTGGCCTGTCTCTGTTGGGCCACTAAAGCTGGGAGCATCCTCTTCCCAGGCCCCTGTGGGGCAGTGTGAGGAGGCACCTCTCTTTGGGGCAGGGGGGCAGATCAGAGACCAGGAGCAGTAGCAGCGGCTGCCCAGAGGACTCCCAAGGAGAAGGTAGAGGAGGCTGAGGAAATACCCCACAAGGGGTGACGGACTGGGCTCCTGAGCCTCACAGGGGTGCCGCAGAAAGAATGTAGTCGGTCAAGGAAGCCGTGGACTCAAAAGGGTTGAAAACCTTTGGACTAATGGTATATATTGCAACCATTAAGCTCATTACGGGCAAGACAAGTAAACGCCTCGGAAACTCTTGTGCTTGAGTCATTTGTTACTCCATCCGGGTGATTCTGCTTGCTGACGCTGCTGCATTTTTTTGCAGTGCTGGAAGTGCTGCTCGGTGATGGATTTATGGTGGTTTCAAATGCCACAAATATCTGGCAACAACCTTATGAGGTAGGTTAGGCTGAGAGACAAGTGACTGACTGAGGTCACCCAGTGAGCTTCATGGCTGAGTGGGGATTCGAACACTGGTCTCCCTGGTCCTAGTTCAGTGTTCTAACCATGATGTCACACTGGCTCTCAGATCAGTTGCGTGGAGCCTTTGGCCTCCTAAAGCAGGCATCCCCAAACTTCGGCCCTCCAGATGTTTTGGACTACAATTCCCATCATCCCTGACCACTTGTCCTCTTAGCTAGGGATCATGGGAGTTGTAGGCCAAAACATCTGGAGGGCCGCACTTTGGGGATGCCTGTTCTAAAGGTTGCTGAACTGGTGATGAAACTACAGAAAATCCATTGCAAATCTCCCAGCTTTTAAGCGTGGCCCCAGGCTGGCAGTTGCTTCAAAAGTTTCCTTCTTCTTTTAGGAGCCTGTAGCATTTGAGGATGTGGCTGTGTATTTCACAAAAGCAGAGTGGGCTCTGCTGGACTCAACGCAAAGAGCCACCTACAGGGACGTCATGCTGAAGAGCTATGAGAATGTGGCTTCCGTGGGTGAGCATCCCTTATGTGAAACAATAGACCTGGCCACAGAGACATGCCCTCCCTTTCTGCTTAAGAATAACAACAACCCTTGAGGCTGGTGAGGAGGGCAGGTGTTTCAGTGCTACCATTGGGTTATTGCAATGTGCTCTACAGGGCATTTGAAAAACATCTGGAGACTATAGCTGGTCCAGGATACTTGACCCTTGCCTTGCAACAGCTGGCGAGGGTGGGCTGGTTGGATCTCAGGGGTTATAAAATGCCTCTTTGCAGCAATAGGTGAACCCATGCGCACATTAGGAGGCAGACGTGTGACTACGCTTGCAAATGGTGTGTTTGTGCAGTGGGGGTTACCCATGATCTGTGGAGGTCTCCGTAATGGAGCTATAGGGTTGAACCCAGCTTGGGCCTGATGCTTTAAACATTAACATCATCATCCATAGTAATAATTATTACATTTATTTCCTGCCTTTCCCACCAAAGGATCCCAGAATGGCAGGCACAAAAACCATAAGAAATGTGAACGTCTAAACATAATTCCAATACAGATGCAGATTGGAAAATATATCTACAGTCGTACCTTGGATCCCAAACGCCTTGCAAGTCGAACATTTTGGCTTCCAAACGTCGCAAACCTGGAAATGAGTGTTTCGGTTTGCAAACGTTCTTTGGAACCCGGGTGTCGGACGGGGTTCCACGGCTTCTTATTGGCTGCAGGAGCTTCCTGCAGCCAATTGGAAGCTGCGCTTTGGTTTCCAAAAGTTTTGGAAGTTGAACAGACTTCCAGAACGGATTCCATTTGACTTACTGAAAATGCTTGTTGGAAGAGGAAGTTCTTCAGTAGGGTGCCATTTAATGGGAGGGAATTTCAAAGGATAATAATAATAATATAATATTTGTACCCTCCCCATCTGACTGTATTGCCTCAGCCACTCTGGGTGGCTTCCAACAGAAACATAATTATCAAACATTAAAACCTCCTGATACTGGGCTGCCTTCAGATGTCTTCTAAAAGTTGTATGAACACTTACCTCCTTGACATCTGACGAGAGGGCGTTCCACAGGGCGAGTGCCACTACCGAGAAGGCCCTCTGCTTGGTTCCCTGTAACTTCACTTCTCGCAGTGGGGGAACCACCAGAAGGCCCTTGGAGCTGGACCTCCGCGTCTGGGCTGAACATTGGGCAAGTGCCACCACACTAAAGGTCCAATTCCTATATCTTATCTCCTGATAAGATGGTATCTGCAGTCAGTCCTCGATCATTTTAAAGTGGTTTGAACTCACCTTGGGACCTTGTGGTGAAGGCTAAGAACTTCGCATCTGAAGAAGTGTGCATGCACACGAAAGCTCATACCTATGACAAACTTAGTTGGTCCCTAAGGGGCTACTGGGTAGAATTTTTTTATTTTTATTTTGGCTAAGAACTCTAACTAACAATAGGAGTTCTTTTTTCCGGTAACATACCAATTCCCCCCACCCCCACCCCACACTCTCGTGTTTTCTTCCTCTCATGAGCAGCATTTCAACCTTCGAAACCAGACCTGATCTCCGCCCTGGAGCGAGGGGAAGTGCTGTGGGGACCTGATCAGCAGGAACACAAGGAGCATGAGATCCCACCAGGCAGAAGCTCAGGTGAGCCATTTCGAAACGGAGGCTGGCAAGGAGCCATTCAGAGTTGCGCCAATCGCAATGCCACGCTAGATCTTTATGCAAGCCTGCAGGTTGTTTTGTGTTCATTTTGCACAACATGCCCCTCACGGGGAGGGACAGAATGCTAAAAGTCCAGTGCTCCTGTTTGTCATTGAAACTCTACTCAATACTGATCCAGAGCAGATTCCAGCATATAGTTAGCAGAGTAAAAACTTAAACTCATTGCAGGATTCCCCAAAAATAGACCAGAGGCAATTGTATTTCATCCAGCAGAGCCTTAGCTGCCAAGTATACTGTTGTTGTTTTTTTTGCAGGAAACCCCCGGATTTTAATTCGTTTCCCACTGTTCTCCTGAATGGAGAAAAATCCCGCAAATCCCGCGGGTTTCCTACCTGCCGGGAGCCTCCATTTTGGGTGCCGCTCTTCCCATGTGTGGGCACCGGAAATAGGGCAGAGTGGCACCAGAAGTCACTTCTACGCATGCCCGGCAGCCATCTTGGTGGTGGCTGCAAGGCAGCGGCCGTCACCAAGATGGCCGCCGGGCATGTGTAGAAGCGACTTCTGGTGCCGCTCTGCCCTACTTCCCGTGCCCACACATGGGAAGAGTGGTCCGGAAGTTGCTTCTACGCAACTTCCGGTGCCGCGTCCCTCATTTTTCAGCGGGAGACTTGGCAGGTATGAGCAGAGCTTTACTGCTACTGAAGGCAAATGAGCATAATGGTCACAAATCCAATACATTCAGGACTGGCACTGTCCCTAAGAAATCCAGTTGCAGCAGACTTAAACTTGCAATAACTTCTAACAACCGTAACACTAAGCATACTATGTACCGAACACCACACCAGAAGGAAAAGAGATAGAAAGAGAAAATGAAACCCAGGCTCCTTCTGGCCTTACTATTATAGTCAGCATGACCTTGACAGAAGAGATAACAGAACCAGTTTAGGCCAGCTGTACTCAGCCTCTCTGAAGGAATAACCCAAACATCAGGAACCTTCTGCTTGTTTCTTTCACACAGAGAAGCTTCCAGAATTAACTATAATAGGAAAGATCTCTACAGATCAGATCAATACTTTCTGCTCTAAGAAATGCAAACTGACACTTTTAGCATTCTGGCTGTAGCTGGAATAGATTTTGGTCAGGGGCCCTACATGCTGCTGTTTCTAAATACTGTTTAGAAACTTCTGTTTCTATAATAATAATAGTTATTATTTTAACACACTTGGTTTGGGGCCCCCCAAATGTGGCCTGGCAGCATCGGGTGCTGCAACAGTGGGGAAGCAAATCAGGTCTGGAGATAATTAGTGTCTTGGAAGGAAAGGCAAGGAAAGGAAAAGGTACCCCTGACCGTTGGGTCTAGTTGCGGACGACGACTCTGGGGTTGTGGCGCTCATCTTGCTCTATAGGCTGAGGGAGCCAGTGTTTGTCCACAGACAGCTTCCGGGTCATGTGGCCAGAATGACTAAGCCGCTTCTGGCGAACCAGAGCAGTGCACGGAAACGCCGTTTACCTTCCCTCCAGAGCAGTACCTATTTATTTACTTGTACTTTGACGTGCTTTCAAACTGCTAGGTGGGCAGGAGCTGGGACCAAGCAGCTAGAGCTCGCCCCGTTGCGGGGATTCGAACTGCTGACCTTCCAATCAGCAAGCCCTAGGCTCTGTGGTTTAGACCACAGCCCCACCCGTGTGTATAATAATAATAATAATAATAATAATAATAATAATAATAGTTATTATTTTAACACAACAGTTATTATTTTAACAAATCAGGTCTGGAGATAATAGGTCCCTTGGAAAGAAGATTGCTGCAAATTCCCATGTAAAAACAGGGCATTTGGGCTGTGTATACCACCTCTACCCTCATAGCATCTTCACAACAACCCTGTGATGTAGGCAGGGATGTCAGAAGGGTTTGGCCCGCAGTTTGCCCCCTTTCTGCTTTCCCCACACCATGCATAAATCATAGGTTAGCTGTGAGTAGCCCACGGTTCCCAGGAAGCTTCCTTGACTTTTTCCTGCTCCTTCTCTAGTGTTCGTAGCTCCTTTCAGAATACACATTGACAGTTTTCTGTCTCCTTCCAACAGGAGATGAGCAGGTGAGTGTGAATACAAAGAAACCTGTTCAGCCGGAAAGTTTCACCCTGGGGAATCCAGACGAGGTGCAGTTGCAAAGGGCTGAAGAGAGCCAGAGAAATGGGAAGAGCTCTCGCACCTGGCATGGAGCAGAGTGGCCTCGGAGAAAGCGTCTTGGGAATCGAAGGGCCAAAGCCATTCCAGCTCGGAAGAGCAAAGAGCAAACACAAATTAAGAGCAGACCAAAGAGAAACTCCCCTTCTAAAGCCCCGAACAGAAAACCGTCGGAAAAGTGCTCTGTCTGTGGAAAAACCTTTTGTAATAACACTTACCTTGTTATACATCAGCGGACCCACACAGGAGAAAAGCCATATACGTGCTCGGACTGTGGGAGAATGTTCAGTTCGCCGTCAAACCTTCACTCACACGAGAGAATCCACACAGGAGAGAGGCCACACTCGTGTGCAGATTGTGGGAAAAGTTTCATGCAGAACCGAAACCTTCAGCTACACAGACGCGTCCACACCAGAGAGAAGCCACACGGTTGTTCCTACTGTGGGAAGAAGTTCCAGAGCAAAGCGCATGTTGCTAGACATGAATACATCCACAAAGAAGAGAAGCCGTTCCAATGCTCAGAGTGTGGGAAAGGATTCAGAGCGAAAGAGCACCTTAAAGTTCACAAGAGGACACACACAGGAGAGAAACCCTACAAATGCTTGGACTGCGGCAGGAGCTTCAATTGTTTGCCTAACTATAACAGGCACAAGAAAACGCACAGAGGAGAGAAACTGCATAATTGCTCAGATTGCGGGAAAAGCTTCAGATTTAGTTCAGATCTTAAATCACACAGGAGAATCCACACTGGTGAGAAACCTTATCAGTGCTCATTCTGTAGGAAAACCTTTCGGTGCAGTTCGAGCCGCGTAAATCATGAGAGAACCCACGGAGGAAAAAAACAGTATCAGTGCCCCGAATGCGGCAAACGTTTAAGTCAGAAATCGTGCCTTGTTAAGCATTTGAGAATGCATAAGAATAAATGCTCAGACTGTGGGAGAATGTTCAGCAAAAGTTCAGCCCTTCAACATCATCAGAGAAAAAAACATTCAGGTGAGAATCCGTTCACATGTTTGCGCTGTGGGAAGAGCTTTGACCGCAGGTCATCGCTGATAATTCATGAGAGGATTCACACAGGGGAGAGACCTTACGTTTGCTTAGAGTGTGGGAAAGCCTTTATACAGAAAGGTAAACTTTTGCGACACGAGCGAATGCACACAGGAGAGAAACCATATGAATGCCCCCACTGTGAGAAGAACTTCAGCGAGAGAGGGAACCTTGTTCAACATGTGAGAATCCACACGAGGAAGAAACCCTACAAAAGTTCCCGCAAGATCACACCTCATTGAGCACGAGAGATCCCATCCAGGAGGGACTTCCCATGACTGGCCATCTTTCACGCCGCCTTAAATGTTCAAGAACAAGTGTAAATAAGTTTTGATGGCTGTATTCATGGAAAACCGATTGGTATCATTTTTGTAAAATATGCAGGTATATAAGATATGTAAAATGAACCATGGAAAGAGAAGAAGGGGAGATGTTGGTATCTTAAGTATGTAAAATGTTTATTTGAGATTGTAGAACACAAACTTTAATTAAAAAACCAATAAGAGAGTTTAACCCTTTCTCTCCTGTAGGGCTGCCATATGTCTGGATTTTCCTGGACATGGTGGCAGGGGGATTTCCGAAAGGGGGTGCTATGTCCAAGGTTTGATGGCTCATAACAACTGATTGTCTTTCTCAACACTCGTGCTCATTGGCTACATTCAAATGAAGGAAAGCTACTGTGTATCAACCTAGGCAAATTGTGTTTCCTTTTTCTGGTAATTTGGCTATAACTTTTGATAAAGGTAAAGGACCCCTGACCGTTAAGTCCAGTCGCGGATGACTCTTGAGTTGAGGCGCTCATCTCTCTTTACAGGCCAAGGGAGGCAGTGTTTGTCCGCAGACAGTTTTTCCGGGTCATGTGGCCAACATGACTAAGCCGCTTCTGGCGCAACGGAACACCGAAACCAGAGCAGCGCACAGAAACTCCGTTTACCTTCCCGCTGGAGCGGTACCTACCCTGTTTCTCATATTTTAAGACATACCCATAAAATAAGCCATAGCAGGATTTTTAAGCATTCAAGGAATAGAAGCCATACCCCGAAAATAAGACATAGTGATAGGCGCAGCAGCAATGCCGGCCGCGGCAGGAGGAGGAGGAAAAAATAAGTCATCCCTTGAAAATAAGCCATAGTGTGTTTTTTTGAGGAAAAAATAAATATAAGACATGTCTTATAATATGAGAAACACGGTATTTATCTCCTTGCACTTTGACGTGCTTTCGAACTGCTAGGTTGGCAGGAGCTGGGACCAAGCAACGGGAGCTCACTCCGTCGCGGGGATTCAAACTGCCGACCTTCTGATTGGCAAGCCGAAAAGGCTCAGTGGTTTAGACCACAGCGCCACCCATGTCCCTTTTGATAGACTACAGATCATTGAACAAACTTTGTTGTATTACATATCTTCATTAAATTATTTTTTCATTGATATACAATTTTATGGCATTACCCCCCCAAAAAGTGGTGTTACGAGCAATCAAACCTCAGAAATACACTTTCCCCAAAAAGTTTCCACAATTTTGAGTACTAGTGTATGTATGTGATTCTTTTCCCCATTTTATCTTCACAGCAACAATTTGAGGTAGGTTAAGGCTGGGTTTGCTCAAAGTCACCCACTGAGCTTCATGGCTGGGGGGGCTAGACCCGTGGCTTGCCAATGTTTAGGCCAACACTCAAAACAAAATGCTGGAGAGATTTTTTTAAAGCTCTGGTTTAGAAACCAGCAGATCATTCATAGAAATCAGCAGATCATTTATTCAGTCAAATCATTCATAGAAAAATGGGGAAACTTTGCCATGTTTTGGTGTAATAAGACACAGGGCCCTCCCTTTCTTTTCGTGTGTGTGTGTGTGTGTGTGTGTGTACACACAGACAAACTCCCAATTCCCATCAGTCCCCAGTCAGCATAAATGGCCTGGGATGATGGGAGTTGCAGTCTAGCAACAAATGGAGGGCCGCAATATACACCGAGTTATGAGGAATGGTTGAAGGAGCTGGGTATGTTTAGCCTGGAAAAGAGGAGACTGAGGGGAGATAGGAGAGCCATCTTCAAATATATCAAGGGCTGTCACATGGAAGAGGGAGCAAGCTTGTTTTCTCCTGCTCTGGAGGGAAGGATCTGAACCAATGGATTCAGGTTACAAGAAAGGAGATTCTGGCTAAACATCAGGAAGAAATTTCTAAGGGTGGGAGCTGTTTGACAATGGAAGGGGCTCCCTCGGGAGGCTGTGGACTCTCCTTCCTTGGTGGCTTATAAGCAGAGGTCAGAGAGCCACCTGTCATGGATGCTTTAGCTGAGATTCCTGTATTGCAGGGGGTTGGTCTAGACCAGGGGTGTCAAACTCAAATTCATCGGGGGCCGCATCAGCAGTTTGGTCACCCTCAAAGGGCCGGTTGTATCTATAGGACTATGTGTCCACTCTTTATTATCATAAATTATTGTCACTGCTTTCAATTATTACTGTTTTTTGTAATAATGTAAGTAATAACTAGCTCTGAAAGCAGAAACATAGTCAGAATAATGGCAAGTAGATATTCAAATGTACAATTATTGTACAATTTATTGAAAAATGATTTTTGGTAACTGCACTGGGTGGTGGAGGCTCGCTAGGGTTTCATGCAGGACCTTTGCAGAGCTACTAGTACCTGGAGATGCTGGGGTCCTTCTGCATGCAGGACAGATGTTCTGCCAGTGAGCCACCACCCTTCACCAAAGGGACTGGCTGAGGTTGACTCACTGGAGCTGCTCTCCTGGTTCCAGGGTTTAAGGGCCAGAAGTATAAAGCAGCATCCTATGTTTCTGAGGAGAGGGAGAGGGAGGGAAGGAAGGAAGGAAGGAAGAAAAGAGGGAGTGGGAGGGAGAGAGGAAGGAAGGAAAGAGGGGAGAGAAAGAAGAGTAGGAAATAAGGAAGGGAATAAAGAAGAAAAGAAAAAGAAAGAGGGAGAGAAGACAGAAAGGGAGAAAGAAGGAAGGAAGTAGAGGGAAAGAAAGAATAAGAATGAGGGAGAGGAAGAAAGATGGGAAGGAAGGAAGAAAGAAAGAAAGAAAGAAAGAAAGAAAGAAAGAAAAAAAGAAAGAAAAAAAGAAAAAAAGGAGCAGGAGGGAGAGAGGAAGGAAAGAGGTGAGAGAAAGAAGAGTAGGAAAGAAGGAATAAAGAAGGAAAGAAAAAGAAAGAGGGAGAGAAGACAGAGATAAAGAAGGAAGGAAGGAGAGGGAAAGAAAGAATAAGAACGAGAGAGAGGAAGAAAGAAAGGGAAGGGGGGGGTCGCCGCCTTGATTCAGCGCCAGAAAAGAGCGTGAAGGGACCCAGGGGCAAAAAGCATTTCCTGTGCAGCGTGAGGCAGCGGGTGTCCGTTTTAGGAGAAGTGCGTAAAGCCTCAGAGTTGCACGTTCGTGAGGCTGAGCCGCGGCAGGAGGAGGAGGAGGCGGCAGCTTGCCGGGTCGGTGCCCGGCAGTGCCGTGCGGAGAGTCCCGAGCCTCTGGGACGCAGCAGTGCTCTGTAGCACTTTGAATCCTCCTCCTCCTCCACACGGCACTACTGGGTGCTTTGTCTGTGCTTCAGAGCACTGCTGCGTTGCTGATTCAAAGTGCTACAGAGCACTGCTGCGTTGCAGAGGCTCGGGACTCTCCATGCGGCGCTGCCGGGCGCTGACCCGGCAAGCTGCCTCCTCCTTCTCCTGCTGTGGCTCGGGGCGCTCCACGCAGCGCTGCTCTGGCCGCCTTTCTACCCCCCCCCCCGCCCCCAGCTGTTTGCCGGCGCTTTGTCGACACAGCGCTTCAGCAGCAAGGTCCCGCTGCTGGGTCCCGCTGGCTGGGGCACTCGGCGGGCCACATGACAAGGTCTGGCGGGCCGGATTTGGCCCCCGGGCCTTGTGTTTGACACCCGTGGTCTAGACTCTAGAGGACCCTTGGGGTCCCTTCCAACTCTACAATTCTATGGTGCTATATTTTTAAAATTGATTTTGTATTATGTCAAATACGTATATAACTTCATATTTTTAAAAATCAGTTTTTATTGGATCTTTTAACAAACAGCAACAATGACTGGGGTTAAGCCTGCTTGTAGCCCATACACTGCAATGACACTGCAAAAAGATGACAATATCCAAGCATACAGGTGTATTTCTCCAAAAAAAGTCAGGGTTTTTGTTTTGTTTTTTTCAAAAAATGATTTTATTAAAACTCATAATACCACAAAATAAAAGAAACTAAACAAAAACAAGGAAAGAGAAAAGAAAAGCACCAAAGGAAAGCCAAAACATAGAAGAAAAGGAGGTGGGAATAGAAGAAAAATTAAAAGGACTTCTTTAAGATAGTTTCCATGCACAAACACACAGACTCAAACATTCCCAGCTTTTACCATCACCTTCAGCCCATATGCAATCGGAGTTTATCTGCCATTCCTTAAACTTGCAGCCATTGGAGGCGCGGGGGACCCCTGGTTTAACAAAGCGGCAACAATCCAGAAAACTACAACGCCCACAACCCTTTGCGTTTTGGAAAGGTGAAAGCAGGACTAGCAGCTCCCCGCCGCATTAGAGGTTTCTTGCCTGCTGCCTCCCTGTAGTAAAAAGGGGGTGGGTCGTGCGCGTGGTTTAATGGGTCTTGCAGAAGGCACGGTGGGCGGCTGGTCTTGCAAGGGGAAGGAGGAGGGCAGGTGCAAGGGGAAGAGAAGTGCAACCCAGGCTGCGCGTGTCTGACAGCGAGAAGTGGTGCATTCCTTTGTTTTGGCTTTGCACGCTTCATTGCAGAGGAGGGAAAGGTGCGCTTGCATTTTGGCAGCGGAAGGAAGCGGGGTGTCAAATGTGAGGGCCGTTTTGGTTATTGATTTACAGGTGAAACTCAGAAATTTAGAATATTGAAAAGTGCATTTATTTCAGTAATGCAACTTATTTTTTATTTTTATTTCTACAAATGCTTTCTTTTGGAAATTCCACAGTAATAAAACAAATAGTTACAAAAATAAACATCGCTATTACATTTCATTAGTTACATTCCATTTATAATTGACCCGCCTAACGACAAATAATTACAATTACAACAAATAAAGGTTTGACATATCTTGCTTTGCATGTCATTGGTTTCACCTTTTAAGTTGCGTTGCTGAAATAAATACACTTTTCGACGATATTCTAATTTTTCGAGTTTCACATGTAGGCCTATAAAAGATCTCGGCAGTACAAATGTAAAGGAAAGAATAATAGAATCTTGAGAGTTGGGACCCAAGGGTCATCTAGTCCAACCGCCTGCAATGCAGGAATCTCAGCTGGATTCAGCCTTCGTCATGCTCCGACGGCAGCCCAGCGCCTTCCCTTTGGAGCTGCTTTCAAATCCCGGCAATTCTGTGTCATTCCCTCGCCCAGGGTCGTCTTAAGCCTATCCAGCGCCATGGTTCAGAGATCCCTCCAGCGCCCCCCCCCAAAAAACTCACAGCCACATTCTCCTGTAGACAGCAGCTATGAGAGTCGCACTGAGCCTCCACACTCAGGGACAGTCTACCTTTGAAGACAGGTACAGGGAACAACCAGCCATTTCTTTCAGGCCCTGCTGGAGAGCCTTCCTAGAGCTAGATGGATCTCCTGGCCCGATCCAGGCAAGACTCATTTTTAAAACTGCCCCATCTCTCTGAATCTGCCTCCCTCTTTCCCCCATATCTTCTTTCCCCACTTTCTCTCCACGCTTCTTGTATCCTATCCCCCAGAAACCCCCCGTCCACCGCTGTTCCCCGCATAGGCAACCGCCTGCTTATCCCAAATTACGCCCCTTCCAAATAAAAAGCTGCTCAAAAACGTCCGGTTTTACCTCCCCCCCCCATGGACACACTCCCAAGAGCTCCGTGCAGGAGCGTTTGCTTGAGGAGGTTATTTTGGGGTAACCGAGGGCTGCGTGACCCCAAGAAAGGCTGGGGGGGGTGACCCACAGCTGAAGCTTTCCAGATGGGATTCTCAGCATTCTTCAGATTAAAATCAAGGGGGAGAAGCAGATAAGAAGAGGAAATTACTCTCACCGTAAATTATCCAGCTCAGGAGACTCAAAGGGTGCAGTCTTTAAAAGACTAAAATACTTCTAAAAATACTGCCGTGGAAACTCTCCTATCCTCGCTACAGACAGAAAGAAAAAGAGGTGGGGGGAGAGGAGGACAAGAGAGAAAGGCAGAAAGAGAAAGCATGGTTGGGGGGGGGCCTTTGAGAATAAGAGTGAGAAACTTAAGGGGGACCGAACGCTGGAGACAGAGAAAACAGTAAAGGTGGAAAAGACTTGGGAGAAGGAATTAACAGCATTAAGGACAAAAATGGAGTGGCGTGGAAGAAGAAAGGGTGGAGACACTTGAAGGGAAATAAGAACTGAGTTTTTTTCTTTTTCCTATAAATGTATTTATTAAGTATTTTTTAAACAACAAAAACATACAAAACACAAAAGAAAATACAAAACAAAAAATTACAAAAACAAAAATTCTAACTAATCACCCTTGTTTCTAATCTACTGACTTCCTCTTTCCTCCTCCTCCTGCGCTTCTTTACGTCTTCCTTAGTAAATTCTAGATCTTATTTCAGCTCTAATTATTGCTTTAATATTACCTTATTACTCTCGTTTACATCTTATCCTTATACACTTGATCTCTATCTTACTTCTTAATTAAGTTATAATTATCCTCTAACAAAACTTATTACACATCACTGAATTATCTACAACCTCCTTTTATCTCCCTCACTACCATTTATTCTAATCTATAATACGCTTATTTTTCAAATATACTTTAAATTTATTCCAATCTTCTTCCGCTGCTTCTTCACTTCGATCCCGGAGTCTCCCCGTCAATTCAGACAGTTCCATATAGTCTATCAACTTCTTCTGCCATTCATCCACATTTGGTAATTCTTCATTCTTCCAATTCTTTGCCAATAAAATTCTTGCTGCTGTTGTGGCATACAGAAAGAAAGTAACGTCTTTCTTGGGTATATCATCCCCCATTATCCCAAGTAAGAAGGCCTCTGGTTTCTTAATAAAAGTGTTTTTCAACACTTTTTTCAATTCATTATAAATCTTTTCCCAGAAGTCTCTCACTTGGGGGCACGTCCACCACATGTGGAATAAAGTTCCTTCTTGCTCTTTACATTTCCAGCATTTATTGTCTTGTTTATGATATATTAGCTAGCTTTACCGGAGTCAGATACCATCTATACATCATTTTCATTAAATTTTCTTTTAAAACTGTACACGCGGTAAACTTCATGTTTTGCTTCCACAACCTTTCCCAATCTTCCACCATGATGTTCTGCCCCACATCATTTGCCCATTTTATCATCACACTTTTCATTTGCTCATCTTTTGTATGCCATTCCAATACTAAATTATACATTTTTGATAAATTCTTACTTTTTGAATCTAACAATTCTGTTTCCAGCTTAGATTTTTTTCATCTGAAAACCAACTTTCTTATCCATCTTATACATTTAATTAATTTGATAATATTGTAACCAGTCATTTATTTTACTCTTCAACACCTCATATGGTTTAAGCTTTACTTGAACACCTTCTTCCACTAATATGTCCCTATATCTCAACCAATCTGTTGACATGTTCAATCTTTTTTGAGTTTTAGCTTCTACCGGTGAAATCCATCTGGGTGTTTTTGGTTCTAACAGGTCTTTGTATCTAATCCACACATTATACAGAGTTTTTCTAATAATATGACTTTTAAAGCCTCTATGAACCTTGACTTTGTCATACCATAAATATGCATGCCAACCAAACGCATTATCATGACCTTCTAAATCAAGTATATCATCATTTTCTAGTAAAAACCATTCTCTCAACCAGCAAAAGGCTGCTGCTTCAAAGTATAACTTCAAATCTGGTAGGGAAAAACCTCCTCTTTCCTTCACATCCGTTAAAAGTTTATATTTAATTCTTGGTTTTTCCCCCTGCCAGATGAATTTTGATAATACCTTTTGCCATTCTTTAAAGCAAGCAACATTATCAACGATCGGTAATGCTTGAAATAGAAATAACATTTTTGGCAATACATTCATTTTTATAACTGAAATACGGCCCATAATATATAACTTCAAATTTGACCAACCTTCTAAGACATGCTTTATCTCTTTCCATAATTTTTCATAATTATTTTTAAACAAATTGATATTCTTGGCTGTCATATTCACCCCCAGGTATTTCACCTAAACCTGTAATATTTTGCAGCTTATTAGTTTCTTCTATTGATAAATTTTTGCCTAAAACTTTAGTCTTTATTTTATTTAATTTGAATCCAGCCAACTGTCCGAACTCCTGGATCAGTTTCAGCGCTCTCACTACACTTATCTCTGGGTCCTGCAATGTCAATACTAAATCGTCAGCAAAGGCTTTTAACTTGTATTGCTTTGAACCTACAACAATTCCTTTTATCTCCTCATTCCAATAGAGGGCAGTGAACAACCCTTTTCTAATTTTCCCAGTCAGTTGCAGTCAATTACAGTCTTATAATATGAGGAAAGTCTTTAAAATAATTTTTCATTGGGTTTCCATCCTCAAATAGGCAGAAAATTGCATTTATTCCATGAACCCAGGGCTCTGACAGCTGTCAGAATACTTCAAAGGCAGTCTACACAGAGCCGAGAGTTGAAAAATTCATGCAAATAGCAGAGCCTTTGTGACGTCAGCGCTCTGTCTGTCTTGCCGGGGGGAGCCCCTTTCGAAGCAAATTGCAGCGAAAATACACAGTCCAAATGTCTCAAATTTCAGGGGTCTCTAGTGGAAAGTCCTCTCCCCCTTACCCCTGATTTTGGAGGGGTTTCGTGCTGTCGTTTAGGAGATATTAATTTATTTAAATAGTACATCCGGTTGTAGCTGCTTGTCTTTACTTTCGTTTTTAACGCAGCAGAGAGGGGCAACTTCCCGGTCCCTTTAGACCCTCTCCGATCCTCAAATTTCAATCAAATTAAAGAGTTATTACTCAGAGAGTCTGTTTAGCAGATTAAGTCAAATTTTGGGAAGGATCCACCGCTCAATTGGAGCAGACACCAAGCTGTGCCTAGGAGAAGTAGCGATATTGCCAGAAGCCCCGTCTACCGCCCGCCTTCTCTCGCTGCCTCAAAGGGCTAGCGGGAAGCAGGGAGACAAGTCCTGGCTTCGCTGGCACCACGTCCCCAACCAGCCCAGGCTGGGGTTTCTTCATGGGGGGTTGTGTAGCTTTCACGCCCCCCTATCTTCCCCAGGCAGGGAGCCTCGGTCCCCCGAGAAGCTCCTTTGCGTGGCTTCGCAAATGGTGGTAAACCGGAAGTCTGGCGGGAAATAAGAACTGAGTTTGGAGGGAGGGGGAAAAGGAGAAAATTAAAGAGAGAAGTGTCAATGCCTGTCGCCACATGGCTCCCCCGCCCCCCGAGTCAGCGGGGAGAGCTCGGAGGCCAGATCGGGGCTGCGGAGCCAGCGGGGAAGAGGTATGGACTGCGGAAAAGCATCTGGAGCCTTCCCACCGGCAGGGATGACCCCGGCGCTGCAGTTCATTGGTAGAGCTCTACCAATGAAATGCAGTGCTGGAATGAGGAATTACCCTGGCGCTGCAGAGCGCAACAGGGTCCTAGCGCCTCCATGGATGATGATGATTTTTTATTTATATTCCGCCCATCTGGCTGGGCTTCCCCAGTCACTCTGGGCAGCTTCCAACAAAATATTAAAATACAGTCAATCCATCAAACATTAAAAGCTTTTCTAAACAGGGCTGCCTTCAGATGTCTTCTAAAAGTCTGGGAGTTGTTGTTCTCTTTGACATCTGGTGAGAGGGTGTTCCACAGGGCGGGTGCCACTACCGAGGCTTGCCTAAACAAAAAATATTTTATAGTATAGTACATTGATTATTGTTTTCATTTTATGGATCGATGGTCTCATTAGATAGCAGAATTCATGTTAAATTGCTGTTTTAGGGGTTGTTTTTAAAAGTCTGGCACGGAAGTATCCGTTTAGCATTACTTTCTATTGGAGAGCGTGCCTTGGTTTTTGGAACACTATGGGATGTTCTCTTTGACATCTGGTGGGAGGGTGTTCCACAGGGCGGGCGCCACTACCGAGAAGTGTAAAACACATGTTGAGCATTCTACATGTGTGGATAGGCTTGCCTAAACAAAAAAGGTTTTCTAGTACAGTACATAGATTGTTGCTTTCATTTCAAAATAATCCTAAACTATTTTCGGATGACTTCCCCCAAGGAATTACGGGAGCTGTAGTTTGTTAAGGGTGCTAAGCATTATTAGGAGGCTCCTCTATTCCCCCCTAACTACAATTCCCAGAGTTCCCTGTGAAGAGGGACTGATTGTTAAACCACCCTGAGAATTGTAGCTCTGTGAGCGGAATGGTGGGTGGGGAGGTCCATCTCAATGTTCAATGTTCTGAGGGCGTTTGGCTCTCCCCCCTGGGAGCTTGCAATGGCATGCACAGGACATCAGGATGTTGTGTGTTGTGTTGTTGCACGTGCGATGTCAGAACATCTTGCCAGGTCTTCTCAATCATTTACAGAAGTTGACGCCTCTGGGCTGCAGGAACCCAACCAGATGGGTGGGATACAAATATGATAACCACTACCAGCACCTTGAACAATAGATGGCGGCAGTTGACATCTAGTGACAGAGGTTTCATTTCTTTCTCCCTTGTTTTGATTTCAGTAATTTGCAGTCTGTTTCTCATTGCAGCCCATGACTCAAGGAAGAAGCACTCCAGCGCTAAGCATGAAAAGCCGTTGATAAGGGGCTAAGCCTGGCAAGACCTATTGGGAACCCCACTGAAAAAAGAACCCTGGGATTGACAAGCACATGAGAAAAAGCTGGGCCTTCTTCATAAATAGAGAATCCACGCGAAAGGGAAGCCCTACAAGTGGCGAGAGCATTGCAGAAGACTACAGCTGGAAAAACGTGGGAATGATGCAGACACAGGAAATCCAGATCCAGCTCTCATTTCTGAGCAATACGCAGTATTATGGGAAAAGTCCAGAATGCCTGATTCCAAGCTATCCTGATCAACAGTCTTCAGATACCCTCTTGAAAGAGAGGGGAATCGCCAAAAAGCATGGCCCCCAAGAATGAAAACAAACGCTTCCAAATTCTTTTCGAAACATCCAGAGACTTGACAGCCATCTTCACTCCCCAGGAAATCTGGGAAACCTGAGTGGAAAACTCCATACATTATATATGACTCTCTCCCCCCCCCCCGGTGTGAATTTGCTTATTAATATTAATATATTCACTCCCTCTGAAGCTCTTTCCAAATATCTATGATTTCCCCCCTGCGTGAGTAAGCTGATGTTTCCTAAGGTGTCCATTCCGAATGAAGCACTTTCCACATTCAATACATTTAAATGGTTTCTTCCCCGTGTGAGTTCGCTGATGTTTTCTAAGGTCTCCACTTCTACTGAAGCTCTTTCCACATTCAATACATTTAAATGGTTTCTCCCCCGTGTGAGTTCGTTGGTGTGATCTAAGTGCTCCACTTCCACTGAAGCTCTTTCCACATTCAATACATTTAAATGGTTTCTCCCCCGTGTGAGTTCGTTGATGTATTCTAAGGTGTCCATTTCGACTGAAGCACTTTCCACATTCAATACATTTAAATGATTTCTCCCCCGTGTGAGTTTGTTGATGTATTCTAAGTTGTCCATTTCGACTGAAGCTCTTTCCACATTCAATACATTCAAATGGTTTCTCCCCCGTGTGAGTTCGTTGGTGTGATCTAAGTGCTCCACTTCCACTGAAGCTCTTTCCACATTCAATACATTTAAATGGTTTCTCCCCCGTGTGAGTTCGTTGATGTATTCTAAGGTCTCCACTTCCACTGAAGCTCTTTCCACATTCAATACATTCAAATGGTTTCTCCCCCGTGTGGGTTTGTTGGTGTGTTCTAAGGTTTCCATATTGAGTGAAGCTCTTTCCACATTCAATACATTTAAATGGTTTCTCCCCCGTGTGAGTTCGTTGATGGATTTTAAGGTATCCATATTGAGCGAAGCTCTTTCCACATTCAATACATTTAAATGGTTTCTCTCCCGTGTGAGTTCGTTGGTGTGTTCCAAGGGCTCCACTTCCACTGAAGCTCTTTCCACATTCAATACATGTAAATGGTTTCTTCCCCGTGTGAGTTCCTTGATGTCTTCTAAGGGCTCCACTTCCACTGAAGTTCTTTCCACATTCAATACATTCAAATGGTTTCTCCCCCGTGTGAGTTCGTTGATGTATTCTAAGGTTTCCACATCGACTGAAGCACTTTCCACATTCAATACATTTAAATGGTTTGTCCCCTGTGTGGGTTTGGTGGTGTGTTCTAAGGTTTCCATATCGACTGAAGCTCTTTCCACATTCAATACATTCAAATGGTTTCTCGCCCGTGTGAGTTCCTTGATGTCTTCTAAGGGCTCCACTTCCACTGAAGCTCTTTCCACATTCAATACATTCAAATGGTTTCTCCCCCGTGTGAGTTCGTTGATGTATTCTAAGGTTTCCACATCGACTGAAGCACTTTCCACATTCAATACATTTAAATGGTTTGTCCCCTGTGTGGGTTTGGTGGTGTGTTCTAAGGTTTCCATATCGACTGAAGCTCTTTCCACATTCAATACATTCAAATGATTTCTCCCCCGTGTGAGTTCGTTGATGTATTCTAAGGTGTCCATTTTCACTGAAGCTCTTTCCACATTCAATACATTCAAATGGTTTCTCCCCCGTGTGAGTTTGTTGATGTATTCTAAGGTTTCCACATCGACTGAAGCACTTTCCACATTCAATACATTTAAATGGTTTGTCCCCTGTGTGGGTTTGGTGGTGTGTTCTAAGGTTTCCATATCGACTGAAGCTCTTTCCACATTCAATACATTCAAATGGTTTCTCCCCCGTGTGAGTTCGTTGATGTCTTCTAAGGTGTCCATTTCGACTGAAGTTCTTTCCACATTCAATACATTTAAATGGTTTCTCCCCCGTGTGAGTTCGTCGATGGATTTTAAGATATCCATATTGAGTGAAGCTCTTTCCACATTCATTACATTTAAATGGTTTCTCCCCTGTGTGAGTTCGTTGATGTGTTCTAAGGTGTCCATTTTGACTAAAGTTCTTTCCACATTCAATACATTTAAATGGTTTCTCC
Organism: Zootoca vivipara; assembly: GCF_965207765.1. Classification (NCBI taxonomy): domain Eukaryota; kingdom Metazoa; phylum Chordata; class Lepidosauria; order Squamata; family Lacertidae; genus Zootoca; species Zootoca vivipara. Next base: position 111,229,607 of record NC_142584.1, on the reverse strand, counting down.
CCCGTGTGAGTTTGTTGGTGTCTCCTAAGGTTTCCATACTGACTAAAGCTCTTTCCACATTCAATACATTCAAATAGTTTCTCCCCTGTGTGAGTTCGTTGATGTCTTCTAAGGGCTCCACTTCCACTGAAGCTCTTTCCACATTCAGTACATTTGGATGATTTCCCCCCTGTGTGGGTTTGTTGATGTATTTGAAGTGCTCCATTTTGAACGATGCTTTTTCCACACGCCATATATTCCAATGGTTTATCCCCTGTGTGTGTTTGATGGTGTATCCTCAGTCTTCCACTGTGATTAAAGCACATCCCACATTCCATGCATTTAAACTGTTTCTTTGTTCTTCCCAATGAAGTTACAGATGGCTCCATGGGATTCTGGCCCTCATCTTCCTCACCTGTTTGGGAGTAGGAGGAAAGAGAATCCTGTTAGACTTTCAAGAAAGACAAGAAAGAAACTGAACACATGTCAATCCCAATATGCACCTTCTATTAACACCTCTTCATTCTCCACTGTCCTCACTATGTTCCAAATTTTTTGGAATGGAGATGAGATAACGGCAAGAACAACACAAGATCACTCCATTCACACTTAATAAACTTCATTATTTTATAATCTATGGTGGAATGGGCTTCTTAGACACATATCTGACTCTTTTTTCCAAGGAAGAAATGATCACAGGCTTGAGTAGCAGCCTCACCTATGACTAAGAAGTAAAACTTTAGTGTTACTATGCCACATGTAAGTGTAAAAATATTGCAATATATTAGAAAGGGCATACCCAAACTCGACCCTCTAGATGTTTTGGTACTACAATTCACATCATCATTTACCACTAGTCATGTTAGCTAGGGATGATGGGAGTTGTAGTCCCAAAACATCTGAAGGACCAAGTTTGGGTGTGCCTGTATTAGAACATAAGAAGAGACTGCTTGATTGGGCAAAGGCCCACCTAGTTCAGCATCCTGCTCTCACAGTGGGAAACCAGCAAGCAGGATTTGAGCACAAGAGCCCTCTGTCTTCTTGTGCTTTCCAGGAACTAGTATTAAGAAGCATTATTGCCTAGGACCACGAGGGCAGAGCACAGACATCAGTCTAATCCTTTTTTTTCATCACTGTCTCCAGGAGGATGGAAGACCATAGATGGAAAAAGTAGAAATATAACCAAGAACGCTTTTGGACCACAACTCAATAATTCTTGAACTAAAAGGCGAGAAAAATACTCCATTTAGAGCATTGCTCGTATTTTAAGCAATAAAATGAAAGGTGTTTTAGCAGAAAATAAAATTAATCACAATCAGGCCTGCTTTCTACCAAAACATCAGATGAAGGAGAATATAAGGAATATAATTGATATGATTGAATATTTGGAAGTTAGAAATGAGAAAAGGCGGCCTTAATGTTTGTAGATACTGAAAAGACTTTTGATAATGTTTCATGGGCTTTTATGAAAAAGATAATAGAACAAATGAGTTTTGGGGAAGCATTTGGGAGAGGAATTGATGCAATTTATTCTTACCAACAGGCCATGCTGATTATTAATAAGGTTAGAACAGAAAAGTGTAAAATAATGAAGGGGACAAGGGTAGCCCCATCACCATTATTATTTATTTTGGTATTAGAGGCCCCGGCGAGAGAGAATGAGTGGAGAAATTAATTAGAGGAATAACAGTAGGAAATAAAGCATATACGGTAAATTAAAAGCTTTTGCAGTTGACCTTGCAATTACAGTGAAGGATCCCAAAAATACTCTACCAAAGGTGTTAGAAAAGATACAGGCCTTCGGGCATAGGCAGGCTTTAACCAAACAAGAATAAGACTAAGCTTTTGGTAAAAAACATGATGGAGCAAGACAGAAAGGAAATACAACAGAAAACAGAGTTAGTTATACATAAAAAAGTGAAATACTGATAGATTTGTTTGACAGCTAAGAATATTGATTTTTTAAAGACAATTACGAGAATGTGTGGAAAGAAAAAAAGAGATTTAGAGATATGGGGAAGAATGAATTTATCATTTTGGGGGAGAATATCAGTAATAAAAAATGAATGTATTGCCAAAAATGTTATTTTTATTCCAATCAGTCCCGGCAAAAGGCAACGCAGGATGCTTTGAAAAATGGCAAGAAGATATATCTAGGTTTATCTGGAACAGGAAGAAACAAAGGATAGAAAACAAATTATTAACAGATGTAAGAGAGAGAGAAGGTTTTGCCCTTCCAGATTTGAAACTTTATTATGAAGCATCCTGTATCTGCTGCAACCGGAAATGGATTACATTGGAAAACACAGATACAGTATTTTAGATCTGGAAGGACATGAATTATGGATAGCATGCATATTTATGGTAGGAAAAGGCCAAGGTGCATAGAGCTTTTCAGAATCCTATAGTAAGAAAATCCATTTTCAGGGTATGGGAGAAGTATAACCATTTGTTTGAGTAAAAAACACCCTGGTGGCTTTACCCCTTGGAAGCAATCTCTCTGACAATTTTTGACTATGAGAAGTATTTGGCCGACTTATAAAAAGCTGTTAACTAAAGTTGAAAACCAACTGAAATTAAAAGATTTTGAAGAGATAAAGGAGGCTGTAACTGACTGGTTACAGTACCATCAATTCAACAATATCTTTAACCTAGACAAAAAGTAAAATAAAAACATTCCTTCAGTAGCACCTTAAAGACCAACTAAGTTTTTATTTTGGTATGAGCTTTCGTGTGCATGCACACTTCTTCAGATACAGTGAAATGGGAGTCCCCAGGCACTTAAGGTGCTACTGAAGGAATTTTTTTATTTTACTTCGACCCAGACCAACACGGCTACCTACCTGTAACTAGACAAAAAGAAAGGTTTTAGTTATGAGACATCACGATTTCAAAAAGAACTCTTAGGAAGTAACATAAAAAACAGGAGGAAATAAAGCATATACGGTAAATTAAAGGCTTTTGCAGTTGACCCTGTTATGAGACATCACAATTAAAAAAAAAACCTCTTAGGAAGTAACATAAAAAATCTGTGTAAAATGTATCACTTGTAAAAAACAGGAGGAAATAAAGCATATACGGTAAATTAAAAGCTTTTGCAGTTGACCATGTTATGAGACATCACAATTAAAAAAAAACCTCTTAGGAAGTAACATAAAAAATCTGTGTAAAATGTATCACTTGCTCCTAGAATGGTGTACAACGGATGAACAGGTCAAATCAGTTATGACTAAATGGGAAAAGGACTAAGGACATAACATACAAAGGGCAGATTGGGAGAGGCTTTGGAAAACAGATCTGGAATTCACAGCTTGCTGTAAAATGAAAGAAAACTACATGGAAATGATGTATTGGTGGTATTTGACTCCTAGTAAGTTATCAAAAATGTATAGAATAAGTTCAAATATCTGCTGGAAATGTAAAGAAAGTGGGTACCTTTTGCTATATGTGGTGGTCATGTAAGATAACAGTATCATTTTGGGAAATGGTATATAATGAATTGAGGGAAAAAATGCTTAAAATAACTTTTGTAAGAAACAAGAAGCCTCTTTATTTGGAATTACAGGTACAGAAATATCAAAAGACCGGAAAACACTATGAATGCGACAACAGCTGCACAGATGTTATTATACCAAAGATGAAAATATGCAATAATCCCAACTAGGGAAGAATGGCAAGCCAAACTGCTGGTCTATGCTGAATTGGCAAAAATAGCGGCGAGACTCGGGAATCAAGAAAACAATTACTTTAAAAAAGAATGGGAAAAATTTATAATTTACCTATGAGATTACTGGAAGGAAATCAAAACATTAGCTGGGAATCACTTGTAAATAAGTTTATGAACAATTTAGATAAATGAAAAATGTGGAGAATGTATCAATATTCTCGTGTTACATAACCCTCTGTTATTTTTCCAGGTTTTGCCGCTCGCACGTGTAGAAGCACTCTATTGCGCAGCGTGCGTTTGCAGAAGCGGTCCTCCACTAGTTTTTTGTTTTATGATTGATTGATTGAGTGAGTGAGTGACTGTGGAAAGGGATAAAAGCCCCCCATCCAAACAATGACTATCATCAGTGCAGGTACAAAAAAAATAATCTTTATTTAAAATCAACACATACACACACAATGAAAGCTTAGAAAAAGAAAACAAAAAAGCACAATACATCTCTTACAAAAAAAATAGAGTAATACATCACGAATGCAAAAAAATTATTCCAACCATCAACTTCCGACTTCCTTGATATAGGTTATTTATTTTCCTAATCACTTGCCTCTATTTTTCAATAAGCTTCATCTTTATTACCATCTGGTACGCAGGCTGAGACCCTACCTGCCCACAGACTGTCTCACCAGAGTGGTGCATGCTCTAGTTCTCTCCCGCTTGGACTACTGCAATGCCCTCTATGTGCGGCTACCTTTGAAGGTGGCCCGGAAACTGCAATTAATCCAGAATGTGGCAGCTAGACTGGTTACTGGGAGTGGCCGCCAAGACCACATAACACTGGTCCTAAGAAACCTAAATTGGCTTCCAGTACGTTTCCAAGCACAATTCAAAGTCTTGGTGCTGACCATTAAAGCCCTAAACGGCCTCGGTCCTGTATACCGTGTTTCTCACATTTTAAGACGCCGTCTTATAACTTTTTTTTCCTCAAAAAAACACTGGGTGGCTTATTTTCAGGGAATGTCTTATTTTTATTACGTCAGGAGCAGTGCCCTTCTTGCTCCCTGGCTCCCTGCGGGGCAGGATTCTTGACTGAAAGAAAAGGATGGGCAACAGCCACCACCAAGCTCCGTGAGAGGGAGTCTGAGGGAAGGGAGGTGTGTGCGTCCCTGGCCCAACCCTCTCTCCCCGGCCCTGGGATGTTCGCGAGGGAGGGAGGGAGCTCCTCCGAAGGGCTGCTCTCTCTCTCTCTCCTCCCAGGTGGGGACTCACTTAATAGCAATCTGCTACACTGGAGCTTCTTAAATTTAAACCAGAGTACAGTATAATGGAATCTATCTGTGTGATGCAATCGTAGCAGTAGCCTATGAAGGTAAAGGTATAGCAAATAAGGATCTCTACCAGCCAGCCCAAGACTTAAGAGCGAAAGTTCCAACAATGTAGCACTTTGTAGCACTGATAGCAAAGAGGCTACCGGCTGATAAGAGATACTGTAGAAAACAAAGAAGGCAGCTGAGCAGCAATTAAGATGGTAAATGGTAGCAATTAAGTAGCAATTGAGCCAGCAGGAAAGCGGGGTGAGATAATCTGCTGGTCCTAACTGCTTCTCTTACCCACAAAATGTTAACTTTTAGCAGCTCCTAAACAGCGAGAAGCCACCGGCAGCGATCCCGGTACCAGTAAAAATCCTTAAAGGGGCAGCTCTACAGACAAGCAATAGAAAGAAAAAGAATCCTCACTTTTTAAAAGGCTTTTAAAAGGGGGGAAGGTGGGGGGAAGCGAGAGGTGGGCTGTGTGTGTGTGTGTGTGTGTGTGTGTGTGAGAGAGAGAGAGAGAGAGAGAGAGAGAGAGAGAGAGAGAGAGAGAGAGAGAGAGAGACACGCAGGGGAGAGAGAGAGAGAGAGAGACGCGCACACAGAGTCTCTCCCTAAAGGCAGCGTCTTCAATCGCCCCTCTTTTCTTCCTCCTGTTTCATCTCCTCCCCACCGCAAATGCCACTTTTCTCCTCTTCACGAAGTAGAGCTCACACAGCCTAGCTTAAAAAAAAAAAAATCGAACGGGAGGGGAAATCACGAGGCTGAAGCAACCAGCAGCTATGGCTCTTCGGTGCATTTTTACAAGCTTTTAAAAGAAATACGTGTCTTTGGAGCGACAGCGAAATGGGGAGAGATTTTTAGGGGGGGAGTTGGCTGGCGGGAGGGGGAAAGGGTCTATCACTATGTCTTATTTTCGGGTTATGGCTTATATCGCACAATTGCTTAGAAATCCTGCTATGTCTTATATTAGGCCTACGTCTTAAAAAAGGAGAAACACGGTACCTGAAGGAGCGTCTCCACCCCCATTGTTCAGCCCGGACACTGAGATCCAGCGCCGTGGGCCTTCTGGCGGTTCGCTCACTGCGAGAAGCAAAGCTACAGGGAACCAGGCAAAGGGCCTTCTCGGTAGTGACACCCGCCCTGTGGAACGCCCTTCCATCGGAGGTCAAGGAGATAAACAGCTACCTGACATTTAGAAAACACCTAAAGGCAGCCCTGTTTCGGGAAGCTTTTAAGCTGTGATATTTTAATGTATTTCGGTATTTGTTGGAAGCCGCCCAGAGTGGTGGGGGAAACCCAGCCAGATGGGCGGGGTATAAATAATAAATTATATTAAATCTTGTCTGAATTCTTTATGCCTTAATCAATTCCGAGAGTTATTCGAAGCATTCTAAAGTTTTTATAAGGGGATACTGTTCTTTTAAATATTGTCTACAGATCTCCCATTCCCTTTTAAACTTTTGGGTTGATCGGTCTCTGATCTTTTCCGTCATCTATGCTAGTTCTATATATTGAAGCATTTTTCCTTGCCACTCTTTTGATGGAATTTCATCTCCTTTCTATCCCTTGGCAATCAGCATCCTCTCTGCCACTGTTGCATACAAAAATACCCCTTCCAAAGAACCCCCACCCATTTTCAAACAACATTGGCCATTCCTTTTATCTGCCTGTCCCACCTCCCTTCCAAGGCTGGCATGGTATGCACATTAGTGGCCTGAGAGTAGACCCCTTGGAACTTAAGAGTTTATCAGCAAAGGACTGCTCTGAATACATGGGTGGCCCTTGCATGGAGAGGGAGGAAGCCCCTTGCTTGCATCTAGACCCCCTGGGAGAGGAGGTGGATCTGCCCACTGCTCCCTCTGCCCTCGCTGCCTCCTCCTCTGTCCTCCTGCCCTGCAAACACCCTTTGCTCTTGTTGCTCAGGGGAGAGAGGTGGCTGGTGGAAAGAGCCTTCAAACCCATCCATTTGCTCCTCTGCTCCCCCTAAGTAATCAACATAGATTGCAAGTTCCCAGGATAAGCACTTTGGAGCACTGCATGCAAATATTATGTGTGTGTATGGACCTAGAGGATAACATACATGTTTATACCACGTGATTCATTAAAGTGGGCATTTCTTTAAAATTGAAGACCATTTCTACAAACTGGAATACTTCTGCTGGCAGCCCTGTACAGGAAAGTTTTTGATGTTGATGTTTTAATGTGTTTTATTTTATTCCTTCCTAAATCTTTCTTGCTATGCATGCTGATCAGACTCTATTCCAACCATCCCCTTTAATGCAACAGGGCCTCCTATTTTTACTGCTATTATTTACATAGAGATGCATAACAGACATAACAGAGTAAACGCAGTTGTGAAGGCCAATGTTTGTTTAATGAGCCAAACGCCTGGGAGAAGAGGAATGCTTTGGCCTGTTGCCTAAAGATAAGGTCCTACTCCGAGGGGTCTTCTGCCAGGGTACAGATATTAAAATCAAAATCCATACTATTATTAAGGCGATCATGGCTAGCATCGTTCCCTGCAACTCCCTTTGCACCAGATCCCTGCAGGAGGAAGCTTCTCGCTCCCCACCACTCCGTCTTCAAAGCCCCCATTTAAAAAACAGCTCCCTTTCCTCCTCTCCCCCCCCCTTGTCCCGGGGCTTCTCATCCTGGACCCCCTCGCAAAGCCCCTTCCCTCCTTCCCCGCCATTGGCTTTGCACTCACCCGAAATCCTGGGCAGCGGGGGCGGGAATGGGAGACCCCACGTTGGAGGTAGGGAGTGAAGGCGCTTAATTAGGAGGCTTAATTAGGAAGCAGCCCCCTCTTCTGCCTCTGCTTCCCGCCTCCTTCCCTTCCTCCTTTGCAAGCCCCGATTGCATCTCTGCCGGTGGAGCCGGAAGTGGAGGCAACTCTGGAGAGGAAGGAGAGGTTTCTCTCCACGCCCAGCCTTTTGTCTGTTACTGTACGTCCTTTTTACAGAAACAGCCCTGAATAAGCATAAACACAGAACTCTCATGGACTGGTTCGTAGCATATAAAGTTCACATAATAAGAGCCAGCGAGGGTCGGCAGCAAATATAATCTGCTTCCTGAGAAGTGGAGCACGTTTGTTATGTATCACAGCAACAAAGCTGAAGGAAAGATGCAGCTCTTTGGGGGGGGGGGGTTGTTGTAAAGTGCATTATTCCAGAAGGAAGGACTGATTTGTCTTAGAACTTACGTGCTGTATCCATCGCTTAAATACAAAGAAAGCAAATGATAAGCATGGATGAATAAGAAAAAACGTGGCAGTGACCAGGATGACAGTCTTTCCCAACCTCGTGCCCTCAGGCTCGTTTGGAGGACGCATCCCAACTGGCCCCTCTTTTCAAAACCTCCATGCGCTCAAACAGCAGATTGGTGAGGACTTAGCCTTGCCCATCTTCTGGCTTGGCTTCAACCACATGACGGGAAGCGGAAACAAAGAGGAAAACCCGCCTTTGGAAGCGGGAGGAGGGGTGGAAATAGAAGAGAAGAAAAATTAAAAGGACTTCTTTATGACAGTTTCCACGCGCATACACACACACATATCCCATCGGGAACTTCACTCAAACATTCCCAGCTTTTGCCATCTCCTTCAGCCCAAGAGTTTATCTGCCATACCTTATACTTGCAGCGTTTGGAGGCGTGGGGACCCTTGGTTTAACAAAGCGGCAACAATCCAGAAAACTACAATGCCCACAACCCTTTGCGTTTTGGAAAGGCGAAAGCAGGACTAGCAGCTCCCCGCCGCGTTAGAGGTTTCTTGCCTGCTTTGTTGTTTAGTCGTTTAGTCGTGTCCGACTCTTCCTTTTATATATATATATTGTTTTAAAATAAGCTTTATTTGGTTATTAAAAGTTACAAAACTCTCAAAGATATTTACAGAAAAGAAAAGAAGAATCGAAAACATATAACAAAAAACAAAACATCAAATAACAGAAAACACATTCACAAATCATATAATAGAAAATCAACTGATACAAAAATCCACTGTTATAAAACCGCATTTTGGGGTTTTTGGGGGGCATCAGGACACCACTACTAATGGACAGAGAGGGGTAACCACGTTTGACAGCTGCAGTCACCCAGAATCCCTTGCATCACCATCTTCTTCGCCTCTGCTCCACTCCAGAGACTCGCACCCCTCCTGCACGGATGCAACCCTGCCCTACGGATCAGCATATGCAAACACCTCCCAACAATTACCATAAATTCTTCATTTCCCCCTGGCCTAAAGACAAGCATATGCAAACCCCTCCTAAACAGTTATCATACTCTTCATTTCCCCGCTCCACCTCCCCTCCGCCCAGGACAAACAACTTCAATGATTCACATTACAAGCCAACGATATCCTGCTAATCCGCTCACATAAATCAATGAGGCGTGAGTAAACATTGTAACACTGACAGCCAGAGATTACCTTGACAGCCGAAAGCCAAGGGACATTTCGCTACAGCTGCTGAAACAATGTCTCCGGAAGAAGGAGGGGGGAAAGCCACCCAAATCCAAAGTGACACTTTCTTACTCCAGTTCATAATGCAGCCCATTTTATGCGCTTTTGCCATAACTTTGCCCTTTTATATGTCCCCTTATATGCCCCTTTAGATTATATGTCTGCTTATCTTATGTGTCTTCTAATTATGAAACCCTTCTCTCATTAAGTGCCTTCAAACGTTCCCAGGGAAAAAATACCCGCTGTCTTATATTGCTAGTACCTCTCTGTATTAGAATTCTTCTTTATACCTTAGAACTGTAGATGTCAGGATTGCTAGTATTGCTAACCGTTGATGTAAGTTTGATTAAGTTTGATTAAGTTTTGCTACCTTTTAATTAGAAATCTCTGCATTAGGTATGTTTTCTATATGCACCCTACATGACCCCAACCCACCTGAACTTTGCCCCACTACCACTCTATACCCATTCAAGGACACACGGACAATAAGGGGATTAGCTGGAACATGTTTATTCAAATAAAATGCCATTTTCAACCTTCCATGACCTGGAGGAAAACACCTGCCGGACGGGCGTCCACTCCTCGGAAATCGCCAGGAACTGCCCCACCTCTGCACCCAACTTGACTGATTGCCCCTCCTGCCAAACAAAGGGAAACACCATCAGCGACAGGAGGAGAGCGATTGACATCTCGCCATCTAAAAGAACAAGTCATCTCCGCACCCAGCTAGTCCGATTGCCACCCATCCTCCCTGTCCTTCCCCTCCCTCCCAGTCCGGGGATTTTCTCGCAGGGACAGGAGGATATAAGAAGGGGCTTCACCATTTTCCCGGGTCCTTCCTTCTTTCCAGAGGCAGGGACCCTACAGCTGTAGCTTTGCATTCTGCAATAAAGGGATCTGTTTGTTTTACCTGACAGCATCGTGTGGTCTCTGTCATTCTCCCGACGGAGCTGAACCTAGCGCAAATTCCGGAGCTTCCAGTCAGCGTCTGTCCTTCCTATAAGGCAACGCATTTTTGGGTCCAAATTTCCAGAACACCACCTTCATACAACAAAACAAAATATAACGAAAGCAAATTGTAACATACAATAAAAAAAGAAAGAAACAAAAGACAAATAAACAAAAAGTTACCTCCCATTATTTACTGCACGCTTTCCTTACCATATTCACTTTCTCTTGCTATAACTGTTACTTCCCACGTTTTCATTTCTTCTCAATGCCTATAAATTCAACCTCACCTCTCATGTTTTCAGTCTAAGCACGCCATAAAGTTATTTTTTATTATTTCACTTTCCAAGTACTTCTGTACATATTCCCATTCCTTCATTATTTTATTCTTCGGTACATTCCTAATTATTGCCGTTAATTTTGCCATCTTCAAATAGTCTACAATTTTTTCCTCCCATTCCTGGACCGTCGGTATCGTCTCCCCCTTCCATTTTGATGCTATTAGGGTCCTAGCTGCTGCACAAGCGTAGAGCAGGATATTGATTCTATCTTTTGGGATGTTATTTGGGATCAAACTTAAGAGAAAAATTTCAGGGTTTTGCAAATGTGAATTTAAGCATTTTTTTTCAATTTGTCATATATCTTGTCCCAAAATTCCATCACTCTCGGTCATGTCCACCAACAGTGCTATAGGCTGCCTATTTCCCCCTGACATTTCCAGCATTTCCCATCCCCTGATTTATAGAATTTGGCAATTTTTTCAGGGGTGATATACCATCTATAAAACATTTTAAATATATTTTCTCTAATTGTCATACACACAGTAAATTTGATGTCCGAATTCCATAACTTCCCCCATTGATCTATTTGGTTTGCCAATGTCTATCACCCATTTTACCATCACATTTTTGCCATCTCTTCGTGACCCCAAGGACCATAGCACGCCAAGCACTCCTGTCTTGCACTGCCTCCCGCAGTTTGGTCAAACTCATGTTCGTAGCTTCGAGAACACTGTCCAACCATCTCGTCCTCTGTCGTCCCCTTCTCCTTGTGCCCTCAATCTTTCCCAACATCAGGGTCTTTTCCAAGGATTCTTCTCTTCTCATGAGGTGGCCAAAGTATTGGAGCCTCAGCTTCAGGATCTGTCCTTCCAGTGAGCACTCAGGGCTGATTTCCTTCAGAATGGATAGGTTTGATCTTCTTGCAGTCCATGGGACTCTCAAGAGTCTCCTCCAGCACCTCCCTGTAGTAAGAAGGGGATGAGTGGAGGGTGCAGGGTGAAGGGGTCGCGCACGCGCGGTTTATTGGGTCTTGAAGAAGGCGCGGTGGGCGGCTGGTCTTGCAAGGGGAAGAGAAGTGCAACCTGGGCTGCTCGTGTCTGACAGCGAGAAGTGGTGCATTCCTTTGTTTTCGCTTTGCACGCCTCATTGCAAAGGAGGAAAGGTGTGCTTGCATTTTGGTAGCGGGAGAAAGCGGGGTGTCAAATGTGAGGGCCGTTTTGGTTATTGATTTACAGGTGAAACTCAGAAATTTAGAATATCATCGAAAAGTGCATTTATTTCAGCAATGCAACTTATTTTTTATTTTAATATCGACAAATGCTTTCTTTTGGAAATTCCACAGTAATAAAACAAAATTACACTACAAAAATAAACATCACTATTACATTTCATTAATTCCATTCCATTCATAATTCACCCACCTAACCACAAATAATTACAATTACAACAAATAAAGGCTTGACATATCTTGCTTTGCATGTCATGCATCTATCTCATATACCAGGGGTCAGCAAACTTTTTCAGCAGGGGGCTGGTCCACTGTCCCTCAGGTATTGTGGGGGGCCGGACTATATTTTGAAGGAAAAAAATGAACGAATCCCTATGCCCCACAAATAACCCAGAGATGCATTTAAAATAAAAGGACACATTCAACTCATGTAAAAACACGCCGATTCCTGGACTGTCCATGGGCCGGATTTAGAAGGTGATTGGGCCGCATCCGGCCCCTGGGCCTTAGTTTGGGGATCCCTGTCATATACTGATTTCACCTTTTAAGCTGCGTTACTGAAATAAATGCACTTTTCGACGGTATTCTAATTTTCTGAGTTTCACCTGTAGGCCTGTAAAAGATCTCGGCAGTACAAATGTAAAGGAAAGAATAATAGAATCTTGAGAGTTGGTACCCAAGGGTCATGTAGTCCAACCCCCTGCAATGCAGGAATCTCAGCTGCATTCAGCCTTTGCCATGCTCCGGCGACAGCCCAGCGCCTTCCCTTTGGAGCTGCTTTCGAATCCCGGCAATTCTGTGTCATTCCCTCGCCTCAGTCTTTTCACTCCAGATGATCTCAAACGGCCTCTTATTTATTTATTAGATTTCTTTCCCAGCTTTCCCCAAGGAGCTCGAGGTGACGGCATATGTGGTTTTCCCTCTACCCTGTTTTATGCTTGCAACAGCCCTGTGAGGTAGACTGTGACTGGCCCAAGGTGGCGAGCTTCATAAATGAGTGGGAATTCGAACCCTGGTCTCCCGGGTCCTAGCACAGCGCTCTAACCACTACAGCACATTGCCTCTCAGATACAATCTGTTGCCGAAAATGTATTTTACTGAAATGTTCTCCCTTTCGTTTTGCTTCCCCCCTTGCCCCCCCCCTCCCCACATGCGCAAGGACTTTGCATAGAATGCCAACAAGGATTCAGTCCCAATTGCCCCTTCCTTCTAGGACAGGCATCCCCAAACTTTGGCCCTACAGATGTTTTGGACTACAATTCCCATCATCCCCAACCACTGGTTCTGTTAGCTAGGGATCATGGGAGTTGTAGGCCAAAACATCTGGAGGGCCGCAGTTTGGGGATGCCTGTTCTAGGACAAAGAATAGGGCGCTGTGGAACCATTTCAGGTACCAGTAATAGATATTCATTTAATTTACAGATCCACTCTTCTTTTGTTGGCGGATTTTGTTGTTTCCATCTTGCCACTATTACTATCCTCGCCGCTGTAGTTGCATATAGAAAGATCCTCCTTTTCCCACTTAGTATTTCCTTATCCATTAGTCCCAGGAGAAATGCTTCTGGGTGTGTGTTAAAAGATATTTTTAATATTTTATTTAATTCTTCATGAACTACACACCAGAATTTCTTGACCTCATCGCATCTCCACCACATGTGGATTAATGTTCCAATCTCCCGGTTACACCTCCAGCAGAGGTTTGATAGCTTTTTATCGATCTTGGCTAGCTTGACAGGTGTCATATACCAACGATGGAACATTTATATAAAATTCTCCTTGATGGTGTAAGAAGCCGTAAATCTTATGCCATCCTTCCACAATTTCTCCCACCGCTCTAAATATATTGTTTGTCCGAGGTCTTGTGACCACTTTATCATTGTTTCTTTAATTCCCTCTTCCATGATATCCCAATCTAATAATAACTTATATATTTTTGATAATAATTTGTTATTATTTTGTATCACCAAATTATTGAATTTAGAATCCTCTTTCATAAAACCTCTTTTGGTCTTCTTTAAAGACACCTGTGAGTTGTATATATCTCCATCTATCTATATGTAATCCCTTCAATTCTTCATAAGATTTTAATCTATAATTACCCTGGTTTTCCTCAACTATTTTTTTATACGTACTGTATGCCAATTTACCTCCATATTTAATTTTTGATACTTAAAGCTTCCACTGGTGAGATGCACCATGGAGTTTGCGGTTCTAAAGCTAATCTATACCTGTTCCAAACATTGTATAATGCACCTCTCAATATATGGTTTGTAAATTCTCTATTAATCTTAACTTTATCATAATTTAAATATGCATGCTGTGGGGGTGTGCGGGTGGAGTTCTCTGTGTAAGGCACAGGTTTATTGGGGAGTAATCCATCAAGTAATTTACCACAGGACCACAGGACCACTGGCGCCAGTCTGTCTGTTTACACATCTTCCTTGTTGGCATGAGTGATGTATGTGTTAATGGTTAATGTATTTTACGAGGGGAGAATTCTTAATAAAGAAGAGCTGGGGCTGGGAGGAAGGTGAGCACTTCGGTCGGCACTTCGCTCAGCTCTTCGCTCAGAGCTCTCTCAGCATTTGTCTGTGTACTTTTTTGCATCTGCGGATCCCTGTCTCGCACCACTGGCTTTTCCGACAAGTGGTGCCCCTGTGTGAGGCAAAGTTCTTCGCCATTGTTGAAAGGACGCACGTCGTGGTCCTGCATCAGCTACTCACCCGCCCGGCAAGGGTTTAGGCGCCTACCCCATCTTCGGATCTCCGGTGAGTGGTTCCCAGCTATTGCTTATCTTTCTTTTCCTGCATTTACAATGGGCACTTCGCTTTCCGTGCCACAGAAACGTTTTCTTCAAGACTTAAAATACCTGCTGACTTCTAACAATCAGCATGCCTCAGAAGACGATCTTATTGCTTTTATTCACACTATTAATGAGCACTGCCCATGGTTTCCAGAGGGTGGAACTTGGGAATTAGATTTTTGGGACAAACTTGGTGAACATTTTCATGCTCATCCCAGCATTGGAGTACGTGTCTTAACTACGTGGGGAAAAATAAGAGCATGCTTGGCACTAGTCACGCCAAAGAATATCTTTCTGGCAGCTGCTTCAAGCCTCCCCTCTGCACCGCCCGCATGCACGCCTCCCCCACTGAAGCCTTCTGTTTATCCAGCATTGCCTGCCCCCATGCTTCCTGGTCCGGACCCACCTAATTTAACTCCGCCAGGAAAACAGCAGCTTCCTTTGTCTGCCACCCCACCCCCTCCAGCTTATGTTTCTCAGCTTTTGCCTGCATTTCAAAGTACCATGCCCACAGTGAAGCAGGAGGGGGGGAATGCTACAAAGCTCCAGGAATCTCTTAAAGCAGCAGCTCCTTTGCTGGCTTTTGAGTCTACTGTGATTGTGCCTGCGGGACCTGGGGGCAGGGCACCATGGCAGGAGCAATTTGAACTCCGATACATCAAAGAATTGTATCAGTCAGTAAGAGACAATGGATTGCATTCCCCGTATACTCTTGGTCTCTTTGGCACTATTTTTCAACAGCAATTATTGCCAGAGGATATCAAATTACTGGCTAGAACAGTGCTCAAACCAAATCAAATGATGGTTTTTATGCAAAGTTGGACCTGGGCTTGTCAATGCCGAGTCCATGATATCCAAACATATTTGAATAATGCTACACTGGCAGCACATGCCAATGCCTTTGCAGCCTTGGCAGCGGGGGCACCTCCCCCCCCTCCCCCTGTCCTGTTAACTCCTGCAGACGTCCTGGATGGTCTCACAGGAGCTGGGAATTTTTTAACAACTGCACAGCAATTGGCCCTGGATCCTCAGTATTGGGACGCCACAGTTTCAGCTGCCCAGGAGGCTTTGATGTCTGTTCCTCCTGAGAAGTTAGGAAAAGGGGGGCGATGGGGGAGCGTGCAGCAAGGACCCACTGAACCTTATGGCGCTTTCATAGACAGACTGTACAATACCCTCAGACGCCAGGTTCAATATACAGCAGCACAAGAAGTAATCATAAGACAATTAGCCTTTGATAATGCCAATGAAGACTGTAAACAAGCTTTGCGCCCGCTGGTGGCTACACCTAATGTGGCAATAGCCGACATGTTAAAAGCCTGTCAATCAATCGGCTCTGAATCCCACACAGCAAAATTGCTTGCCGCTAAAGACATTCCTGAAACATGGGTGCACCAGCTGACAGAGGATCTCACCTCTGCAGGGCTTAAAATCGCCCCGGAAAAAATTCAACGCACCCTGCCTATCACATACCTGGAACACAAGGATACACAACAAGCAGCACCCCCCCTGATACTGCAGCTGCATTCTCCAGCGGTACTCTGGCTGGTGGATCTACAACTGCTGTTAGGACATTCAAATTGGGCAAAATCATACATAGACTTGCCAACGTGTGTACTATCACCTCTGTACACTGCCCTGAAAGGACATAAGCAACCGGCAGACATCATACCGGATATGGAATCAGCCCTGGCAACGATTAATCACCATTTGCAAAAATCTATGGTGGATCGTCTGGATTCTACAGGACCATTGTCATTGGCTGTTTTTGCCACAAAATTGCTGCCCACTGCTGTTCTCTACTGGCCTGCAGAATTTTCTCAGTCTCGCGTTTGTCTTATTGAATGGCTACACTTGCCCCATGCGCCACTGCGGAACGTACATACTTCTCCAGCAGCTGTTATGGACATTGTTATCAAGGGAAGACAATGTGCTGTGGCATTGATCTTTCTTTCCTCTGTCTCCTATTCCCTCCGTTCCCTGTGCTCCCCCTCCCCTATCACCTCTGCTCTCACCCTCTTCACAGATGGGACAAAGATGAGGGGGGTGGTTGTGTGGAGGGAGGAGGGGGCCTGGAAGACAAGATTTACAACGGAGCAGAACTCCGCTCAGCGTTCTGAATTGGCTGTGGTGATTTTGGCATTTGATCTGTTTCAGAATGTGAAGTTTAACCTGATTGTTTATACTCAGTATGTCTCCAGACTTTTAACATTCTTGTCAGTGGCATACATTACCCTGCTCTGGATGATGATTTTGTTGCAATTGTTTCTCTCTTTGCAGCGTCTGCTACAAGATGCTGTAGCAGACGCTGCTTTGAAGCAAGAGCTGGTCTTTTCTTTGTTTTTTGACCCTCTGCTGAGCCATGCCACCTTTCATCAATCTGCCAGGGTTCTAGCCAAGTCTTTTCAAATACCAATTTCTCAGGCACGAGACATTATCTCGCAATGTTTTTCTTGTTCTAAAGCCCCTACCATGTTTCCTTTTGATGCTGTCAATCCCAGAGGGATTGCCCCTCTCTCAATTTGGCAAATGGATGTCACTCTCACCCCGTTGTTAGCCTCTTTTTTCAAGACTGCACCTCACGGTGGACACGTCTTTGGGCTTCATCTGGGCGACGCCCTTAAAAGGGGAGACAGCCAGGCACGTAATACAGCACACTCTGCGCTGTTTTTCGGTCATGGGAAAGCCTAGCAGCATCAGAACGGATAATGGCCCTGCGTATATTTCTAAGTGATTTTCTGATTTCTGTAAATTGTGGAATGTGAAATTAACTCATGGTATTCCTTTTACTTCTACAGGACAAGCATTTGTTGAGCATTCAACTTTTAAATCTCTGCTTTTTAAACAACTAAGTGGAAAGAACGCTCCTATTGTTAAAATATCTTATATTGTGCATCAAGTGCTTTTTAATCTTTTATACCCACATAATAAGCAGCTTCCTCCAGCAGAATTACATTTTAGAAAAGAGGAGGAGCTGCCTCGCCCCCTTGTGTCTTTCAGGAAACATCCGGATCCAGCATGGCGTGGCCCTGTACCGCTGATTACCTGGGGACGTGGATATGCCATCGATGGGGACCCTCTGTGGGTGCCAGCACGCTATGTACGACCCTGGCAATCATCTACAGTTTCTTCTTCAGCCCAGTCGTCGCAGATGCCGCAGAGGGAGGAGGCAGACCTTTCTACACTCTTTCTGGAGGACAGCGCCTGTCACCCGGTCTGAAACACCATTGCACCTGGCGGCATCGTGCTCTAAATATGGCTGCACTCCGTTAAGATCACCTTCCATTTATTCGATCTGCAAGCCATAATCGCTCTAGGCGTGCTGCCATTTTACAGAAGTATCAAAGACATGACTCTTATCATTCCATATGGAATAATAATACCTATGTACAGGATATTTCTCAGTTTGCGAAATTGCTTAACTATTCTGATTGTTGGATTTGCTTACATATTTCCCCGTAGTCACGACACTCGGGTATATTACTGCATGGTATTCCTATTAATGATTCTTTTAGAATTAGTAATAATATGAGAGATAATCGTATTAGTTCACCCCCTGTTATATTATCATTATTAGAAGTAGCTCCACGATGTTTTCGTTTTAATCATGATAGTAGCAGATTTTTAGGACATTATCCTCATTGTAATTGGACTTATATGTTAATGGTAGTTCTTGTTTTCTTAACGTCACTACCCAAAGCGGCAGGCCCAAGGTAACACTTACTAATGTTACCAGATACATGACATATTACCAACAGGCTACATGCCGTGATTTTCATTCATGGTTTGATTGGATGAAGAAGAGTTGGAGATCCACATGCGTGTTACAATCAAATCTGTGGCTTTTGTGTGGTAAGAAAGCATACAAAGAGATTCCCTCTGCTTTTTCAGGGACTTGCACTCTAGGGGTAGTGATACAACTGGTGTATAAGTTAGATGCCCTTCCTCACACCCGCTTGCGCTATAAACACGAAGTCAATGCCCCTATAACACAATATACTGATACTCAGATAGCTCGTAGTATTTTGCCATTATTAGGAGTAGCAATGAATTATAGAGATTTGCATCACTTAGCTAACTGGACAGAGGCTTTGTTCAATGACACAGTTAAAGGCATGAAATTGATCAATACAGAATTACAGGATGTAATTTTAGCCTCGAAAAGAGGCGTATGTGCCTTAATACATAGTCATTGTTGCATGTATGTGCAAGATAATGGTCCTAACATTACTCATACTATACAAGAAATGGAGAACTTGGTGGCTGCACGGCCCTTGCAACCTGCCGTGGGTTTTGATCCATGGGAATGGCTGCTGTCTTGGTTGCCTAACGGTGCCTGGATCAGGAAAACACTTTTGACGGTTATAGGATTAGCCTGTGGCTTGGTTATGTTATGTTGCTGCATTCAATGTTTACCCTCCCTCTTTGGTCAATGTATGACCTGGTTTCAGGCTGCATGCCTCTCCACTGGAATTTCACGTGGAGCCTTCATTGCGAGGTATCAGCGACTCCCTATCAGGCTTCCACGTGTTAATTTACCCTGTTGCTTAAAAATAAACAGAAAGAGGTGATGTGGGGGTGTGCGGGTGGAGTTCTCTGTGTAAGGCACAGGTTTATTGGGGAGTAATCCATCAAGTAATTTACCACAGGACCACAGGACCACTGGCGCCAGTCTGTCTGTTTACACATCTTCCTTGTTGGCATGAGTGATGTATGTGTTAATGGTTAATGTATTTTACGAGGGGAGAATTCTTAATAAAGAAGAGCTGGGGCTGGGAGGAAGGTGAGCACTTCGGTCGGCACTTCGCTCAGCTCTTCGCTCAGAGCTCTCTCAGCACTTGTCTGTGTACTTTTTTGCATCTGTGGATCCCTGTCTCGCACCACTGGCTTTTCCGACAGCATGCCAACCAAATTGAATATTGAAACCCTCGAAATCCAACATACAGTACTATTTTTCCCCAATCTGATCCAATTTTGAATCCAAATTAGGCATTCCGCTTCATAATATAATTTAAAATTTGGTAACGCCAAACCACCTCCACCTTATCTTTCTGTCATCAATTTATATTTTATTTGGGGTCTTTTACCCAGCCAAACAAAATTGGTTATATCTATTTTCCATAATTCAAAGCACTTTTCCTTATTTATAATCGGTATAGTAACTTTGGTAATACATTCATTTTTATTATGGCAACTCTCCCCCAGAGTGAAAATTTTAACCTTTTCCAAGATTCTAAATATTTTCTTATTTCGTTCCACAATTTTTCATTGTTAAATTTATACCTAAATATTTGGCCTTCTTCACGACCTGTAACTCCACCTGATCCTTCTTTTTGTTCCTGTTCCTGCATATTTTTACCATTAATTTTGTTTTATTCATATTCATTTTAAAACCTGACACTTTGCAGAAATTATTTATGTCTATCACTTTTTTAATACCAATTTGAGGTTCTTCTGTGGCTAATAGGATGTCATCTGCAAAAGCCATGGTCTTATAAACCTCTCTTCCCAGTGTAATTCCTTTGATTCTTTTTCTTCTCTTAATTCTGTTAGTAATATTTCTAGAGATAGAATAAAGAGTAAAGGTGAGAGGGGAAAGCCCTGTCTGGTGCCCCTTTATACTGAGAATCTCTCCGTCTTGTCATTATTTATTACCAGAGAAGCATATTGATTCTCATAGATCGCCTTTATAGCTCCACAATAGTTTTCACCTAATGGAATTAATTCTAAGATCTTCTGTAAAAAACTTCTCGATAGGTAGTCAAATGCTTTTTCGGCATCAATTAGCATGAATGCCGCTCCTTTGCTTGGTCTTAATTCTAAATATTCCAGTAAATCTATTACTGTCCTCATGTTTGATTTTCTATGTCTGTTCAGCAGGAATCCTGCCTGATCAAGATGTAAGGTGTCTTTCAATATTATTTCAATCTGTTTGCTAATATTCCCGCAAATAATTTATAATAATTATTAAGTAATGATATAGGCCTATAATTATTAACCATTTCTCTCTCTGTTCCCTGTTTCTGTATTAATGTAATATTAGCCTCTTGCCATGAATTGGGGATTTCACCTTCCAACATTATTTTATTCATTAAATTATTAATCGGTATTGTAATAGATTCCTCTATTCAAAAGCATCAATTCTCTCGCCGAAGAATTGATGCTTTTGAATTATGGTGCTGGAGGAGACTCTTGAGAGTCCCATGGACTGCAAGAAGATCAAACCTATCCATTCTGAAGGAAATCAGCCCTGAGTGCTCACTGGAAGGACAGATCCTGAAGCTGAGGCTCCAATACTTTGCCCACCTCATGAAAAGAGAAGACTCCCTGGAAAAGACCCTGATGTTGGGAAAGATTGAGGGCACTAGGAGAAGGGGACGACAGAGGACGAGATGGTTGGACAGTGTTCTCGAAGCTACGAAAATGAGTTTGACCAAACTGCGGGAGGCAGTGCAAGACAGGAGTGCTTGGCGTGCTATGGTCCTTGGGGTCACGAAGAGTCGGACACGACTAAACAACAAAATATTACCTTATTTATTTCTCCTTCTGTTTTTTCTTGATCATCCACGCTAAGAGTTTATCTAGTCTATTGCCTAATTTGAATGATTTTTGTTTCATCCATTTTATTCTATTTTCCATGTCCTCACTCAATATTGTTGATAGATGAGCTTGTAGTATTTTAATTTTTTTATTCACTTGCACATCCTTGGGTGATTTAGCAAATAATTTTTCATTATCTGCAATCTTCTGTTTTATCTTATTTGACTTAGCTTCTCTATTTCTTTTTTGTATTATATTTTGCTGTATATAAAAACCCCTTTCCCGCATCCCACACTGTTCTCAAATCTGTTTCTTGTATCATATTTAATTCAAAATATTCTTTCATCAATTTATTTGTGTTTTCAACTAATTTATCATCATTTAATAACCTCCCATTTAATCTCCATCCCTTACTTTTCTTTTTGCCTTCTCTCATCTCTAACATCACCGGGTTGTGGTCAGATATCAATTTTGCCATTAGAGTATTTCCACTTTCTTTATTTTTGTCATTAGATTATTCTTTTTGAAACATCCAGAGACTTGACAGTCATCTTCACTTCCCAGGAAAGCTGGGAAACCTGAGTGGAAAACATTATATACAATCCCCCCCATGTGAATTTGCTTATTAATATTAAGATCTCCACTCCCCCTGAAGCTCTTTCCAAATATCTATGGTTTCCCCCCTGCATGAGTAAGCTGATGTTTCCTAAGGTGTCCATTTTCACTGAAGCTCTTTCCACATTCAATACATTCAAATGGTTTATCCCCCGTGTGAGTTCGTTGATGTCTTCTAAGTGTTTCATTTTCACTGAAGCTCTTTCCACATTCAATACATTCAAATGGTTTCTCCCCCGTGTGAGTTCGTTGATGTCTTCTAAGGTGTCCATTTCGAATGAAGCACTTTCCACATTCAGTACATTTAAATGGTTTTTCCCCTGTGTGAGTTCGTTGATGTATTCTAAGAGCTCCATTTTCACTGAAGCTCTTTCCACATTCAATACATTTAAATGGTTTTTCCCCTGTGTGAGTTCGTTGATGTATTCTAAGTGCTGCACTGTAACCGAAGCTCTTTCCACATTCAATACATTCAAATGGTTTCTCTCCCGTGTGAGTTCGTTGGTGTGTTCGAAGGCCTCCATTTCCACTGAAGCTCTTTCCACATTCAGTACATTCAAATGGTTTCTCCCCCGTGTGAGTTCGTTGATGTTTTCTAAGTGCTCCACTTTCAATGAAGCCCTTTCCACATTCAATACATTCAAATGGTTTCTCCCCCGTGTGAGTTCGTTGATGTATTCTAAGGTGTTCATTTCGCCTGAAGCACTTTCCACATTCAATACATTCAAATGGTTTCTCCCCCGTGTGAGTTCGTTGATGTCTCCTAAGGTTTCCACTTTCATTAAAGCTCTTTCCACATTCAATACATTCAAATGGTTTCTCCCTTGTGTGAGTTCGTTGATGTATTCTAAGGTGTCCACTTCCACTGAAGCTCTTTCCACATTCGATACATTTAAATGGTTTCTCCCCTGTGTGAGTTCGTTGATGTATTCTGAGGTTTGCATTTTGAGTGAAGCTCTTTCCGCATTCAAAACATTTAAATGGTTTCTCCCCCATGTGAGTTCGTTTATGTATTCTAAGGTGTCCCCTTTCACTGAAGCTCTTTCCACATTCAATACATTCAAATGGTTTCTCCCCCGTGTGGGTTCGTTGATGTATTCTAAGTACTCCATTTTGACGGAAGCACTTTCCACATTCAGTACATTTGAATGGTTTCTCCCCCGTGTGGGTTCGGTGATGTATTTGAAGTGCTCCATTTTGACTGATGCTTTTTCCACATGCCATATATTCCAATGGTTTCTCCCCTCTGTGTGTTTGTTGGTGTCTCCTCAGTCTTCCACTGTTATTAAAGCACATCCCACATTCCATGCATTTAAACTGTTTCTTTGTTCTTCCCGATGAAGTGACAGATGGCTCCATAGAATTCTGGCCATCACCTTCCTCACCTGCTTGGGAGTAGGAGGAAAGAGAATCCTGTTAGACTTTCAAGAAAGACAAGAAAGAAACTGAACACATGTCAATCCCAATATGCACCTTCTCTTAACACCTCTCCTTTTTCCACTGCCCTCGCTATGTTCCAAATTTTGGGGAATGGAGATGAGATGAGATAACGGCAATAACAACACAAGATCACTCCATTCACACTTAATAAACTTCATTATTTTATAATCTATGCTGGAATGGGCTTCTTAGACACATCTCAGTATTTCTCTTTTTCCAGGGAAGAAATGATCACAGGCTTGAGTAGCAGCCTCACCTATGACTAAGAAATAAAACTTTAGTGTTACTATGCCACGTGTAAGTGTAAAAATATTGCAATATATTAGAACAGGCACCCGCAACTCGGCCCTCCAGATGTTTTGGTACTACAATTCACATCATTGACCACTGGTCCTGTTAGCTAGGGATGATGGGAGTTGTAGTCCCAAAACATCTGAAGGACCAAGTTTGGGTGTGCCTGTATTAGAACATAGGAAGAGCCTGCTTGATTAGGCAAAGGCCCACCTAGTCCAGCATCCTGTTCTCACAGTGGCCAACTAGATGCCTGTGGGAAACCAGCAAGCAGGATTTTTGAGCACAAGAGCCCTCTGACTTCCTGTGCTTTCCAGGAGCTAGTATTAAGAAGCATTTTGCCTAGGACCACGAGGGTACAGCACAGACATCAGTCTAATCCTCTTTTTCAAGCTGTCCAAGTTGTTGGCCATCACTGTCTCCAGGAGGATGGAAGTCCATAGATTGAAAAAGTAGAAATACAAGCAAGAACGCTTTCAGACCAGAACTCAATAATTCTTGAACTAAAAGGCGAGAAAAATACTCCATTTAGAGCATTACTCATATTTTAGGCAATAGAATGAAAGGTGTTTTAGCAGAAAATAAAATTAATCACAATCAGGCCTGCTTTCTACCAAAACATCAGATGAAGGAGAATATAAGGAATATAATTGATATGATTGAATATTTGGAAGTTAGAAATGAGAAAAGGCGGCCTTAATGTTTGTAGATGCTGAAAAGACACTTGATAACGTTTCATGGGCTTTTATGAAAAAGATAATAGAAAAAAATGAGTTTTGGGGAAGCATTTGGGAGAGGAATTGATGCAATTTATTCTTACCAACAGGCCATGCTGATTGTTAATAAGGTTAGAACAGAAAAGTGTAAAATAATGAAGGGGACAAGGGTAGCCCCTATAACCATTATAATTTATTTTGGTATTAGAGGCCCCGGCGAGAGAGAATGAGTGGAGAAATTAATTAGAGGAGTAACAGTAGGAAATAAAGCATATACAGTAAATTAAAAGCTTTTGCAGTTGACCTTGCAATTACAGTGAAGGATCCCAAAAATACTCTACCAAAGGTGTTAGAAAAGATACAGGCCTTCGGGCAGGTAGAAGGCTTTAAACTAAATAATAAGACTAAGCTTTTGGTAAAAAGCATGATGGATCAAGACAGAAAGGAATTACAACAGAAAACAGAGTTAGTTATACATAAAAAGTCAAATACTGAGAGATTTGTTTGACAGCTAAGAATATTGATATTTTTAAAGACAATTACGAGAATGTGTGGAAAGAAAAAAAAAGAGATTGAGAGATATGGGGCAGAATGAATTTATCATTTTTGGGGAGAATATCAGTAATAAAAGTGAATGTGTTGCCAAAAATGTTCTTCTTATTCCAATCAGTCCTGGCAACAAGCAACGCAAGATGCTTTGAAAAATTGCATGAAGATATATCTAGGTTTATCTGGAACGGGAACAAAGGATAGAAAATAAATTATTAACAGATGTAAGAGAGAGAGAAGGTTTTGCCCTTCCAGATTTGAAACTTTATTATGAAGCATCCTGTATCTGCTGCAACCGGAAATGGATTACATTGGAAAACACAGATACAATATTTTAGATCTGGAAGGACATGAATTATGGATAGCATGCATATTTATGGTAGGAAAAGGCCAAGGTGCATAGAGCTTTTCAGAATCCTATAGTAAGAAAATCCATTTTCAGGGTATGGGAGAAGTATAACCATTTGTTTGAGTAAAAAACACCCTGGTGGCTTTACCCCTTGGAAGCAATATCTCTGAAAATTTTTGAATATGAGAAGTATTTGGCCGACTTATAAAAAGCTGTTAACTAAAGTTGAAAACCAACTGAAATTAAAAGATTTTGAAGAGATAAGGGAAGCTGTAACTGACTGGTTACAGTACCATCAATTCAACAATATCTTTAACCTAGACAAAAAGAATGGTTTTAGTTATGAGACATCACGATTTCAAAAAGAACTCTTAGGAAGTAACATAAAAAAACAGGAGGAAATAAAGCATATACGGTAAATTAAAAGCTTTTGCAGTTGACCCTGTTATGAGACATCACAATTTAAAAAAAACCTCTTAGGAAGGAGCATAAAAAATCTGTGTAAAATGTATCACTTCGTCCTAGAATGGTGTACAAAGGATGAACAGGTCAAATCAGTTATGACTAAATGGGCAAAGGACTTAGGACATAACATACAAAGGGCAGATTGGGAGAGGCAGATTGGGAAAGATGAAAATATGCAATAATCCCAACTAGGGAAGAATGGCAAACCAAACTGCTGGACTATGCTGAATTGGCAAAATTAGCGGCGAGACTCGGGAATCAAGAAAACAAGGACTTTAAAAAAGAATGGGGGGAATTTATAATTTACCTATGAGATTACTGGAAGGAAATCAAAACATTAGCTGGGAATCACTTGTAAATAAATTTATGAACAATTTAGATAAATGAAAAATGTGGAGAATGTATCAATATTCTCGTGTTATGTAACCCTCTGTTATTTTTCCAGGTTTCTCTGCTCACACGAGTAGAAGCACTCTATTGCGCTGCGTGCGTTTGCAGAAGCGGTCCTCCACTTGTTTCTTGTTTTATGATTGAGTGAGTGACTGTGGAAAGGGATAAAAGCCCCCCATCCAAACAATGACTATTATCAGTGCAGATAAAAAAAAATTAATTTTAATTTTTATCATTACAATTTTGCATTACTTTCTATGGGAAAGTGCACCTTGGTTTTGGAACGCTTTGGTTTTGGAAGACTTCCGGAACCGATTACGTTTGAGAACCAAGGTACCACTGTAACTCCTAAGATTTAAAGGCCTGGAGGAAGAAAATCTGCCCCTACGACCTTATGAAAGGGATTCAAGAATCAAAGAGCTGCTTTAGAGAAGGGCTCACCTCTTCATTCTTCCTGCCAGGAACTCTCTGCCTTTTGTCTCCTCTCCATCTTTTCCTCTTTCTCCCTCCACCATCCATCCATCCCTGTCCCCATCTCCTCTCCCCTGGAACTCACCAGATTTCTCCCAGGGACCTGGGAGGGAATGCTCAGAGGTTATGGGGAAGGATGCGGGAGACAGCCTGACCAGGTCAACCGTCCATCTTCCTCCTTCCATCCTGGCCAGGTTTGCAGGTTCAGCTTCCTGAGGAGGGCAGAAAT
The DNA here is from genome assembly GCF_965207765.1 of Zootoca vivipara. NCBI lineage: Eukaryota > Metazoa > Chordata > Lepidosauria > Squamata > Lacertidae > Zootoca > Zootoca vivipara. The sequence goes on along the minus strand of NC_142584.1, from coordinate 111,202,880 downwards.
CAGAGCAAGTTGCAGCTTCCTGGGAGGGAGGAAGAAGCCAAGGGAGTCACAGAGCTCCTGCAGGGATTCTCCTGCCCAAGACATTCTGCTGCCCCCGGAGAAGCCCCAACTGGGCACCCCCATCCCAGAGCCTCCATCCATTTTCAAACACCTCCCTTCCTTTTTATTTTGTTTATTTAATATTTATTGGTTTAAAATCAACTCATACACACACAAGGAAGGCTTAGAAAAAGAAAAAGAAAACAAAAAAGCACAACACATCTCTTATTAAAGAAATAGAATAATACATCATGAATGCAAAAAATTATTCCAGCCATCAACTTCCGACTTCCTTGATATAGGTTATTTATTTTCCTAATCACTTATAAATGTTCATAAACGTACCAAGCAAACAGTACAGGAAGACAGGCCTGAAAACCGCTTTGATTCTCCCAAACAGACCAAATGTGAAGGAACTTTCATTCACAATGGAAGACTCTTTCGAACAAAAGACAGTGATCAACTCTTACGAAAATGTTAATTTCTCTTTGTGTTTAGGAATTCACACCTGGGAGGGGTGAGAGGAGGACTAGGAGAGGTGTAAAAGGTGCTCAGATTTCTACCTTGAACCCTCCCTTTTTGTGAGGTATTGATTACGTAGCTGTGATGTACAGTAGGAATGATGTATTTTGGGGTTGTTTCTTGGTGATGGGAAAATGATAAAAGTGGAGGTTCTCTTTTGTTCTGGGTTCTTCTCCTTTGTCCTGCCATGAGGAAAGACCCAGTTGCAACAGTCACTAAAGATCAAGCTTACTAGCTGCTTTGCTTCTCAATATTCTCTCGTTGGCTCTGTTATTTTTCTCCTAACGATGGAGAACTCTGTAAGGCTCTTATGTACCCCATAAGGGAATAAAGCCAGATTTTATTTATATCAATCGAACTCTGATCTTTTCCGTCATCTATGCTACTTCTATATATTGAAGCATTTTTACTTGCCACTCCTTTTTTGATGGAATTTTATCTCCTTTCTATCCCTTGGCAATCAGCATCCTCGCTGCCATTGTTGCATACAAAAAGACCCCTTCCCAAGAGCCCCCACCCATTTTCAAACACCTTTGCCCATTCCTATAATCTGCCTGTCCCACCTCCCTTCAAAGGCTGGCATGGGATGCACCTTACTAACCCGAGAGTAGATCCCATGGAACTTCATGGATCAATGCCTTGTCGTGGCGAAGGGGCTTGAATAACTCAGAGAAGCTATGAGCTATGCCATGCAGGGCCACCCAAGATGGACAGGTCATAGTGGAGAGTTTTGACTAAACGTGATCCACCTGGAGAAGGAACTGGCAAGCCACTCCAGTATCCCTGCCAAGAAAACTCCATGGACAAAGACAACAGGCATATAAAAGTTATGACGCTGGAAGATGAGCCCCTCAGGTCGGAAGGCGTCCAACATGCTACTGAGGAAGAGCGGAGGACAAGTACAAGTAGATTCAGAGCTGATGAAGCGGCTGGGCCAAAGCCGAAAGGACGCTCAGTTGCGGATATGCCTGGAAGCGAAAGGAAAGTCCGATGCTGTAAAGAAAAATATTGCATAGGAACCTGGAATGTAAGAACCATGAATAGAGGTAAGCTGGATGTGGTCAAAAATGAGATGACAAGAATAAATATCGACATCCTGGGCATCAGTGAACTAAAATGGAAGGGAATGGGTGAATTCAGTTCGGGTGACTATCATATCTACTACTGTGGGCAGGAATCCTGTAGAAGAAATGGAGTGGCCCTCATAGTCAACAAAAGAGTGGCAAAAGCTGTAATGGGATGCAATCTCAAAAATGACAGAATGATCTCGATACGAATCCTAGGCAGACCTTTTAACATCACAGTAATCCAAGTTTATGCACCAACTACCGGTGCTGAAGAAAGTGAAATTGACCAATTCTATGAAGACCTACAACACCTTCTAGAAATGACACCAAAGAAGGATTACAGGTAGGTAGCCGTGTTGGTCTGGATCGAAGTAAAATAAAAAAATTCCTTCAGTAGCACCTTAAAGACCAACTAAGTTTTTATTTTGGTATGAGCTTTCGTGTGCATGCACACTTCTTCAGATACCTGAAGAAGGATGTTCTTCTCATTACAGGGGATTGGAATGCTAAAGTAGGGAATCAAGAGATAAAAGGAACAACTGGCAAGTTTGGCCTTGGAGTTCAAAATGAAGCAGGGCAAAGGCTAATAGAGTTCTGTCAAGAGAACAAGCTGGTCATCACAAACACTCTCTTCCAACAACACAAGAGACGACTCTACACATGGATATCACCAAATGGGCAGCATCGAAATCAGATTGATTATATTCTCTGCAGCCAAAGATGGAGAAGCTCTATACAGTCAGCAAAAACAAGACCTGGAGCTGACTGTAACTCAGATCATCAGCTTCTTATAGCAAAAATCCAGCTTAAACTGAAGAAAGTAGGAAAAACCGCTGGGCCAGTAAGATACAATCTGAATCAAATCCCTTATGAATACACAGTGGAAGTGAGGAACAGGTTTAAGGATTTAGATTTGGTGGACAGAGTGCCTGAAGAACTATGGATGGAGGCTTGTAACATTATACAGGAGGCAGCAACGAAAACCATCCCAAGGAAAAGGAAATGCAAGAAAGCAAAATGGCTGTCCAACAAGGCCTTACAAATAGCGGAGGAGAGGAGGCAAGCAAAATGCAAGGGAGATAGGGAAAGATACAGGAAACTGAAGGCAGATTTCCAAAAAACAGCAAGGAGAGACAAGAGGGTCTTCTTAAATGAGCAATGCAAAGAAATAGAGGAAAACAATAGAATGGGGAAAACCAGAGATCTGTTCAAGAAAATTGGAGATATGAAAGGAACATTTCGTACAAAGATTACCATAATCAAGGACAAAAGTGGTAAGGACCTAACAGAAGCAGAAGACATCAAGAAGAGGTGGCAAGAATACACAGAGGAATTATACCAGAAAGATATGGAGGTCTCGTACACCCCAGGTAGTGTGGTTGCTGACCTTGAGCCAGACATCTTGGAGAGTGAAGTCAAATGGGCCTTAGAAAGCACTGCTAATAACAAGGCCAGTGGAAGTGATGATATTCCAGCTGAACTATTTAAAATTTTAAAAGATAATGCTGTTAAGGTGCTACACCCAATATGCCAGCAAGTTTGGAAAACTCAGCAATGGCCAGAGGATTGGAGAAGATCAGTCTACATCCCAATTCCAAAGAAGGGCAGTGCCAAAGAATGCTCTAACTACCGCACAATTGCGCTCATTTCACACGCTAGCAAGGTTATGCTTAAAATTCTACAAGGCAGGCTTAGGCAGTATGTGGACCGAGAACTCCCAGAAGTGCAACCTGGATTTCGAAAAGGCAGAGGAACCACCAGAGACCAAATAGCAAACATGCGCTGGATTATGGAGAAAGCTAGAGAGTTCCAGAAAAACGTCTACTTCTGCTTCATTGACTATGCAAAAGCCTTTGACTGTGTCGACCACAGCAAACTATGGCAAGTTCTTAAAGAAATGGGAGTGCCTGATCACCTCATCTGTCTCCTGAGAAATCTCTATGTGGGACAAGAAGCTACAGTTAGAACTGGATATGGAACAACTGATTGGTTCAAAATTGGGAAAGGAGTACGACAAGGTTGTATATTGTCTCCCTGCTTATTTAACTTATATGCAGAATTCATCATGCGAAAGGCTGGACTAGATGAATCCCAAGCAGGAATTAAGATTGCCGGAAGAAATATCAACAACCTCAGATATGCAGATGACACAACCTTGATGGCAGAAAGCGAGGAGGAATTAAAGAACCTTTTAATGAGGGTGAAAGAGGAGAGCGCAAAATATGGTCTGAAGCTCAACATCAAAAAAACCAAGATCATGGCCACTGGTCCCATCACCTCCTGGCAAATAGAAGGGGAAGAAATTGAGGCAGTGAGAGATTTTACTTTCTTGGGCTCCTTGATCACTGCAGATGGTGACAGCAGTCACGAAATTAAAAGACGCCTGCTTCTTGGGAGAAAAGCAATGACAAACCTAGACAGCATCTTAAAAAGCAGAGACATCACCTTGCCGACAAAGGTCCGTATAGTTAAAGCTATGGTTTTCCCAGTAGTGATGTATGGAAGTGAGAGCTGGACCATAAAGAAGGCTGATCGCCGAAGAATTGATGCTTTTGAATTATGGTGCTGGAGGAGACTCTTGAGAGTCCCATGGACTGCTAGAAGATCAAACCTATCCATTCTTAAGGAAATCAGCCCTGAGTGCTCCCTGGAAGGACAGATCGTGAAGCTGAGGCTCCAATACTTTGGCCACCTCATGAGAAGAGAAGAATCCTTGGAAAAGACCCTGATGTTGGGAAAGATTGAGGGCACTAGGAGAAGGGGACGACAGAGGACAAGATGGTTGGACAGTGTTCTCGAAGCTACGAACATGAGTTTGACCAAACTACGGGAGGCAGTGCAAGACAGGAGTGCCTGGCGTGCTATGGTCCATGGGGTCACGAAGAGTCGGACACGACTAAACGACTAAACGACTAAACAACAACAACAACAACATAATCTGCCTGTCCCACCTCCCTTCAAAGGCTGGCATGGGATGCACCTTACTGACCCGAGAGTAGATCCCATGGAACTTGAGAGTTAATCTGCAAAGGACTGCTCTGAATACATGGGTGGCCCTTGCATGGAGGAGGAGGAAGCCCCTTGCTTGCATCTGAACCCCATGGGAGAGGAGGTGGATCTACCCACTGCTCCCTCTGGCCTCGTTGCCTCCTCCTCTGTTCTCCTGCCCTGCAAACACCCTTTTCTCTTGTTGCTCAGGGGAGAGAGGCGGCTGATGGAAAGAGCCTTCAAACCCATCCATTTTCTTCTTTGCTCCCCCTCCTGTCCTTTTGGGAAACAGGAACTTTGGTCAGGAATAATCAACTTAGATGGCAAGTTCCCAAGATAAGCACTTTGGAGCACTGCTTGGCAGTATTATGTGTGTGTATGGACCTAGAGGATAACATACATGTTTATACCATGTGATTCCTTAAAGAGGGCATTTCTTTAAAACTGAAGACCATTTCAACAAATTGGAAGACTTTGGATGGCAGCCCTGTACAGGGAAGTTTTTGATGTTTAATGTGTTTTATTTTGTTGGAAGCCACCCAGATGGGCAGGGTGCAAGTAACAAATTTATTATTACATCATCATCATCATTATTATTATTATTCCTTCCTAAGCCTGTCTTGCTATGCATGCTGCTCCGACTCTTTACAACCATTCCTTTTAATGCAACAGGCCCTCCTATTTTTACTACTTTTTAAAACATTTTTTACTGTCCTTCCTCCACAGATCACAGGACAGTTTACAATAGAAAAACAGAGAGATGCATAACAGAGTAAGAGATAAAAACGACAAGTCCCCCTCCACGCAAAACGCAGTTGCGAAGGCCATTGATGGTTTAATGAGCCAAACGCCTGGGAGAAGAGGAATGCTTTGGCCTGTTGCCTAAAGATAAGGTCCTCCTCCGAGGAGTCTTCTGCCAGGGTACAGATATTAAAATTAATACTATTATTAAGGCGATCCTGGCCAGCAATGTCCACTCCTCTCCCCCTTCCTTCCCTGCAACTCCCTTTGCACCAGATCCCTGCAGGAGGGAGCTTCTCTCTCCCCCCCCCACTCCGTCTTCAAAGCCCCCATTTAAAAAACAGCTCAATTTCCTCCCTTCTCTTCTCCCCGTCCCGGGGCTTCTCACCCTGGACACCCTTGCAAAGCCCATTCCCTCCTTCACCGCCATTGGCTTTGCACTCACCCGAAATCCTGGGCAGCGGGGGCGGGAATGGGAGACCCCGCACGGGAGGCAGGTAGTGATGGCGCTTAATTAGGAGCCTTAATTAGGGAGCAGCCCCCTCCTCTGCCTCCGCACGATGCAGACCCGCTACCCGCCTCCTTTGCATGCCCCGATTTTATCTCTGCTGGTGAAGGCGGAAGTGGAGGCAACTCTGGGGAGGAAGGAGAAGTTTCTCTCCACGCCCAGCCTTTTGTCTGTTACTGTATGTACTTTTTACAGAAGCAGCCCTGAATAAGCAGAAACACAGAACTCCCATGGACTGCGGAATTCTGGTTCGTAGCATATAAAGTTAACATAACAAGAGCTAGCGAGGGTCGGCAGCAAATATAATCTGTTTACTGAGAAGTGGAGCACGTTTGTTATGTATCACAGCAACAAAGCTGAAGGAAAGATGCAACCCTGATAAGCATGGATGAATAAGAAAAAAATGTGGCAGTGACCAGGATGACAGTTTTTCCCAACCTGGTGCCCTCAGGCTCGTTTGGAGGACGCATCTCACCTGGCCTCAAGGCACCTTTTTTCAAAACCTCCTTCCAGCCTCCCTCATCCATGCACTCAAACAGCAGATTGGTGAGGGCTTAGCCTTGCCCATCTTCTGGCTTGGCTTCAACCACGTGATGGGAAGCGGAAACAAAGAGGAAAACGTGCCTTTGGAAGCGGGAGGAGGGGTGGAAATAGAAAAGAACAATTAAAAGGACTTCTTTATGACAGTTTACACACACACACACACACACACACACACACACACACACACACACACAGACACAGGGAACTGCACTCAAACATTCCCAGCTTTTGCCATCTCCTTCAGCCCATATGCAATCGGAGTTTATCTGCCATACCTTATACTTGCAGCGATTGGAGGCGCGGGGGACCCTTGGTTTAACAAAGCGGCAACAATCCAGAAAACTACAATGCCCACAACCCTTTGCGTTTTGGAAAGGCGAAAGCAGGACTAGCAGCTCCCCGCAGCGTTAAGAGGTTTCTTGCCTGCTGCCTCCCAGTAGTAAGAAGGGGGTGGGTGGTGGGCGCAGGGGTCGTTCGCGCGGTTTAATGGGTCTTGAAGAAGGCGCGGTGGGAGGCTGGTTTTGCAACGGGGAGGAGGAGGGCTGGTGCAAGGGGAAGAGAAGTGCAACCCGGGCTGCGCGTGTCTGACAGCGAGAAGTGGTGCATTCCTTTGTTTTGGCTTTGCACGCTTCATTGCAGAGGAGGAAAGGTGCGCTTGCATTTTGGTAGCGGGAGAAAGCGGGGTGTCAAATGTGAGGGCTGTTTTGGTTATTGATTTACAGGTGAAACTCAGAAATTTAGAATATAATCAAAAAGTGCTTTTATTTCAGTAATGCAGCCTATTCTTTATTTTTATTCTTACAAATACTTTCTTTTGGAAATTCCACGGTAATAAAACAAATACTGTAGTTACAATACAAAATAAACAAAAATAAACATCACTATTACATTTCATTAATTTCATTCCATTTATAATTCACCCACCTAACCACAAATAATTACAATTACAACAAATAAAGGCTTGACATATCTTGCTTTGCATGTCATGCATCTATCTCATATACTAATTTCACCTTTTAAGCTGCGTTCCTGAAATAAATGCACTTTTCGATGATATTCTAATTTTCCGAGTTTCACCTGTAGGCCTGTAAAAGAGCTTGGCAGTACAAATGTAAAGGAAAGAATAATAGAATCTTGAGAGTTGGGACCCAAGGGTCATCTAGTCCAACCCTTCGCCATGCTCCGGCGGCAGCCCTGCACCTTCCCTTTGGAGCTGCTTTCGAATCCTGGCAATTCTGTGTCATTCCCTCACCCTCAGTCTTTTCACTCCAGATGATCTCAAACAGCCTCTCATTTATTAGATTTCTATCCCAGCTTTCCCCAAGGAGCTCGACGTGACGGCATATGTGGTTTTCCCTCTACCCCGTTTTATTCCCTGTGAGGTAGACTGTGACTGGCCCAAGAGCTTCATAAATGAGTAGGAATTCGAACCCTGGTCTCCCGGGTCCTAGCGCAGCGCTCTAACCACTACAGGACAATGCCTCTCAGATACAATCTGTTGCCGAAAATGTATTTTACTGAAATGTTCTCCCTTTCGTTTTGCTTCCCCCCCCTTGTTCCCCCCGTGCGCAAGGACTTTGCATAGAATGCCAACAAGAATTCAGTCCCAACTGCCCCTTCCTTCTAGGTCTAGGACAAAAAATAGGGCACAGTGGAACCATTTCAGGTAGGAAGCTACCAGGTAACAGCTGGAATATTTGTTTATTTCATTACTTAATTAGCTTCGCAAAATTTATATGCCTCTCAATTGTAATAAAACCTCAAAGCGTTTTACAAAAAGAATAAAGCAATAAAATTATCAGTAAAAAAAGTAAAAAACTATTAAAAACATTCAAAAAGTAATAAAAATCAACCATACAGAAAGAAATCAGATAATGATGATGATGATGATTTATTACCCTGCCCATCTGGCTGGGCTTGAAACATTAAAAGCTTCCCTAAACAGGGCTGCCTTCAGATGTCTTCTAAAAGTCTGGTAGTTGTTGTTCTCTTTGACATCTGGTGGGAGGGCGTTCCACAGGGCGGGCGCCACTACCGAGAAATGTAAAACACATGTCGAGCATTCTACATGTGTGGATAGGCTTGCCTAAAGAAAAACTATTTTATAGTACAGTACATTGATTGTTGCTTTCATTTCAAAGTAATCCTAAGCTATTTTTGGATGACTTTCCCCAAGGAATTATGGGAGCTGTAGTTTGTTAAGGGTGCTGAGCAATATTAGGAGGCCCCTCTAATCCCCCCTAACTACAATTCCCAGAGTTCCCCGTGAAGAGGGACTGATTGTTAAACCACCCTGAGAATTGTAGCTCTGTGAGGGGAATGGGAGGTGGGGAGGTCCTTCCCCAATGTTCAATGTTCTGAGGATGTTTGGCTCCCACCCCTGGGCCCTTGCAACGGCATGCACGTTTTTGAATACGTACAATCAGAAATATTTGCACAGATAATGGTAGAGCAGGGCTGGCCAACACGTCGATCGTGGTCGACTGGTAGATCCCCAGGAGGCTTGCAGTGGATCGTTGGCTCCTTTTCATTTGCTTTTCCCTAGGAGCACCTGGCCCCGCCCCCATCTCCTTCCTGCATTTTATACTGCTCCGTGGAACAAAGACCAGAGCTTTTGCATCCAGCGCCTCCCTCCCTTTCCCAAAATTTAGCCTGGGGCTAAATGGATTATAGGAGGAAATGCACACACACATCCTCACAAGTACAGGAAGGAGCCCCGCATGCCTCGGAACCTAGGAAAATGTGTGATGTCTCTTAGGAAACTGCAACCTTAATTGTTGCTAAGAAGCAGCAGGGGAAAGGTTTGTCTCTCTCTCCACTGCCCCTGGTCAAAAGATGTATTTCCCTGCCCTCCACCCTCTTTCCCCCCTTTCTTAAAAGATTGTGGTTGCAAACATCAGAAAGAGAGAAGATGTCTCTCCTTTCTTTGGGAACTTAAAAAGTGAAAAGAAAGAGGGGGAGGGGGAAAAAAACCCGCCCAATCTTTTATGACCGCCCCACACCCATGCAAACATGGAGACAGTTTGCAAAAAAGGGGGGGGGGAGAGTGTTTATTGCCGCTCTTTGGAACTTGATCAACCTTTTTTCTGCACTTGTTCAAACTTTTCCCTGCCATTGGGCTCGGTTGCTGTTGCCTTTATTTAACCAAGAGAGAGAGAAGGGTGTGTGTGTATGTGGGTGAAGAGCAGCCATGGAAAACGTGGTGGTTGCTCTCCTCCATCCTCGCCCAAATCCGAGCATCTCCCTCCCTCACCCTACACCCCAGTCTTCCATCTGTGCAGGCTGCATATCACCCACCCCCTTTCTTCTCCCTAAAAAAAGCTCAACAACTTTGAGCCGAACCCCTAAAAAACGGGGGTAGAGCACTGCCAGATTTTAATTCTGAAAGTAGATCAGTCTCTTGGGAGTTGGTCACCCCTGTGGTAGAGGACAGATGGGGAAATAAATGCCAAAAAATAACAAATAAGTGGACATTTTACAGGAACTGGGTAGAAAGGGGGGAAGCCAACCCGAATATACAAGCACGAATGAACAGACTGTACATGGCGAAAGATTTGAAGAAGGAAGGCCGGACTAGGTAAGAGGGTGGGAAGGGAGGGGGAAAGATTAGGGGGGGAAATGGACTTTGTTATGTAAGCTTCTGTTATGTAAGCTTTTACAGGAACTATATACAAAAATGTTATATTGTTATGCATTGTAGTGTGAAAATTAAATATTAATAAAAATAATAAAAATAAAGTTATTGGCTTCTGAGACACATCTCTGTATTTCTTTTTTACCAGGGAGGAAATGATCACAGGCTCAAGTAGCAGTCTCTCCTATGACTAAGAAGTAAAACTTAGTGTTAGTATGCCAAATGTCCCCTTCATGGATCAATGCCTTGTCGTGGCGAAGGGGCTTGAATAACTCAGAGAAGCTATGAGCTATGCCATGCAGGGCCACCCAAGATGGACAGGTCATAGTGGAGAGTTTTGACTAAACGTGATCCACCTGGAGCCACTCCAGTATCCCTGCCAATAAAACTCCATGGACAAAAACAACAGGTATATAAAAGTTATGACGCTGGAAGATGAGCCCCTCAGGTCGGAAGGCGTCCAACATGCTACTGAGGAAGAGCGGAGGACAAGTACAAGTAGATTCAGAGCTGATGAAGCGGCTGGGCCAAAGCTGAAAGGTCGCTCAGTTGCGGATATGCCTGGAAGCGAAAGGAAAGTGCGATGCTGTAAAGAAAAATATTGCATAGGAACCTGGAATGTAAGAACCATGGATAATGGTAAGCTGGATGTGGTCAAAAATGAGATGGCAAGAATAAATATTGACATCCTGGGCATCAGTGAACTAAAATGGAAGGGAATGGGCAAATTCAGTTTGGATGACTATCATATCTACTACTGTGGGCAAGAATCCTGTAGAAGAAATGGAGTGGCCCTTATAGTCAACAAAAGAGTGACAAAAGCTGTAATGGGATGCAATCTCAAAAATGACAGAATGATCTCGATACGAATCCAAGGCAGACCTTTTAACATCACAGTAATCCAAGTTTATGCACTAACTACCGGTGCTGAAGAAACTGAAATTGACCAATTCTATGAAGGCTTACAACACCTTCTAGAAATGACACCAAAGAAGGATGTTCTTCTCATTACAGGGGATTGGAATGCTAAAGTAGGGAATCAAGAGATAAAAGGAACAACTGGCAAGTTTGGCCTTGAAGTTCAAAATGAAGCAGGGCAAAGGCTAATAGAGTTCTGTCAAGAGAACAAGCTGCTCATCACAAACACTCTTTTCCAACAGCACAAGAGACGACTCTACACATGGATATCACCAAATGGGCAGCATCGAAATCAGATTGATTATATTCTCTGCAGCCAAAGATGGAGAAGCTCTATACAGTCAGCAAAAACAAGACCTGGAGCTGACTGTAACTCAGATCATCAGCTTCTTATAGCAAAATTCGAGCTTAAACTGAAGAAAGTAGGAAAAACCACTGGGCCAGTAAGATTCAATCTAAATCAAATCCCTTATGAATACACAGTGGAAGTGAGGAACAGGTTTAAGGATTAGATTTGGTGGACAGAGTGCCTGAAGAACTATGGATGGAGGCCAGTAACATTATACAGGAGGCAGCAACGAAAACCATCCCAAGGAAAAGGAAATGCAAGAAAGCTAAATGGCTGTCCAACAAGGCCTTACAAATAGCGGGGGAGAGGAGGCAAGCAAAATGCAAGGGAGATAGGGAAAGATACAGGAAACTGAATACAGATTTCCAAAAAATAGCAAGGAGAGACAAGAGGGTCTTCTTAAATGAGCAATGCAAAGAAATAGAGGAAAACAATAGAATGGGGAAAACCAGAGATCTGTCCAAGAAAATTGGAGATATGAAAGGAACATTTCATACAAAGATTACCATAATCAAGGACAAAAGTGGTAAGGACCTAACAGAAGCAGAAGACATCAAGAAGAGGTGGCAAGAATACACAGAGGAATTATACCAGAAAGATATGGAGGTCTCGTACACTCCAGGTAGTGTGGTTGCTGACCTTGAGCCAGACATCTTGGAGAGTGAAGTCAAATGGGCCTTAGAAAGCACTGCTAATAACAAGGCCAGTGGAAGTGATGATATTCCAGCTGAACTATTTAAAATTTTAAAAGATGATGCTGTTAAGGTGCTACACCCAATATGCCAGCAAATTTGGAAAACTCAGCAATGGCCGGAGGACTGGAGAAGATCAGTCTACATCCCAATTCCAAAGAAGGGCAGTGTCAAAGAATGCTCCAACTACCGCACAATTGCGCTCATTTCACACGCTAGCAAGGTTATGCTTAAAATTCTACAAGGCAGGCTTAGGAAGTGCAAGCTGGATTTCGAAGGGGCAGAGGAACCAGAGACCAAATAGCAAACATGCGCTGGATTATGGAGAAAGCTAGAGAGTTCCAGAAAAACGTCTACTTCTGCTTCGTTGACTATGCAAAAGCCTTTGACCGTGTCAACCACAGCAAACTATGGCAAGTTCTTAAAGAAATGGGAGTGCCTGATCACCTCATCTGTCTCCTGAGAAATCTCTATGTGGGACAAGAAGCTACAGTTAGAACTGGATACAGTGGAACCTCGGTTTACGAACACCTCGGGTTACGAACTTTCGGTTGACGAGCAATCATAACCCGGAAGTAAGTAACCCGAGGTTTCCAAGGTTTCCAAGGCCTACTGAGGCCTCCACTGAGGCATCGGAGCATCCGTGAAAGCGCTCTGATGCCTTCACGGAGCAGCTAGGCCAGGGCCTCCTCCTTACCCCTCCTTACCTCGCTTTTGCCCCAGGGACCCTCTGGCCCCGGATCTCCGGGTGGCCGGGCGATCCCGGCGTGGCGGCGCAGCAGCAGCTGGTGGGGGTGGTCGATGGGTCCGAGGCTCCTTTCTCGGAGGGACTCCTCTCCTTCTTCGGATTGAGCATGGCGGCGGGGGCAGAAAGGTCGGGTCCGAGGCCTCGGCGCTCCGCAAGACAGGAGATCCCAGGCCTCTGGCCCCTGGGGCTCTGTCTGGTCGGCGGCTAATCGGCAGCTGGGCGCCCTCAATTTCGGGCTGTTGCGCTCGCCGGGGGAGGGGCGACCTCTCGGCCGGTCCACCGGGCACCCCCGGCACCCACACGGCGTCAGCGGTGTCGGAGTCAACGGCTCAGGAGCTGCTCAGGCAGCGCGAAAATGCTGGCTGCCCTCAGGAGCTCCGCGGACTGGGCCGAAGGCACGGAAGGCACGGAAGCACTCCGATGCCTTCGGCCCAGTCCGCGGAGCTCCTGAGGGCAGTCAGCGTGTTTGCGCAGCCTGAGCGGCTCCTGAGTTGCTGAGACCGCCGTCGCTGGGCACCCACACGGCGTCAGCGGCTCAGGAGCCGCTCGGGCCGCACGAACGTGCTGGCTGCCCTCAGGAGCTCCGCGGACTGGGCTGAAGGCATCAGAGCGCTTCCGTGCCTTCCGCCCAGTCCGCCTGGCCACCCGGAGATCCGGGGCCGGAGGGTCCCAGGGGCAAAAGCGGGGTGCGGAGGGGTAAGGAGGAGGCCCTAGCCCAGCTGCCCCGTCGCCGAACTACCACCGCTGCCACAGAAGCGAAGAGGACCCTGAGCCCCCATCCAAACAATGACTATCAGTCCAGATAAGAAAAATAAATAAATTTTACTTTTTTTTCATCTACAATACTGTCTTAATTATTTTATAGTACAATACATTATTGCCTTCATTTTATGTATCAATGGTCTTGGTAGACAGTAAAATTTGTGTTAAATTGCTGCTTTAGGGGGTGTTTTTCATTGTCTGGAACGGATTAATCCACTTTCCATTACTTTCAATGGGAAAGTTCGCTTCGGTTTATGAACACTTCGGTTTATGAACAAACTTCCGGAACCAATTGTGTTCATAAACCGAGGTACCACTGTATGGAACAACTGATTGGTTCAAAATTGGGAAAGGAGTACGACAAGGTTGTATATTGTCTCCCTGCTTATTTAACTTATATGCAGAATTCATCATGCGAAAGGCTGGACTAGATGAATCCCAAACCGGAATTAAGATTGCCGGAAGAAATATCAACAACCTCAGATATGCAGATGACACAACCTTGATGGCAGAAAGTGAGGAGGAATTAAAGAACCTTTTAATGAGGGTGAAAGAGGAGAGTGCAAAATATGGTCTGAAGCTCAACATCAAAAAAACCAAGATCATGGCCACTGGTCCCATCACCTCCTTGCAAATAGAAGGGGAAGAAATGGAGGCAGTGAGAGATTTTACTTTCTTGGGCTCCTTGATCACTGCAGATGGTGACAGCAGTCACGAAATTAAGAGACGCCTGCTTCTTGGGAGAAAAGCAATGACAAACCTGGACAGCATCTTAAAAAGCAGAGACATCACCTTGCCGACAAAGGTCCATATAGTTAAAGCTATGGTTTTCCCAGTAGTGATGTATGAAGTGAGAGCTGGACCATGAAGAAGGCTGATCGCCAAAGAATTGATGCTTTTGAATTATGGTGCTGGAGGAGACTCTTGAGAGTCCCATGGACTGCAAGAAGATCAAACCTATCCATTCTGAAGGAAATCAGCCCTGAGTGCTCACTGGAAGGACAGATCGTGAAGCTGAGGCTCCAATACTTTGGTCACCTCATGAGAAGAGAAGAAGAGAAAAATCCTTGGAAAAGACCCTGATGTTGGGGAAAGATGGAGGGCACAAGGAGATGTGCAAGCTAGGGATGGTGGGAGTTGTAGTCCTAAAACATCTGGAGGGCCAAGTCTGGGGATGCCTGTATTAGAACATAAGAATAGGCTGCTCGACTGGGCAAAGGCCCACCTAGTCCAGCATCCTGTTCTCACAGTGGCCAACTAGATGCCTGTGGGAAACCAGCAAGCAGGATATGAGCACAAGAGCTCTCTGCCTTCCTGTGCTTTCCAGGAACTAGTATTAAGAAGCATTTTTGCCTAGGACCACGAGGGCAGAGCACAGACATCAGTTTAATCCTTTTTCAAGCTATCCAAGTTGTTGGCCATCACTGTCTCCTGTATGATGGAAGACCATAGATTGAAAAATTAGAAATACAACCAACTCGCTGCCTTTTGTTTCCTCTCCATCTTTACCTCTTTCTCCTGCCACATTCACCCATCCCTGTCCCCATCTCCTCTCCCCTGGAACTCACCAGATTTCTCTGAGGGTCCTGAGAGGGAATGCTCAGAGGTTGTGGGGAGGGATGCGGGAGACAGCCTGACCAGGTCAACCGTCCATCTTCCTCCTTCCATCCTGGCCAGGTGTGCAGGTTCCGTCTCAGCTAGGTTTGCAGGTTCAGCTTCCTGAGGAGCCCAGAAGCCAGAGGAAGCTGCAGCTTCCTGGGAGGGAGGGAGAAGCCCAGGGGCGTAGCCAGGATCAAAACTAGGGGGGGGGGGCAAGCCATGGTCGTTCAGGGGCGGGGCCAAGGCACAGAAGGGGAGGGGCCACAAAGTGGGCAGGGCTAAAGGGCCAACGGGCCTGATGACATCGTGGCGGTGGCAGCAGCGGCCACCTTGTGCTTCTGGGGCTGGTAGCGTTGGCGGCTACCCTGCTTGGCTGGAGAGGACGGGAGGGTCGGGCAGGCGAGAGGGGGTGGCAGGGCGGGCGAGGGCGAGGCAAGACACGGCCGCAGCCACGACGGCTCCGAGGCGTTGCTGCATATCAGCATAATATTTCAACCATGGTTCAAGCCCCACCTTAGGAAAAAAATCCTGCATTGCAGGGGGTTGGACTAGATGACCCTTGTGGTCCCTTCCGACTACAATTCTATGATTCTATTGATATATTACCATACATATGCATCATTCTGCTTTCTTGAATTGTCCTACTCCTAGGCATAGCATCCAACTCCTAGAGGCCTAGGTGCCCCCCCCCAATTACTGGTAAATACCGTATTTGAAAGAGTCATCCCCCCATGTTGATGGGCTTTCTATGTGGGGCTTATCTGCCCCCCCGTATTTTATTAAGGATGGAAGAGGGAGGGAAGGAAGGAAGAAATAGAGAGATAACTCATATTTGTGGGTGTCTCTGGATGACGCTGTGATGCTGGAACTCTGCAGCAAGAGGACAGGAGGGTCGGGCAGGCGAGAGGGGGTGGAAGGGCGGGGCAAGGCATGGCCGCAGCTACGACAGCTCCGAGGCGTTGCTGCAAATCAGCATAATATTTCAACCATGGTTCAAGCCCCACCTTAGGAAAAAAATCCTGCATTGCAGCGGGTTGGACTAGATGACCCTTGTGGTCCCTTCTGACTACAATTCTACGATTCTATTGATATATTACCATACCATATGCATCGTTCTGCTTTCTTGAATTGTCCTACTCCTAGGCATAGCAGCCAACTCCTAGAGGCCTAGGTGCCTCCCCCCCCCCAAATTACTGGTAAATACCGTATTTGAAAGAGTCATCCCCCCATGTTGATGGGCTTTCTATGCCGGCTTTTCTGCCCCCCCCGTATTTTATTAAGGATGGAAGAGGGAGGGAAGGAAGGAAGAAAGAGAGAGAGGGATAATTCATATTTGTGGGTGCCTCTGGGTGACGCTGTGATGCTGGAACTCTGCATGTACAGGAGCCTTGTAAGCAGCTTTCTCTCTGCTTGATTTACAGCAGGCACGTCCAACAGGTAGATTGTGATCTACCAGTAGATCACTGGATGTCTGTGGTAGATCACTGGTAGGTCACTGGCACCCCTAAAAAAAGCTCACCCAAAATTTTCCTCCTCCCTCAAAAAAATTGAACTATGACCTGAAGCCCTAAACAAAAATGGGCCTCCCTCCCTCCTAAAAGAAGCTCAACAAGTTTGACCTAAACCCCAAAAAACAGGGCTTCCCTTCCTTAAAAAAAAACTCAACAGCTTTGACCTGAACCCCCCAAAAGGGGGTAGATCGCCCCCAGTTTTAAACTCTGAGTAGATCAGAGTCTCTTGGGAGGTGGCCACCCCTGATTTACAGTATACAGATGCAGGAGGAGGGGCAGACTGGAACACCAATGCTTTTTATAAACATCACTGTGTCTGTCAAAGCTACAGCCCCCCCTTTCTTATTCACTTCCTTTTAGCCTTGCAGAGCCACCTTAGTCAAATTGAATCCTCTGAGTCTGCACCCTCATTAAATCGCCAATAGAACTCTTAATGCTCCTGAATGCTCATTAACAAGTCCCACTTAAGAACAATAGGGTGAAATGGTCAGCTATCAAATCTTGCCTGGGGATATATGCTCCATTGTCTTAACTGCTTAACTACTGGTAGCCACTTTGCTTTATTTATTTGATGTGTTTTTGTTACTGCTGTGGCCCCCCCCCCAGCAAGCGGAGACTTAGCTGCTCTTGCTAAAGCAAAGCCTTTACCACTTCAGTTTTTGGAGGGGAAAAGTGCTGGTTATGGTCTGTAAAATACATTATTTTTTTTTGCTTCTAGGGGGGGCAGCTGCCCCCTCCTGCCCCCCTGCCTACGCCCATGGAGAAGCCAAGGGAGTCTCAGAGCCCCTGCAGGGATTCTCCTGCCCAAGACATTCTGCTGCCCCTGGAGAAGCCCCAACTGGGCACCCTCATCCCAAGAGCCTCCACCCATTTTCAAACACCTCTCTTCTTCTTTTTTTATTTTGTTTATTTAATCTTTATTGGTTTAAACCCAACACATACGCACACAACGAAAGCTTAGAAGAAAAAGAAAACAAAAAGGACAATACATCTCTTACAAAAAGAAATGGAGGAATACATCACGAATGCAATAAATTATTCCAGTCATCAACTTCCTGCTTCCTTGATAAAGGTTATTTATTTTCCTAATTACTTGCCTCTATTTTTCAATAAGCTTTATCTTTATTAAATCTTGTCTGAATACTTTATCTGCCTGTCCCGCCTCCCTTCAAAGGCTGATGGTATGCACATTACTGACCTGAGAGTAGATCCCATGGAACTTCAGAGTTTATCTGCAAAGGATTGCTCTGAATACAGTGGTACCTCTACTTACGAATTTAATGCGTTCCGATCATGGCTAGCATCGTTCCCTGCAGGAAGAAGCTTCTCTCCCCCCCCCACTCCGTCTTCAAAGCCCCCATTTTAAAAATAGCTCCCTTTCCTCCCTTCTCTTCTCCCCGTCCCGGGGCTTCTCATCCTGGACCCCCTTCCCTCCTTCCCCGCCATTGGCTTTGCACTCATCCGAAATCCTGGGCAGCGGGGGTGGGAATGGGAGACCCCGCGTTGGAGGTAGGGAGTGAAGGCGCTTAATTAGGAGGCTTAATTAGGAAGCAGCCCCCTCTTCTGCCTCTGCTTCCCGCCTCCTTCCCTTCCTCCTTTGCAAGCCCCGATTTTATCTCTGCCGGTGGAGCCGGAAGTGGAGGCAATTCTGGAGAGGAAGGAGAAGTTTCTCTCCACGCCCAGCCTTTTGTCTGTTACTGTATGTCCTTTTTACAGAAACAGCCCTGAATAAGCATAAACACAGAACTCCCATGGACTGTGGAATTCTGGTTCGTAGCATGTAAAGTTCACATAACAAGAGCCAGCAGGGTCGGCAGCAAATATAATCTGCTTCCTGAGAAGTGGAGCACATTTGTTATGTATCACAGCAACAAAGCTGAAGGAAAGATGCAGCCCTTGCGGGGTGTGTGTGTGTGTTGTAAAGTGCATTATTCCAGAAGGAAGGACTGCTTTGTCTTAGAACTTACATGCTGTATCCACCGCTTAAATACAAAGAAAGCAAATGTTAAGCATGGATGAATAAGAAAAAAATGTGGCAGCGACCAGGATGACAGTCTTTCCCAACCTGGTGCCCTCAGGCTCGTTTGGAGGACGCATCTCACCTGGCCCCAAGGCACCTCTTTTCAAACCTCCTTCCAGCCTCCCTCATCCATGCGCTCAAACAGCAGATTGGTGTGGGCTTAGCCTTGCCCATCTTCTGGCTTGGCTTCAACCACGTGATGGGAAGCGGAAACAAAGAGGAAAACCCGCCTTTGGAAGCGGGAGGAGGGGTGGAAATAGAAGAAAAATTAAAAGGACTTCTTTATGACAGTTTCCACGCACGCACACAAACAGAAACACACACACACACACAACATCGGGAGCTGCACTCAAACATTCCCAGCTTTTGCCATCTCCTTCAGCCATACCTGCCAAGTCCTGGACTGCAAAATCCGGGACTGGTAGCCGCGCGACACCGGAAGTTGCGTCACTTTGCCCATCTATTGGCACAAAAAATGGCCACCGCCAACACCGGAAGTCGCGTCTACGCACTTCTGGACATTCGTAGACGTGACTTTCGGCGCCGGCCATTTTGGGCAAAGCAGGGGGGGGGGGAAGGCCGCTGGCAGCAGAATATAAGGGAGAATAGCGGGAGACGAAGTGATACGAGGACCATCGGGAAATGGTCTGAAAAAACGGGGTTTCCAGGGGAAAACAGGGTACTTGGCAGCTATGCCTTCAGCCCATATGCCAGGCATAGGCATCCTTGGCTCTCCAGTCGTTTTGGAACTACAACTCCCATGAACCCTGACCACTGGCCCTGTTAGCTAGGGATCATGGGAGTTGTAGTTCCAAAACATCTGAAGAGCCAAGGTTGCCTATGTCTGCCATATGCAATCGGAGTTTATCTGCCATTCCTTATACTTGCAGCGATTGGAGGCGCAGGGGACCCTTGGTTTAACATAGCGGCAACAATCCAGAAAACTACAACGCCCACAACCCTTTGCGTTTTGGAAAGGCGAAAGCAGGACTAGCAGCTCCCCGCAGCGTTAGAGGTTTCTGCCTGCTGCCTCCCTGTAGTAAGAAGGGGGTGGGTGGTGGGCGCAAGGGTCGTGCACGTGTTTTAATGGGTCTTGAAGAAGGCGCGGTGGGCGGCTGGTCTTGCAAGGGGAAGAGAAGTGCAACCCGGGCTGTGCGTGTCTGACAGCGAGAAGTGGTGCATTCCTTTGTTTTGGCTTTGCACGCTTCATTGCAGAGGAGGAAAGGTGCGCTTGCATTTTGGCAGCGGGAGAAAGCGGGGTGTCAAATGTGATGGCCGTTTTGATTATTGATTTACAGGTGAAACTCAGAAATTTAGAATATAATCAAAAAGTGCATTTATTTCAGTAATGCATTTTATTTTTTATTTTTATTCTTACAAATGCTTTCTTTTGGAAATTCCACAGTAATAAAACAAATACCGTAGTTCCAAACAAAATAAACAAAAATAAACATCACTATTACATTTCATTAATTACATTCCATTTATAATTCACCCACCTAACCACAAATAATTACAATTACAACAAATAAAGGCTTGACATATCTTGCTTTTCATGTCATGCATCTATCTCATATACTGATTTCACCTTTTAAGCTGCGTTACTGAAAAAAATGCACTTTTCGACGATATTCTAATTTTCCGAGTTTCACCTGTAGGCCTGTAAAAGATCTTGGCAATACAAATGTAAAGGAAAGAATAATAGAATATTGAGAGTTGGTACACAAGGGCCATCTAGTCCAACCCCCTGCAATGCAGGAATCTCAGCTGCATTCAACCTTCACCATGCTCCAGCGGCAGCCCAGCGCCTTCCCTTTGGAGCTGCTTTTGAATCCTGGCAATTCTGTGTCATTCCCTTGCCTCAGTCTTTTCACTCCAGATGATCTCAAACAGCCTCTCATTTATTTATTAGATTTCTATCCCAGCTTTCCCCAAGGAGCTCGACGTGACAGCATATGTGGTTTTCCCTCTACCCCGTTTTATTCCCTGTGAGGTAGACTGTGACTGGCCCAATAGCTTCATAAATGAGTGGGAATTCGAACCCTGGTCTCCCGGGTCCTAGCGCAGCGCTCTAACCACTACAGGACATTGCCTCTCGGATACAATCTGTTGCCGAAAATGTATTTTACTGAAATGTTCTCCCTTTCGTTTTGCTTCCCCCCCCCTTGTTCCCCCCGTGCGCAAGGACTTTGCATAGAATGCCAACAAGATTTCAGTCCCAACTGCCCCTTCCTTCTAGGTCTAGGACAAAGAAGAGGGCACAGTGGAACCATTTCAGGTAGGAAGCTACCAGGTAATAGCTGGAACATTTGTTTATTTCCTTGCTTAATTAGCTTCGCAAAATTTATATGCCTCTCAATTGTAATAAAACCTCAAAGCGTTTTACAAAAAGAACAAAGCAATAAAATTATCAGTAAAAAAAGTCAAAAACTATTTAAAACATTCAAAAAGTAATAAAAATCAACCATACGGAAAAAAAATCAGATAATGATGATGATGAGGATGATGATTTATTTATTACCCTGCCCATCTGGCTGGGCTTCCCCAGCCACTCTGGGCAGCTTCCAACAAAATATTAAAATATGGGAGGGTGGGGAGGTCCATCTCAATGTTCAATATTCTGAGGGCGTTTGGCTCTCCCCCCTGAGTCCTTGCAATGGCATGCACAGGACATCAGGATGTTGTGTGTTGTTGCACGTGCGATGCCAGAACATCTTGCCAGGTCTTCTCAATCATTTACAGAAGTTGACGCCTCTGGGCTGCAGGAACCCAACCAGATGGGTGGGATACAAATATGATAACCACTACCAGCACTTTGAACAATAGATGCCGGCAGTAGACATCTAGTGACAGAGGTTTCGTTTCTTTCTCCCTTGTTTTGATTTCAGTAATTTGCAGTCTGTTTCTCATTGCAGCCCATGACTCAAGGAAGAAGCACTCCAGCGGTATGTGTGAAAAGCTGTTGACTAGGAGCTAAGCTTGGCAAGACATAATGGGAACCACACAGAAAAGAGAACCCTGGGATTGACATGCACGTGAGAAGAACCTGGGCCTTCTTCATAAACAGAGAATCCATGCGAAAGGGAAGCCCTACAAGTGGCAAGCGCATTGCAGAAGACTACAGGAAATCCAGATCCAGCTCTCTTTTCTGAGCAATACGCAGCATTGTGGGAAAAGTCCAGAATGCCAGATACCAAGCTATCCAGATCAACAGTCTTCAGATACCCTCTTGAAAAAGAGGGGAATCGCCAAATAGCACGGCCCCCAAGAATGAAAACAAACACTTCCAAATTGTTTTCGAAACATCCAGAGACTTGACAGCCATCTTCACTTCCCAGGAAATCTGGGAATCCTGAGTGGAAAACTCCATACATTTATATAGTTTTCCCCCTGTGTGAATTTGCTTATTGATATTAAGATTTCCACTCCCGCTGAAGATCTTTCCAAATATCTATGGTTTCCCCCCTGCATGAGTTAGCTGTTGTTTCCTAAGGTGTCGATTTCGAATGAAGCTTTCCTCATTTAAATGGTTTCTCTCTTGTGTGAGTTTGTTGATGTCTTCTAAGGTGTCCATATCGATTGAAGCTCTTTCCACATTCAATGCATTCAAATGGTTTCTCCCCTGTGTGAGTTCGTTGATGTCTTCTAAGGTGTCCATATTGACTGAAGCTTCTTCCACATTCAATACATTCAAATGGTTTCTCCCCCGTGTGAGTTCGTTGATGTCTTCTAAGGTGTCCACTTCCACTGAAGCTCTTTCCACATTCAATACATTTAAATGGTTTCTCCCCTGTGTGAGTTCGTTGATGTATTTTAAGGTCTCCACTCCCACTGTAGCTCTTTCCACATTCAATACATTTAAATGGTTTCTCCCCCGTGTGAGTTCTTTGATGTCTTTTAAGTGCTCCATTTTCAATGAAGCTCTTTCCACATTCAATACATTCAAATGGTTTCTCCCCTGTGTGAGTTCGTTGGTGTGTTCTAAGGTCTCCACTTCCACTGAAGCTTCTTCCACATTCAATACATTCAAATGGTTTCTCCCCCGTGTGAGTTCGTTGATGTCTTCTAAGGTGTCCACTTCCACTGAAGCTCTTTCCACATTCAATACATTTAAATGGTTTCTCTCCCGTGTGAGTTCGTTGGTGTGTTCTAAGGTTTCCATATCGACTGAAGCTCTTTCCACATTCAATACATGTAAATGGTTTCTCCCCCGTGTGAGTTCGTTGATGTGTTCTAAGGTGTCCATTTCGACTGAAGCTCTTTCCACATTCAATACATTCAAATGGTTTCTCCCCTCTGTGAGTTCGTTGATGTATTCTAAAGTCTCCAATTCCACTGAAGCTCTTTCCACATTCAATACATTTAAATGGGTTCTCCCCCCTGTGGGTTCGTTGATGTCTTATAAGTTGTCCATTTTGATTGAAGCTCTTTCCACATTCAATACATTCAAATGGTTTCTCCCCTGTGTGAGTTTGTTGATGTCTTATAAGGTGTCCATATTGACTGAAGCTCTTTCCACATTCAGTACATTTAAATGGTTTCTCCCTCGTGTGAGTTCTTTGATGTCTTCTAAGGTCTCCACTTCCACTGAAGCTCTTTCCACATTCAATGCATTCAAATGGTTTCTCCCCCGTGTGAGTTCTTTGATGTATTTGAAGTGCTCCATTTTGACTGATGCTTTTTCCACACTCTATACGTTCCAATGATTTCTTCCCTGTGTGAATTTGTTGATGTCTTCTAAGTGTTTCACTGTGACTATAGTACATCCCACATTCCATGCATTTAAACTGTTTCTTTGTTCTTCCCAATGAAGTCACAGGTGGCTCCATAGAATTCTGGCCCTCATCTTCCTCACCTGTTTGGGATTGGGAGGAAAGAAAATCTATTAGACTTTCAAGAAAAACAAGAAAGAAAGTGAACACATGTCAATCCCAATTTGCACCTTCTCTTATTTTAACACCATCTCCATTTTCCACTGCCCTCACTACCTTCCAAATTTTTAGGAATGTAGATGAGATAATGGCAAGAACAACACGCTAACTCCATTCACAGTTAATTGTAATTGGCTTCTTAGACACATCTCTGTATTTCTTTTTTTCCAGGGAGGAAATGATCACAGGCTCGTGTAGCAGTCTCATCTATGACTAAGAAGTAAAACTTTAGTGTTACTATGCCAAATGTAAAAATATTGCACTATATTAGAACAGGCACCCCCAAACTCGGCCCTCCAGATGTTTTGGGACTACAATTCCCATCATCCCTGACCACTGGTCATGTGCTAGCTAGGGATGGTGGGAGTTGGTAGTCCTAAAACATCTGGAGGGCCAAGTCTGGGGATGCCTGTATTAGAACATAAGAATAGGCTGCTCGACTGGGCAAAGGCCCACCTAGTCCAGCATCCTGTTCTCACAGTGGCCAACTAGATGCCTGTGGGAAACCAGCAAGCAGGATATGAGCACAAGAGCTCTCTGCCTTCCTGTGCTTTCCAGGAACTAGTATTAAGAAGCATTATTGCCTAGGTCCACAAGGGCAGAGCACATAATCAGTTTAATCCTTTTTCAAGCTGTCCAAGTTGTTGGCCATCACTGTCTCCTGTATAATGAAAGACCATAGATTGAAAGATTAGAAATACAACCAAGAATGCTTTTGGACCACAACTCAATAATTCTTGAACTAAAAGGCGAGAAAAAATTCTCCATGTAGAGTATTGCTCATATTTTGGGCAATACAATGAAAGGTGTTTTAGTAGAAAAAATTAATCACAATCAGGCCTGCTTTCTATCAAAACATCAGATGAAGGAGAATATAAGGAATATAATTGATATGATTGAATATTTGGAAGTAAGAAATGAGAAAAAGCGGCCTTAATGTTAAATAGATGCGGAAAAGGGTTTTGATAACGTTTCATGGGCTTTTATGAAAAAGATAATAGAAAAAATGAGTTTTGGGAGAGAATTAGGGAGAGGAATTGATGCAATTTATTCTTACCAACAGGCCATGCTTATTGTTAATAAGGTTATAACAGAGAAGTGTAAAATAATGAAGGGGACAAGGTTATCCCCTATTACCATTATTATTTAGAGGTCCTGGCAAGAGAGAAAGACTGGAGAACTTAATTAGAGGAATAACAATAGGAAATAAAACATATATGGTAAATTAAAAGCTTTTGCAGTTGACCTTGTAATTTAAACTAAACAAGAATAAGACTAAGCTTTTGGTAAAAAGCATGATAGAGCAAGAAAAAAAGGAATTACAACAGAGAACAGAGTTATACATAAAAAAGTCAAAAAGAAAGGTTTTAATTATGAGACATCACAATTGGGGAAAAAAAATCTTAGGAAGTAACATAAAAAATCTGTCTAAAATCTAGAACTTGCTCCTAGAATGGTGTACAAAGCATGAACAGGTCGAATCAGGTATGACTAAAAGGGAAAAGGACTTAGGACATAACATGCAAAAGGCAGATTGGGAGAGGCTTTGGAAAACAGATCTGAAATTCACACCTTGCTGTACATTGAAAGAATACTACATGAAAATGATGTATTGGTGGTATTTGACTCCTAGTAAGTTATCTAAATGGGACGCAGGTGGCACTGTAGGTGAAATCACAGAGCCTAGGGCTTGCCGATCAGAAGGTCAGCGGTTCGAATCGCTGCAACAGGGTGAGCTCCCGTTGCTCGGTCCCAGTTCCTGCCAACCTAGCAGTTCAAAAGCACGTCAAAGTGCAGGTAGATAAATATATACCGCTATAGCGGGAAGGTAAACGATGTTTCCATGTACTGCTTTGGTTTGCCAGAAGTGGTTTTGTCATGCTGTCCACATGACCTGGAAGCTGTATGCAGGCTCCCTCGGCCAATAAGGCGAGATGAGCGCCGCAACCCCAGAGTCGGTCACGACTGGACCTAATGGTCAGGGTTCCCTTTACCTTCAAGTTATCTAAAATGTATAGAATAAGTTCAAATATCTGATGGAAATGTAAATGCTATATGTGGTGGTCACATAAGATTACAGTATCATTTTGGGAAATGGTATATAATGAATTGAGAAAAAACAGTTTAAAATAATTTTTGTTAAGAAACCAGAAGCCTCTTTATTTGGAATTACAGGTACCAAAATCTCAAAAGACCAGAAAACACTACCGTATATTCCGGCGTATAAGACGACCCCCAACTTTTCCAGTTAAAATATAGAGTTTGGGATATACTCGCCATCTAAGACTACCCCTCTTCCAATGCACACCAAATAAAAAATTAAAAAATATCAGATTTGATTTCAATATGGTAATCCCTGGAGCTCTGCTGCCAGTCAGTGCAGACAGCACCAAGTGAGATGGACCAATGGCCTTGCTTGGTCTATAAGGCAACTCCCTATGCTCCTGTGGGATGAACTGGGTTTCATTGAAACTCGATGGCCTTTTCTCCACATCCTTTCCTGGGAGAGCTGCCCTTTTGCCATGGCTTCTCGCCCCCCCCCCCATTCACTAGGGAAAGTCTAAAATGCAATGAATATAAAACCATTTAAGAAAACCAAGGGCAGAAGGGGTTCAGATCTGAAGCTACAGTGGGAGAAAAAGCCTAATTCATGGAGTTGTGTATTGGCGATTGAAGATTAAAAACAACTCAACCCAGAGTAGTCTCTTCTACTCCAGTTCCTTCCACACTTTTGGTCAGTTTATATGCCATAGAATTAAATGGCAAAGCTTGTCTTGGACTGTATTACATGTTTGAATACCACCTCATTTTTTTAAAAAACAAACCTCTCATCATACAAAGCGAGTGTATCAAGGAAAACAGCTCAGTCCAGCCTTCCTCCTCAATGAAAGAGAGAGACATGGAGAAATAAAGCA
The DNA here is from genome assembly GCF_965207765.1 of Zootoca vivipara. Classification (NCBI taxonomy): domain Eukaryota; kingdom Metazoa; phylum Chordata; class Lepidosauria; order Squamata; family Lacertidae; genus Zootoca; species Zootoca vivipara. The sequence continues at coordinate 111,176,393 of NC_142584.1, read as the reverse complement.
GGGAGAGTCAGCGGAGGAAGCAGCAACGTAGGGAGAGAGAGAGAGAGAGACGGAGAGATAAAGCAGGGAGAGTCAGCGGAGGAAGCAGCAACGTGGGGAGAGAGAGAGAGACACGGAGAGATAAAGCAGGGAGAGTCAGCGGAGGAAGCAGCAACGCGGGGAGAGAGAAAGAGAGACGGAGAGATAAAGCAGGGAGAGTCAGCGGAGGAAGCAGCAACGCGGGGAGAGAGAGAGAGAGAGAGACAAGGAGAGATAAAGCAGGGAGAGTCAGCAGAGGAAGCAGCAACGCGGGGAGAGAGAAAGAGAGAGAGACGGAGAGATAAAGCAGGGAGCGTCAGCGGAGGAAGCAGCAACGCAGGGAGAGAGAGACACGGAGAAATAAGGCAGGGAGAGTCAGCAATCGAAGCAGCAGTGCAGGGAAAGAGAGAGAGAGATCAAGGCAGGCAGAGGCAGCGAGAGGGAAAAGGAGCCAGAGAGGAGGAGAGTGGGGACGGCAGTGAAGAGGCTCCCCTCATTCCCTGGGTGTTCATACGGCCGTCGCATACAGCGGGGATGCGGCCGTGGCCGTTTTTGAGCTCCCACCACCAGATGCGGCGACCGCAGATTCTCCAGTCCCGGCGTATAAGACGGACCCCGACTTTTGAGACGATTTTCTGGGGTTAAAAAGTCGTCTCACACGCCATAATATACGGTATGTATGCAACAGAAAACAAGGACTTTAAAAAAGAATGGGGAAAATTTACCTATGAGATTACTGGAAGGAAATCAAAACGTTATCTGGACTTTAGGAATCACTTGTAAAATAAGTCAGTTCATGGACAATTTAGATAGATAAAAATGTGGAGAATGTATCAATACAGTGGTACCTCGTGTTACGTTACGTAATTTTTCCAGATTTCTCCGCTCGCACACGTAGAAGTGCTCTATTGCGCTGCGTATGTGTGCAGAAGCGGTCCTCTGCTTGCTTTTTGTTTTATGATTGAGTGAGTGACTGTGGAAAGGGATAAAAGCCCCCCATCCAAACAATGAGTATCATCAGTGCAGGTACAAAAAATAATAATTTAAATTTTTATCAACTACAATTTTGCATTACTTTCTATGGGAAAGTGCACCTTGGTTTTGGAACGCTTTGCTTTTGGATGACTTCCGGAACCGATTAAGTTTGAGAACCAAGGTACCACTGTAACTCCTAAGATTTAAAATCCTGGAGGAAGAAAATCGGCTTCCGGTTTGTCGCCCGATCTGACCGGCCGGGTTTGTCTCGAGTTCCGAGACAGCCCAGCTTTGCTAGGGGGGGGGGGAGGGCTGCGAAAGCGACGCAGCGCCCCAAAAGAGTTTCAGAAGGAGCGTTCTGAGAACGAAGAGTTCAGTGGTGCCTCAATTTTGGTGATTCCCCAAGTCTCCGGTGAGTTCTAATAAGAGCCCCGGAGCAAAGGGTTGTAGTCGCGGGGGCCATTTTGAACGTCAGTTTTACCCTAGCGAAGTGAAGCTTCGAGCCGGAGGTGGTGTGCGGCAGATTCTTCCAAAATATAGGATCCAGAGAATTGGACTCTGTGAGTAAAGGACTGAAATTTTACTTTATTGGTTATCAATTCGGAACGGGAGAGAGACCTAAAAAACGGAAGCCATCTCCTCCCACAGATTGATTTAAGAAGCAGCCGAAAAATATCCGTAGCCTGGAAAAGAACTTTATTTTCTATTAAGAAATTTACAAGGACTTAAAAAACGATTCTCCCCTTGAGGCAGGGTAAAGGGGAGAAGGATATTTGCAGTTAAAATTCCCTGCACAGACAGGATTTAAAAGTTGGAAAAGCCCCCTCCCTCCCCGGAGACGGTGGTCCTGACAGACCAGCGAACTAAAGGGATTGGGAAGAAGGAATAAAAAGGAAAAGATTGAATGGACTTTGCGGAGTTACTTTGTTTTAAAAAGCTTTTAAGAGGTGACTGTAACAGTAATTAAGAAGAAACAATACAGCCAGTTTGTGTCAAATGTTGACGGAGGAATATGTAGCAACCATTTCCGTTTTCCCAGGAAAGTGCTGACCTTGAAACGGTCTAGAAATGTCAACAGAAGTTTATGCACCTGGATTTCAACAGAAAGTTTTGGAACTGCTCTTCGAATTGAGAGTGTGCCATGATATACTACAACAGCGAGAAGGAGAACAACACTTACAAGCGGAGGACAACATCATCAATAATTCAAAATTAGAAGAAGACATTAATGCCAATGATTTGAACGACAGTGACTTTTTACAGTCTGAGGACAGTAGAGTCAAGTCGGAAAAGTCAGAGGAAGATATCAAGGAAATTGAACTGAAGGTCGTTGAGAATTCAAAACAAGAAAAAAGCTACCAGGAGGGAAAGCAGGAAAATGTCCAACAAGACTGGTTTGGGTCTAGAGTTCCTATATTGAGGAAAAATCAGAACTTTTTTGGATCCCAGAACATTTACAAAGTAACAAGTGTCCAAAGAAAGGGAGAAGTCCAGGGGAATAGAGTTGTTCGGGTGGTAAAACATGCCAGAAAGGGGGTGGGATGAAGTAGGAAAGATTTTTTTTTTTTGTTATCAGGACGGATAAAAGGATGGAAAAACTGGATTGCGGACTTTGGATCTTGCTGGAATGGAAGGGACTGGCTGGGACCGGGGGGGGGGGTAGGAAAAAAAACTGAGAGTAGATGAAAAAATCAAAAATTGGCCTTCTGGGGACTCCTGGTGGCAGGGGGGGGTGTCACTGGGGTGGAGTGGGAGGGAGCACAATTCGAAAAAGAATTGTTTTGGAACCTCCCTTGCCCCTAGGATGGGTCCTGGGGGCGAGGTGGGGGGATGAAATAATATTAAAAGAGAATTCAGAAAAAAATGGACAATATGTAAAAAAAATAAGATTGGGAAGTTGGGAAATAGAACGGGGATTATGAATAGAAAACTGCTTAATTGAGATCTTAAAATGCAAATCTGGAAGGGGGGAGGTAGGGGAAGCCAATATAAAAATGTGCATGAAGAATGAATAGATATATAGATAGATAGATATATCCTTTCTCTTCTTTTTCTTTCTTTTTTGTGGGGGGAGGGGATTTTTTTATTTTTTTTTAGGGCGGGAGAGGGAGGGATGGGGGGGGGCTCTTTTTCTTTTTTCTTAGTAGAGACGTATGGATAGATAGTGGGGTGGATACTCTTCTCTGTCTTGTCTCGTAACCCGGGTCCCACTGGTGGCAGAAGAGGACTCTGGGGGAGGGAGGAGGGGGAGGGGGATGGGGATAAACCTCAACTATAAAAATGGATCACCTTAAACTATCCGCCCGGCACGGGACCATCTCGTGGCAGGAGGAGGCTCGTGGGGGGGGGTGGAAGAGGGTGGAACGAATATGATTTGTGTCTCCTATGTTTATTTTGTAAAACCAATAAAAATTTTTATTTTTATTTTAAAAAAGACACGAGGCAGAACGAGAAAAAAATAAAAGAAAAAAAAACTGCCCCCACTACTTTATGAAAGGGATTCAAGAAACAAAGAGTTGCTTTGGAGAAGGCCTCACCCCTTCATTCTTCCTGCCAAGAACTCTCTGCTTTTTGTTTCCTCTCCATCTTTACCTCTTTCTCCATCCACCATCCATCCATCCCTATCCCCATCTCCTCTCCCCTGGAACTCACCAGATTTCTCCCTGGGTCCTGGGAGGGAATGCTCAGAGGTTGTGGGGAGGGATGCAGGAGACAGCCTGACCAGGTCAACCGTCCATCTTCCTCCTTCCATCCTGGCCAGGTTTGCAGGTTCCGTCTCAGCTAGGTTTGCATGTTCAGCTTCCTGAGGAGAGCAGAAAACAGAGCAAGTTGCAGCTTCCTGGGAGGGAGGAAGAAGCCAAGGGAGTCTCAGAGCCCCTGCAGGGATTCTCCTGCCCAAGACATTCTGCTGCCCCTGGAGAAGCCCCAACTGGGCACCCCCGTCCCAAGAGCCTCCACCCATTTTCAAACACCTCCCTTCCTTTTTATTTTTTATTTTGTTTATTTAGTCTTTATTGGTTTAAAAGCAACACATACGCACACAACGAAAGCTTAGAACACGGGTGTCAAACACAAGGCCCAGGGGCCTAATCCGGCCCGCCAGACCTCGTCATGTGGCCCGCGTAGCCGGCGCCGACAATAGCCGCTGACAGTAGTTCTGGAGCCTGCGATTGGCCGAGGGTCAAAACCGGGGGCGGGGCTGCAGGCGGAGGCCGGGGCGCTGGAGCCGCGCTGACGGCCTTGGCCAGGGAATTTCAATTTTGAATGAAGCTGAGGGAGGCAGTGGCACAGCGGCCAGACGGGGAAGTGAGATGCAGGAGGAGGAGGAGGAGGCCCGCCGAGGAGGTAGGAAAGCCCTACAGGCGCCGCCGGCAAAGTTGGTGCCGGGACGGAGCAGCGCTGGATTTTTTTTTTTTTGGCGGGCTTTGCTGTTGTCTCCGAGAGCGAGTGAGGCGGCACTGGGGAGCCGCCGCCCGCCGCTTCCCTTCCTCTCCTCTGCTGCATCCGGGAGGTGGGCGAGTGAGCGGGCGAAAGGGACGCGGAGTGAGCCTGAGGGGGAAGTAGGCAAAGCGCAACAGCCGCTCTCTTGATGGAGCCGGGTTTCTCTTCCCTCTTCCCCCGTTTTCTCCTCATAGACACTCGGGAGGGTGCCTGGCTTTTGCTCTGCCCCCCACCCCCGAGCCGCCCTTTGGCTTCTCAGTTCCGGCGGAGCTGCTCCCCGGGGGGCGGCCAGGAGGGAGGCGGCGACGACGGCACGGGTTCCTGCTCTTCCCGCTCTGCCGCCACCTCCTCTCAGCCCCTCGTGATGTAGGGCTCCAGATGGAGTCGCCTCGCGGTTTGAGTAGGTGGGAGGGGATTTTTTTGGGGGGGAGGGGAGGTTTTCAAGCCTCCTCTGCCTGCAGTAGGGAGAAGCGGTGGCGAAGACGACAACAGCGCGGGTGGGGGGGAAGAGCAGCTCTGAGGCGAAGATGCACGTCCGCTGGGGCTGCCGCCGCCTTCCTCCTCGGGAAATCCGCTGCCCTCCCTCAGCGCGAGGGAAAGGGATTCTGGCGCTGAGGAGGGAAGATGCAAAAGCAAAGCAGGGAGTTGGCGCTGCACCGCATGTTCCTGCCCCTCTCCAAAGCATGGGGTGGGTTGCAGCGTGTGGCATCCTGCCTAGCGGGGTTTGGGTGTGCGCAGGGCGGGAGAGGGAAGCCCTCTTTCCATCTGCAGGTTTTTAATCCCAGCAGTGGCTTTCTCCTTCCTGCCGAAGGTTTAGTTGAGCCCCCCCCCCCAGAAGCCGTCGATCCCCACCTTTTGTTCAAATTTCCCTCGTTTACATCCCCTCCCACACACGCGCCACGACGCAGGAATGTGATCAGCGTGGGGGCGGGAATGAGCTTACATTATTACAAAAAACAGTAATAATTGAATGCAGTGACAATAATTTATGATAATAAAGAGTGGACACATAGTCCTACAGACGCAACCGGCCCTTTGAGGGTGACCAAACTGCTGATGCGGCCCCCGATGAATTTGAGTTTGACACCCCTGGCTTAGAAAAAGAAAACAAAAAGCACAATACATCTCTTAAAAAAAGAAATAGAATAATACATCACGAATGCAAAAAATTATCCCAGCCATCAACTTCCTGCTTCCTTGATATAGGTTATTTATTTTCCTAATTACTTGCCTCTATTTATCAATAAGCTTTATCTTTATTCAATCTTGTCTGAATTCTTTATGCCGTATTCAATTCCGAGAGTTATTCGAAGCATTCTAAAGTTTTTATAAGGGGACACTGTTCATTTAAATATTGTCTACACATCTCACATTCCCTTTTAAACTTTGGGTTGATCGATCTCTGATCTTTTCCGATATTATGTGTGTGTATGGACCTAGAGGATAACATACATGTTTATACCACGTGATTCATTAAAGAGGGCATCTCTTTAAAATTGAAGACCATTTCTACAAACTGGAAGACTTCTGATGGCAGCCCTGTACAGGGAGGTTTTTGATGTTTTAATGTATTTTATTTTGTTGGAAGCCGCCCAGATGGGCAGGGTGCAAGTAATGAATTTTTATTTTTTATTTTTATTATTCCTTCCTAAGCCTTTCTTGCTACGCATGCTGATCATACTCTGTTCCAACCATCCCCTTTAATGCAACATGGTCTCCTATTTTTACTGCTATTCTTTACATTGTTTACTGTCCTCCACAGATCACAGGACAGTTTACAATAGAAAAACACAGAGATGCCTAACAGAGCAAGAAATAAAAACGACACCTTCCCCCAATGCAGTTGCGAAGGCCATTGATTGTTTAATGAGCTAAACGCCTGGGAGAAGAGGAATGCTTTCGCCTGTTGCCTAAAGATAAGGTCCTACTCAAGTGCCCTCCTGCCAGGGTACAGATATTAAAATTAAAATTAATAATGTTACTAAGGTGATCCTGGTTGGCATGGCGTAGCCAGGATCAAATCTGGGGGGGGGGGGAAGCCATGGCCGTCCAGGTTGTGACATTTCAGCACGGAAAAGGCAAAATGAAACCAAAATTTTATTGTATATAATTGCATGCCGAGCAGGGTGGATAAAAAAATCAATTTTTTAAAAAAAATAAAACAAATCGGATTTTTTAATTCATATCTTAAATGTGCCCTAAAGGCAGGATCTGTGAGCAGAGAGACAAAGGGGAGGTTCCCCCTCCCCATTTCCTCACTCCTCATAGAGAAACATTTGGTCAGTTTGGGAGTCAAAATGGTTTTCAGTCCTGTCTTCCTGCTTGGTACATTTATGAACAGTGAGCTCAAAATTCTTACAACAGCCTCTAGCTGAGGGGGTGGGGGAGAAAGAGAGAGAGGTGGACTTCCAGGCAAATCAAGCACCAATATTTCCTGCAACCATCAAATAAATTGCCACCCTATTTGTTATATAATTATTAGTTTACTTCAAATCAGGCACCAAACCCTGTCCACAAATGAACTGAAATAACAAGCCTCTACCACGGATATAAATTCAAATTGCTAACCAACTCAGATTAAATTACCTCAATCCACTTACAAATCAAAGATAATTCACCTCTGCTCACCAGTGCACTAATGTTTTTTTGCTCTGATTAACACAAGCCAAGCTCAGGTCTAAAGGGGTGGGTGTGTGTGTGACCAAATTCAGAAAAAAGAACACTACCGGGCCAAATCAAGTTTTTTTATTTATTTATTAAAATCATTAACAGTATTAACTATTTATCTATCAACTTCAAATCCAGACTGGAAAACAGTTTATTTATTTTAAACTCCCGTAGGCCGCTGGGAAGAGTTCAACAGGTAAAACTTCCCACATGGTGCACATGCGGCACCAACAAAATGGTGGCTATCATTGCCCTGCGCCCACATGGATTGCTGCCCCTTCCCAGCGTGGAGAGGCTTTTCCTCGCAGCCCAGCCCTGCGCGCACATGCGGAGGGAGGATCCGACCCGAAACAGACCCAGTTTGGCACACACACCACCCAAGGGCATAAAAATAGGCAATATATTATTTGAATACAAAGGAATCCTAAGAAGTATTATGACTATGATCAAAAGGAAAATGAGCATCCCTTCCAGTAAAAGCAAACTGTTTATCAAAAGTAGAACTTCCATCTGCAGCAATTGTCTATCTGAAGTCAGGTTTCGAATTGGATTTATTTGGTCACAGGATCATTAAAAAACTGCATTTTCATAAGATCAGCTAAGAGGCTGTCTCTGAGGCTTTTTGCCACCCATCCCTCTTCTTGGTTCTGTGCAAACCCTTTCAAGGAGTTTTGACATGTAAATTTACTCGCAGGTAAGCTTCAACAAGATTCCTTTCCAGAGCAAACTGCTCTTATTTACCTGTATTTTAATAATACTAGTAAATTTACCAACTTCTCACATGGAGGCTTATTCTAACAACAGGCCTCTCAACAAACAAGAGCAGCAGATTGCATAAAAACAAAAAATCCTCTTATAGGCTGTTAATGATTCAGGTAAGCAACACTGTTCCACATATTAAGAAAACAAGAAAACAGAAGCTGCACTAGGGGGGGGGGGTGAGATCATGGAAGAAGCATTCACAGTACATAGGCTTCTTAGACTGGATGCCTTGAGATCTATCAGCAAAGGGTAACATTAAAATTCAATTTAAAAAATAAATGAAATAAAAGAGAGGAAAACGTTTAAATTAGTAGGTAGTGAGAGCTTTAAAGGGTTGTTTTTTTCCACCCAGAAAAGAGATCAAAGATAGCAGACATGCGCCAAAGAACAGAAATGATGGAAAATGAGATAAGGTGGAGAAGATTTCAATGGATGGGAATGACTGCAATCCTCAACACAAGTCCTACTGAAGAGGACATAAAAAATGCCCTATTATTTACTAGTCCCCACTGTGATGAACTCCTGCCTGGAAACCAATGTCCCCACTGTGGAAGGATGTGTGGATCCAGAATTGGCCTCCACAGTCACTTACGGACCCATTGTTAAAATCGTGTTTATGGAAGAAACTCGGCTACGAGTGATCGCCAAAGAAGATTTACTTATCATGTCTCTAACCTTGCTCTCCTGCAAGGAGCTCAAGACGGGCGAAATTGCCTCCTCACCCCCAATTTTCACTCTCAACAACCCTGCAAGTTAGGCCAGTCTGAGAGGAGGGGGAGTCCAAAGGCTGACCACTGAACTTCATGTCTGAGTGGGGCTTCGAACCCAGGTCTCCTTGCTCCTAATTCAGCCCTCTAACCACGACACAGGACCGTTTACGGGGGGGGGGGAGACACACAGAAACCCTCTTGCAAGGCAACCCTGCAAAAAGAAAAAAATCCACTTGGCTACCTGAGCGCATGGATGAAGCGAGGGTGGATGCGCTTGGCAATGGATTCCTTGGGGCTCACGTTTCTTGGGGGGGGGGGCAGCTTCAAAAGATAAGCAAAAAAACCACACAAACACCCCCAACCCTCTGCAGCTCCCCCCTCCCTCACACCCCCTGGGTCCAGCCCAGGGGCGTACGCAGGGGGGGCAGGAGCAGGGGGCAGGAGCAGAGGGTTGGGGTGCTTGCGTGTGTGTTTTACTTATCTTTTGAAGCTGCCCCCCGAAACTCAATCAATTGCCAAGTGCATCCACCCTCGCTCCATCAGCTTTGAAGGGTGGAAAGGGAGAATATGGAGGTGGAAAGAGCCAGGTCTGGGGGAAAGGCCAGGGATCCAACAGAAGAGGTTCCTCCTGAACACCGTTTCCTGAACACTGGCGCCGAAAGGAGGGTGGTCGCCTGGGGTTTGTACCTCCTTCCCCCAGAGGCAGGCTGCCTGCCTGCCTGGGGCTTGTCTCTCACCATGGACCCCAAAAAACGCCCCTCCTGCAGCCCCCTCCCTCCCTCGGCCAGGCTGAGCAGGCTCCGTCTTCCAGGGCTAGCAGCAGCGGGCTAGCAGCAGCGGGCGGCAGAGCCCCCCCCCCCAGCACACATGCACAACTCACCTGGTGGAGGCCGACAAGGCAGGGATCCAGCCAGGCAGGGAATGGATCTAGCCAGGTGAGGCAGGGGGGCAGCAACAGCGAAGCACGATCCCCTGCGCGGGTCTGGAGGACTGGAGGCAAGGGTCTGGAGACAAGGGTCTGGCCTCTGGAGCTCTGAAGGCAAGGCACCGGCCCGGAAAGCGTTAGCGCGGAGTAGAGGCACATGCAAAGCATTTCCCCCAGCCTCTCCGCTCGCTAAAGGGGCCCGGCCACGCCGCCACGTCCAGCCACCCGATTGGCTGGCTGGTGATGACGTAATGACCGGGATCCCCGGGGGCGTGGACGTTGGCCCAAGGGGAGGGGGCAGTCCTCTGCTCTTTTCCCTGCCAAAGACGGAGGGGGGGGGAGACGGAGCTTTTCTCTCCTTTTTGGGGCGTAGGCTAGCGTACCCCCCTAGGTACGCTTGTGTTCTAGGGGGGCAACTGCCCCCTGCCCCCCCTGGCTACGCCCCTGCTGGTCGGCAATGCCCAGTCCTCTCCCCCTTTGCACCACATCCCTGAAGGAGGAATCTTTTTTCTCTCCCCCCCCCTCCGCCTTCAAAGCCCCCATTTAAAAAACAGCTCCCTTTCCTCCCTTCTCTTCTCCCCGTCCAGGGGCTTCTCATCCTGGACCCCCTCGCAAAACCCTTTCCCTCCTTCCCCACCATTGGCTTTGCACTCACCCGAAATCCTGGGCAGCGGGGGCGAGAATGGGAGACCCCGCGTGTGAGGCAGGGAGTGATGGCGCTTAATTAGGAGCCTTAATTAGGAAGCAGCCCCCTCCTCTGCCTCCGCACGATGCAGCCCCGCTTCCCGCCTCCTTTGCATGCCCCGATTTTATCTCTGCTGGTGAAGGCGGAAGTGGAGGCAACTCTGGGGAGGAAGGAGGAGTTTCTCTCCACGCCCAGCCTTTTGTCTGTTACTGTATGTACTTTTTACAGAAGCAGCCCTGAATAAGCAGAAACACAGAACTCCCATGGACTGGTTCGTAGCATATAAAGTTCACATAACAAGAGCAAGTGAGGGTCGGAAGCAAATATAATCTGCACCTTTTTTCAAAACCTCCTTCCAGCCTCCCTCATCCATGCGCTCAAACAGCAGATTGGTGTGGACTTAGCCTTGCCCATCTTCTGGCTTGGCTTCAACCACATGATGGGAAGCGGAAACAAAGAGGAAAACCCGCCTTTGGAAGCGGGAGGAGGGGTGGAAATAGCAACCAACAAAACACAGCACAACAATGAGGGGGAACTGAGCGAGGCTTATTTGCGCCCCCCCCCCCCGGACCCGCTCCTAAAAAGCTCCATTTGCGCCCTCCTTCAATCCATAAACTGCTTTGCCGGGCGCGCGTGCACTACGGAGCCTCCTTAATTCGGATTAGTGGCCCCCGTCTGGACGCGTTTTCAAGGCTACCTGTCTTCCTTTGCGGGCTCCGCAAAGACTTCTTTAAGATAGTTTAAAAAACTTCTTTAAGATAGTTTCCATGCACACACACAGAGACTCAAACATTCCCAGCTTTTGCCATCTCCTTCAGCCCATATGCAATCGGAGTTTATCTGCCATTCCTTATACTTGCAGCGATTGGAGGCGCGGGGGACCCTTGGTTTAACAAAGCGGCAACAATCCAGAAAACTACAACGCCCACAACCCTTTGCGTTTTGGAAAGGCGAAAGCAGGACTAGCAGCTCCCCGCCGCGTTAGAGGTTTCTTGCCTGCTGCCTCTCTGTAGTAAAAAGGGGGTGGGTGGTGGGCACAGGGGTCGCACACACTGTTTAATGGGTCTTGAAGAAGGCGCGGTGGGCGGCTGGTCTTGCAAGGAGAAGAGAAGTGCAACCTGGGCTGCTCATGTCTGACAGCGAGAAGTGGTGCATTCCTTTGTTTTCGCTTTGCACGCCTCATTGCAGAGGAGGAAAGGTGCGCTTGCATTTTGGCCGCGGAAGGAAGCAGGGTGTCAAATGTGAGGGCCGTTTTGGTTATTGATTTACAGGTGAAACTCGGAAAATTAGAATATCATCGAAAAGTGCATTTATTTCAGTAATGCATCTTATTTTTCATTTTTCTTTTAGTTTTTACAAATGCTTTCTTTTGGAAATTCCACAGTAATAAAACAAATAGTTACAATAATACAAAAATAAACAAAAATAAACATCACTATTACATTTCATTAATTACATTCCATTTATAATTCACCCGCCTAACGACAAATAATTACAATTTCAACAAATACATAAAGGCTTGGCATATCTTGCTTTGCATGTCATGCATCTATCTCATATATTGGTTTCACCTTTTAAGTTGTGTTGCTGAAATAAATACACTTTTCAACGATATTCTAATTTTCCGGGTTTCACCTGTAGGCCTGTAAAAGATCTCGGCAGTACAAATGTAAAGGAAAGAATAATAGAATCTTGAGAGTTAGAATCTTGAGAGTTGGGACCCAAAGGTCATCTAGTCCAGCCCCCTGCAATGCAGGAATCTCAGCTGGATTCAGCCTTCGCCATGCTGTGGCGGCAGCCCAGCGCCTTCCCTTTGGAGCTGCTTTCGAATCCCAGCAATTCTGTGTCATTCCCTCGCCTCAGTCTTTTCACTCCAGATGATCTCAAACGGCCTCTCATTTATTTATTCGATTTCTTTCCCAGCTTTCCCGAAGGAGCTCGAGGTGACGGCATATGTGGTTTTCCCTCTACCCTGTTTTATGCTCGCAACAGCCCTGTGAGGTAGACTGTGACTGGCCCAAGGTGGCGAGCTTCATAAATAAGTGGGAATTCGAACCCTGGTCTCCCGGGTCCTAGCGCAGCGCTCTAACCACTACAGCACATTGCCTCTCGGATACAATCTGTTGCCGAAAATTATTTTACTGAAATGTATTTTACTGAAATGTATTTTACTGAAATGTTCATTTGCTGAAATGTTTTACTGAAATGTACAACGCATCATCAGGGATCTACAACCTCTCCTGGACAGTGACAGCTCTCTTTCTCAAGCTCTGGGAGGAAGACCTTTCATTGCCTACAGACAGCCACCCAATCTTAAACAACTCCTCACCCACAATAATACAACCACCAGACTTAACATGGACACTGGTACCAGAGCCTGCAATAAACCCAGATGCCAACTTTGCTGCCACATACACCCGGACAACACCATTACTGGTCCCAGCAACATCCAACATACCATCTCAGGACTATTTAATTGCTCATCTTCTAACATTGTGTATGCCATCAAATGCCAACAGTGCCCTTCAGCTCTCTATATTGGACAAACAGGCCAAACCCTACGCCAAAGGATAAATGGACATAAATCTGACATCAGGAACCAGAGGACAGAGAAACCAGTAGGAGAACACTTCAGTCTCCCAGGACATTCTATACAGGATCTCAAAGCAGCTGTTTTATTAGAGAAAATTTTCAGAAACAGACTGGAAAGAGAAGTCACTGAATTGCAACTCATTACATCACTATTACATTTCATTAATTACATTCCATTTATAATTCACCCGCCTAACAACAAATAATTACAATTACAACAAATAAAGGCTTGACATATCTTGCATATCTATCTCATATACTGATTTCACCTTTTAAGCTGCGTTACTGAAATAAATACACTTTTCGACGATATTCTAATTTTCCGAGTTTCACCTGTAGGCCTGTAAAAGATCTTGGCAGTACAAATGTAAAGGAAAGAATAATAGAATCTTGAGAGTTGGGACCCAAGGGTCATCTAGTCCAGCCCCCTGCAATGCAGGAATCTCAGCTGGATTCAGCCTTCGTCATGCTCCGATGGCAGCCCAGCGCCTTCCCTTTGGAGCTGCTTTCGAATCCCGGCAATTCTGTGTCATTCCCTCGCCTCAGTCTTTTCACTCCAGATGATCTCAAACAGCCTCTCATTTATTTATTAGATTTCTACCCCAGCTTTCCCCAAGGAGCTCAAGGTGACGGCAGATGTGGTTTTCCCTCTACCCCGTTTTATGTTCGCAACAGCCCTGTGAGTCAGACTGTGACTGGCCCAAGGTGGCGAGCTTCATAAATGAGTGGGAATTCAAACCCTAATCTCCCAGGTCCTAGCGCAGCGCTCTAACCACTACAGCACATTGCCTCTCGGATACAATCTGTTACCAAAAATGTATTTTACTGAAATGTTCTCCCTTTCGTTTTGCTCCCCCCCTTGTTCCCCCCCTCCCCACGTGCGCAAGGACTTTGCATAAAATGACAACAAGGATTCAGTCCCAATTGCCCCTTCCTTCTAGGACAAAGGAAAGGGGTGCAGTGGAACCATTTCAGGTAGGAAGCTAACAGGTAACAGCTGGAACATTTGTTTATTTACTTACTTAATTAGCTTCACAAAATTTATATGCCTCTCAATTGTAATAAAACCTCAAAGCATTTTACAAAAAGAATAAAGCAGTAAAATTATCTATATATATAAAAATGTAAAAATCGTGAAATTCCAGGTTCCACTTTTCTCCGTAACCGCTTGACCGATCATCCTGAAATTTTGACACAACGATCCAGGCCACTCCCCACGCATTGTTGGGGGCAAAAATCCCTCAAATCACACACCTGCCCAGGTACAGACCTGCTTTTCCACCAAGTCAAACAGCGCCCTCAAGTGGAATTCCTCCCACAGTACACCCCCTCCCTTCCTGTGAAATCTAAGCCACACCCACAAACCAAATGACATCATCATCAACCAAGCAACTGAAACCACGAAGGCGGCCATTATCACCCCTAGGCTCCTGTCAGGCTGCCAGGCCTCCACTAGGCCCCGGGGGGGGGGATAACCCACAGCAACGCTCTTGAGGGCATGGCAAGGGGTTTTTACTTGACAATTTAACACCACTACCCCCCCCCACCAAATAACCACAAGACAAAAATAAATACCATCCTTCAAAACGTCATGAGATACGCCGGTCACGGAAGGGGGGGAAACAAACAGAATAGATCATGGATCGGGACACGTGGGGGCAGTCACAGGGATTAGCCACAACGTCTGACATAGTCAAAACAAAATAAAAAAATTCATTCCAGCAGCACCTTAGTTGGTCTTTAAGGTGCTGCTGGAAGGAATATTTTTATTTTTATTTTGTTTCAACTGAAAACAGGCCTTTTCCAGCAACAAGGTGCAATGAATAGAAGGCAGGGATACATAATGGGTCAGAACATAATGGGGGGGGGAGACACAGGGATGAAACCTGCCCTCTCCACAATATCTCACCTCGACTCAGGGGGACTCTGAGGCTCAGGGGGATCTGAAGGGGGGCTATTACCCTCCATTTCACATATACTACGACTGAATGCAACCCTACGACTGAATGCGTCTTTTTTTAAAAAAAAACAACAACCATGCACTTTCTCTCCCCAGTTTAAGTCCTCAGATATTTGCAGTGCCCAATTCCCCCCCCCTCAATTTTCAATCCCCTACCTTCCCCTTGCCACTTCCTGGGGTTTTTATGGAACTGAACAACTCGGTTGCTTCAGAACGCACCTTCTGTTGCCAGGCCCTTGCAGGGCCAGACAGAGGCCCGGGCCAGGTAGATAAGATAATGTGGCCCTGTTTTTAACCCTTTTGTTACTTTTTTTCATTTTACTGATTGCGAATATGCTGACCGAGGCCCCCTTTGGATTCGGAGGCCCGCGTCAAGGGGCCCATATGATCCCCCTCCTTCTGTCTGGGCCTGTCTGTTGCTACAGGGCTGTCGGGCTTCGCTATTTGACCCCCCCCCCGGTCAGGATTTTAAAAGTGGTTCTCTGGGTCCCAGGGCGCATCATCACCCCCGATCCTTAATCTAAATATATATCACGATGTGTGCGCAGGGGCCAAGCCCAAAGCCTCTCCCGGCGGCTGCATTAATAAACGCCTGGCAGCATTAGGCAGTCGTTCATCATTTCTCCTAACATGCACTTGGGGGCACAGCGAGGGGTTTTCGCTTTATAATTTAGTGGCCGTTGTGTCACATGCGAGGCTCCGGTGGCCATTTTAAGTAAGGGCAGTCGTGCCCCTTTAACCTAGGCTTTACCGTGTTTCTCCAAAAATAAGACACCATCTTATATTTATTATTCCTAAAATAACCCCACATTGGTTTATATTCAGGGGATGTCTTATTTATTTATTAGATTTCTACCCCAGCTTTCCAGTGCCTAGACTGTGGGAGACATTTTGCTCATCCGTTGCACCTTGATAGTCATCGGAGAATCCACAGAGGAAATAAAAGCTTCAAGTGCCTGGAGTGTAGGAAATGCTTTGCTCACCGAAAAAGCCTTTCATTACACCAGAGAATCCACACAGGAGAAAAACCCTTCCAGTGCTTGGAGTGTAGGAAGTGCTTTACTTGACAGACGAGCCTCACTCTCCACCAGAGAGTGCATGCAGAAGAAAAACCCTTTCAGTGCATCAAGTGTAGGAAATGCTTTGCTCGCCCAACAGACCTTGGGCTGCACCAGAAAGTGAACGCAGGAGGAAAACCCTTTCCGTACCTGTTGTGTGGGAAGTGCTTTCCTTATCAGTCAGTCCTTAGGAGACACCAGAGAAGCCACACGAGAGAGAGAAACCCTTCCAGTGCTTGCAGTGTGGGAAATGCTTTGCCCGACAGACAAACCTTGCAAGACACCAGAGAATCCACACAGCAGATAAACCCTTTCAAGAGTTGGAGACGGAGTATGGGAAATGCTTTGCGCAACAGGCAAAGCTTGTGGATCCCCGGAGAGCACATGTAGAAGAGAGACCTTTTCAGTGCCCAGAGTGCAGGAAAATATTTGCATATCTTTCAGTCCTTATGATACACCAGAGAGTTCACACATTTAAAGAAACCCTTTAAATCAGGCATCCCCAAACTTTGGCCCTCCAGATGTTTTGCACTACAATTCCCATCATCTCTGATCATTGGTCCTCTTAGCTAGGGATAATGGGAGTTGTAGGCCAAAACATCTGGAGGGCCGCAGTTCGGGGATGCCTGCTTTAAATCTATCAAGTGCGGGAAATGCTTTGCTCGATGGACAAATCTTGCTAGACACCAGAGAACCCACAGAGGTGATAAATTATCAATCCTCAGTATTTGGGAAATGTCTTAACTGCATACCCAAATGTTTCAAAAACATGGAGTGGATGTGAGAGAGAGAGACCTCTTCTTGGTTTGAGGTACTTGAAACACCCCAAAATACCTGAAGCTGTCTCGTAATGAAATCAGACCATAAGTGCAGCTAGCTCAGAATGATCTACTCTGACAGTGGCTCTCCAGAGGCTAAGGTAGAGACTCTTTCCTGGGCCCTCTTACCTGAGATCCTTTCTGAATTGGGCTGCTCCTGCAAACATTCTCCTCTTGTTGTTGTTGTTTAGTCGTTTAGTCGTGTCCGACTCTTCGTGACCCCATGGACCATAGCACGCCAGGCACTCCTGTCTTGCACTGCCTCCCGCAGTTTGGTCAAACTCATGTTCGTAGCTTCGAGAACACTGTCCAACCATCTCGTCCTCTGTCGTCCTCTTCTCCTAGAGCCCTCCATCTTTCCCAACATCAAGGTCTTTTCCAAGGATTCTTCTCTTCTCATGAGGTGGCCAAAGTATTGGAGCCTCAGCTTCACGATCTGTCCTTCCAGTGAGCACTCAGGGCTGATTTCCTTAAGAATGGATAGGTTTGATCTTCTTGCAGTCCATGGGACTCTCAAGAGTCTCCTCCTGCACCATAATTCAAAAGCATCAATTCTTCGGCGATCAGCCTTCTTGATGGTCCAGCTCTCACTTCCATACATCACTACTGGGAAAACCATAGCTTTAACTATACGGACCTTTGTCGGCAAGGTGATGTCTCTGCTTTTTAAGATGCTGTCTAGGTTTGTCATTGCTTTCCTCCCAAGAAGCAGGCGTCTTTTAATTTCATGACTGCTGTCACCATCTGCAGTGATCAAGGAGCCCAAGAAAGTAAAATCTCTCACTGCCTCCATTTCTTCCCCTTCTCTACCACCCAGTTAAGGTGGGTTAGAGTATTCTCCTCTACCACCCAGTTAAGGAGGATGGAACTACAAAGGCAATGGTAGCCCTAAGCTATTTTCGGATGACTTCCCCCAAGGAATTCTGGGAGCTGTAGTTTGTTAAGGGTGCTGAGCATTGTTAAGAGGCCCCTGTATTCCCCCCTAACTACAATTCCCAGAGTTCCCTGTGAAGAGGGACTGATTGTTAAACCACCCCGAGAATTGTAGCTCTGTGAGGGGAATGGGATGTTGTGTGTTGTTGCACGTGTGATGCCAGAACATCTTGCCAGGTCTTCTCAATCATTTACAGAAGTTGGCGCCTCTGGGCTGCAGGAACCCAGCCAGATGGGTGGGATACAAATATGATAACCACTACCAGCACCTTGAACAATAGATGCCGGCAGTTGACATCTAGTGACAGAGGTTTCATTTCTTTCTCCCTTGTTTTGATTTCAGTAATTTGCAGTCTGTTTCTTGTTGCAGCCCATGACCGGAGGAAGAAGCACTCCAGCGCTAAGCGTGAAAAGCCGTTGGTTAGGAGTTAAGCACACAGAAAAAGAGAACCCTGGGATTGACATGCACGTGAGAAAAGGCTGGGCCTTCTTCATAAATAGAGAATCCATGCAAAAGGGAAGCCCTACAAGTGGCTTTTGTTTTCGCTTCGCACACTTCATTGCAGAGGAGGAAAGGTGCGCTTGCATTTTGTTTTTTTTTTTTTTTAAATATATTTTATTGATTTTACACACAAGGACAACATATATAACAAATTAATTCCCTCCCTCCACCACCCCCCACGGGCCCTCTTCTGCCACTAGAGCCACCCATGCGCGGCGAATCGACGGAGACAATCCATTTTATAGTTGGGTTTATCCCCACCCCCCTCTCCACCCCTCAGAGCCCTCCCCTGCCACCAGAGAGCCCCAAGAGCCTGGGAGGATAAGGGAGGGTACCCTCCCAACTATTTTCCGTGCCTGTCCTGTAGGAAAAAAAAAATGAAAAATAGAAAAAAGAGAAAAAGAAAGAAGAAAAAAGGAAAAAGAAAAAATACCTTATTAAATCTTTATCCATAATCATTGTTTTTCTGGCTTCCCCTACCTCCCCCCTACCCCGGTCTTCATATTAATTCTCCTTTACCAGTTTTCTAATATTTTACTATATTAATCTTTTTTTTTTTTAATTCCTCTCAAAACTTCCTTCCTTACTAATCATTTCATGCCGTCTTGCTTTTACCTATTCCAAATCTAATTTCCTCCCTAGCCTAATTTTTCCCTCCAAAAACCTCCATAAATTTTAGACCAATTTTCCTACTAATTTTCAATTCCATACTTAACTATCCTCAATACGCCTTCCCCTCCTCTTTTCCCAGCTACCCCCCTCCGTCACAGCAAGCTTCGTAGTCTTCAGACCAATTTTCAATCCTGTTAATCAATCCTATTAATCAAATGTCCAATTTTCCTTCAACCCACCCCCTTTTTCCAGTGTTTTACAGTCCAATCATCCTTGTACCCCCCCTGGGTTTTTCCTCTTCTTTGACTGATCTTTTCCTTGTGTTTATTCTGTAAATCCACCATATCCTGTCTTTCCCCCCACAAAGGAGGGGTGTTCCTCCAACCGTCTTCCAATACCAAATTGTCTTTTCCTTCGCGTTGTACTTCCTTTTCATTTGTGCTGTTCCTGTCACAGTCGCTATCATTGTCCTTCAGTTCAATTTCCGTGTTGTCTCCGACAGAAAAGTCGCTATTTCTATCCACCATCTGCGGTTGTTGCATTGTCTCCTGCGATTGTGCTTCTTCATAGTGCCTTCCAGTAGTCATTTCCCACAAGATTCTCAAAACATTTTGTTGGAACCCAGCTGAGTACTCTTTTGTTGACATTTTTTCAATCCTTCCAAGGTCAGTGTCCGTTTTGGGGGAGCGGGAAATGGTCGCTGTTTATTTTTCCAACCCCATTTTAACAAACTGGCTGCAATATAAGTTCTCAAAATCAAACAGATGTTTTAAATATAAGTTCCAAAAAGTTTATAATAAGTTCTTTTCTTTCTTTCTTTCTTTTCCTCTAAATACTTGATATACTTGCTGATCTGTCAGGCTGCTGGCTCCGAGGAAGGGATAGGTTTTCCCAGCTTTATTTCCACATTTTGCAGGGAATTTTAATCCACACACTGTTTCTCCCCCTTTGCCCTGCTTTCGGGGGGGAACTCTCCTTTCTCTTAAAGTCTTTGAAGGAATCTTTATAAATAAATCTTCAAATCAAGGCTTGGGACCCTTTTTAACTGGGTCATGTAGATACCGGTGGGAGGAGGTGGCTTCCGTTTCTTTTTTTTCCTTCCTCCCAATGCCGAAATAAAATCAAATAATATATTTTCGAATTCTTACTTACAGTCTTTATTTTAAATTTCTTCTTTGGAAGAATCCAGCGCTCTCCGCCTCCGGCTCGGAGCTTCCCTCCGCCAGGGTGACGCTGACACTCAAAATGGCCCCCGCGACTTCCACCCTCCTCGCTCCGGGGCTCTTACTAGAGCTTACCGGAGAGTTGGGGAGTCCGAATTTGGGGCACTGCTGAGTAAATTCGCCCCAGGGACGCTCGACCCTGGGTTCAAAGGGGCGCAGAGTCGCTCTCTCTGCCCTCCCCCCCCCTAGCGAAAGCGGGCCGTCTCGGACGCGAGACAAAACCCCGCCGATCGGCGCTGGCGCTGGACCGGAAGCCCGGTGCGCTTGCATTTTGGCAGCGGGAGGAAGCGGGGTGTCAAATGTGAGGGCCGTTTTGGTTATTGATTTACAGGTGAAACTCGGAAAATTAGAATATCATCGAAAAGTGCATTTATTTCAGTAATGCAGCTTATTTTTTATTTTTATTCTTACAAATGCTTTCTTTTGGAAATTCCACAGTAATAAAACAAATACTGTAGTTACAATAAAAAATAAACAAATATAAACATCACTATTACATTTCATTAATTACATTCCATTTATAATTCACCCACCTTACCACAAATAATTACAATTACAACAAATAAAGGCTTGACATATCTTGCTTTTCATGTCATGCATCTATCTCATATACTGATTTCACCTTTTAAGCTGCGTTACTGAAATAAATACACTTTTCGATGATATTCTAATTTTCCAAGTTTCACATGTAGGCCTCTAAAAGAGCTTGGCAGTACAAATGTAAAGAATAATAGAATCTTGAAAGTTGGGACCCAAGGGTCATCTAGTCCAACCCCCTGCAATGCGGGAATCTCAGCTGCATTCAACCTTCACCATGCTCCAGCGGCAGCCCAGCGCCTTCCCTTGGAGCTGCTTTTGAATCCTGGCAATTCTGTGTCATTCCCTTGCCTCAGTCTTTTCACTCCAGATGATCTCAAACAGCCTCTCATTTATTTATTAGATTTCTATCCCAGCTTTCCCCAAGGAGCTCGAGGTGACGGCATATGTGGTTTTCCCTCTACCCCGTTTTATTCCCTGCGAGGTAGACTGTGACTGGCCCAAGAGCTTCATAAATGAGTGGGAATTCGAACCCTGGTCTCCCGGGTCCTAGCGTAGCGCTCTAACTACTACAGCACATTGCCTCTCAGATACAATCTGTTGCTGAAAATGTATTTTACTAAAATGTTCTCCCTTTCATTTTGCTTCCGCCCTCCCCACGTGCGCAAGGACTTTGCATAGAATGCCAACAAGGATTCAGTCCCAACTGCCCCTTCCTTCTAGGTCTAGGACAAAGAAGAGGGCACAGTGGAACCATTTCAGGTAGGAAGCTACCAGGTAACAGCTGGAACATTTGTTTATTTCCTTACTTAATTAGCTTCGCAAAATTAATATGCCTCTCAATTGTAATAAAACCTCAAAGCGTTTTACAAAAATAACAAAGCAATAAAATTATCAGTAAAAAAGTCAAAAACTATTTAAACCGTTCAAAAAGTAATAAAAATCAACCATACGGAAAAAATCAGATAATGATGATGATTTATTCATTACCCTGCCCATCTGGCTGGGCTTCCCCAGCCACTCTGGGCAGCTTCCAACAAAATATTAAAATACAGTAAGCCATCAAACATTAAAAGCTTCCCTAAACAGGACTGCCTTCAGATGTCTTCTAAAAGTCTGGTAGTGGTTCTCTTCGACATCTGGTGGGCGGGTGCCACTACCGAGAAGTGTAAAACACATGTCGAGCATTGATTGTTGCTTTCATTTCAAAATAATCCTAAAATAGGAATTATGGGATCTGTAGTTTGTTACTGGTGCTGAGCATTATTAGGAGGCCCCTCTATCCCCCCCCTAACTACAATTCCCAGAGTTCCCTGTGAAGAGGGAGTGATTGTTAAACCACCCTGAGAATTGTAGCTCTGTGAGGGGAATGTGGGGTGGGGAGGTCCATCTTAATGTTCAATATTCTGAGGGCGTTTGGCTCTCCCCCCTGGGAGCTTGCAATGGCATGCACAGGACATCAGGATGTTGTGTGTTGTTGCACGTGTGATGCCAGAACATCTTGCCAGTCTTCTCAATCATTTACAGAAGTTGACGCCTCTGGGCTGCAGGAACCCAACCAGATGGGTGGGATACAAATATGATAACCACTACCAGCACCTTGAACAATAGATGGCGGCAGTTGACATCTAGTGACAGAGGTTTCATTTCTTTCTCCCTTGTTTTGATTTCAGTAATTTGCAGTCTGTTTCTCATTGCAGCCCATGACTCAAGGAAGAAGCACTCCAGCGCTAAGCATGAAAAGCCGTTGATAAGGGGCTAAGCCTGGCAAGACCTATTGGGAACCCCACTGAAAAAAGAACCCTGGGATTGACAAGCACATGAGAAAAAGCTGGGCCTTCTTCATAAATAGAGAATCCACGCGAAAGGGAAGCCCTACAAGTGGCGAGAGCATTGCAGAAGACTACAGCTGGAAAAACGTGGGAATGATGCAGACACAGGAAATCCAGATCCAGCTCTCTTTTCTAAGCAATACGCAGCATTGTGGGAAAAGTCCAGAATGCCAGATTCCAAGCTATCCAGATCAACAGTCTTCAGATACCCTCTTGAAAAAGAGGGGATCGCCAAATAGCATGGCCCCCAAGAATGAAAACAAACACTTCCAAATTGTTTTCGAAACATCGAGAGACTTGACAGTCATCTTCACTTCCCAGGAAATCTGGGAAACCTGAGTGGAAAACTCCATACATTTTATACGATACCCCCCCCCTGTAAATTTGCTTATTAATATTAAGATCTCCACTCCCTCTGAAGCTCTTTCCAAATATCTATGGTTTCCCCCCTGCGTGAATAAGCTGATATTTCCTAAGGTGTCCATTTCGAATGATGCTCTTTCCACAATCAATACATTTAAATGGTTTCTCCCCTGTGTGAATTCGTTGATGTCTTCCATGTGCTCCACTTCCACTGAAGCTCTTTCCACATTCAATACATTCAAATGGTTTCTCCCCCGTGTGAGTTTGTTGATGTTTTCTAAGGTTTCCACTTCCACTGAAGCTCTTTCCACATTCAATACATTTAAATGGTTTCTCCCCTGTGTGAGTTCGTTGATGTATTCTAAGGTCTCCACTTCGACTGAAGCTCTTTCCACATTCAATACATTCAAATGGTTTCTCCCCCGTGTGAGTTTGTTGATGTTTTCTAAGGTTTCCACTTCCACTGAAGCTCTTTCCACATTCAATACATTTAAATGGTTTCTCCCCTGTGTGAGTTCGTTGATGTATTCTAAGGTCTCCACTTCGACTGAAGCTCTTTCCACATTCAATACATGCAAATGGTTTCTCACCCGTGTGAGTTCGTTGATGTGTTTTAAGTGCTCCACTTCCACTGAATCTCTTTCCACATTCAATACATTCAAATGGTTTCTCCCCTGTGTGGGTTTGTTGGTGAGTTCTAAAGTTTCCATATTGACTGAAGCTCTTTCCACATTCAATACATTTAAATGGTTTCTCCCCTGTGTGAGTTCGTTCATGTCTTCTAAGGTGTCCACTTCCACTGAAGCTCCTTCCACATTCAATACATTTAAATGGTTTCTCCCCTGTGTGAGTTCGTTGATGTATTCTAAGGTGTCCATATTGAGTGAAGCTCTTTTCACATTCAGTACATTCAAATGGTTTCTCCCCTGTGTGAGTTCGTTGATGTATTCTAAGGTTTCCATATTGACTGAAGCTCTTTCCACATTCAATACATTCAAATGGGTTCTCCCCTGTGTGAGTTCGTTGATGTTTTCTAAGGGTTCCCTTTTGAGTGAAGCTCTTTCCACATTCAATACATTTAAATGGTTTGTCCCCTGTGTGAGTTCGTTGATGTATTTTAAGGTGTCCACTTAGACTGAAGCACTTTCCACATTCAATACATTTAAATGGTTTGTCCCCCGTGTGAGTTCGTTGATGTCCTCTAAGTGCTCCATTTTCACTGAAGCTCTTTCCACATTCAATACATTCAAATGGTTTCTCGCCCGTGTGAGTTCGTTGATGTTTTCTAAGGTTTCCACTTACACTGAAGCTCTTTCCACATTCAATACATTCAAATGGTTTCTCACCCGTGTGAGTTCGTTGATGTGTTCTAAGTGCTCCACTTACACTGAATCTCTTTCCACATTCAATACATTCAAATGGTTTGTCCCCTGTGTGAGTTCGTTGGTGTCTTCTAAGTGCTCCATTTTCACTGAAGCTCTTTCCACATTCAATACATTCAAATGGTTTGTCCCCTGTGTGAGTTCGTTGGTGTCTTCTAAGTGCTCCATTTTCACTGAAGCTCTTTCCACATTCAATACATTTAAATGGTTTCTCCCCTGTGTGAGTTCGTTGATGTATTCTAAGGTGTCCATATTGAGTGAAGCACTTTCCACATTCAATACATTTAAATGGTTGCTCTCCCATGTGAGTTCGTTGATGTCTTCTAAGGAATCCATAATGAGTGAAGCTCTTTCCACATTCAATACATTCAAATAGTTTCTCCCTTGTGTGAGTTCGTTGATGTCTTCTAAGGTGTCCATATTGACTGAAGCTCTTTCCACATTCAATACATTTAAATGGTTTCTCCCCCGTGTGAGTTCGTTGGTGTGTTTTAAGTGCTCCAATTCCACTGAAGCTCTTTCCACATTCAGTACATTTAAATGATTTCTCCCCCGTGTGAGTTCGTTGATATATTCTAAGTTGTCCATTTTGACTGATGCTTTTTCCACACTGTATACGTTCCAATGATTTCTTCCCTGTGTGAGTTTGTTGATGTCTTCTAAGTGTTCCACTGTGACTAAACCATATCCCACATTCCATGCATTTAAACTGTTTCTTTGTTCTTCCCAATGAAGTCACAGGTGGCTCCATAGAATTCTGGCCCTCATCTTCCTCACCTGTTTGGGATTGGGAGGAAAGAAAATCCTATTAGACTTTCAAGAAAGACAAGAAAGAAACTGAACACTTGCCATTCCCAATATGCACCTTCTCTTATTTTAACACCGTCTCCATTCTCCGCTGTCCTTCCTATGTTCTAAATTTTTAGGAACGCAGATGAGAGAATGGCAAGAACAACACGCTAACTCCATTTACACTTAATAAACTGCATTTTTTAATAATCTATGTTGGAATTGGCTTCCTAGACACATCTCTGTATTTCTCTTTTTCCAGGGAGGAAATGATCACAGGCTTGAGTAGCAGTCTCTCCTATGACTAAGAAGTAAAACTTTAGTGTTACTATGCCAAATGTAAGTGTAAAAATATTGCAATATATTAGAACAGGCATCCCCAAACTCAGCCCTCCAGATGTTTTGGGACTACAATTCCCATCCTCACTGACCACTGGTCCTGTGCTAGCTAGGGATGATGGGAGTTGCAGTCCCAAAACATCTGGAGGGCCAAGTCTGGGGATGCCTGTATTAGAACATAAGAATAAGCTGCTCGATTGGGGAAAGGCCCACCTAGTCCAGCATCCTGTTCTCACAGTGGCCAACTAGATGCCTGTGGGAAACCAGCAAGCAGCCTAGGGGCACAAGAGCCCTCTGCCTTCCTCTCCTTTTCAGGAACTGGTATTAAGAAACATTATTGCCTAGGACTACAAGGACAGAACACAGACATCAGTTTAATCCTTTTTTAAGCTATCCAAGTTGTTGGCCATCACTGCCTCCTGTATGATGGAAGACCATAGATTGAAAAATTAGAAATACAACCAAGAACGCTTTTGGACTACAACTCAATAATTCTTGAACTAAAAGGCGAGAAAATAATGAAAGGTGTTTTAGCAGAAAAAAATTAATCACAATCAGGCCTGCTTTCTACCAGATGAAGGAGAATATAAGAAATATAATTGATATTATTGAATATTTGGAAGTAAAAAATGAGAAAAAGTGGCCTTAATGTTGAATAGATGTGGGCAAAAGTGAAAGCATAATGCCTTCAGCAGTTCTTCAAGGGAAGTACAAACAGATCCCAATGTGCGAGAGATGCTGCCCGTGTGGATCTGGGGAAGTGGTAACTATTGGCCACATACTCCTGTGTTGCAGCTACTACGAGGAGGTGCGAGGCGAGCTCATCCACATGATACTGGTTGAGCTTCCTGGATGCTCGGACAACTTCTATATAGAGTGGCTTCTTTCAGATGCTAACTCTAATGTGACAGCAAAGGTTGTTAGGGCTTTAAACCTAAGACGCTGGCAAATTAGCAAGGTCATGTGATTTAAGTTGTTAAGACGCTCAGAATATAGAGCGTGTTTGCCTGTTTGCCTGTGGGGTGTGGAGCTGTCATGTCTTGAAAGCTCTGGAGGTGTTTCTGTTATCTGTCTGCAATAAAACTGTCTGTAGAAAGTTGGGCTTCTGTGGGTCGTTTCTGCTGCAAAGCTACAAAGTTTTACCACAAGAAGAATCCAGCCGCTGTGCTTAATGCTCTGCAAAGAGAACTGTTTCTGGTCTGTGCAGCGAAGCAGAAGTGTTTTACTGGACCAGTACAGAAAAACTATTAGGTTATGGACTGAGTTATGTTTTGGATTCTAATGTTGTGGACTCTCACGTTTTGATGGCTGTATCGTGTGCAGAGGCAGTGAAAGTGGCTTCAGATGTGAGAAGACCTGCTTGGTCGTAAATCCAGCCATAAAAAGGAGGAACCGAGAGAGCTGCGTAAGTGAAGGCTTACAGCTTTAATTAGCTGCAAAAGGCTAGTTTGATCTCCCGTTGTATTTTTTTTGCCAATAAACACAAGACGGTGGCAGATTGCTAGTGAAGAGACGGAGGAGAAAAAAAGTTTAAAGGCTTCAGAGAAGGCTTGAAGCGTCTGAAAAGTGAGTAAAGCAAATCCCAAGGGGGAAGAGAAGCAAGGGCACACAGAGG
The DNA here is from genome assembly GCF_965207765.1 of Zootoca vivipara. Classification (NCBI taxonomy): domain Eukaryota; kingdom Metazoa; phylum Chordata; class Lepidosauria; order Squamata; family Lacertidae; genus Zootoca; species Zootoca vivipara. The sequence goes on along the minus strand of NC_142584.1, from coordinate 111,149,655 downwards.
GGGTGGCAACAGAACCCAAGAATGGCAGTGGAAAATTTCCAGGTTCCCTTTCCAAAGCTAAACTCTGCTAATTATGTGCAGTGGTCTAAGAGGGCTCAAGTCTGGTTGGAAGCCAATGAAGTTTGGACGGACTATGTCCAGAGGCGAAAGCCATTTTTGGCTGTTGCAGCAGATGCCACAGCAGAGCAACAGGCTGCTGCACACGCTCAGAACAGAGAACATGATAAAATGGATACTAAAGCTAGATGCATGTTAATGGTATCAATAGATGACTCTCAACTGCCCCATGTGGAAGGCTTAAGGTCTGCATTTGAAATTTGGGAAGCCCTTAGGCATATTCACCATAGAGTCACGCCCAGAGAGAAGGTGAATTCCCAGCATGGGGGAACTGGCAGGCAGAGCTGTAAAGAAGTCTCACAAGTGTCTGCTATGGCCAGCAAGTCGTGTTTTCGATGTGGCAGCAGATTTCATCTAATAGCAAAGTGCCCAGAAAAGCAACAGGAATTTCAGCAGTCCAAGGCCAGTTTCCAGAGCTACCGACGTGAGAACTACAAGAGTCAATGACCCAGAGGGGGAGAAGGTGCTGATAAGGGATTGTTTGCAATGGCAGCACAACAGAGCCCTAAAAGGAACCTACAAACCTTGAAATGGGTAATTGACAGTGGGGCTACTCACAGTTTAGTCCCGGCGACATCTTGTGGCAGTCTTAGAAACTGCAAGACTTTACCAGTTGCAAAAACTGTGACTATAGCAGACAATAGCAAACGAGAAATGAACCTTAAAGGCACCATTTATGTTAATTGTTTGCAAACTAACCTTCCTGTTTTTGTTCTTCCAGGAATGAAGAATGGACTTTTGAGTGTGTCATGCCTGGTAAAAAGTGGTTTTAAGGTTGAGTTTGAAAAAGATGTGTGCACTATTTCAAAACAGGGGAAGGAGTTAGTTAAAATTCCCTGTGAGGAAGGGCTTTTTGTTTTGGATGAAGAGCAGTTGGCAGCAGGCAGCTGTTCAACAGGTGAAGCACAAGCTAAATGTGTAAATAAGGCTCCTCATACAGGTTGTGCACATCTACTACACAGAAGGTTAGCTCATATATGCTTTAAGTATGTAGGCAAGATGCCAGATTTAGCTGAGGGGTGTAACCTTAAACCCTGTTCAAATTTTTTGGATTGTTGTGCTTGTAAACACGCTAAGGTTAAGACATGTAACTACCCTAGATCTGATAGAGTAAGCAAGAAACCCTTTGAACTTGTACACACAGATGTGTGTGGCCCCTTGCCAGTCAAGTCACTTGGAGGTGCGAGATTTATGCAAATTTTGGTGGATGATTTTTCAAGGGCCAGTTGGGTTTTCTTTCTGAAAGAAAAATCACAAGCACCATCAATTCTGATGGATTAGATTGAAGAAGTGGAGTGTAAATTTGACACTAGGGTGCGTAAGATACAATTGGATCGTGGTGGAGAGTTTGTGAACCACACGCTAGAGATGTGGTTAAAAAGGAAGGGTATAGTCCATAGACTTACCAATCCTTATTCACCACAGGAGAACTCAGTTGCGGAAAGAAAATTTCGAACATTGCAAGAAGCCATTGCTGCTTTGCTGTTTGATTCTGGACTACCACAGCGTTTTTGGGCAGAGGCTGCACTGTATGCGAATTATTCTTTTAATAGAGTGTACAACAGCACACTAGGCAACACTCCTTATTTCATGTTATTTGGGGGGGGAAACAAAAATTGACCATCTAAGAGTTTTTGGATGTCGTGCTTATGTTCTGGTGCCTAGGGCACAATGCAAGAAAGGCGATCCCAGATCTAAAGAAATGATTTTCTGTGGTTATCAAGCAAACACAAAAGGTTGGAGATTTGTAAATGTAGAAGGTAATCAAACAAAAATCACAATCAGCAGAAGTGCTGAATTTTGCGAACAGGATGGTTGGAATAGAATCCATGGCAATTCTGACATACTATTTGATGTGTCAAATGATAAAGATCAGACACAGGCCCCAGGGCGAGAATCAGTTCCAGAACAGGCTGAGGAATCTGAGTCTGAAGACAAGAGTGAGAAACCTTCTAGTTCACACAAGTTTGAAAAGTCAGAATCATCTAGCCCAGTAGGTTCACCTGTACAGCAAGGGAGACATATAAAGTCAGAGTCAGAAAGTCCCTCAACTGCTAGTGACAAACAGGTGACGACCAGTGATTCTGGGTCAGAGGGGGCAACTGATAGAGCATCGCAGGAGCTGCCAAGGCGTTCCAAGCATACCAACAAAGTAAAACCTCCAGAAAGGTATCAAGCCATTAGTGTTTGGGTAGGGTTGGCGAATTGCAAACCTGAAAATTTTGAGGAGGTTGAGCAATTACCCCAGGAGGAAGCCAGTAGGTGGCGTGAGGCCATGCAGAAAGAGTTGTATTTTATGAAGGCACTTGGTTTGTTTTTCATCACTATATGGGGTTATATTCAACCGTGTCTTAAGTTAGCACAAAAATTGGACAGTTTAAAGGTCGTACAAAACATTTGGATATCCGCTTTCAAAATGTTTGTCAAACAGTGAGAACAGGAATAGTTAAATTAAGTTACTGTCCCAGTCATGAAAATTTAGCTGATGGATTTACAAAACCGCTTGGGTCTGAAATAACTTTGTAGGACTCTTTATTTTTTGCCAGCGAGAGGGGGTGTAAGGGCTTTAAACCTAAGACGCTGGCAAATTAGCAAGGTCATGTGATTTAAGTTGTTAAGTCGTTAAGATGCTCAGTATATAGAGAGCATTTGTTTTGTTTGCCTGTGGGGTGTGGAGCAGTCATGTCTGAAAGCTCTGGAGGTGTTTCTGTTATCTGTCTGCAATAAAACTGTCTGTAGAAAGTTGGGCTTCTGTGGGTCGTTTCTGCTGCAAAGCTACAAAGTTTTACCACAACAAGAATCCAGCCGCTGTGCTTAATGCTCTGCAAAGAGAACTGTTTCTGGTCTATGCAGCGAAGCAGAAGCGTTTTACTGGACCAGTACAGAAAAACTCTTAAAGGTAGCCAAGTTCTGTGCTAGAGCCATAAAAATCCGAGCCAACCTAGTAAGTAGTGCTAAAAAATTTCAGGACAGAGCCAAAGATGATCCATTGCTACCATTTGTTGTACCCTCCCAAGTAGTGATATCTTCTTTTATCTAATATTTTTTATAATGGTTGGAATGGTTTATATTTATTGCGTATATTTTAGATTTTATTTTGGATTGTTTTATGTATATACTAGTGTCATTCAGCCCGTTTAGTAAACGGGCACTAGCCAGGCGGGAACGGAGGGGAAGCCCTGGGACCGCGCAGGCATCGCCTCCGTCGTCGCCTCCACCGGCGGGGATGTGCATCGAGGGCCCCAGGCTCCCCCTGGGTGGTTTGCTGTGGCGGCGGGTGGGCGGTTTTTGTGTGTGTGTGTGAGAGAGAGAGAGAGAGAGAGAGAAGCGAGCGGGGCTTCTCTGGGACGCGCCGCCTGCGCGAGCTAAGTGTGCATTGCAGCCAGGCTGGTGGCAAGTCTGCACTCAGGGTCACTGTGGAATAGGGAGGACTGAAAGTATTGGGGGTGGGAAGGGTGGGGGGGTTGTGTGTGTGTGGTTTGTATGTGGAGAGAGATGTGGTGGTCAAGCCACTCCGGCTCCAGCCTCTTTTATCAAAAGGTCGCTGTGGATCCCGTTTCCCTAAGCAACACCCAATAAAAGCCTCCATAAAAAATTAAAATAAAATAAAAGCGCAGCCGAGAGAGGGGCAGACACAGACGGCTTTCTCTCCCCACCGCCCCAAATGCTTTAATTTCCCCTCAAACGCGGCCTCTCTGGACGGAGGAATCAGCAGACAGAGGCTCCGAACAGCAGGAGCGAAAACGGGCCTTCGGGTGAGTCCTAAGCACTTTGCAAGCAGAAGCGAACTCTGGCTGAAAGCCTGCGGGGGACACTTTCGTCGGAGATTTCGCGAATATCCCGATTTCGCGAATATCCCGATATTCCCCACGCCCTGTATTAATTTGAACGTCCAAAACAGGAAGGAAGCACCGGGCTACGGCTTGGGCTGAGCTTTATGCCTCAGGGCGCCATCCGTCCTGCGACTTTTGCAGGCGATGGGTCCTTCATGCACCCAAGTCGCTGCTTGCAGAGCGCCCCACGCAAACGTGCACCCAGTTGCAAACCACTGCAATAGTGGGGGGGGAGGGAAACGGCCGCCTCCCCCCCAAGACCTTCCCCTCTTCTGACCCCACTGAGCGTGGGCTGCAGCCACCTGGCAGCGACACGTGGTGTTTGTAAACCCCGCAAACGCCCGCCCTGCCCCCGCGAGGTCGTAGTACAGCAGCAGCGTTGCGGCGGTTGGGAGCAGGGGGGGAGAGCACACGCGCATCCCCGGCGCTCGGTTATAGGAAAAGCCGAGGCCGTGGCCGCCGCCCCACACCGCGCCGCCCGGAGAAGCGGGCACAACAGGTGACTGGGCGGGAACGGAGGGGAAGCCCTGGGACCGCACAGGGGATGCGCGTCGAGGGCCCCAGGCTCCCCCGACGGACCACCGAGCAGCTGAAGAGGCCGAGTCCTGAGCAGGCGGCAGAATGGGGTGCGGGAAGATGGCGGCGCCGGCAGGGCCAACGGCTTCGTCAAGCATCTCGCTGTCCCGCACCCCATTCTGCCAGTGGCTCGTTTACTGGGTTCTGGTTCTCTTCATCAGTGGGGAGAGTGCGCGGTGTGTGCTTCCAGTCTCTGCGTCCAATCCCTGTGTCCGTGGGGCACATGCGCAGTAGCGGAAACCCAGGGACACAGGGAATACTGGACGCAGAGACACTTGCACTTTATTATATAGGATGTGTATGCTGGTCGAGAACCGTAACAATAAACTAAACTAAACTTCCATAGATGCGGAAAAGGCTTTTGATAATGTTTCATGGGCTTTTATGAAAAAGATAATAGAAAAAATGAGTTTTGGAGAAGCATTTTGGAGAGGAATTGATGCAATTTATTCTTACCAACAGGTCATGCTGATTGTTAATAAGGTTATAATAGAAAAGTGTAAAATAATGACGGGGACAAGGGTATCCCCTATCACCATTATTATTTATTTTGGTATTAGAGGCCCTGGCGAGAGAGAAAGAGTGGAGAAATTAATTAGAGGAATAACAGTAGGAAATAAAGCATATACGGTAAATTACGGTAAATTAAATACGGTAAATTAAAAGCTTTTGCAGTTGACCTTGTAATTACAGTGAAGGATCCCAAAAATACTCTACCAAAGGTGTTAGAAAAGATACAGGCCTTCGGGCAGGTCACAGGCTTTAAACTAAATAAGAATAATACTAAGATTTTGGTAAAAAGCACGATGGAGCAAGACAAAAAGGAATTACAACAGAATACAGTTAGTTATACATAAAAAAGTCAAATACTGATATTTGTTTCACAGCTTAGAATATTGATATTTTATAGACAATTACGAAAATGTGTGGAAAGAAATAAAAAGATTTAGAGATATGGGGAAGAATGAATTTATCATTTTGGGGAAGAATATCAGTAATAAAAATGAATGTATTGCCAAAAATGTTATTTTTATTCCAATCAGTCCCGGCAAAAGGCAACGCAGGATGCTTTGAAAAATGGCAAGAAGACATATCTAGGTTTATATGGAACGGGAATAAACAAAGGATAGAAATTATTGACTTCCTTCAACCACTATACAGTTCGTATAATCTCAGACTTTGGTTGTCTGTAATAATTTTATACATTGTGGACAGACAATTTGTTTACCTGTGGAGTTTTTAATCTAGGCTAAGCCAATCATGATTTTGGGAACCTGCTTTCCTCATATAATTTGCAAAGACATCCCATTCTCTACTGATTTTTCCACTTGGTTGGTTTCATAATAATTCTGTTAGTTTTGCCAGTTCGATATGCTCATCTATTTTAATAACCATTCTTCTTTGTTGGAATTGTGTTGCTTTCCCAGTATTTTGCAATCGCCATCCTAGCGGCAGTTATTGCATATAGAAAGACTCTTATTATCTTTTGGGATGTCTGTTGTGAAGATGCCTAGTAAGAATAACTCTTGTGTTCTTATCTCGTAAGTCAAATTATTAACAGATGTAAGAGAGAGAGGAGGTTTTGCCCTGCCAGATTTGAAACTTTATTATGAAGCATCCTGTATCTGCTGCAACCGGAAATGGATTACATTGGAAAACACAGATACAGTATTTTAGAACTCGAAGGACATGAATTATGGATAGCATGCATATTTATGGTAGGAAAAGGCCAAGGTGCATAGAGCTTTTCAGAATCATATAGTAAGAAAATCCATTTTTAGGGTATGGGAGAATTATAAAAATTTGTTTGATTAAAAAACACCCTGGTGGCTTTACCCCTTGGAAGCAATATCTCTGAAAATTTTTGAATACGAGAAGTAATTGGCCAACTTATAGAAAGCTGTTAACTAAAGTTGAAAACCAACTGAAATTAAGATTTTGAAGAGATAAGGGAAGCTGTAACTGACTGGATACAACAATATCTTTAAGCTAGACAGAAAGAAAGGTTTTAATTGTGAGACATCAGAATTTTAAAAAAAACCTCTTAGGAAGTAACATAAAAAATCTGTCTAAAATCTATCACTTGCTCCTAGAATAGTGTACAAAGGATGAACAGGTCAAATCATTTATGACTAAAAGGGAAAAGGACTTAGGACATAACATACAAAAGGCAGATTCAGAGAGGCTTTGGAAAACAGATCTGAAATTCATAGCTTGCTGTACATTGAAAGAAAACTACATGAAAATGATGTATTGGTGATATTTGACTCCTAGTAAGTTATCTAAATGGGAAGCAGTTGGCGCTGTGGGTTAAATCACAGAGCCTAGGGCTTGCTGATCAGAAGGTCGGCGGTTCAAATCCCCTTGACGGGGTGAGCTCCTGTTGCTCGGTCCCAACTCCTGCCAACCTAGCAGTTTGAAAGCACGTCAAAGTGCAAGGAGATAAACAGGTACCGCTACATCGGGAAGGTAAACGGCGTTTCCGTGTACTGCTCTAGTTTGCCAGAAGCGGCTTTGTCATGCTGGCCACATGACCTGGAAGCTGTACACCGGCTCCCTCGGCCAGTAAAATCGCCGGCTCCCTCGGCCAGTAAAATGAGATGAGCACCGCAACCCCAGAGTCGGTCACAACTGAACCTAATGGTCAGGGGTCCCTTTACCTTTAAGTTATCTAAAATGTATAGAATAAGTTCAAATATCTGATGGAAATGTAAAGAAGTGGGTACCTTTTGCTATACGTGGTGGTCACATAAGATTACAGTATCATTTGGGAATTGGTATATAATGAATTGGGGGGAAAACAGTTTAAAATAATTTTTGTTAAGAAACCAGAAGCCTCTTTATTTGGAATTACAGGTGAGATTACTGGAAGGAAATCAAAACGTTAGCTGGACTTTAGGAATCACTTGTAAAATGCGTCAGTTTATGGACAATTTAGATAGATAAAAAATGTGGAGAATGTATCGATACAGTGGTACCTCGTGTTACGTTACGTAATTTTTCCAGATTTCTTCGCTCGCATGCGTAGAAGTGCTCTATTGCGCTGCGCATGTGTGCAGAAGCGGTCCTCTGCTTGCTTTTTGTTTTATGATTGTGTGAGTGACTGTGGAAAGGGATAAAAGACCCCCATCCAAACAATGTCTATCATCAGTGCAGGTACAAAAAAATTTATTTTAATTTTTATCATCTACAATTTTGCATTACTTTCTATGGGAAAGTGCACCTTGGTTTTGGAATGCTTTGCTTTTGGATGACTTCCGGAACCGATTAAGTTTGAGAACCAAGGTACCACTGTAACTCCTAAGATTTAAAAGCCTGGAGGAAGAAAATCTGCCCCCACTACTTTATGAAAGGGATTCAAGAAACAAAGTTGCTTTGGAGAAGGCCTCACCCCTTCATTCTTCTTGCCAGGAACTCTCTGCCTTTTGTCTCCTCTCCATCTTTTCTCTTTCTCCCTCCACCATCCATCCATCCCTGTCCCCATCTCCTCTCCCCTGGAACTTACCAGATTTCTCCCTGGGTCCTGGGAGGGAATGCTCAGAGGTTGTGGGGAGGGATGCAGGAGACAGCCTGACCAGGTCAACCGTCCATCTTCCTCCTTCCATCCTGGCCAGGTTTGCAGGTTCCGTCTCAGCTAGGTTTGCAGGTTCAGCTTCCTGAGTAGCCCAGAAGCCAGAGCAAGTTGCAGCTTCCTGGGAGGAAGGAAGAAGCCAAGGGAGTCTCAGAGCCCCTGCAGGGATTCTCCTGCCCAAGACATTCTGCTGCCCCTGGAGAAGCCCCAACTGGGCACCCCCATCCCTAGAGCCTCCATCCATTTTCAAACACCTCCCTTCCTTTTTATTTTTTATTTTGTTTATTTAATCTTTATTGGTTTAAAATCAACACATACACACACAACAAAGGCATAGAAAAAGCAAAAGCACAATACATCTCTTACAAAAAGAAATAGAATAATACATCACGAATGCAAAAAATTACTCCAGTCATCAACTTCCTGTTTCCTTGATATAGGTAACTTATTTTCCTAATTACTTGCCTCTATTTATCAATAAGCTTTATCTTTATTAAATCTTGTCTGAATTCTTTATGCCTTATTCAATTCCGAGAGTTATTTGGAGCATTCTAAAGTTTTTATAAGGGGACACTGTTCTTTTAATTATTGTCTACAGATCTCCCATTCCCTTTTAAACTTTTGGGTTGATCGATCTCTGATCTTTTCCGATATTATGTGTGTGTATGGACCTAGAGGATAACATACATGTTTATACCAGGTGATTCCTTAAAGTGGGCATTTCTTTAAAATTGAAGACTATTTCTACAATTTGGAAGACTTTTGATGGCAGCCCTGTACAGGGAGGTTTTTTATGTTGTAATGTACTTTATTTTGTTAGAAGCCGCCCAGATGGGCAGGGTGCAAGTAACGTATTTATTATTACAGTATTATTATTATTATTATTATTATTATTATTATTATTATTATTATTATTATTCCTTGCTAAGTCTGTCTTGCAATGCATGCTGATCAGACTCTGTTCCAACCATCCCCTTTAATGCAACAGGGCCTCCTATTTTTACTGCTATTCTTTACATTGTTTACTGTCCTTCCTCCACAGATCACAGGACAGTTTACAATAGAAAAACACAGATGCATAACACAGCAAGAAATAAAAACGACACCCTCCCCCAATGCAGTTGCGAAGGCCATTGCTTGTTTAATGAGCCAAACGCCTGGGAGAAGACGAATCCTTTCGCCTGTTGCCTAAAGATAAGGTCCTACTCGAGGGGCCTCCTGCCAGGGTACAGATATTAAAATTAAAATTAATAATGTTACTAAGGCGATCCTGGTCGGCAATGCCCAGTCCTCTCCCCCTTTGCACCACATCCCTGAAGGAGGAATCTTTTCTCTCCCCCCCCCCACTCCGCCTTCAAAGCCCCCATTTAAAAAACAGCTCCCTTTCCTCCCTTCTCTTCTCTCCGTCCCGGGGCTTCTCATCCTGGACCCCCTCGCAAAACCCTTTCCCCATAGCTGCCAAGTTTTCCCTTTTCTTGCGAGGAAGCCTATTCAGAATTTCCCTTAAAAAAAGGGATAACTTGGCAGCTATGCCCTTTCCCTCCTTCCCCGCCATTGGCTTTGCACTCACCCGAAATCCTGGGCAGCGGGGGCGGGAATGGGAGACCCCGCGTGTGAGGCAGGGAGTGACGGCGCTTAATTAGGAGTCTTAATTAGAAAGCAGCCCCCTCCGCACGATGCAGCCCCGCTTCCCGCCTCCTTTGCATGCCCCGATTTTATCTCTGCTGGTGAAGGCGGAAGTGGAGGCAACTCTGGGGAGGAAGGAGAAGTTTCTCTCCACGTTCAGCCTTTTGTCTGGTACTGTATGTCCTTTTTACAGAAACAGTCCTGAATAAGCATAAACACAGAACTCCCATGCACTGTGGAATTCTGGTTCGTAGCATATTTATGGGTAAGTTAACATAACAAGAGCTAGCGAGGGTCGGCAGCAAATATAATCTGCTTATTGAGAAATGGAGCACGTTTGTAATGTATCACAGCAACAAAGCTGAAGGAAAGATGCAACCCTGATAAGCATGGATGAATAAGAAAAAAATGTGGCAGCGACCAGGATGACAGTCTTTCCCAACCTGGTGCCCTCAGGCTCGTTTGGAGGACGCATCTCACCTGGCCCCAAGGCACCTCTTTTCAAAACCTCCTTCCAGCCTCCTTCATCCATGCGCTCAAACAGCGATTGGTGTGGGCTTAGCCTTGCCCATCTTCTGGCTTGGCTTCAACCACATGATGGGAAGCGGAAACAGAGTGGAAAACCCGCCTTTGGAGGCGGGAGGAGGGGTGGAAATAGCAACCAACAAAACACAGCACAACAATGAGGGAGAACTGAGCGAGGCTTATTTGCGTTCCCCCCGCGACCCGCTGCTAAAAAGCTCCATTTGCGCCCTCCTTCAATCCATAAACTGCTTTGCCAGGCGCGCGTGCACTACGGAGCCTCCTTAATTCGGATTAGTGGCCCCCGCCTGGACGCGTTTTCAAGGCTGCCTGTTTCCCTTTGCGGGCTCCGTATTCCGAGCACGCAGCCGCGGTTCTTTCAAATGAATGCATGTATGCACCACCTGGAAGGTGGCGAGGATGGAACCCGGTGCATGCGCGCGCGCGCCGGAGATTCGTGTTAACTGATTGACGCGGGGTAGAAAGTACGTGTGATAGTCACGGGTGTCGACGAGCTGCTGCTGCTAGTGGTGCTCGAGGAGAAGAGGGGCGATCTCAAGGGCTTCTGTCTGAACAGGTAAGAAAGGCTTCTAAGAGCGATGGAGAGGCGCCGGTGTGATTCCCGGCATCTCCAGGTGAGGCTGCCGGGGGAGACACCTGCCTAACATCTTTGAGTCCGTGTCGATTGGACCAATGATCTGATTCACTATAAGGCACATTCCTATGCTCTTGCATATAAGAGATGCGTAGAGCTAGTAATTTTCCACAGGTGTAGCTTTCTAAAGGTGCAAGTGTCCGTCCCCCCCAATATTAAAGGCAATATTAAAGGCAGATGGGCAACAAAGTTCCAAGCAGCAGAAAATTATTGCAGGATGCATGTTTCACATCAGTGTCCAGGTGCAACCTAGCTTTGTAAATAAGGCTACAAAAGTTACCTGCCTTTGAAAAAAACCTAGCCTGTTATGAGGCTAACATTCTGTGTTTCTATGCCAGCTGAAATAGAAACGGGAGTGGACCTTCATGTAAATTTTGTACTGATAAGACTGTGGTGCTGGATTGCAATTATTTTTGTTAGGGTTTTTAAAATTGAGGGCTGCGTTGAAAGGACCTCTGGGCCTGAAAAGCAACATAAGTATCTGTTAAATAAAACAATACATACTGCGGCACAATCCTAATAAGCCTACTCAAAAGGAAATCCAATTGAATTCCGTGGGGCTTACTCCCAGGTAAATAGGGTTCCTATTGCGGCCTCAGTCTCTTTACAGGATAGTTTTTAAAAAGCACCTTCTACTAAAAAGACGGGAGAAGGAGGGATAGAGTTGAGGGATGGCTTCCCTTCTCTGCCAACCCACTCCCTCTCATGCTTGAAATTCCTGTTCAGCTAAAAGCTACCAAAGAACCCTCTCTATCCATTTTTTCCACATTTGTGCTGTCCCTTGTGGTTTAAATCAAGACAAAGGATTTTTTAAACATTTTAAGCATGTGTTAAGCACCTTACTAATGCCAGCCTGGGCTATCTGTGACTGTTTCTTGCAGATGGCTCCCTGGCCTTGTAAGACAACTTTCTCAGATATATGAAATGTCCCCCTGTCTGGTTAGGCTGGATATACCCTAAATACAGAGAGAGGAATGGGGGGGGGGGGAAACCCACCCTGTTTTGGGTACTTTGCAACATTTCAACTCTTAAGTGATTACTGGGGGCCATGTTCAGAGCTAAAGTGTTGGCTGGGACGGTTTTAACCTGGCTAGTCCAGACTCCATGCTCAAACCCACCCAGAACATTTCCCCAAATGGGCTAATAAATATTCTTTTTTAACTTTCTATATCTCCACGTGGGTGACGCCCTTTCCAGGGGTGCAAGTCGGTTTGTTGGATCCATATCCAAGAGCTGTATTAGGAGACACCATGCAGGGAGATGAGGGTGTCAACGCCATCTTGTTGGGTAAGGATGCATTCGATAGAGCCCCTGGATTTCTTTATAATATTTGTCATTAGCTGCCTGCTTGGTTGTGGTGTGTGGGGGTTTTCTGCTTGTATGTTTTTGTCCTTGCGGTGTTTGCTTTTAAAACAAAGAGCCCATGTAAACGAGCCCACAAAAGTTGCTAGCCTTCCATTTATTTCATTTTCTGCTATCCTGTTTGAGAGATAGCGAAGGATGTAAGGGCTCCGTCCCTCCAGACTTAAAAAGAGCGTTTGGATCAGGCCAGAGCCCTGCCATTTGTCCAGCATCCTCATCTCACAGTAGCCAACCAGATGCCTCTATGAAGCCCTCAAGCAGTACCTGAGTCTCTGCACTTAGCTGCGTTAGTAAAGAAACAGTGATTTGAATGCACTATAAACATGCAACACCAGATGGCGCCAGAGAGCAGTAAATTTTAAAATCCGATTTTCCATAGAGATTTTTTTCTTTTGTTATAACTTTTCCTGTGTCTAGATCCTCTCTCTCTCTCTCTCACACACACACACACACACACACACACACACACAGAGAGAGAGAGAGAGAGAGAGAGAGAGAGAGAGAGCTTCATGCTGCATTTCTCTGCAATGCAACAAAGTGAGGAAGGGGGCTTCCTCTCTCTGGTTTCCCGCTTGGCTACTATCCTGGGTGCAGAGGGTCATCTAGTCCAACCCCCTGCAATGCAGGAATCTCAACTAAAACATCCATGGCAGGTGTCTCCATCCAACTTCTGCTTAAAAACCTCCAAGGAAGGAGAGTCCACTACCTCCTGAGACTGTTCCACAGTCAAATATCTCTTAAAACAAAAACACAGTAAAGCTGTAGCATAAAAAATGAATTCAGGGAACTCAGGTAAATAAAAGCAGGTTTTGAGGAGTCAGTCGGGAAAACCAGAATGAAGCTACCGACAGTGGCTGCTTCATGTCTAGCACAAGGAAGGGCATGCCATAGTCTCGGGGTAATAGCGAAAAATGCCCATTTTTGGGTCATCGCCCTATGATATTCTGTAGGGTGTGATGCCACAGATAAAATGCCCAGACGATTAGAGTGGTCTTACAGGCAGCAGCATGAAGAGGGCAGAGGAGAGGTTGGCTGCATGCAGGCGCAGTCTCCAATTGCTTGGGGAAAACTCTGGAGAGGAGGAGACTTAGCTGTGGGGAGGCGGGGGGGTTTCAGTCTTGGCAACAGATCCATGGGGGCAAGACCTACCAGGGACGGACTGCTGTGCTCACTAGGCCTGACACACTGCCTGGTCTGTGCAGATCACTTGCAGGGTGTGATTTTACTGCCGACTTGCTCCCGACACCTGACGGCCCGTTTCTCTGTTCCAGGCAGCGAGGAGCGCGGAAAGATCTACCCGGGAGAGACCTGCCCCCTCTACGCCAAAAGCTTTGGCGGCCCACCGAGCCATGAGAGACCCAGCACGGGTGACAAGCGCTACAAGTGCTCCGAGTGCGGAAAGGGCTTCAAGAAGCGGTCGGCCCTCCTGACCCACGACCGGACGCACACCGGGGAGAAGCCCTACGGCTGCGCCCAGTGCGGGAACAGCTTCAGCAACAAGTCCAGCCTGACGCGGCACAAGAGGAAGCACACGGGCGAGAAGCCCTTCAGTTGCCCCAACTGCGGCAAGAGGTTCAGCCAGAGCTCCAGCCTCATCCGCCACATGAGGAACCACACGGGGCTCCGGCCTTACCGCTGCTCGGCGTGCGGCAAGAGCTTCAAGCAGAGCTCCAGCCTCCTGGTCCACAGAAGGACGCACACAGGGGAAACCCCCTACAGCTGCTCGGTCTGCGGCAAGCGCTTCTCGCAGAGCTCCAACCTGGTGAAGCACGAGAGGATCCACACCGGAGAGAAGCCGTACGGTTGCGCCGAGTGCGGCAACACCTTCAGCAACAAGTCCAGCCTCACGAGGCACAAGAGGAACCACACAGGGCAGAAGCCCTACAAGTGCCCTCAGTGCGGGAAGCGCTTCAAGCAGAGCTCGGGCCTGCTCAAGCACGAGCGGGCTCACGCGCGGAAGGGCCTCGCCAATCTCCCGGAGCCCGGCAAGCGCTTTGACGCCGGCCTGGCGGGCTGCATGAGAGCCCACGTCGGCGAGGCCTTGTGAAAGCGCCTCACTCTGTTGAGGAAAGGTCGAAAGGCATGAAGCTTGTTGGTGTTGAAACGGGGTGAAGTCAGGAATCGGGGGGGCTGCGGCTCGGTTCAGGGCATGCGCAACTCTGGACCCTGATGCCTAGCTAGATACTAGTCAAAAGTCCTCCGTTCTCACAATCCACACAAGGCTGACAAAATGGCCGCCAATGCTGACAGGCTGTGTTTAGTTGGTTGGTTGGTGTGTGTCGTAGGCCCGGCGGCAAGGTTTTCTGATGTTTAGCTCTCTTTGTACATAGGAGGGTTCCCTCCTGGGAGGAAACCTTTAAAACGAGGGAACTGCTCCTTACTCAACAGAGACTTTCCCAATGAGGACCTGGAGAAGGGAAGCAGGAACCTTCTTGCTGGAACCATCAGGCGATTCGAACCAGAGAATCGTCAGCTTCCTGGTCTGATAAAGGATTTTGTTATCTTCTGTGTTCTTAGAGTAGCTTTGTAAATAAAAGCCACAGAAGTTACCTCAGGACTGGCTGAACCGTTAGGCAACGTGAGGCGGCTGCCTCAGGCAACTAATTTTGGGTGTCATGAAAGTGCAGCAAATGGTTTTATGTTGTTTTCTTTTTACTCCCAGCTTTTGGTTTTACCCACTGTGACCTGAGAGGCTGCCATTTGTTCCACCCTAAGCAGCTAAAATGGCTCAGGCCGGCCCTAATATGCCTACTTAAAAGCAAGTAGACTGCAATTCCGTGCTGGCCATGGAGGAGGGAAGACCCCCCTCCTCCATGGTCAACATAGAAACCTAAGTTAAGGTTAAGGGGTGATATGATAGCCATGTTCAAATATATAAAAGGATGTCATATAGAAGAGGGTAAAATGTTGTTTTCTGCTGCTCCAGAGAAGCGGACACGGTGCAATGGATTCAAGCTACAAGAAAGAAGATTCCACCTAAACATTAGGAAGAACTTTCTGACAGTAAGAGCTGTTCAGCAGTGGAATTTGCTGCCAAGGAGTGTGGTTGAGTCTCCTTCTTTGGAGGTCTTTAAGCGGAGGGTTGACGGCCATATGTCAGGAATGCTTTGATGGTGTTTCCTGCTTGGCAGGGGGTTGGACTGGATGGCCCTTGTGGTCTCTCCCAACTCTATGATTAAAAGTATTCTTAGTTGCCTCGGTTATAAATGCTAGCGGACATCTTTGTTTAAACATGTAAAGAATATTATTTGGTTAAAAAATAAGAAGTCCTTCCCCGTTTATAGCAAATGGAAGACTTAAATTAACGCACACTCTGGTATTTTCTTTCTATTTGTTTAAACACATTTAAGGTGGCAATCCTATGCACACTTAACTTTCCACCCTGGGGACTTGCTCATGAGTAAGCATGCCTCAACTTGGGCCTTTCAAGTCTATTTCTTAATCACGGTATCACACCCTTTTCAAAATTCTAGTGCTAGCCTTAATTTTTAAGCCCGGACGTTAATTTTTCTGAGTAACCTTATCACTCTGTTGTTGTATCGGATGCCTCCGTAGATAAGAGGCTTTAATTTGGGTGTGGATGTTCTGGCTTCATGTCCTGCCCATATATAGCCTTCCTGTCTTGTCCAAGTTAGCCTCATTTAACCAATCTGGAAAATGGGAATAGCCCCCCCCCGAGCCTACCTCACAGGGTTGTTGTGAGGCTGAACATAAATAAAGACTGTACACCCTTCACTCTTACAAGTTTTCTTTATTTTCCCTCCTCCCCTTAGCAAGCAATTATGACAGCAGCCTTTTAGATAAATATTGAGGCAGTAGTTGTAAGCGGAATATATATGTTTGATGTTGTGATTGGCACAAATGGTAGGAGCAATCACAGCCATCATGCCCCCATTGCATAAAGTAGGGATGATAATAATAATAATTTATTATTTATACCCCGCCCATCTGGCCGGGTTCCCCCAGCCACTCTGGGCGGCTTCCAACAAAACATTAAAATACAGAAATCAAACATCAAAAGCTTCCCTAAACAGGGCTGCCTTGAGATGCCTTCTAAAGGTCTGGTAATTGTTGTTTTCTTTGACCTCTGGTGGGAGGGCATAGTGGGTGCCACTACCGAGAAGGCCCTCTGCCTGGTTCCCTGTAACTTGGCTTCTCGTAGCGAGGGAACCGCCAGAAGACCCTCGGCGCTGGACCTCAGTGTCCGGGCAGAACGATGGGGGTGGAGACGCTCCTTCAGGTATACTGGACCGAGGCCATTTAGGGCTTTAAAGGTCAACACCAACACTTTGAATTGTGCTCAGAAACTGAATCTGAGACCCTCTAGACATTGCTAGAATACAACTCCCATCATCTCTGGCTACTGGGCTGGCGGTAGTTGGGTACCCACACCCAGCAAACATCTGGAGGGCCACAGGGTCCTCGCCCCTTATAAGAAGGGAAGGCAGAACTCCTGTTGAAGCTTTTCCCACAGTCCGTGCAAGTGTGCACCTTCTCTCCCCCCCCCCGCCCCATGAGTCCCCCTCCTGCCAGAGAAGGTGCAAGTTCTGGCTGAAACTTTGGTCACAGCCAGGACATTGATACGGCTTCTCCCCTGTGTGGGTCTGCTCATGCCGAATGAAGTTTGAGGCTGTTTCTCTTTGAAAATTGCACACAATGACCCTTTTGGAAATGTAACGCTTCTTCAGTTGCATTGCTTTTAGGCGCCCTCCTTTGCACCCAGACCAGGCACCCAGATGAGGCTGCAAATGGCCAGATTCCTTCGCCCTTGCTCTGCCTCTGCAAATAGATGTGGGAGCCTCCGTCACCTCTGCTCACTTTCTTGACCCAGAAAGGCACTTAATGAGTTAAGGGAACAGAGTGCTGCAACTGTTTGCATTCCTAGACAACTTGCCTCTGTCACCTCTGCTCACTTTCTCGACCCAGAAAGGCACTTGATGAGTTAAGGGAACAGAGTGCTGCAACTGTTCGCATTCCTAGACAACTTACCTCTGCTCACTTTCTCGACCTAGAAAGGCACTTGATGAGTTAAGGGAACAGAGTGCTGCAACTGTTTGCATTCCTAGACAACTTGCCTCCGCCACCTCTGCTCACTTTCTCAATCCAGAAAGGCACTTAATGAGTTAAGGGAACAGAGTGCTGCAACTGTTCGCATTCCTAGACAACTTGTAGTGAGGGGAAAGAGGACTCCAGCTACATTTTTCCCCTGTCGTGCCCCCTCCTGGCAAAGTGGGGCAATAGCAGCAGCAGCAGCAAAAAAAAGCAATTTAAGAAGGATATTAACAAGCTGGAATGTGCAGAGGAGGACGACAGATGATCAAAGGTCTGGAAACCAAGTCTTATGAGAAATGGTTGGTTGAGGGAGCTGGGTATGTTTAGCCTGGAAAAGAGGAGACTGAGAGGAGATGGGAGAGCCATCTTCAAATATCTCAAGGGCTGTCACATGGAAGATAGAGCAAGCTTGTTCTCGTCTGCTCTGGAGGGTAGGACACGAATCAATGGCTTAGTGTTACTAAAAAGGAGATTCCGGCTGAACATCAGGAAGAACTTTCTGACAGTGAGAGCTGTTTCACAGTGGAACGGTCTCCCTTGGGAGGTGGTGGGCTCTCGGAGGTTTTTAAGCAGAGGTTGGATGGCCCTCTGTCATGGATGCTTTAGTTGAAATTCCTGCATTGCAGGGGGTTGGACTAGATGACCCTCAGAGTCCCTTCCAACTGTACAATTCTCTGATTCTATACTGGGCAGTGCAGATTTCCTGAAGGTGCGAAAGGGAGTGGAATAAAGGAATAGGTTCGTGTTTGTAAATAAAGAGGGTTTGCATTACATTGAATCAGACCACTGATCCACCCAGCCTAGTATTTTCTAGGGGTGGGGGGCCTTCATGAGCCCAAACCCCACAGAGTTCCTTGCACAGAGGGGTTGGTTGCTAAATTACAGGTGAAACTTGGAAAATTAGAATATCGTCGAAAAGTGCATTTATTTCAGTAATGCAACTTAAAAGGTGAAACCAATATATGAGATAGATGCATGACATGCAAAGCAAGATATGTCAAGCCTTTATTTGTTGTAATTATTTGTCGTTAGGCGGGTCAATTATAAATGGAGTGTAATTAATGAAATGTAATAGCAATGTTTATTTTTGTATAATTGTAACTATTTGTTTTATTACTGTGGAATTTCCAAAAGAAGGCATTTGTAAAAATTAAAAGAAAAATGAAAAATAATAAGTTGCATTACTGAAATAAATGCACTTTTAGACGATATTCTAATTTTCCGCGTTTCACCTGTACTCTGGAGAAAATTTTAACAGGAGAGATCTGAAAATGCTCAGCACCCTTAAACAAATGACAGCTCCCAGGATTATCTGGTGGAAGCCATGACTGTTTATTGTGACATAAGAGTGCTTTAAATGTGTAGTACAGATGGGACCTTCGTTGGACATCACTCGTACGCCCTTCACAGGGTGCCTTTGTCTGAAAGCGATGAAATGTACAGCCTATTAAGCAATAGCTAGGACACGGCTGAAATAAAACCTTTAATCTTTTTCATTCACGGATATAGTAATACACCAGAATCAAAACTGCTTCCAAAAAATTTCCAAGCACCTTTAGCAATTTGTATTTGCCTCTATCTGATAAACATTGGCACCTGGTGATGAATGTAACTGAAGTTTAAGTTGGTCGAGTTTCCAGTTCAACCCCAAAAAAGCTCACAAACACTTGCTAGTCTGCACAGTTCATTCCGCCTCTACTAAGCTGGTGGGAGAGACAAAGAGCACCAAATACTGGAGGGCCCTGAAATTTCACCCAATGCAACCAACTTAGACAAATCCCAACCTTTGAAGGACTAGAAACTTGGTAAGGCTAAATTCTCTGGATGCCTAGCCTACACCCAGTGTGGCCCAGCATATAACGTTTTAATGCTCACTTGTTTTGTTTAGAACAGGCATGTCCAACAGGTAGATCGTGATCTACCGGTAGATCACTGGACACCTGCGATAGATCACTGGCTTTCCCCAAAGAAGAGGAACAACTGTGGCTCCCCTAAAAAAAGCTCAACATTTTACCTCCTCCCTGAAAAAACTCAACAACTTTCACTCGAACCCCCCCCCCCCATGTGCCTTCCTCATTCCTAAGAAAAGCTCAACAACTTTGACTTGAACCCCCCCCAAAGGGGGTAGATCACTGCCAGTTCTTAACTCTGTGTGTAGATTGCAGTCTCTTGGGAGTTGTGGTTACAGGTAGGTAGCCGTCTTTAAGGTGCTACTGAAGGAATTTTTTTATTTTTCTTGGGAGTTGGTCACCCCTGGTTTAGAAGTGCTGCTTCTCACTGTGTGTATTCCTCAGCAACATTTGGTTAATCTACTGAGTTGCTCCACTGCTCTCTTGATTCCTCCCTTGCCAGAAGCTGGAAGCAGGCTATGAAGAAAGGAGCTTGCCCCCATTCCACTCTCGAGGAGGAAAAAGAAATTTCTAGATTGGCTACGCAAAGCTACTTGGCACTTAATCTGTGCTTTTAGTAGTCAAAGCACTTCTCGGTCAACCTTACGATCCTGCGAGGTAGGTCAGTGTTATCACCCTCTGCACTGAATGTGGCAGCAGAGGGCAGGTCAAGGATGAAGGAATAAATGGCTTGCCTTAGGCTCCTGGGTGAATCTGTGGCAGAGGCGAAGCTTGAATGGGGGACTCTGTTGTGACAGTTGCTGTTTCTCAGACCAAACTACCTCACAGGACTGTTGCAAAGATAAAATGGGAAGGGTGCAGAAGAGAGACATGACTAGCACCCAGAGCTCATCGG
Source organism: Zootoca vivipara (assembly GCF_965207765.1). NCBI lineage: Eukaryota > Metazoa > Chordata > Lepidosauria > Squamata > Lacertidae > Zootoca > Zootoca vivipara. The sequence continues at coordinate 111,129,596 of NC_142584.1, read as the reverse complement.
AAGAATGATAGGATAACGAAAACGTAATTCAATGAAAATCCTACAGCTGCAATCCTCCGCTGCACTCAAAGGAGGGCTTGTGTGTGGTGAGGCTCTGGCAAGGATGCAGTACAAACCACCTCTCCTTTGCCATGTGCTGTGGCTTGCCCAGGCTAGTCACATCACAAACAATTGATTTCAGCAAGGTCTTTGACAAGGTGCCCCATGATATTCTAGTAAAGAAGCTGGTAAAATGCGGGCTAGACAATGTGAGCTGTTTGGCAGTGGAATTTGCTGCCAAGGAGTGTGGTGGAGTCTCCTCCTTTGGAGGCCTTTAAGTGGAGGCTTGACGGCCATATGTCAGGAATGCTTTGATGGTGTTTCCTGCTTGGCAGGGGGTTGGACTGGATGGCCCTTGTGGTCTCCTCCAGCTCTATGATTCTAATTCTGGGAACTGTAGTTTGTTAAAGGTGTTGCTAGGAGGCCCCCCACAGAGCCACAGTTCTCAGAGTCCCCTGTGAAGAGGGATTGATTATGAAACCGCTCTGGGAATTGTAGCTCTGTGAGGGGTCTCCTGACAACTTTCAATACCCACAGAGAACCACAGCTCCCAGAATTCTTTGGAAGAAGCCATGACAGTTTAAAGCAGTATCAAAGCACCTTAAATGTACGGCCTGAACTGGGCTAGTTCGTAGCAAACCTGGGAAAGAGAGAGACACCCAAGATGCTTGTGGAGAAAAATAAGGAGAGGCCTCGTCTTGGCTGGATGTGTAGGGCCAGGCCGGTTTACTATGCAGAGACATGAAAACCTGCCTTATACCAAGTCAGAACATTTGTCCTTCTAGCTTAGTATTATTGACACTGATGCTCTCCAGGGTTTCAGATCCAATCCCTAGACAGGCCAAGGATTGAACCCGAGACCTTCTGTGCCCAAGGGAGATGCTCTACTACTGAGTTATGGCCCTTTCTAAAGAGCACACCTTGTTTTCCATGCGAAGCGGTTGCAGAATTGCTGCTGCAACCACTATACTACACCACCAACTGAACACCTTGTGTGACGACAGCAGCCACAGTTTGAGCGATGAGTCTTAGGCCAAAGACCTGCAGGAATCCATGTGAAATGCTGATCACACGAAGGAACGATGCCAGAGTATAATACGTTGAAGAGATTAGGAAGGGTAGATGTGGAACTGGGAAGGCTGGGCCTTAAGTTGTGAAGATGTGAACGGCAACAGAAAAAAAGAAAGTGTGAGGGAAAGCCCTGTGGCCCATCAGTGATGCTCTCTCCTAGTCCAAGTAGTTACTCTCAGGTTGGACCTGTCCTAAAAACTGAAGTAATAAGTTCTCACAATCTCTCCTGCATTCATTTCTTCCCCACTGTCTCACCAAGTATATGATTCCATCCTTTATGTGCCTTCTGCCATGCGCAAGGTGGCTTGGACTCTGGCTGAATCCCTTTCCACTGTCAGACCATGTAGATGGTTCCTCTCGTGTTTAAGGAGGGATGCTTTGTGACTAAACCTTCTCCCACAGTCTGTGCACTCAAACGGTTTCTCTCCCGTGTGGCTTCTCTGATGATTAATAAGGTTCGATCTCTGGCTGAAGCTCTTCCCGCATTCCAGACACTCATACGGCTTCTCGCCCGTGTGAGTCCTCTGGTGGCCGATGAGGAATTCCCTGCGGCTGAAGCTTTTCCCACACTCCAGGCACTCGTACGGCTTTTCGCCCGTATGAATTCTTTCGTGGATCCTAAGAACCGAGTTGCAACTGAAGTTTTTCCCACAGCTGGAGCACTTGTAAGGTTTCTCTCCTCTGTGCGTTCTCTCGTGCGACGTCAGGCTCGAGCTGTTACTGAACGATTTCCCGCAGTCTGTGCAGCTGTATGGCTTCTCTCCCGTGTGGATTCTCTGATGGTTAAGAAGGTTCGAGCTTTGGCTGAAATTCTTCCCACAGTCTAAACACTTATACGGTTTCTCCCCAGTGTGAAGCCTCTGGTGACGAACAAGGCTTGACCTAAAGCTGAAGTTTTTCCCGCAGTCCGTACACGTATACGGCTTCTCTCCCTGTTGAGGATCGGCGGGCTGTGGGAATCCCTTTTCACTTTCTGAGGATTTAGGCGGTTTCTCTCCGGTCTGGGCTCCCTCTTGTTTTCTGGAGGATGAGCTGGAAAGAAAGCTTTCCCCACAACTGGAACATATATAAAGACCGTCTCCAGTAAGATCAGAGCCCTGGCTGAAATTGTGTCCGCATTCAGAGCACTTATAGGGTTTCTCTCCTGCAGGGATTCCCTGAGGATCACGAAGATGTGCTTTCCCACCCAAGCTGCTTCCACAATCCATATCCAACTCTTCTCCTGCTTGGACATTCTCCTGCTGAGGGGTCGATGTCCAACACTTCGGACCATCTGTATGCTGGCGTAGCTTTTTCTCAGTTTGTGTGTTCTGGCTGAAGCTTTTTCCACAGCCGAGGCTCACTCTAGTATTCTTGTCCTTGTGCTCTCTCTCCCACAAGGTGTTGTGATTTAAGAGTTTGTTACCATCTTTCTCCCAAATCAGTTTTTCTCCTCCTCCTCCTCCTCCTCTCCGCCCGGGGTAGCTTCCCTCCTTCCTGTCTGCCCTTTGCTGACTTTTGGGCACATTTTCCACTTGAGGAAATGGGGAAAAATCCCATTTGGCTTTGTCCAATGAGCCACCGGAAAGTTCCGCCTGCATTGATGCTCCTGGCTCAAGGGGTTTCTCCTCATTTTCGGCCACTTGCCCTTCGCCTGACAGAAAGATAACACAATATTGACATGAGTGACACCCTGCTGTGGAGACTTCAGCCACATTCACACCCTGTTTAAAGCACTACAATGCTAATTCAAACAGCCATGGCTTCCCCTAAAGAATTCTGGGAGTTGTAGTTCATTAAGGGTGCTGAGAGTTGTTAGGATGCCATCTATTCCCCTCACAGAGCTACAATTCCCAGAGTTCCTTGTGAAGAGGGATAGTCAAGCCACTCTGTAAACTGTAGCTCTGAGAGGGGAATAGGGATTGTCTAGCAACTCTCAGAACCCTTAACAAACCACAGCTCCCAGAATCCACTACTACTTCCTGCCATTGCAGATCGCCCAATCAGCAAGGGTGCTGAGGAAGTACAAGGCCAGACATAGCTGTCACCCCCTTAATCAGTCTCCAAAAACTCCACTGCTAATTCATTCCCCGTTTAATTATTTCTTCTAGTATCTTCTTTTGTTTTCTGCTGAACATCAGGTGCATAATAAATACAGGTGAAACTCGGAAAATTAGAATATCGTCGAAAAGTGCATTTATTCCAGTAACACAACTTAAAAGGTGAAACCAATATATGAGATAGATGCATGACATGCAAAGCAAGATATGTCAAGCCTTTATCTGTTGTAACTGTAATTATTTGTCATTAGGCGGGTCAATTATAAATGGAATGTAATTACGGTAATGAAATGTAATAGCGATGTTTGTTTTTGTTTATTTGTTTATTTTTGTATTATTGTAACTATTTGTTTTATTACTGTGGAATTTCCAAAAGAAAGCATTTGTAAAAATTAAAAGAAAAATGAAAAATAATAAGTTGCATTACTGAAATAAATGCACTTTTCGACGATATTCTAATTTGCCGAGTTTCACCTGTACTACTGTTATTACTACTTTCCTGTTTAACCAGGCATTTGAAGGTGGTTTTTGCCTTTTTTTTACACATTTTTATTGTTTTATTGCCCCATTATCTGTGTATTGCTTTTTGTGCACACCGCTTAGAAATTCCAATAATTAAGCAGCCTTAAATAAATAAATAAATAAATAAATAAATATACTTTACCGGGTACTCCAGTTACAAGCAAAGCCTATGCCACTGGTCGGGAACCTTTGCCCTGCAGGCCTGATCAGGCCCAATAGGTCTCCTCCTTTGACCCATCAGGCAGTTTTTGGCCAAGCTACACCCACCTGCCCTGCACGCATCATCATGCTTGACATCAGCTGTAGGGCGGGGAAAGACACCGGCTGAGCCAATAAGGGGGATTTGCAAACCCCACCAATCAGCTGACTGACATCACCTGCAATTCCCCTCCCATCCACAGTGCTTTGCAGGCGCTGATTGTTGGCCCTTGCAAAACGCTATGCCTTTTTTGCCACCAGGATTCGAATTCAGACCATGCAAGCAAAAATGGGTCACCGGACATCCTTGTGATGTCAGGGGGGTGGACAGGTGAGCAGCATCGGGGCTCTGCAGCATTACCTAGTGGCAGGTGGGGGTCTCCATCACCCACTGGCTCCACTACCATGTAGGGCTGTGCCTTCGTAATCTCCAAAGAGGCGAGTTTGGCTCTGGGGGAAGTGGTTGCCTTCTCAAATGGCTCCGAAATCTGAAACACAGTGCAGGCTATGGTAAGAAGATCTGGAAGACTTAAGACTGTTTGGAAAGAAAAAGGCCTTCTTGGATCAGGGCCCAAATCTGCCAGACCTAGTAGTATTGTGGTCTCCGCAGTAGCCAACAAGGTGGGGTTCGGATCCTCAGCAGCAGCAGGGACAGCCAGCCTGGTGGTCTCTCCTTCATGGGATGTTTATAAGCAGAGGTTGGGTGGCCATCTGTGATGGGTTCCTTAGCTATGATTCCTTCCCTCTGCCCTGATCTGCAGCAGCTGCCTTTTGGCTGGGTGGGAAGATCAAACCAAGCAACAAAAAAATCATTGGGTTGACATGGCTGACTTCTAGGCGAGGGAGGGGAGTGTCGGTGTTTCGAGTTCTGCTTCTTTTAGCTGCTGGTTTGTGGGTGGAAGTGCAGTTCGATCATTAGTGCATTGCCAAAGTTTTCCATTGCCATTAAAGGGAAGGGGGGCCCCTGTATTGTGGGTTATTACACACTGCATGGGTTTTGCATGAATTTTCTTTTCTATGATATAATAAATGGATGCAGATGTATCCCGAGGTAAGCTACTTGGAGACTTTTAAGATAGCAAGCAATTATAATCCTTTTCAATAATAATAAATGAGACACAGGGAGGCCATAAGAACACAGGAAGAGCCTGCTGGATCAGGCCGATGGTCCAGAATCGTGTTCTCACAGTGGCCAACCAGATGCCTGGGAGAAATCAGCAAGCAGGATCCGAACACAGGAGCCCTCTCCCCTCATGTGATTTCCAGCAACTGGCATTCAGAAGCATTGCTTTTAGAAGACATCTGAAGGCAGCCCTGTTTAGGGAAGCTTTTAATGTTTAACAGACTATTGTATTTTGTTGGAAGCTGCCCAGGAACCCAGCCAGAGGGGCGGGTATAAATAATAATATTATTATTATTATTATTATTATTATTATTATTATTATTATTAATTGCTGCCTCCAACCATGGAGGCAGAGAATAGCCATAATGGCTAAAGGTAAAGGTAAAGGGACCCCTGACCATTAGGTCCAGTCGTGACCGACTCTGGGGTTGCGGCGCTCATCTCGCATTATTGGCCGAGGGAGCCAGCGTACAGCTTCCAGGTCATGTGGCCAGCATGACAAAGCCGCTTCTGGCAAACCAGAGCAGCACATTACCTTCCCGCTGTAGCAGTTCCTATTTATCTACTTGCATTTTGACGTGCTTTCGAACTGCTAGGTTGGCAGGAGCTGGGACCAAGCAACGGGAGCTCACCCCGTCACAGGGATTCGAACCACCGACCTTCTGATCAGCAAGGTTTATAGAAAACCCAACCTTCAGCAATGCCACTCCATCGCACCAAAGAAGGCAGAGCTGCCGACGTTTTGTCAGAGTCACCTGGGACGGCCAAAGTAACAAAATTTCCTCACCCGGTGCTCCTGCATTTCGACCTCCTCCTTCCAAAGCAAGAAATCCTCTGCTAGGGCCACCGCCTTGGCGCAGGTCTCAGGGCAATCCCCCCTAACCCAGCCCTGCATTTCTAAGGGCAGGATGTCCAGGAACTGCTCCAGAATCACCAGTTCCAAGATCTGCTCCTTTGTACGGGTCTCAGGCTTCAGCCACCGGCGGCACAGCTCCTGGAGCTTCCGCAAAACCTCTCGGGGTCCCTCGTTCTCCTGGTAGCAGAACTGCCTGAATCGCTGGCGTAGCCTCTCCTTTTCCGGAATCCCTCCTTCCACGCTCAGTGGAAAACCCTGACTTCTGGAGACTTTCCCAACGAGACCCAGAAAAGTTCGAGACCCCAACTTTCCTCTTGGCCCACGGTTGCTGTCGGCGATGGCTGAAGAGAACGCCATGTCATCCCAGCCTACGAATCCAGGCACCTGGGATTTGCCTCTTTCTGAGCCAGTTCCCTCCTGGGATTTCTGCCACTCCCAGGGCTGGAGCAAGTCTTCATCTGGCTCCCCTTTAACCTGCTGTGTGCCGACACCAGACAGAAACCTCCCAGCCTGGCCGAGACGAGAGCCTCTTCCTCCTTCCTCCATTTTCTCCCCTGGAACTGGCACAAGCGACGTTCCGGTCCGCCACTTTTATTCCTGGCTGTGCATCCTGTCTTGGAAGAAGCTGAAATGAAAATCTAATAAAAGCACCCGTCCGCCCACAAAATGGATCGAGCCAAGAGTCCATTTGGCCCAGAGTTCTCTTCCCAGCAAAGGCTAGCTATATGACAGTACTTCACTGCTGCGCCCCTCCTTCCCCCATGGAGGTTCCATTCAGCCATTGCTCCTTCTATTCCCAACGTTCAAAGCACAAGTGTCAATCCTTTCGTAGCCAAAAATATATATCGGCAGGCTTGAGGAAACCCCAAGGTGTGCAAATGGTTCAAAATATTCAGGCAGTTCAAACAAAAAATTTTTCCCCCAAGGGTGAGAGGGGAAAAAAAACACTTCCAAAATACTCCACTGAAATCTGAACATGCTCAGAGGTCATGGAATGCTGACTGATCCCCAGGCCATTGTGGCTGTCATTACTCAGTTCTGAATAATGCAAACAATATTTCCATTTTGGAAAGTGCAAAGAATAGAAAAATAACTCTTAGGAGCTGCTGTGCCTTGCTATGGTACGTAATGTGCTTTCAGGAGTACCCTTTTTGGAGCTGTTTTCCTCTTCCGTAGCCAGGCAGGGTGGGGACCCGATCCACCCAGATGCACACTTACTCCCCCCCATGTGGCGTAGTTAGGGGGGCAGGTCTTTTGTTAGGGGGGCAGAACCTCAGCTAGCTATTTATTTATATTTATTTTTGGGGTAGCTACCCCTCCCTGCCCCCCCGGCTATGCCCATGCCTGGGAGTAAGCCCCACTGAGCCCAGCAAAAAATTTACTACTTGAGTAGTAAGTGTGCCAAAAATGGGAGCACAAAGTCTCCTATTTACCTGGGAACGAAGTCCACCGAATTCAATCATACACACTACCTTGTAAATTGGGTTTTCTGATTCTTGAAACAAATAATGTCAGTACTGTACCTGTTTGTGCGTGGAAGGGAGAGGCGCACAAAACAGCTGCGTTTGGCAATACTTGGGACACAACCCAGTGCAAAATCTGCCTCTCTGCCTGACGTGTACAGGTAAAACTATGGAGTATGGGGTGGGGGGAGAGCCAGCCTTGCCCCTTTCCTTTCAAGTAGCCTGAAAGTGAAATAACCAGTCCAGCCAGTTTTGAGTTCCTCCCCCCCCCCCACTCCTGGTAGGCTGGCACCCTTACTTGCCCCTGCTTGTTCTGCAACCATGTGCAGAAGACTTGCCTGGCTGGAAAATTAGCTAGTCTGGCCTCAGGGCACTGTCAAATTGGGGGCAGTGGGTGGAGATGAAAGGGGGGGTCGTCCTCCTTCAGAGAAGCATAAATATGCTTCTAAACATATTTTTTTACTGTTAATAAATAATATAATAATAAGAATAAGTATACGTGACCTGTCTCTTAAAATGCGATTTTATTTTACACTGTATATTGTTGTGTATTTGGGGCAGGGAGGAACAGTCTGGGTGATATCCCCCCCCCCCCGTGTCCCTTCCAGCCCTGTATCTGTGGGGGTCGAAGCTATAAAGGGAAAGCTTGCCTAACCAGTTCTTTTTGTTGAAGTAATGGCTTAGGCTGGCTAGCTCAGTTGGTTAGTTATCTAGTTGCTCTAGTTATCTCTCGCTTGGACTACTGCAATGCGCTCTACGTGGGGCTACCTTTGAAGGTGACCCGGGAACTACAACTAACCCAGAATGCGGCAGCTAGACTGGTGACTGGGAGCGGCCACCGAGACCACATAACACCGGTCCTGAAAGACCTACATTGGCTCCCAGTACCGGTACGTTTCCGAGCACAATTCAAAGTGTTGGTGCTGACCTTTAAAGCCCTAAACGGCCTCGGTCCAGTATACCTGAAGGAGCATCTCCACCCCCATCGTTCTGCCCGGACACTGAGGTCCAGCGCCGAGGGCCTTCTGGAGGTTCCCTCGCTACGAGAAGCCAAGTTACAGGGAACCAGGCAGAGGGCCTTCTCGGTAGTGGCACCCACCCTGTGGAATGCCCTCCCACCAGAGGTCAAAGAGAACAACAACTACCAGACCTTTAGAAGGCATCTTAAGGCAGCCCTGTTTAGGGAAGCTTTTAATGTTTGATGGATTTCTGTATTTTAATATTTTGTTGGAAGCCGCCCAGAGTGGCTGGGGAACCCGACCAGATGGATGGGGTATAAATAATAAATTATTGTTATTATTATTAGAGCAGCAATAAGGTCTTTGCCTGGTGCAGAAAAGGCTTCAGAGAAGAAGCCAGCCAAGCCGCTCTGGGGGAGGCCGTTTCGCAATCAGATTCCCTATTTAGTATGTTTTTATTCTGCCTTCCCTCTAAAGAGTTCAGATCCTACCCTCAAAACAACCCTGCAAGGTAGGTCAGGCTGAGTGACTGCAACTGGCCCCATGGGGCCCTGTGAGCTTCATAGCTAAGAGCAGGGATTTAAAAACTGGCTGGTTCTCCCTGGTGGGTGGCGGGAGGAAAAATCCACCACTCAGCATAACCACAAAACCACCATAAGTCAATTCTCTCACCTCATCCATAGACACATACCCATAAGGAAATCCCACTGAGATCAATGGGAAATCCCACTGAGATCAATGGGAAATATCCGTGCGCAGCTCAGTCAGTAGAGCAAGAGACTCTTAATATCAGGCTCGTGGGTTCGAGACCCATGTTGGGCAAAAGATTCCTGCATTGCAGGGTTGGACTAGATGACCCTTGGGGTCCCTTCCGACTCTACAACTCCATGATCCTTCGCCCCAAACCGATCCCCTCGCCTTCCCTCTCTCTGCCCATCCGTGCGCCTCGCTCCGCTACACGGTCCGCGGATGGGAAAGGAGGACTGGGGAGAATTATTTGGAGACCGTCCCCAGCCCTGGTCGTTGGCCGATACAGCTCCATCCGTCCACGGCCACGGATTTCCTGCTTGGCGGCTCCCTCTCCCTCCTGCTGCTGGAGCTGGGGGTCCCACCTTCACTCACCTTTACCTGGCCAGATTCCCCGACCTTGTGCGCCCCCCGCGCATTGCAGGTCCAGCGTGCGGGCGCCTCCAGGTCGCTCCCCGCACAGTCAGGAGAGAGATCTCTCTGTTCTCTCTCTGTCTCTCTCGGAGGGTAGGTGGGTGGGGTTGAAAGCTGGCCAGAGAGTTCGTAGGCTCCTAGAGAGACCGAGTTGAAGAAGGCGAGGCCAACTCCTCCTTCCTCCTCTTCCTCCTCCTCCTCCATCACCGTGGGAAAGCGCCAATTATATTTCCCACCCTTTCGGATAACTGCGCCGGGCGCTTTCCCTATCCTTTTTGCATCGCCTGAGTGAGCGTTTCTTTCCAGCTTCAGGTTATATAAAGGGCATTACACACCCACCCACCCACCCACCCCGAAGATCAAAACCTCTGTTAAAAGATACAGCAGCAGGTTTTTTTTTTTTTTGTTTAGCCACTTGGCAACCCTGTTCACACGCTCAGTTCCCTGGGGTGGGGGTGGGGAGATGCTCAAAAGGTTAAACAAGCAGAGCTGAAATTCCTAGAGAGAGAAAGCAGGAAACGTGTGATTGGGTAGCTGCGATAATAAAGAGAGGGAAAGGAAAGGAACGAAGCGGGAGGCTTTTTCCAGTCCCTCCCCCTTTAGGGAGAAATGCCTTTTCGGTGCAATTGTGGACTGCAGATCCTGGCCCCCAGAAGGGGCTGGACATAGGTGGGTGAGTGGTAGCAGAAGAGGGGATATATCTGAAGGGTCTGGGGTGGTAGAAGAAAAAACATCCACCCCATGGCTGGTGCAAGAAGAGGGAGTCGGTGGGGTTACAAACAGAGCCACTCCAGAGAGCAGGGAAATGCCTCCTCCGCTGAAAATCAGGAACTGACTGAGCAACACCCAAAACCTTTGCATTGCAGATAAGAGTATTAGCTAGCAGGACCAGTGGCCAAGGATGATGGGAACTGCAGTCCAAAAAAACAGCTGGCGACCCAAGTTTGGGAAACCCTGGTCTATCCTGACCGGCAGTGGCTTTCCACGGTTTGAGACAGGGGCACAGACCCAGCCCTGCCTTAAGATCATAGAATTGCAGAGTTGGAAGGGACACTAAGGGTCATCTAGTTTCCCCAGCCACTATGGGCGGCTCCCAACAGAATATTAAAAACACAATAAAACATCAGACATTAAAAACTTCTCTAAACAGGGCTGCCGTCAGATGTCTTCTAAAAGTCAGGTGGTTGTTTATTTCCTTGACATCTGGTGGGAGGGCATTCCACAGAGTGGGTGCCACTACCGAGAAGGCCCTGTGCCTGGTTCCACTTCTCGCAGTGAGGGAACCGCCAGAAGGCCCTCGGCGCTGGACCTCAGTGTCCGGGCTGAATGATGGGGGTGGAGACGCTTCTTCAAGTATACTTGGCCAAGGCCATTTAGGGCTTTAAAGATCAGCACCAATACTTTGAATTGTGCCCAGAAATGTACTGGGAGCCAATGTAGGTCTTTTCCAGGACCAGTGTTACATGGTCTCTGCGGCCACTCCCAGTCACCAATCCTGCTGCCACATTCTGGATTAGTTGTAGTTTCTGGGACTGCATACTAAATCTCATTGAACTCAATAGGGCATACATCTGATTAGATGTGTACAGGACTGCACTCTGTGTGTTTTCTTTTCATCATGCTTGGGGGGGGGGCGCAGCTGTGTTAGTCTGGATTCAGTTCAAGTAAAATAAAAAATCCCAAATGTCCAGCCAACAGATTTATTATTGTGACATTCATTTTCATGGTCCGGGAGCCATTTTTGTCGGACGCAGGGATACTTGACCCCAGCACCTGGTATTCAGATAAAATGCCTCTGCACGAGGAGGTTCTGTTTGGCTCTTCGCACACCTCTGAGAGTGTCTCTTACCCTCTTAAAACAAAGGCCTCTCTAGTCTGGCATTCTCCGTTTTCCCTAAAGGTTTGCTAGATGCTTCGGAGCACAATAACACTCTCCCACCCATGTTCCACGGAAATTGGTACCCAAGTTCTGCTACTGTGGGTAATACAGGTGAAACTGTATTAGAATATCCTCGAAAAGTGCATTTATTTCAGTAACGCAACTTAAAAGGTGAAACCAATATATGAGATAGATGCATGACATGCAAAGCAAGATATGCCAAGCCTTTATTTGTTGTAATTATTTGTCGTTAGGTGGGTCAATTATAAATGGAATGTAATAAATGAAATGTAATAGTGATGTTTATTTTTGTTTATTTCTGTATTATTGTAACTACAGTGGTACCTCTACTTACGAATTTAATGCATTCCGAACGCACATTTGTAAGTCGAAAAATTTGTAAGTCGAATCCCATAGGAATGCATTGGGAGAAAAAATACGTAAGTCGAAGCAACCCTATCTAAAAATTTGTAAGTAGAAAAAATCCTATCTAAACCGCATCCAAGATGGCAGACGGAGCTCCATTCGTAAGTAGAAACATTCGTAAGTAGAATTATTCGCAAGTAGAGGTAGCACTGTATTTGTTTTATTACTGTGGAATTTCCAAAAGAAAGCATTTGTAAAAATAAAAATAAAAATAAAAAACAATAAGTTGCATTACTGAAATAAATGCACTTTTCGACGATATTCTAATTTTTTTGAGTTTTACCTGTATATAGCCATCGTGATGAGTAGATACTGATAGCATTGACCTCAGTGAATTTGTCTAACCCACCGTAATCTGCCCAAGTTGGAAGCAATCACTGCATCATGGGGCAGTGAGTTTCACAGCTTAAGCATGCACTTTGCGAAGAAGCCTCGTATTTTGCTGGTCCGAGATCTCCTGCCCTCCAGCTTCATTGGGCGGCCCGACGATTTAATATTATAAGAGCAAGAAAAACACCTCCCTATCCACTTTCTCCACACTGTATAAACTTACAGACCTCTACCATGTCTTCCCACCCTGTCTTACTTGCCTTTCCTATAATCTAAAAAAGCCAAATGTTGTGACCTTTCTAGGCAGTCCTTTGATCGTTGTGACTGTCCTTGCCCCCCTTTTTTTTTCCAAATGAAGATGCCAGGGATTAAACTTCTGCCAGCAAGCTAAGTGCTATATCACTGCGCTACAATCTTCTTTCATGACGGGTCATTCTGTTTTTGCTGAGGGGGAGGGGAGAGGATTGTGTATTCTTTTCTCTCCCAAATCGATAATGAGGGAAGAATGAAGGAAAAATCCTCAGTTCACAGAAAGCCTGGGGTGCCCCTCACATTCTGAGCCTACACACACACACACACACACACACACACACACACACACAGTGTGATACCCTGGGTTACAGATGCTTCAGGTTACAGACGCTTCAGGTTACAGACTCCGCTAACCCAGAAATAGGACCTTGGGTTAAGAACTTTACTTCAGGATGAGAACAGAAATAGCGGGCGGGGGCAGCAGGAGGCCCAATTTGCTAAAATGGTGTCTCAGGTTAAGAACAGTTTCAGGTTAAGAACGGACCTCCAGAACGAATTAAGTTCTTAATCCGAGGTGCCACTGTGTATATATATATATATATATATATATATATATATATATATATATGAGAGAGAAAAACACACACACATCCTCCTTGCCTGAAAGTTGACTGAGGTGACACACAAACTTTAAAAGCACATCACACACAAATCACTTCACAACCTCGTTAGGATCTGTACTCCGAAACAGACGCCCGCAGTGTCCGAGCTCAGCTTTTGTACGGCTTCCCTGCCGTGTGGGTTCTCTCGTGAGCAGTAAGGGTAGAACTCTGATTGAAGCTTTTCGTGCAGTGCAAGCACTTGTAGGGCTTCTCCCCGGTGTGGATCCTCTGGTGCCTGATCAGGTGTGCTTTGTGGCTGAAGCTCCTGCCGCAGACCAGGCAGGTGTAGGGCTTCTCTCCCGTGTGGCTTCTCTTGTGCCTGTTAAGGTTCGACTTCCCACTGAAGCTCTTCCCGCAGGCTGTGCAGGTGTACTGCTTGACCCCCGAGTGGCTCCTCTGGTGGCCAATGAGGTCCGTCCTGTGCTTGAAGCTCTCGCTGCAGTTGGGGCACTTGTAGGGCTTTTCCCCTGTGTGGATCTTCTCGTGGCGGAGGAGGTGGGCCTTGTGGCAGAAGCCTTTCCCGCACACCGAGCAGAGGTATGGCTTCTCCCCGGTGTGGCTCCTCTCGTGCCGGGTGAGGTTGGACCTCCCGCTGAACCCTTTCCCGCAAATGGCGCACGCGTACGGCTTGTCGCCCGTGTGGGTCCTCTCGTGGATGACGTAGTCTGAGCGGTGGTTGAAGCCCTTCCCGCAAGCCGGGCACTCGTACGGCTTCTCGCCCGTGTGGCTCCTCTCGTGCGCGGCGAGCTTGGCACTCTGGCCAAAGCTCTTCTCGCAGTGTGAGCATTTGTAGGGCTTCTCGGTGTGGGTCCTCTCGTGGGAGATCAGCGTGGAGCTCTGGCTGAAGCTTTTCAGGCACTGCGAGCATTTGTAGGGCTTCTCCCCCGTGTGGATCCTCTCGTGGCGGATCATGTGCGCTTTGTGGCTGAAGCCCCTGCCACACGCCGAGCAGGTGTACGGCTTCTCTCCCGTGTGGCTCCTCTGGTGCCGGTTGAGGTTGGACCTCCCGCTGAAGCTCTTTCCGCAGAACGAGCAAATGTGGGGCTTCTCTCCTGTGTGGGTTCTCCAGTGAGCGATAAGGTAAGACCTCACGTTGAAGCCCTTCCCGCAGAGCGAGCACTTGTGGGGCTTCTCTCCCGTGTGGGTTCTCTCGTGAGCGAGGAGGTACGAGCGCCCGTTGAAGGTTTTCCCGCAATGCGAGCACGTGTACGGTTTCTCTCCCGCGTGGCCTCGCTCCTGGGCGAGGAAGTATTTTCTCCAGACGAAGACCTTCCCGTAGTTGGAGCATTTGTAGGGCTTCTTGCAAACTCTCTTCCCTGCCTGGCTTCCCTGCTGCCTTTCTGCTCTGTACTGATTGGCTCTCCGGAAAACGCTCCCTCTGGCCATCGTCAACGATGCCCTCGTGGGCTCCATGTGCTTCACACTCCCAGGCAGAAAATCCTCCTCTTCTTTGGCATAGCCATTGCCTGTCGGAAGCAACAGGGAAGTCATGACACCGCACATTAATTCCCGAGCAAATGATCGTTCTGCTTAATGTATTGAGGGACTGGCAAGATGCTGACAAGTGTGCGCCAGGGGAAGCAGGGCTGGAGTCTGACTCAGGAGCAGGGGCCAGTGATTTGTGGGGAACTATTCCGGTCAGGAGGCAAGAGTCAGAGGCAGGGGAAGCTTCAGAGCTGGAGCATGGAGTCCAGGATGGGTTGGAAGAAGAGGAAGAGGCAGGTCAGGAGGAAAGTGAGGGGGCAGGTGCTTCCCCACCTTCTCCTGCACCTCTGCCTCCCAGAACCAAGAGGGGGCTGAACAGGGATGAGCAGAGGACATTTCCATGCAGGCACAGTCTCCAGGTGCATGCATACAGCCCAGCTGAAGACATTTTCGTTTTAAGAAGGGTTTCCCTGGGGGATGACTCAGTTAGCTATGGAACAATACCATACCCAATTAAAACTACAGTGGTTCCTCTACTTATGAATAACTCTATTTACGAATGTTTCCACTTACGAACGGAGCTCCGCCCGCAATCTTGGATGCGGTTTAGGTAGGATTTTTTCTACTTACGAATTTTTAGATAGGGTAGACTTACGAATTTTTTTTTCTCCCAATGCATTCCTATGGGATTCGACTTACAATTTTTTCTGACTTACTGTTCGGAATGCATTAAATTCGTAAGTAGAGATACCACTGTATTTTGTTGTTTTTAGGATTTGTGAGGATGGCTTTATAGTTTTTATGGTTTTTGTGTGTTCGTGTTTTGGTCTTGTACACCATTTTCATGGCTTTGAAGCGCTCCAAGAATTTGTTACATCATCACTGAATCCCTCACCTGGCTGGACTCCTGAGACAGCCGCACTTCTCTGAGATGTCTGGAGACTGGAGAGCCAGGGCTCCTCTTCTGGTTCCACCTTTACGATCACACCAGTAAATCCTGGAGGAGCAGAAGATGATCAAGTGTTGAAATTCTGGCTCAAGGACTGCCAGAGTGTGTTTGTTTGTGTGTGGGGCTGCATACGTTGCTGGAATCCAACTCCCATCAGCCTCAGCCAGCATGGCCAACAGTCAGGAATGATGGGAGTTGTAGTCTAACTGCATCTGGAGGGCACCCTCTGGACTATCCCAGTCATAACTTGATATGGTCAGAGGTACCGGCACTGACTCAGGCAATAGTGCAATTGACAGCCTTATTAATCAATAGCCGGATTTGCCTGATCCCCTTTTAAAAGCCAGTTCAGTTGGCAGCCACCACATCTTAAGGGCTGTGAACGTCATAATTTGTGCTCTGTGAAGAAGGGCCTCCTCCTTTTGTCCATCCTGAGTCTCTGCTTCTTAGTATAGGAGTATAGCATCTAGATCTAGGGAAGTAATAGTACCACTGTATTCTCCTCTGGTCAGACCTCACCTGGAGTATTGTGTCCAGTTCTGGGCACCACAGTTCAAGAAGGATACTGACAAGCTGGAACGTGTCCAGAGGAGGGCAACCAAAATGGTCAAAGGCCAGGAAATGATGCCTTATGAGGAACGGCTTAGGGAGCTGGGTATGTTTAGCCTGGAGAAGAGAAGCTTAAGGGGTGATATGATAGCCATGTTCAAATATATAAAAGGATGTCATATATAGGAGGGAGAAAGGTTGTTTTCTGCTGCTCCAGAGAAGCGAACACATAGCAATGGGTTCAAACTTCAAGAAAGAAGATTCCACCTAAACATTAGGAATAACTTCCTGACAGTAAGAGCTGTTCAACAGTGGAAATTGCTGCCAAGAAGTGTGGTGGCGTCTCCTTCTTTGGAGGTCTTTAAGCAGAGGCTTGACAGCCATCTGTCAAGAATGCTTTGATGGTGTTTCCTGCCTGGCAGGGGGTTGGACTGGATGGCCCTTGTGGTCTCTTCCAACTCTATGATTCTATGATTCTATTGCAAGAGGAGATGTGGGGGTCATCTCACAGCCAGACTCTTCCCTCTATTGGGAAGGCCTCACCTTCCTCACAGCCTTGATGATCTGAATCCCAGGGCTCCTCCTCCTCCTCTTCTTCTTCCACCTTCACAGTCACCGCAGGAAGCCCTGCGGGAGGAAAGAGATCTAAGAGGATCTCCGGAAAGACACATATTTCGGACAACTTCGTCTTAATCATATTCTTTCTTTCAAGGATTTAATCCTGCACTTCAGCCGAAAATAGGACCTTGGGTTTGTGTTCCATAAGACATGGCACAAAAGGAAATGGGACTGGGAGGGAGGAGGGAAAAACGCAATCTTGGGCAACAATTATTATAAGGCACATACCACCACCCTGCCCAGGTGGTTCTGCTGTTGCTGGCAGCCTCTGTTTCCCTCTAAGACATAGCCTTGAATTTAGACTCTCTCTTCCTTCACAGGGCAGCCGGTTCTGACAGCCTCTATTAAACAGTTCAAAACTGCAATCCCTCAAGGACCACCTCTCCCCATACTCTGCATTCATCCTCTGAGGCCCTTCTGTGTGTGCCTCCTCCACAAGAGGTCCGGGGATGGCAACATGAGAATGGGCCTTTTCCAAAGTAGCTCCCCATTTGTGGAATGCTCTCCCCAGGGAGGCTCGCCTGGCGCCTTTATCACATGTCTTTAGGCACCAGGCCAAAATGTTGCTCTTTAGCCAGGCCTTTGGCTGATTAATATTCTACAGCCTTTAAATGTGTTTGTGGGAGTGGGGAGGGGCTTATGGTTTTAACTCAGGCACCCCCAAACTTCAGCCCTCCAGATGTTTTGGGCTACAATTCCCATCATCCCCGACCACTGGTCCTGTTAGCTAGGGATCATGGGAGTTGTAGGCCAAAACATCTGGAGGGCCGCAGTTTGGGGATGCCTGTTTTAACTTTTGGGCTTTGTGCTTCTATCCAGTATTTGTATCTTTTGAACTGCTCTGAAATCTTCGGACGAAGAGCAGTACAGTACAGTATATAAATTTAATTTATTGACTGAATAATAGCCTCTGTGAGGGGAGAAGAGGTGCCCAGCTCAGCAGACAAGCTTATTTTGGAATCACAGACACAATGGGGTTGCAGACACAAAGAACGCTATGGGGCATTCTCCTGGGTTCCAGAACATTCCAAGACTACAGAATCATTGGCGGGTGTGTGTCTCTGTGTGTCCATTTCTGCCCCTGTGCTGTCCTCCTCTCTAAGGACCAAAGCTACACATCAAGGCTTTCAAACGCCAAAGCCAACCTTTATTAAGGCTTTCTTCCCACAACATTCAAATCTTGGGTGTTTCAAGGTTGGGAGAAATGTGCGAAGCCTGGGGATGACTGATAGAAGAGAAGTGTGCCACAGATTCGGAGTAAGTCACTGGGAGAGGGAGGGGGGAGGCAACAGGGCAAGCGCAACGGCAGAGCAAATCCGGTGTTTCTATGGGTCCACATGGCACCGACCTCCCTGCCACCTCGCCCTGCGACACACTTGCTGAGGTGCTGGTGTTGTGGGTCCAGCCCAGGCATCCCCAAACGGCGGCCCTCCAGATGTTTTGGCCTACAACTCCCATGATCCCTAGCTAGCAGGACCAATGGTCGGGGAAGATGGGAATTGTAGTCCAAAACATCTGGAGGGCTGAAGTTTGGGGATGCCTGATCCAGCCCACTTGGAGAGCAGCTTCTGGTCACCTGTGCATCTTAGTGAAATCCACCCCTCACCTGAGCAGGAAGCCTCAGCAGCCTTGTTTTCCTCCATGCCTCCACTCTCAGGTTTGTCTTCTTCCATCTTTACCATTACTTCAGGGAATCCTGATCAATACAGGGAAGGCAACAGTGAGTGCCAGCTAGTTTTCTGTGGGGAAAAAAAATTCCCCTCACCTCCCTCAATACATAACAGCTTTCAAATGAGGTGGCTTCTCCATTACCTCACCAGCCTCATTTAGGACCCTCGTGCCTACGGGACCGCTTCTCCCGGTATGCCCCGCAAAGGACATTAAGGTCCACAAATAATAACATACTGGAGATCCTGAGTCACAAGGTGGTTAGGCTGGCCTTGACCAGGACCAGGGCCTTCTCAGTACTGGCCCCGACCTGGTGGAACGCTCTGTCTCAGGAGACTAGGGTCCTGCGGGATTTGTCATCTTTTCGTAGGGCCTGCAAGACAGAGCTGTTCCGCTTGGCCTTTGGACTGACGCAGTCTGACCCCGGGGTTACCCTCCCCTAAGGTTTTATCTTATAATGGTTTTATCTTACTTGTAGATTTTTAATTTTAAAATTGAATTTTAACATTGTATTAATCTGCATTTTAATTGAATTGTTTCTTTTATACTTGCGTTGATATTTTTGCTGTTAGCCGCCCTGAGCCCAATCTTGACTGGGAAGGGCGGGGTATAATAATAATAATAATAATAATAATAATAATAATTATTATTATTATTATTATTATTCTTCCATTCTTCTTCTTCTTCTTCTTCTTTTGGTACAAAACCCAAGCCTTCTTCCCTCCTCACTAAAATCCAGGAATCCCACTCAGGCTTGAAAACTGAAATTCCTGCTAAAGTGCAGAAGACAAAATCAGCTGGAATGTAGGGAATAATGTGAAATGCACCAGAGGGGTGTTCATTTGAACCCCTACATGTACCTCCAAAGTGTGTGAAGGGTCTTGTGGGAAGCGCCACAACCTGCTGGCTGTGCATCTGGAGTCGTTGCTGGGTGGGGTGGGGGCTCGATCCACAAGAGCTTATGCCACAATTAATCCTTCCACGTTCCAGGAGCCACAAAACGCTTTGTCGGTTTTTTGCTGCCAGAGATGAATTTGGCCACCCCACTGGAATGCTGGGAAACCAGGAAGACGCCTGCCCACAGGTGGCAAAATTAGGGTTGCCATACATCTGGAATTTCCCAGACATAGCTGGAATACAGCAGTTGGAAGCAGAAATCACTGAAATGTCTGGGAAAATCCGAACATATGACAACCCATGTCGAAAGTCTGGATTTTGCCAAATTTCATTTTTGAGATTTTGCACGACAACCTTGGCCGCAAAGAATAATAAAAAACAACCTCAACCACTCCCCCCCCCAAAAGAATCCTTCCATTAGCACCTTCGAGACCAACTAAGTTTGTCATCTGAAGAAATGTGCATGCACACAAAAGCTCATACCAATGACATACTGGAAGGAATTTTTAAATTTTGTTTCAACTACGGCAGACCAACACGGCTACCTACCTGTAACTAGAACTTTCCCCCAAATAAGTCCAAAATTTCACTTTTTGAAATACAGTGGTACCTCAGTTTTCGAACGTAATCCGTTCTGGAAGACCGTTCGAGTTCCGAAACATTCGAAAACCAAAAACTCAAAAGCTGACAGCTAGGCCTCAGGATCTTACACTCAGCAGAAGCCGTGTGGCATGTTCGACTTC
This sequence comes from Zootoca vivipara, assembly GCF_965207765.1. NCBI lineage: Eukaryota > Metazoa > Chordata > Lepidosauria > Squamata > Lacertidae > Zootoca > Zootoca vivipara. Next base: position 111,109,767 of record NC_142584.1, on the reverse strand, counting down.
CGAGGTGTGTTCGAAAACTGGAGCATTTACTTCCAGGTTTACAGCGTTCGAAAACCGAAATGTTCGTCAACGGCAGGCATCCCCAAACTGCGGCCCTCCAGATGTTTTGGCCTACAACTCCCATGATCCCTAGCTAACAGGACCAGTGGTCGGGGAAGATGGGAATTGTAGTCCAAAACATCTGGAGGGCCAAAGTTTGGGGATGCCTGGTCAATGGAGACGTTCGGAAACCAAGGTACCACAGTATGGCAACCCTAGCTAAATGGGTCCCAGTTTCTCGATTAGATCTTTCACCTGACTGGGCAGTTGGTGAAGTCTTGTTTTCCTCAGAAGTCTGATGATTCCGGGCCCAGGGCTCCTCTTCTTCCTTTATCCTCACATCAGGGAACTCTGGTCAAGAGAAAAAATGTCAGAAGATGAGGCACAGAAGGATGGTTCAGTCATGAGTGGCAAGCAGTGAATGTCTGCTGGTTTCTCTGCCTCCTCCCATTCTGAGCTGCTAATAATAATAATAATAATAATAATAATAATAATAATAATAATAATTATTTATACCCCGTCCATCTGGCTGGGTTTCCCCAGCCACTCTGGGCGGCTTCCAACAAAAAAATAAAATACAGTAATCTATTAAACATTAAAAGCCTCCCTAAACCAGGGCTGCCTTCAGATGTCTTCTAAAAATCTGGTAGCTGTTTTTCTCTTTGACATTAAGATCTGTAGTGAGAGGAAGGTCTCCTGGTGGTCCACACACCTAATGACACTTGTGTCACCAAGCCCTCTGAGGCGCACCTCACCACAACATTGGTGTCGTTTCATGAGCAGGTGAATATGAATCTCTGTTCTCAGGATTTTGGGGTGGGTGGGTGAGATGAGGCACCTGAATTTCTGTCGCTGCTGTTGGTTTCATTGCAAGCAGATTCTGTATTTTTTTCCTGTTGTTTAGTCGTTTAGTAGTGTCCGACTCTTCGTGACCCCATGGACCGGAGCACGCCAGGCACTCCTGTCTTCCACTGCCTGCCGCAGTTTGGTCAGACTCATGTTGGTGGCTTCGAGAACACTGTCCAACCATCTCATCCTCTGTCGTCCCCTTCTCCTTGTGCCCTCAAGTTTTTCCAACATCAGGGTCTTTTCCAGGGAGTCTTCTCTTCTCATGAGGTGGCCAAAGTATTGGAGCCTCAGCTTCACGATCTGTCCTTCCAGTGAGCGCTCAGGGCTGATTTCCTTCAGAATGGAGTTTTTTTTCTACACAGTTTCAATCTTATGGTTTTAAAATGTTTGCTTTGGGCGGTATAACATTCCTTGCCCTGGGACTTTAGGGCGAAAGGCAGATGATTGATAATTTTTAAGGGAAGGATGAATGAATGATCATGATGAAGAGTCTTAATGAGTTGGCTTTCTTTCTCCACGACTACAAGAAGAAAACAAATTATCGTAGCAGTGGGTGGGGGAAGACCCTCAGAATCAGAAAGAGTGAGGCTCACTGTATAGCTTCATTCCTAGTGTGAACTAATAAAAAAGGACCCAAAACACATTCATATTCAAACTGAATACCACATTAGAATGGCCATCGGTCATAGATACTTTAGTTGAGATTCCTGTACCGCAGGGGGTTGGACTAGATGACCCTCGGTGTCCCTTCCAACAACTCTACAATTCTATGATACAAAACAGGTCAGGAATAAACACAGTTGTCATAAAGCTTCATGCACTGAGCCTCAATTGCTGAGGTCCTGAATATCTGTAGGGCTGGAATAGTTATTTGCAGGAATCTAACTGGCCTAATAGGGATGTGGGTAGCGCTGTGGGCTAAACCACAGAGCCTAGGGCTTGCCGATCAGAAGGCTGGCGGTTTGAATCCCTGCGACGGTGTGAGCTCCCGTTGCTCGGTCCCAGCTCCTGCCAACCTAGCAGTTCGAAAGCACGTCAAAGTGCAAATAGATAAATAGGTACCGCTACAGCAGGAAGGTAAACGGCGTTTCCATGTGCTGCTCTGGTTCGCCAGAAGCAGCTTTGTAATGCTGGCCACATGACCTGCAAGCTGTACGCCGGCTCCCTCGGCCAATAACGTGAGATGAGTGCCGCAACCCCAGAGTCGGTCACAACTGGACCTACCTTTATTTTATGGGTATGTCTTAAAATATGAGAAACAGGGTAATGGTCAGGGGTCCCTTTACCTTTAACTGGCCTAATATGATCTCGGCTGACACTCAGCATGAACCACCGTGAGACCTGCGGGTATAGAACAGTGTATAAATTCAATAAATAAATAAAAAAATCCAATCCTGAATGCTTTGTGTGTGTAGGGTATGTGTATCACATATGAGATGGGACTGGCAACTGTTCATCTGATAGGAAGATTTTGTGACCAAGCAGGATTGAACTCCCTAGGCACTCATGGGTGCACAGGGAGTTCAATCCTGCTTCCTGCAGGGATAGGATTTGAGAGCAGCCCAACTATCCACATCTCTGCGAGCCCCATAGAACATCAGGTATGGGGCAGATGGGCACAATTTAGGGGGGGAACAACCTTGTAGTCTAATGGGGAGGCCTGATGTTTCAAATTTGGTCTGGGGGCCAAAGTTCCCTAGGTAACCTGTTTCAGCCAAATCCATCTCACACCTAGCCAGTCACCTGGGAAGATCTTGCTTTCCTCAGAGCCCTGGGGACCGGCTCCCGGGAGGTCTTCCTCGTCTTCTTTTTCTTCCTCCTTCATTTTCAGTGTCACCTTAAGACACCCTGAGACAAAGAGAAAGACATAAGGAAAAGTGTAAGGATGGAGAAGACCGTGGCCGGGGAGTTGGGGGGGGGTGTTGACTAGTTTTTGCTCAAATACCAGAGGCTCAACCCCTCTGGTATCTGACGGTAGGGTTGGGAGAGAATTCTCCCTGCCTGAAACTATGGTAAGCTGCTGCCAGTCAGTGTAGACAATATTGAGCTAGATGGTCTGACTTCGTACTTCCTATGTTCCTAAGAAGAATAGAAAACGACAGACACATAAAGGCAGAAAATGTTGGATGGCTTCTATAGAGGACTGCCAGCTCCCTTCCTGATGCTGATCCAGATCTTTTTAGCAGCGGCCAGAAACCGAGCAGGCGGCAAGGTGGAAAAACACAAGGCCCACTTTTTCTCCCTGCCCCTCAGGTTCTGCATCTCAAACCCTCAAGGTTCTATAGCTAATAATTCTGTCCCTGAGACATCAATAATAAAAGCATACTGATTAGAAAGGGAGGCTGGTCCATTAGCACAAAGGGGGCACTGCCAGCTCTGCCTTCTCAGGGGCTATGGCGCCACCTAGTGTTGGTCTCCATGCCTTTCACCTTATCAGATGGATAAGGTAAAAGTAAAGGGACCCGTGACCATTAGGTCAAGTCGTGACTGACTCTGGGGTTAGGGCGCTCATCTCGCGTTATTGCCCGAGGGAGCTGGCATACAGCTTCCAGGTCATGTGGCAAACATGACAAAGCCGCTTCTGGCAAACTAGAGCAGCACAGGGAAATGTTGTTTACCTTCCCGCTGGAGTGGTACCTATTTATCTACTTGCACTTTGACGTGCTTTCGAACTGCTACGGCAGGTTGGCAGGAGCTGGAACCGAGCAACAGGAGCTCACCCCGTCGCGGGGATTCGAACCGCCGACCTTCTGATCGGCAAGCCCTAGGCTCAGTGGTTTAACCCACAGCGCCACCCACGTCCCTTGGATACCAGGTGCCAATAGACCTCCACTGAGCTCAACAGCTTTTGATCAAACAGCCACAGGATTACTCTGGTGAAATGATTTTAAACAGAAGCATTGAAACAAATCCCTGAACAACTGTTCTATTTGTCTATAATGACACGTTCTCTGTGCACCTGAGTGGGCAGCTGAGGAAGTCTTGGTGTTCTCCACTCCTATAATTTGCTGTACTGATTCTTGTTCCGTCCTATCAGGAACTTCTGATTAGGAGAAAGAGGGGGGTGGGGGTGGGGACAGTGCTGAGGAGAGAGATTTCGACCTCTGCAAGCTGCAGGAAGGAATACAGCTGGGCTGGTTTCTATACAAGAACGGAAGAACATAAAAGAGCCTGCTGGATCACACCAACAGTCCAGCATTCTGCAGCTATGGCATGCCAATTGTGGAACGACATTCCCAAATATTATCAGACTTTTCACATGCTGCTGTTTTTAATTATTACTACCAGTCTATTTACTAAAGCCCTGTACGTGGCCCTGAGTTGTTTTTAAAACATTTAGTGCTGGGTGTTTCCCAGTTTGTTTGGTTTTTTTTAGTTGAAATTTGTAATCTAATTTCAATATACTGTATGTTGCATTTTAATTTGACTAGCTGCCTTTTACGCTAACATGATTTTTTCCCCTTTGTATGTTTATGTTGTGAACCGATTATGTTGAGATCTATCAGCAAAGGGCAGCATAAAAATTCAATTAAAAAAATAAATGAAATAAAAGATAGGGGGGAATGTTTAAATTAATAGGTAGTGAGAGCTTGAAAGGGGTTTTTTCTCCCCACCCAGAAGAGAGATCAAAGATTGCAGACGTGCGCCAAAGAAAAGAACAGAAATGATAGGAAATGAGATGAGGTGGAGAAGATTTCAATGGGTGGGAATCTGAAGAAGTGTGCATGCACACGAAAGCTCATACCAAAATAAAAACTTAGTTGGTCTTTAAGGTGCTACTGAAGGAATTTTTTTATTTTTAATGGGTGGGAATGACTGCAATCCTCAACACAAGTCGTATTGAAGAGGACATAAATAATGCCCTATTATTTACTTATCCCTACTCGCTGGCAAATCCACACCGTGATGAACTCCCACCTGGAAACCAATGTCCCCACTGTGGAAGGACGTGTGGATCCAGAATTGGCCTCCACAGTCACATACGGACCCATTGTTAAAATCGTGTTTATCTTACTCGGCTACAAGTGATCGCCAAAGAACAAGAAGAAGATTTACTTAACCACGTCTCTAACCTTGCTCTCCTGCAAGGACATTGCCTCCTCACCCCCAATTCCTCCTCTTAACAACCCTGCAAGGTAGGCTTCATGTCTGAGTGGGGCTGTGAACCCAGGTCTCCTCGCTCCTAATTCAGCCCTCTAACCACGACACAACACCGTTTGACAATTGTGTGGCAGCTTTTGCTTAGGGGAGGCGTTGCACTTACAGTTAGAGTCGCTTCCCTGGCTGAAAGGATCCCCTGGCCGGGCTCTCTGCTCTCCCTTCTCTTCCCGGCTTGAAAGGCACCCTCACCAGGAATCCTTCAAGAAGCGGGGATCCTCGGGGACTTCTCAACCGATCCCTCTCTCTTCTTTTTCTCTCGGGATTGTGCTACGACGTCTCCTCGATCACCATCACAGTTGTCTGTGCGCGCCCGTGCGCGCTTAAAAGCGAATCGGTCTTTTTCAATTTTATTTCTACTGTATTTTATTTCCCTTTCTCCTCCTCCACCAGAACGCTCAATGGGGAGAGCTGGCGGCTTTGCTCTTTGTTTTCCGCTTCCCACCATGTGATCGAAGCAAAGCCAAGAGGAGAGGGGGGGGGCACACAGAAACCCTCTTGCAAGGCAACCCTGCAAAAAGAAAAAAACCCACTTGGCTACCTGAGCTCATGGATGGAGCGAGGGTGGATGCACTTGGCAATTGATTCCTTGGGGCTGCTTGAATTCATTGCCTCCGGCGCGCGCGCAGTTATTTTTTGTTTGTTAAAGCCCACCCCCAATCACATAAAAAAATTCCTTCCAGTAGCACCTTAGAGACCAACTAAGTTTGTCATTCGTGTGCATGCACACTTCTTCAGATACACATGAAAGCTCATACCAATGACAAATTTAGTTGGTCTTTAAGGTGCTACTGGAAGGATTTTTTTTATTTTTTATTTTGTTTCGACTGCGTCAGACCAACACGGCTACCTACCACCTGTAACCCCAATCATATATGCAGGTTTACTCTGAAGTAGGTAGAACGGGAGTGGTGGACTCTCCTTCCTTAGAGGCTTTTAAGCAGAGGTTGGCTGGCCATAGGTCATGGATGCTTTAGTTGAGATTCCTGTGTTGCAGGGGGTTGGACTAGAGGACCCTTGGGGTCCCTTCCGACACTACAATTCTATGATTCTCTGATTCCAACTCCATGATTCTAAACCCTTAACTCTGGAGCTGACGGTTTGCTCCCAGGCAAATGCACCGGGCTGGGTTTCACGGCTGCATGAGCCCCGAATCTTTTGCGCGCTTACTCGAGAGTAAACCATTGAACTCAGCTAGTCTTTGTAGTAAAAGCACGCAGGATTGAGTTGTTGGTATTTTTCTCCGCGGCCCTTCATGCTCCCTTTCTTGGCTCTTGCGCAAAGGTGACTTAGAACCACCTGCTCTCATTCCTTCAGCCTAACTTTGGCAAATATATGTAGAATATATGCATTTGTAAACTAAGATGATAGATACCGTAGATAGATAGACAGATAGGAAGATAGATAGATACTTTATTGCCATTGTACATAGTACAACAAAATTGAATGCCATCCCATAAACAACTAAGCAAAAACACGATTACAGCCACACACACACATACATACACACCCATCACAACTCCCCAGGATCATATTATTTAGTTACAGCATTTAAGATGGTTATACATAGCTCTTGGATAGAAACTGTTCTTTAATCTATTTGTTCTTGATTTAATTGTTCTGTATCTCTTGCCCGAAGGCAACGGTGCAAAAAGACTATATCCAGGATGAGATGAATCTTGTAAAATATTATTTGCTTTTCTAAGGCAACGGATATGCAGAGGATGCTGGTGACTGGGCTGCTGTCTGTTCAAATTATATTTTAATTGCTGATTTTAGATATACTGTGATGCATTTTAAGTATTGTTTTTAACCAGTTTGTTCTGTATTTTATAACTGATGTTGTAAGCCGCCTTGAATCCTGACTTGGCAGGATAAAAATATCTATACAAATAAAAATGAAAGGTAACCTTGTTCAAAATTGATAATCTCTGAAAGTTCTTGACCGATTGCTTTCAAATTTTGACACAACGTTGTCACACCGTACATGAGTGTTTTTATATACCTAGATTATATAGATGGCTCACCTGTGACAGGTGAAAACATGCTTTTTTAGAATAACAGCGCCATCTGCTGGATGTCAAAGCAACACAGCTGAGGATGCTGCATCATAATCTCAGGCCTAAGCTGCTGCCATTGGCTGAAGACTATCTGTGACATCACAGTTCTAGTTACAGGTAGGTAGCCGTGTTGGTCTGAGTTGAAATAAAAAAAAAACTTCCTTCAGTAGCACCTTAAAGACCAACTAAGTTTTTATTTTGGTATGAGCTTTCGTGTGCATGCACACTTCATCAGTGTATCTGACGAAGTGTGCATGCACACAAAAGCTCATACCAAAATAAAAACTTAGTTGGTCTTTAAGGTGCTACTGAAGGAAGTTTTTTATTTTGTGACATCACAAACGAACATGGCAACCTACTGAATATAAATGTGGGCCTTTTACGCTTTCCCAACAGAACAGAAAGCAACAACTGCACAATTTTTCCAATGTTGCAATTATTTGTTTTTTAGTTCATGTTTTTAATGTTTTGCATTTTTATATGTTTTTGTTATAACTTTCTAATTTTTCAGTATAGTCGATCTGCTATAGTTCATCAAAATAATGCCTCGCAGAAAATCAAACTTAGGTCGTCGTACTCGTGGAGCGGAAGCAGTGCGACGAGCAATTGCAAAGCAAACTGAGCAAGAACGGGCAGCAGCAAAGGAGCGAAAGAGACAAAGAATGGCTCAAATACGTGCCAAAGAAGCAGCAGAGCGACTTGAGGTTACACGGTTGCGAGCACAGCGATCGTGTTCTGCAGCTTCAGATACGCTTCGTTCTCAACAGAATGAATGTGACAGGCTGAGAGTGGCTAAAAGATGTCAACAAGAAAGAACAGATCAGCATCAAACACGACTCCGTACTCAGCAATCGCGTGACCAGAGAGAGAGGTGTCGTGACGTCTGGGGTGAGGAACGGGGGTGCTGAGTGGAGGAGGGACGTGCCTTTGGGGAGGATGAATGGGGTGGGGTGGGGTAGGGGGATTTAACAGAACACGTGTGTGTGTTTTTGGGATTGATTGCTTTCTCTTTCTGAGCCACAGCAATGCGTGGCCGGGAACAGCTAGTATTAAATAAAAAATAGATTTTCAAAAAAATGAGAGGCAGTGGGGTAGAATCCAGGCTTGCTTTGAACTTCTTGGAGGATGAACCCTATTATTTTCTGCCTTATGCACATTACAACTGCATTTTGCTTTGTACCTGGTAACTGATGCCCATTATTTGTTGTTTGCATTGTTCCATGTTATTCATCTATATCACAGAATCATAGCATTGTAAAGTTTGAAGGGACCCTGAGGATCATCTAGTCCAACCCCCTGCAATGCAGGAATATGCAGCTGTCCCAGACAGGGATTGAACTTGTAAACTTGGCACTATCGGCACCATGCTCTAACCAACTGAGCTATCCATATGTATCCATATATTATATAAGTGAGTGGGTGACGCTGTGGTCTAAACCACTGATCCTATTGGGCTTGCTGATCAGAAGGTTGGCGGTTCGAATCCACACAATGGGGTCGGTGAGCTCCTGTTGCTCCGTTCCAGCTTCTGCCAACCTAGCAGTTCGAACGCACACCATTTCCGTGCGCTCTGGTTTCCATCACAGTATCCCATTGCGCCAGAAGCGGTTTAGTCATGAACCGGAAAGCTGTCTGTGGACAAATGCTGGCTCCCTTGGCCTGAAAGCGAGATAAGCGCTGCAACCCCATAGTCACCTTTGACTGGACTTAACCGTCCAGGGGTCCTTTAGATTAGATTAGATTTCTTTATTGTCATTGTGTAATTACAATGAAATTGGATGCTATCCCATAAAAACAAAAACAAGAAACAAAACAAAAACCACATTTTCAGCCACACATTCACAAACCTACCTTTTACCTTTACCTATTACATGTTTTTTTTATTGTTGATCCTTTGGTTTTCAATTGCTATTATAGATGTAATGATTTTTTTATTAAAAATGCAATTATTTTAAATATGTAATACTTTAAAATATGTTTTTAATGGAATTGTGAAATCGCTGAGAGATGCAATATAGGAAGCAGCACATAAATGAAATGAATGGATGGATAAAACGTATGTTGTTTTCTTTAAATCATTAATTGCTTCAGGATATTTCATGGGAAGCCACTCGTAACTGAAATAAATGCGTGTGTGCCTAGCATGGGCTTTGCCACTGAGCTGAAAGAGAACGAGAGGGCTAACGCCTGACAGACAGGCATTCCATTTGAGCACATAGCACAGAAGATAGATTTGCACTGCCAGGGATCTGGTTTGGCTTCAGTCACATGGTGGGAAGCGGAAAAGCAGGCACATAGGTCAAGACAGGCAGGCAGGAGAAGGAAAAGCGGTGCAACATCAAAAGGGGCACTTCCAAAACATCAGCCCGCATAATTTATATATATATATAAATTATATATATATATTAAAAAAAACCCTCCTGGGAGGCATAAAGCCGAGAAGGGCAGGAACTGCAGATGTAGGAAGGAGGAAGAAAGAGATCCAACAAGAAAAGGGGAGGGAGGGGAAAACGGAAAAGGGGGATCGGCTGGTCAGGGATGCAGCTGAGCAGGGAGTGTGATCCGCTGGTGAGAGAGGGGAAAAGGGGCGAAGTGTGTGGTGGACGGGAGGGGGAGGGGGAGAGGGAGAGATCTACATATCTAGACACCCCCAATATTGTAAATCTGTGCATTGGAAAAATAATTTCCTGAGGCTTCTGCCTCAAAGCTGATCTCAAAGGGGGAGAGGGTTTTTAATGTTGTCCTCTGCATTTATATTTTTTTCCACTTTGGACTAGACTAGAGGCACATGGTAAATGTGTGGTGTGGTGTGGTGTGTTTTGTGTGTGTGTGTGTGTGTGTGTGTGTGTGTGTGTGTGTGTGTGTGTGTGTGTATTATCCCTGAGCCCATGCTCTAAGGCAGGGGTTGCCAACCCTGAAGAAACCTTGACTGGTGTTCAGTTTTTTAAGTTGGTGCTAGACTGCTGAGCAACTAAAGAAAGAAAAGCGCTTTGCACATGCATAGAGGCCTATGTTTAGCTGCTCACAACGTATAGCCTTGGCCTGGAAACCCCCCACCCCCCAAATGTGGGAACGAAAGGCCTGTGAGCCCAGGCTCCAGGGAAGCCCTGCACTCTGCCTCCTTAACTGCTCGCAACTGCCATGGTTCAAAAACCCCAACATCCTTGGAATGGAACCCCTGACCTTAAGACCCTTGTTGTTTTTTATCCTTCCTCACGGACTCAAGCTTGACTCATCATCCGTTGCAAGATCCCTGTTACAATATAACCACCTCGCTTTTCTCACGATACATTTGGGTTGATACTTTTATATCTACGTAGGGCACAGCCCCATGTAACCTTGTCGCTTTCCCACGTCTCGCAGGAGCATCATCCCCACCTGGCCGCCCTCTGAGGGAAGCGGAAGCTGCGATGGACACAGAGATGCCTCAGGTGTGTGTGTGTCGGGGGGGGACTGGGCTGGGGGGGTGTACCTGGGAGAGGGGCAAGTCCAAGAGGAATCTGGACCCTGAGAAACAGAGCTCAGGGCCCAGATTCCTCTGTTCTGGCTGAGTTGAGCGGGGGTGCTGTCATTCAGTTTCAGCATCCAGAAAGCAAAATCCCTTGGCATCTTGTACAGTCAAAGGGATGCAGAAGTAGGACTGGCCCCAGGTGTGCCTAGGATGGGACAGCAATTGGTACCCGCTTCCTGCAACAATAAATAAATAAATAAAACTTCGAGCTGAAAATAAAATCTCAGGATAGGGCTGAGCTAAATGTGATTTGGGCAGTTCATAGACAGATTCCTGTACTGGATTTTTGGGTGGGGTGGGGGAATAGCAGCCAAAGCATATACCCCCCCCCATGCCAAATAAAGGACTGTGGTGCAGAGGGAGGGGATTTCACTATGTTTGGTACGTTTCCGCCCTGAGGGTAACTTTGGGAGACAGGGTGATATTAGGACAATTGCATTAAGGCGTTAATCCCACCTTCCCCCAGCACTGCTACCCTGATCCAAATTGGCAGGTGCAGGCAATAACACTATTTTTTTTTAAAGTTGTAGGAGACCCGGTTGTAGGTCTGCCATGCTGATATCTACTTGAATGCTCAGTGGCCTCAAAAGCAACCCGTGGTCTGTCTTCTTCTTAAGCTTAGTTTACAGGGTTGTAAGGATTGCAGAGGAAATGGGTGAACCCCAGCTAAGTCAATTTTGAGGGTAAAAGTCAGTGAATTCATCCATCTATTCCTCCGAGTGTGACTAACAATGGATATCGGCCATTGGACATAGATTGCCTGGCTGTTTTTATTTAGGCAATTTATTTGCTGCCCTTCTGCAAAAGGACTTTCAGTGCGGTGTACAATTTAAAGCAGAAGTGACAGAAGTCACAAAAACCAAACAAACCTTGTTGCTTCTAGACAACATATTTAGCAAGCATGTCTCCTGATTTGTTTGTGAGATTAGAGGACGTGGGCTATTTAATGAGCAGTCGCACATTTATGGGGAGGTTCGATGACACTGCATCAAAGGAAGTGTTGTCCCACACTTTCCCGTATTTTCCCCATCCTTATTACAAAACATGATCTTTTTTTTTGGGGGGGGAGCCAGGTCTCTGTGCAGGACCTGCCAATCAACCATAATTGTGCAATCTGAATTTACCAGTACAGTCCTACCTTGGAAGTTGAACGGAATTCGTTCCGGAAGTCCGTTCGACTTCCAAAACGTTTGGAAACCAAAGTGTGGCTTCTGATAGGCTGCAGGAAGCTCCTGCAGCCAATTGGAAGCAGCTGAAGCTGGCAGGGCATTCGGCTTCTGAAAATCGTTTGAATACTGGAACACTCACTTCTGGGTTTCGATCGTTCAGGAGCCAAGGCATTCGAGATCCAGGGTATGACTTTATGTTATTGGATCCCATGCATAAATAGCAGCCGCCCAGAATAAGGTTACCAGATGTCCCCGTTTCCCGGCCTGGATTTACAAATCAGTTTTGAAATATACTCGGAGTCGAGAGTGAATTTCATGCTCTTTGGAGAAGAAGAGAAGAATGGCTCTTTCCCCAAAACCATCTGCTTATATACATTATTTACACAATGGGCCTAGCGTGATTGGCTACTTCAGGACTACACCTGTGGGCCAATCAGGTTGTGGATTGACTTCTGCCAGCAGCCTGATTGGCTGTTCCTGCAGTCCAATCAGGTTGCTGATTCACTTCCACCTGGAGTTGGATTGGGTGGCTCCTGCGGACTAATCAGACTGCTGATTCTGGATCCTATTGTTCTAGGATTCAGCTCAGTACATAACAAGTTTCCTGACAAAATCCATCTGTTTAGTAGGAAGTTGAAAAGTTTCCCCGGATTCATTGAAAAAAATCTGGTTACCTTAGCCTAGAAGCATCCCAAGTCATAGTTATCTGTAGCAACAGGCAACTTAGTATTTGCCTCACACTTTTCCTAAATGTTGCTACGGTATTTCCTTTCTTTCCAGGGCCGTGTGGCTTTTGAGGATGTGGCTGTGTATTTCACAGAAAGCGAGTGGACTTTATTAGATACACAAGAAAAGGCTTTGTACCGGAACGTCATGCAAGAAAATTATGGGCATGTGGCCTCTTTATGTAAGTGCCCTTTTTCTCAACTTTTGATAGGAAATGTAATACTCTTCCCTCCCCTCCACCCCTTTCATTCAGAAATTCGTTTCAACACACACTTCTGATGGTGTGGGACTTGTTCTAGGAGCGAGGTACTCGTATCTTGTAGCACAGAAAGCAAAGTATTATAATGTGCTATTAGTATACTGTTAGTTCCTAACATTGAAAAGATATCTTTTGGGGGTGGATGAGCTCTTAGTTGTTGTTTTTTACTTTTACTTTTCTTATTTGTATTTGTTAATGTTTTGAAATCCAATCAAAACAATTTGGGGGGAAAACACATAAAAGATAATCATTAAAATAATAAACTGTAATAGAAAAAAATCTATTAAGATACGGTTCATAAAAAACAATAGAAACTTTAAATACAGGCTCATTGAGTGAACTTGCCCTGTGCTTACTTCAAATCCTTAATTCCCCACAATTTCTTCTTCTTTATTTTTTTGTGTCAATTTTTATATGGAAGCATTTGGTAGCCAGTGCAGTCCTGCCAAAATTGGTATTACATGCTCTGACTATCATGCTCTGGGCAGAACCATCTTCGAAGGCAGCCCCACATATTACTTGAGTTTCTTCTGTTCCCTGGGCAGGTTTTCGAGTTGTCAAACCCAACTTGATCTCCCAGCTTGAGCAAGAGGAAGACCCATGGATCCCAGACCAACCAATTGTGGAGGAAAAGGAGATCATTTTGGAGCCTGACACAGGTGGGGAAGCTGAGACACCATTCCAATACATAGTGAATCCAGTACAGTGGTACCTCTGGTTATGAACTTAATTCGTTCCGGAGGTCCATTCTTAACCTGAAACCATTTTTAACCTGAGGTACCACTTTAGCTAATGGGGCCTCCTGCTGCCGCCGCGCCGCTAGCGAGCAATTTCTGTTCTCATCCTGAGGTAAAGATCTTAACCCGAGGTACTACTTCTGGGTTAGCGGAGTCTGTAACCTGAAGTGCTTGTAACCCGAGGTGTTTGTAACCCAAGTGTCAGAGAGAGGACTGGCAGGAAGCAGACCTCTCTCCCAACACGCACAAACTGGCAAGACGGGACAGAGTGCAGCAAGGCAGGAAGGAGGTTCCAGGGCTCTAGCAGCATCCTGGAGCCTCTGGAGATAGAGGAAAGGGGAAGGAGGTTCCAAGGCTCTAGCAGGATCCTGGGAAGCAGAGAAGAAGGGGCGGAGCCAGCTTCAACAGAGGGTGGAAAGGAGGGGGAAGAACCAACGGCACCTGAGGAGAAAGGTTTGACACAATGGGGATCCGTAGCGCCGGTAGGAGGGGTGTTTTGGGGGCCAGTCTTAAAGGCTGGGTCAGAGCCTGCCAGACGCCATTGCGGGCTTCTGCCCCACGCTGAGCAGACATGATTTGAGACATCTCGGCACTGTATATAGAAGGCACAATAAAACTCTGAAAATCCAGAAGGTGTGTGGAGTGCTTACTCGGGAGTAGCCAGCACCCATCCGTGACACCAAGGTACCACTGTAAACATTGGGCTAAACTCTGGAACACAATTTTGGGTTCTGCCCCTGTCTAGAGTGATGAAATGCCCCTCTTAACCATACTCTTTCTCACATATTTCCTGTCAACCAGAGATTCCTGATGTGATAATAAAGCAAGAAGAAGAAGAAGAAGAAGAAGAAGAGGAAGAAGAAGAGCAGCTTTGGGTTCTGGACCACCAGTGGCAAAAGACCTTCCCAGGTACTGCCAGATCAGGTGAGGGGTGGAAATTAGGACCAAGAGGATGGCCGGACGGCATGTTGCTTTGACATGATACAAATAATAAAGAGGATGCAAGATGAACAAACACCAATGAAAGCCAGCAATAATAATAATAATAATAATAATAATAATAATAATAATAATAATAATAATAATAATGCTGCAACCACAATAAGAAACATCCTAAAAAATAAAAAATAGTGAGCGTTAAAAAACAAAACAAAATCCAGGAGGAGGAGGAGGACCACAAATAGTTACGGTAAGATAGCAATTGCATCCATCCTCCAAAGGCCAAATTGGAAAGTTTTGATGACCTTCTGCTACAGCGTTGAGAAGGGGGAAGATGAACTTCCCTAGGCAGGTTACAACCAGATTACAAATCAGGGGAGAGATCTGATAAGTCAAATGATAAGTAACTCTAGAACAAAACCCTTGCGTTGCAGGGGGCTAGAATAGATGACCCTCAGGGTCCCTTCCAACTTTACAGTTCTATTCTGATTCTCTAGTTGTGCTCTACATCTAAGGTAGGCTGTTGGAATATTGCACCTGAACACTTCGTTTTTACCTCTCCTTTCCCCTACCCCCTTTGATTCAGGATACCCCGACCTCGTAATAAAGCAAGAACGGGAAGAGGAGCCATGCGTCCCAGAACACCCAGGAGCTGACGAAAATGCAAATGCTGTCGCGGATCAGTCAGGTGTGGTTACAGTTCATCTGATTTGGGGTTCACCACCGAATCCTTAATTTTAAAGGGTTTACGTGGGCATTTCTCCCCAGGGCCCTCGCTCTTGTTCCAGGTGCACAAGGCGATCATGGGAACATAGCAAGTTTCTCCCTGATCCGATCCCAGACCATTCCCACGCTCCCTTTGCCCAGCTCAGTATTTTCTCCTCCGATCACCAGTAGTTCTCCAGGGGCACAGCCTGGGTTCTTTTTCAGACCTATTGGGAATGACTGGGACTTTTCTGCATAAAGACTGGGATGGTACAGTCCCTTTCAAACCAGGCCTCCTGGGTCCTTGCAACCCGGAACTGTCCAGATGTTTCAGCCCCTGCCAGCACAACTGTCCTGGCTGAAGCTTGGCCTGGGATCCAAACCTGATCTAAAAGTCTTATCAATCACGGCTGCCAGACTTTTATATGCACGAAAATGGAAGGGCACATCATTACTAACAGTGGAAGAATGGCTGTTAAAACTGACGGACTTAGCTGAGATGGTGAAGCTGATGTGTTTGATCAGAGAAAAGGCACTTTTGTTAAAGATTGGAAACTTCTCTTAGACTTTTTGTGTGAAAAAGAAAATGAGGATTGAAGATAATGTTTGTTTATAGAAAGTGGCTTTGTTGGGTGTTATATTGGATTGGACAAAGTGAATCTTGTTTTTACATAGCAGACAGAGGAAGAATAAGAAGTTCTTTGTTTTCTATCTTATCCTTCTATCTTTCTCTTTTAACCTCTTTTCTACTTTTAACATTTTCTTTCTTTTTCTTTCTCTATTTCTTTCTCCCATCCCACCCCTTTTGTGATTTTATTGTATCTAGAAGATAAAAGACTTGGTGGTTTTTTTAAGGGAGAAGATATTAGGTTTTGTATTTTCTCTGTAAGCCTTAATAAAATTTATTTTTTTTTAAAAATAGAAGTCTTAAAAATTTATAAAACCTTCTCTAATCTCCTTCCTCCTAAACAGGATTTCCTGGTATAATAATAAAGCTGGAACTGAAAGGAGAGACCTGGACCCAAGATTTCCAAGAAACTGAGGAAAGGGCAACTGTTTCAGGTGAGGCAAACCACAGTGCCACCAGCAGGATCGGGAAGAACCGTGACAGGAAGCTAGTCTCCCCTTGCCAAATAAAAAGCGGGTGCCTGGGAGACTAAGAAAAGGCTAAAGTGACATAGACATACCATCACCGTGCCTTTTCCCTTTTGGGTGCCAGGGCCCTGAGGCAGAGAGGGGAGAAGATCTGCTATGCCCTTTTATTGTTATTATTTCTTTGTTTATTAAATTTGCATGCCACCCTTCATCTGTAGATCTCAGGGCGATTCACAGCATAAAATTACAATATTAAAAACCACAGAATACATAAGAAAAATAAGAAAAACCAACCAATAATAATAAGGATAATAATTTTTATTTGTATCCTGCCCTCCCCAGCCAAAGCTGGGCTCAGAGCGGCTAACATCATATAAATAAGACAATATGCACAATACAATATGCAAATAAAATAACATTCAATGTTCATTAAAATAATATAGAATAATATTAAATATCAGCATTTCAAATTAAACAGAAATCCACCCTTAACAGTTACAATAAGTAATTTCTAAACTCCAATCAGTAAAACGCAGCAAACCAAGAGTGCACAATGTAATACAATACAAAATAATAATAATAATAATAATAATAATAATAATAAAATTTATTATTTATACCCCGCCCATCTGGCTGGGTTTCCCCAGCCACTCTGGGCGGCTTCCAACCGAATATTAAAACAGTACAGCATTAAACATTAAAAACTTCCCTAAACAGGGCCGCCTTCAGTTGTCTTCTAAAAGTAAAATAGTTACTTATTGCCTTGACATCTGCTGGGAGGGCGTTCCACAGGACGGGTGCCACTACCGAGAAGGCCCTCTGTCTGGTTCCCTGTAACCTCACTTCTCGCAATGAGGGAACCACCAGAAGGCCCTCGGTGCTGGACCTCAGTGTCCAGGCTGAATGGTGGGGGTGGAGACGCTCCTTCAGGTATACAGGACCGAGGCCGTTTAGGGCTTTAAAGGTCAGTACCAACACTTTGAATTGTGCTCGGAAACGTACTGCGAGCCAGTGTAGATTTCTCAGGACCGGTGGTGTTACGTGGTCCCGGCGGCCACTCCCAGTCACTAATCTAGCTGCCGCATTCTGGATTAATTGCAGTTTCCGGGTCACCTTCAAAGGTAGCCCCACGTAGAGCACATTGCAGTAGTCCAAGCGGGAGATAACCAGAGCATGCACCACTCTGGCGAGACAGTCTGCGGGCAGGTAGGGTCTCAGCCTGCGTACCAGATGGAGCTGGTAGACAGCCGCCCTGGACACAGAATTGACCTGCGCCTCCATGGACAGCTGTGAGTCCAAAATGACTCCCAGGCTGCACACCTGGTCCTTCAGGGGCACAGTTACCCCATTCAAGACCAGGGAGTCCTCCACACCTGCCCGCCTCCTGTCCCCCCAAAATAGTACTTCTGTCTTGTCAGGATTCAACCTCAATCTGTTAGCCGCCATCCATTCTCCAACCGCCTCCAGGCACTCACACAGGACCTTCAGAGTGCAGAGACTGGAGGGTGGGGCAAGGCAGGTGGAAGAAGGCCTTGCCTGATGGGAGTCTCTCCCCTCACTGTCTCCCCCCTCTTCCCACATTTAAAAGGGCTTTGGGCGCCAATCAGCCAAAGGCCTGGTTGAAGAGGAACATGTTTGCCTGGCACCCAAAGGTGTATAATGAAGGCGCCAGTGAGCTTCCCTGGGGAGAGAATTCCACCTCCTTTTTGTCTTGGAAGTTCCAGTCAAACGGCACTGGCAGCATCGATCCAAGTGAGGATCCCTTCTGGTTCTCTCTAAAGATCTGCACAGAAGGTGTAGAAAAGCTGTACAGAAAGGATATCCATAACCATCACTGCTTGGTCAGGTTCGGGGCTTTTTTCGAGCTGGAACTCGCCAGAACTCGGTTGCGGCTCCTCTCAGTTGGGTGCCATTGCCATTATAAGCAAACAAGAGAGGTGTTTGTGGTGAGTCTCGGTAGACCTCTTTTTCTATAAAAATAGCACTGGTCTGGTTGTCCCTTATGGAAGGCAAATTACATATCTTTATCAAGTAAACTAAACAGTGAATTGCCACACATTTCGGTTGATGACTTCTTTCCTCAGGAGACAAACTAAGGCAATACAGTGTTACCTCAGTTTACAAACACAATTGGTTCCGGAAGTGCGTACTTAACCTGAAGCAAACTTTCCCATTGAAAGTAATGGAAAGTGGATTAATCTGTTCCAGACGGGTCCGCGGAGTACCTAACCTGAAGCGTACTTAACCTGAAGCGAACTTTCCCATTGAAAGTAATGGAAAGTGGATTAATCCATTCCAGATGGGTCCGTGGAGTACTTAAACTGAAAATACTCAAACCGAGGTGTACTTAAACCGAAGTAAGACTGTATATCTCTTACTGCTATCACAATTCTCTGTTTAGCCGAACAGGCAATAGGTACATGAAAGAGGAAGGCTACTTCCCACCGGAAAGTGCTCATCAAGTGGAAACGGATAAGACACTCTTGGGAACTGCCAAGGAGAGAATCTTCCAGTATCCAAAGAAGGCCGAGGTCTCTGTGAACGAAGGCCAAGTAGAGAGGCGCCAAGGAAATGCCTCTGGAAAGAGAACGGGAAAGACTTTATCTCGTGGGGGAAGTGGCATCAATGAAACCAAACTCCAGAAGAGAATCCATAAGTCTGGGAGAATGCTTAAAAAAGGAGAGGAACCATATAAATACCTAGATGACGAAAA
Organism: Zootoca vivipara; assembly: GCF_965207765.1. Classification (NCBI taxonomy): domain Eukaryota; kingdom Metazoa; phylum Chordata; class Lepidosauria; order Squamata; family Lacertidae; genus Zootoca; species Zootoca vivipara. The sequence continues at coordinate 111,090,807 of NC_142584.1, read as the reverse complement.
GAGATCTGGTTGGAGATATTACCTGATGACCCATGGGAAAAGCCACGCAGGAGAGAAACTATATACATGCTTAGTCTGTGGGAAAAGATTCTTTCGGAGATCACACCTTATTAGACACAAGCTGAATCATACAGGGGAGAAACCATATACATGTTCAGTCTGTGGAAAAAGCTTCAATCAAAGATCCCATCTTATTAGCCATGAAAGGACCCATACAGGGGAAAAACCGTACCCATGCTCTGTCTGTGGTAAAAACCTGAGTCGTAAGGCACTCCTTATTAGACACGAGAGAATTCATACAGGAGAGAAGCCTTACAAGTGCTCTGAGTGTGGTAAAAGCTTCTGTCAGAGCTCTGGCCTTGTTGCGCACAAGATCACCCACACAGGAGAGAAACCATATGTGTGTTCAGTCTGTGGGAAAAGCTTTAGTCGCAAAGCAAGCCTTATCAGACATGAGAGAATTCATATGGGTGAGAAACCATATACATGTCCAGTCTGTGGTAAAAACTTCAGCCAGTGCTCCGGCCTCCTTCAGCATGAAAGAATTCATACAGGAGAGATCCCGTATAAGTGTTCTATCTGCGGGAAAAGTTTCAGTCGTAAAGACTGCCTTCTGGGGCACAAGGGAACCCATACGGGAGAAAAACCATATTCATGCTCTATCTGTGGGAAAAGCTTCAATTGGAAAAGTTACCTGGCTGTCCATGAGAGAAGCCATAATGAAGAAAAGTCGTATATATGTGCAATCTGTGGGAAAAGCTTCAACCAAAGATCCAATCTTCTTAGCCATGAAAAAACTCATACACAAGAAAAAACGTACACGTGTTCTATCTGTGGTAAAAGCTTCATTCACAAAGTAAGCCTTATTAGACATGAACGAGTCCATACTGGGGAGACACCCTATAAATGTTCGGTATGTGGAAAAGGTTGCAGTGGGAGAACTAATCTTATTTCACACGAAAGAACTCACACGGAAGAAAGGCCTTATGCCTGCTCGTTCTGTGGGAAAAGTTTCAAGCAAAGATCCAACCTCACGAGCCACGAAAGAATTCACACTGGAGAAACTCCCTTTATGTGCTCAGTCTGTGGTAAAAGCTTCAGCTGTAAAGCAAATCTTCTTGGACACATGAGAACCCATACAGGGGAGAAACCGTATTCGTGCTCAGTTTGCGGGAAAAGCTTCGGTAATAAATCACAAGTGGCCATACACGAGAGGATTCATACAGGGGAAAAACCATACACCTGCTCAGTCTGTGGGAAAAGATTCAAACACAGAACGAGCTATACCGAACACCAAAAGATCCACACGCAGGAAAAACCATACACATGCTCAGTCTGTGGCAGAAGCTTCAGTCGTAAGGAGCACCTGATTATTCATGGGAGAATCCACACCGGAGAGAAGCCATATTCATGCTCAGTCTGTGAGAAGAGTTTCAAGCAAAAGTCAAGCCTTACTTCACATGAGAGAAGCCACACAGGAGAGAAACCACATACATGCTCAGTCTGCGGGAAAAGTTTCAATCGACGATCAAACCTTATTCACCATGAGAGAATTCACACAGGAGAAAAACCACACCAATGCACCATCTGTGACAAAAGTTTCCGGAGTAAAGCATATCTGAGGAGACATGAGAAAATCCATGTCAGATAAGGCAATCCATATGGGAGGTGGGGCAGCGATATGGGGAGAGAAAATTGAAGTTGGTAAAAGATGATTAAATAGAAAGAAATTATATATATATGTAACTCTAAACCACAGTATAGCACTATAGGAGTGAGTCTGTGTGGCCGGCAGAAAGGGTTTGGAAAATTACACTTCTAGTTTTGTTTGTTTTTTACTGTCCACAGTTACTTGATTTGTTCAAGGCAAGGCAAGAACTGTTAGCTCTTAACTATGTTCTTAGCATAATATTAACTATGGTTTTTAGGGAGATATGCCAAGATTGTAAACCACAGTTTGGTCAGCTTATTTCCCTGAACCAGTTAAGATTAACCACAGTTTACTTAGGTTCAAATTTAACCTCGGCTGAAAATGGAAGGAAAGCTTCCCAGATGCTCCTTGTGGCTGCTCCGGAGGAGAGGAGTGGGGGCCCCAAAGTTTGTGCACGTAACACTAAACTATAGTTTGGCATTATGTGTGACCCAGGCCAGTGAATATAAGAGCTCCAGCTGTGGCAAAAATATCAGTCGTATACTGCCTCTTTGGCAACACTTGGAGCATTAGTTCTAGAGCAAATTACAAAAAAATGTAAAGGTTTGCAACCAATCTCTACAAATCTCATAACCGTCTCTCATGTTCCATAAATAAGAAACAAATATTAGGGCAAAGTATTAAGAGGAAAAATCAGGATGCAGAAAAAGGCATATGCTGAAATGATATATACCATATTAAATAATGAAATTTCCCCCAAAGAGATCTGAAGTACTGTGCCTATAGTATAATTGTACATACATTTCAGGACTGATAATATTTGTGGTCCATGAACTGTTTCAGTTCCGTAACAGCAAAATTTCTATTTGATGTATGCACCCTTCTAATAACAAATCCTGCTTCTTGCCCTGTTTATTTACACTGAATTCTAGAAGCTTTTTCTTTTAGCTATAAAGTATTCTGATGTAGGGTTTATAAAACAACATTGTTTTGTTTCACTTTGACTAAATCTATCTTGGAGTCTCTTATGTAACTTATTAAATAAAGTGTTTGACAATTATGTATTTTGTGATCTAGCCACTGTGGAACCTGCATAGATTCACAGAATTGTAGAGTTGGAAGGGACCTCAAGGGTCATCTAGTCCAACCCCCTGCAATGCAAGAATCTTGGCTGAACAATCTATGACAGAGGGTCATCCAACCTCTGCTTAAAAACCTCCAAGGAAGGAGAGCCCACCACCTTCTGAGGGAGACAGTTCCACTGTTGAACAGCACTTACTGTCAGAAAGTTCTTCCTGGCGTTTAGTTGGAATCTCCTTTCTTGCACCTCGAATCCATTTGGTATGCAGGAGAAAATAAGCTGGGTCCATCTTCCACGTGACAGCCCGTTTAATCTTTAGGTCCTATCTCCTCTCAGTCTCCTCTTATCCAGGCTAAGCAGTCCCAACTCCCTTAACCGTTCCTCTTGACCTGATTATTTGTGGATCGCATACCCTCCAACATTTCTCTGATGAAAATAGGGACGTCCCATTCCATAATGATAATTCTACTTTTTATACCATACACATTTGACTGGGTTGCCCCAGCCATTTTGTGTGGCTTCCAATATATATAAAAACATAATAAAACATTTTTAAAAGCCTTCCCTAAACAGGACGGCTTGGGGGTAAGATAACTCCATACCCTCCAACATTTCTCCAATGAAAATAGGGACGTCCTAAGGAAAAGTGGAACATTCCAGGATCAAATCAGAAACCAGGCAGCTTCTCTAAATCTGGGACGTCCCTGGAAAATAGGGGCACTTGGAGGGTCTAGGATTCTCTCTCCCCTTCATCTATGATAATGAAAACACAGAACTAGATGGTATTTTTGGTTCAGCTACTAAGGGACCCAGGTGGCGCTGTGGGTTAAACCACAGATCCTAGGGCTTGCTGATCAGAAGATCAGCAGTTCGAATCCCCGACAGGGTGAGCTCCCGTTGTTTGGTCCCAGCTCCTGCCCACCTAGCAGTTCGAAAGCATGTCAAAGTGCAAGTAGATAAATAGGTACCGCTCTGGCGGGAAGGTAAACGGGAGCCAGTGTAGTGTAGTGGTTAAGAGCGGTAGACTCGTAATCTGGGGAACCGGGTTTGCGTCTCCGCTCCTCCACATGCAGCTGCTGGGTGACCTTGGGGTAGTCACACTTCTCTGAAGTCTCTCAGCCCTACTCACCTCACAGAGTGTTTGTTGTGGGGGAGGAAGGGAAAGGAGAATGTTAGCCGCTTTGAGACTCCTTAGGGTAGTGATAAAGCAGGATATCAAATCCAAACTCTTCTTCTTCTTCTTCTTCTTCTTCTTCTTCTTCTTCTTCTTCTTCTTCTTCTTCTTCTTCTTCTTCTTCTTCCGTGCACTGCTCTGGTTCACCAAAAGCGGCTTAGTCATGCTGGCCACATGACCTGGAAGCTGTACGCTGGCTCCCTTGGCCAGTAAAGCAAGATGAGCGCCGCAACCCCAGAGTCATCCATGACTGGACCTAACGGTCAGGAGTCCCTTTACCTTACTAAGATAAAAAGGTGAATGAGCTCTGGATGGTTAAGTCCAGTCAAAGGCAACTATGGGGTATGACAATCCCACTAACCAAACAAATCGGAAGCCACCTAGAGTTGCTGGGGCAACCCAGCCAGATGGGCAGCATATCAGCAAATATTATTATTATTATTATTATTGGCCAACTTCCTTCTAAGGTGGAATATCCAAGTGTGCTCAATCTCAGGGGATGAGTTACAGGTAGGTAGCCGTGCTGGTCTGACGTAGTCGAAACAAACTAAGTATGTCATTGGTATGAGCTTTCGTGTGCATGCACACTTCTTCAGATACCGGTACTTCAGGGGATGAGATTGCTTCATTCTGGAAAGCAAGAAACGCAGAGGGAAGGAGAGGGAGGAAGATTGCAGACCCCTCCTCCACCCCTCCTCATCCATCCTCTCCCCTCCCTTCTTCCATGAGCTCAGGCAGGCAGCAAGACTGAGTACGGTGCCTCGTTTTGCCAGGAGTCTGGTCCCGACTTCAGTCACATGGCGCGGAAGTGGGGAAACAAGCCTCCACAGGGGGCTTCCAACACACACAAACCCCACCGTAAGAGAATAGCAGCTGTGCGGTGGGTGCAACGTCGACCCGGGTCTGTTGGCGAAGAAAACGAACCCCAAATCAAAAACGCCACTCGCGGGGGAGCCGGGGAGGCAAATGAGAATGGTTGGTGCAGGATCGAGCTGGAGAAGAAAGATCCAGGAACGAGAGGAAGGGTAGGGGGAGAAAGTGGAGTGAGCCCTGGGCAGGGAAGCAAGCGGGCTGGTTGAGAAGAGGAAGGGGAAGGGGAAGGAAGAAAGAAAGAAATAAATAAAGAAAGAAAGAAAGGGGGACGACGGTGGCTGAGACTGGCTGGAGACAAACATCTGGGGCTCAGAAGTGGTTGGAGGGGGGTTTATTTCTTAGGTGACGCGTATTTGTTTTGTCCCACTGGCCGCTTCTAGGTAAACAGGCTTTGCAGGGATTTATTTATACAAAAGCCTGCAGGATCTAGCATTTGTAGAACCTGAGATGTTTCTCCCTCTTTCTTGGAAAATGCTTCTCTCTCTCTCTCCCCTCCCCCTAAATTCTGCAGACTACCATGTTATCAGAGGTGAAAAATATGGGAAGAATTGGGACGTCTTTACACACCAGGGACAGACCTTCTCTTACCTTTGTCTGTCATACCCCCCTAAAGGGCCAGACAATAAGGATTTTGGCACAGATGACATAGGTGTAATCTGAGCTAGCTTTGAAGGAAAGGGCTTGAGGCTCCCCTTTTCGTTTTTTTGTTTGTTTTTTGCGTTCTGCTCTCAGCTCCCTTGAAAAACAACAATTCCTCTCCGTCTCTTCCGTTCTCACAATAGAGGGATTCTTCTCCCAGCGTTGGCAGTTTGCAAAATATAAATGGTAAGAGCAGAAGAGGATGAGAAACGGGATCAAAGTCTGTTTAGGGTCTCACTCAGGCCCTGGGGACGCCGCCAGGTTAGTAGAATAACAGTAAATGAAGAAGAAAAGAGAAGAATATAAAAATATCTTGGTGAATAATAACTATGCTCACCAAGATGGCCTGATTGAATTTCTAACAGCTGTAACTCAAATATGTATCTGGGGAAACATTTGTTCATTTCCTGACATACATACAGTATTTGCATGCTGCTGCTGTAACCCACTTTTGAATGAAGCTGCAACTCAACCCAGTAGTTGAAGATTAATGACTTGAAGTACAGAAAGGAACCCTTCTAAAGAGCTCCAGTTGCTTTGATGCTTAAAGGGGGAAAATTTATTAAGATCAAATAAAAAACTCTGATCCCAATAAATCTGTGACGAACACAAAGCAATAAATCATTAAAATCAGAGAGTTTCTATGGTTCACAGGTTATAAACTTGAGGCACACCTCCTGGAATAACTTTATAAAGCTGTGCCCGTGATTTTACCAAAGGTGCATTGCTGCTTGTCTTAATTTATATTAAATATTATATTAAAGCAAGAGCTGTTTGATGGGAAAGCAGGACATAAAACTTTTTAATAAATATTTCCTAGGCCTCAGAGCTGATATTGATTTTTTAAAAAAGATGGTGAGCCTCAGATCCCAGAAAGTCCAGCGCCAAATTAAACCTCACATTCTTACTCAGCCGGCTGCATCGTTTAAGCGGTTGGATTCTGAACTGCTAGGCAATTTTGACATCTGAAGGGAGCCCTGTTCAGGGAAAGTTTAGTGTGTGATGTTGTATTGTGCTTTTACTATTTTGTGTTGCGAGCTGCCCAGAGTGGCTGGGCAACCCAGTCAGATGGGCGGCATATAAATACATAAATTCTTATTATATTTTAAAATGGTAGCTGTCTTGGAATAGAACTTCTAAAGTGGCTTGCATAGTTTCTCTTGCTTTCTCCTCGCAAGATTTTGTTGTCCCATAGGAGGACAAACCATATAATATTACCCGCAACCCTTCGTCTTGCTTTCTCATTGTTGCTCTCTGATTGCAAACGCCTCTCTCTCTCTCTCTCTCTCTCTCTCTCTCTCTCTCTCTCTCTCTCTCTCTCTCTCTCCCTTCTTTGCAAAGGACATAATCCTGACTTGAAGCCCTGAGTACTTTTGCCCCATACACTTTTCCCGTTTTCAGTGCAGCACAACATTCAAGATCCTTGCTAGATGTACAGATCCTTGGAAAATGGAAATGGCTGCAACAGGGTGGCCTCAGGTATGTTACCCAAGAAGACATTCTGCTGCCTTGAGGCAGAACTGTGAATGTGCAGCAATAAAACTGCTAGCGCATGTGCAAAGCTAAGCAGGGTCTGGTCTGGTTTCAAACTGGATGGGGAACCACGTTTTGGGATTCCTACATTGAAGACTAGATGACCCTCGAAGGTCCTATCTAACTCTACAGATCTATGATTCTGTGACAAATATCCACAGATAAACATGCTGAATTTCATCACTCTCTAGAGCAGGCATCCCCAAACTTCGGCCCTCCAGATGTTTTGGACTACAATTCCTATCTTCCCTGACTACTGGTCCTGTTAGCTAGGGATCAAGGGAGTTGTAGGCCAGAACATCTGGAGGGCCGCAGTTTGGGGATGCCTGCTCTAGAGCATCAGAATATCTTCCAATAGATACTATGCACAGTTCTTTGAGCTGCTGGAATTTCTTAGACTGCCAACGTTTTCTAGTACCTTGAATTTCCCTCCACCCTTAAAGAATATGAGGGAAGTACTTGACTAGGGAGTCAAGGCCAAGGAAGATAGGAGATGAAATTCAGCAAGATCTGGGGAGGCAGGCCAAATTTCCCCACACCTGTGCCATTGTCCTTAAATTTTAAATAAGTTTCCCAGCTGTCAGAGTGCAGCCCGCTTGACCCACTAATGGCACCACCGATAGAAGGAAGAAATAGATGCCTTTCACTCTTTCTTGCGCTACCTTCATCTCAAAAGTCGTCCTCCATCGTTGTCGGAAGCTGTCATGAAAGAGCAGCAAGTGGTTAATTATCTGATTTATTATTTTCTCTTCCAGGGGAAGGGAGACTTGTTCAAGGGAGTTTAGGAACAATTGGAAGTTGCATTATATCGAGTCAGACCATTGGTTTATCTAGCCATTATGTCTACACTGACTGGCAGAGGCTCTCCAGGGTTTTAGCCAGGGGACGTTCCCAGCCCTACCTTGAGATAACCAGGGATTGAACCTGACACCTTCTGCATACAAGGCACTTCCACTGAACTGCAGCCCTTCCTCAATCTTCAGCCTCAGGTGCCAAAACACCTTGACTGGTCTTTAAGTCCAGTATTGGCTACTCTGACTGGCAGCTCAAAAAGAAGACCTATCCGTTCCAACATCCAGTTTCACACAGTGGCCAACCAGGTTTCTGAGCACAATTCAAAATACATTAAAATATCACACGACTAAAAACTTCCCTAAGCAGGGCTGTCTTTAGGTATTTTCTAAATGTCAGATAGTTGTTTATCTCTCTGACCTCTGATGGGAGGGCGTTCCACAGGGCGGGCGCCACTACCGAGAAGGCCCTCTGCCTGGTTCCCTGTAGCTTTGCTTCTTGCAGTGAGTGAACCGCCAGAACGCCCTCGGCGCTGGATCTCAGTGTCCGGGCAGAACGATGGGGGTGGAGACGCTCCTTCAGGTATACAGGACCGAGGCTGTTTAGGGCTTTAAAGGTCAGCTCCAACACTTTGAATTGTGCTCGGAAACGTACTGGGAACCAATGTAGATCTCTCAGGACCGGTGTTATGTGGTCCCAGTGGCCATTCCCAGTCACCAGTCTGGCTGCCGCATTCTGGATTAATTGCAGTTTTCGGGTCACCTTCAAAGGTAACCCCACGTAGAGCGCATTGCGGTAGTCCAAGCGGGAGATAACCAGAGCATGCAGTACTCTGGTGAGACAGTCTGCTTACCTTCAAAGGGATGGTGTAAACATTGCAGACATGATGTGTGTGAAGCATCTGAGGCGCTTGGACACGGTTTGCTTATGTTTCCCCAGGAGCTGGTGACTTTTGAAGACGTGGCCTTGTATTTCACGCAAGGGCAGTGGGCTCTGCTGGATCTGAATCAAAGAGCTATGTACAGGGAAGTCATGCAAGAGAATTACAGTCATGTCGCTTCCTTAGGTAAGGACCCCTTTGTTAGGGATATCTGAACTTAGATTGCATCCATTAATCTTCTTCTTTGGCGATCACTCGTAGCCGAGTAAGATTGTCTTCCATAAATACAGTTTTAACAATAAGTCCGTACGTGACTGTGGAGGCCAATTCTGGATCCACACGTCCTTCCACAGTGGGGACATGGGTTTCCGGGCGGGAGTTGATTATGGAGAGGGTTTGCCAAGAGTGCCTTCCTTTTAGCATGTTTCTCCCTTGCATCCTGAGTTCATCTTCAAAGCCCATGACACCTTTGGTAAAGGCTGTTCTCCAACTGGAGCGCTCGCAGGCCAGTGTTTCCCAGTTTTTGGTGTTTATATTACATTTTTTTAGATTTGCCTTGAGAGAGTCTTTAAACCACTTTTGTTGACCACCGGCATTACGCTTTCCATTTTTAAGTTGGAACAGAGTAGTTGCTTTGGAAGACGATAATTAGGCATCCGCACAATATGACCAGTCCAATGAAGTTGATGTTGAAGAATCAATAGTGCAACATGAATCTATACTTAAAGCCTGAAATTCTACTCAATAACATCTTTTTTAAAACTCTGGGCAGGCTTTCCACTTGTCAAGCCTGGTTTGATCTCCTGGCTTGAGCAAGAGCCATGGTCTGCAGAACGGCTGGGTTTGGAGGAGATGGAGGCTCCCTCAGAACAAAGCTCAGGTGAGGGAATGAAAAACAGAACTCATAAAAAGTATATATTCCTGCGAAAACTCCAGAGATTTGTACCAAATCTAGTTCTTCTCTTACTGGGTCAGAAAGCCAACCTTTGCATGACCTTTACCTCTGAATCCCAATTTTCTTACACTTTTCTCTTGATCAGGGTTTCCTGATGTGATAATAAAGCTGGAGGAAGGAGGGGGTCTATGGAATCTGCATCAGCAGGAATCCAACACCCTTGCAGGTACCAATATCTACATTTCCTTACCTGTCTGGATTTTTTCCATGTTAAATGAACAGCTGTAAGTAATTTTGCCTCATTCTGCACATTTTGCCAACTCTCTTTGTTTTTTTGCAATATTGTTTCTGTTGAGACTAACTTTTCTGAAGCCTGTGCAATGTTGTTTGTTTGTTTGTTTGTTGTTGTTGTTGTTGCTATCAACATTATTCCAGTAACAGGACGTTTGTGTTGTCACACTACTTTGTAGCCATTTCTTAAACATTTTTATTTAATTTTATTTTGGAAAAAGTATCCACAGGTTGCCCTTCCATGGAAAAAAATCAGTGTACAACAAAATATACAATTTGAATAACATACAAAATTCAATAAGAACAGGACAAAATAGTCATAAAGATGATCGGCTCACCTTGAAAAGGTTTAAACCACTGAATAGGCCTGTTGGCATAAAAAGACTGAGTGTGCCTGCTGCATCTCTGCGGGAAAAGTTTTCCACAGTATGGGGCCAGCGATGCTAAATGTCCAAATTCTAGCTGAAGCCACTCAGGCTTCCGAAACATGGGGGACAATTAATAGTGCTCCATTGGATGGTGTCTGTGATTATAGGGGGAATCTATAGTTGTTGTTGTTGTTGTTGTTGTTGTTTAGTCATTTAGTTGTGTCCGACTCTTCATGACCCCATGGATCAGAGCACGCCAGGCACTCCTGTCTTCCACTGCCTCCCGCAGTTTGGTCAAACTCATGTTGGTAGCTTCGAGAACACTGTCCAACCATCTCGTCCTCTGTCGTCCCCTTCTCCTAGTGCCCTCAATCTTTCCCAACACCAGGGTCTTTTCCAAGGATTCTTCTCTTCTCATGAGGTGGCCAAAGTATTGGAGCCTCAGCTTCATGATCTGTCCTTCCAGTGAGCACGGGGCTGATTTCCTTCGGAATGGATAGGTTTGATCTTCTTGCAGTCCATGGGACTCTCAAGAATCTCCTCCAGCACCATAATTCAAAAGCATCAATTCTTCGGCGATCAGCCTTCTTTATGGTCCAGCTCTCACTTCCATACATCACTACTGGGAAAACCATAGCTTTAACTATACGGACCTTTGTCGGCAAGGTGATGTCTCTGCTTTTTAAGATGCTGTCTAGGTTTGTCATTGCTTTTCTCCCAAGAAGCAGGCGTCTTCTAATTTCGTGACTGCTGTCACCATCTGCAGTGATCATGGAACCCAAGAAAGTAAAATCTCTCACTGCCTCCATTTCTTCCCCTTCTATTTGCCAGGAGGTGATGGGACCAGTGGCCATGATCTTGTTTTTTTTTTTTTGATGTTGAGCTTCAGACCATATTTTGCACTCTCCTCTTTCACCCTCATTAAAAGGTTATTTAATTCCTCCTCACTTTCTGCCATCAAGGTTGTGTCATCTGCATATCTGAGGTTGTTGATATTTCTTCCAGCAATCTTAATTCCTGTTTGGGATTCATCTAGTCCAGCCTTTCGCATGATGAATTCTGCATATAAGTTAAATAAGCAGGGAGACAATATACAGGCTTGTCGTACTCCTTTCCCAATTTTGAACCAATCTGTTATTCCATATCCAGTTCTACCTGTAGCTTCTTGTCCCATATAGAAATATTTACATATTTTTAATTTGGAATGCAATGATCACGGCTTGTTGTTTTTGCACCTCGTTTTCCTTTAACCTCACTGCCTGCATTTTTACTTCTTCTACACCCTTCCAACGTTCAGGTTCACAGGATGCATTGCCACGAGTTCTTGTGTTAAAAGAGAGGGAGGAAAACTCTTTACCTACTTCCTCTGTTCTACATGATGTCATCACCTGTTTGTCTCACCTCTTTTTTTCCTGACTCAGGACTTCCTGGCGTTCTAATAAAGCAAGAGCAAGAAGAGGAACCAGGGGTCTTGGATGATCAGAGAACTGAGGAACGGCCCAGTGCTGCTGGCGGCCAATCGGGTGAGGGAGCCATTCGTCTACAATTCCTGGAGTGGTTTAACAGTCAATCCCTCTTCCCAGGGAATTCTGGGAATTGCAGCTCTGTGAGGGGAACAGGGGCTTCCTAACAACTCTCAGCACCCTTAACCAACTACAGTTCCCAGGATTCCTTGGGAAAAGCCACGACTTTATAAATGATATGAGAAAAGAAAAGTTGGTGTCTTTTTATTTTTTTAAAAAAGCTAGATGGTCACACCTCACATTTTCCTCTTTCCTCTAACTCAGGGTTTCCTGGTGTGATAATAAAGGTGGAACCGAAAGAGGAATCCTGCGTCCCTGTGCTCCAAACACCTGTGGGAAGCACATCTGTTTTGGGTGTCCACCCAGGTAAGAGATGGGTTCAAGTAGCTCATGATCCACAGTCAATATGTTTTGAACTTAGTTTGGTTGTAATTTTCCAGGCCAATGATGTTGACACCAATTGTAATAAAAAAAGGAGACCCTCTTCTCTTTAAGCAACATAGGAAGTTGCCTTATAGCACCACAGACCATTAGTCTATCTTTTTTTTCCAAATAATTTTTATTCATTTTCCAATATTCACAAAAATAAAATCACAAGAAACATAAAACAAAAATAAAGCATGAAAAAGAAAAACTTAACAGTTCTTACATTTTTTTACTTAACATTGTTGACGTCCTCAATTCCCCCCACACTGGGTCCATTTTAAAATCTCAATTAAGCAATTTTCATTTTGCATCTTAAATCATTCTAACACATTTTATCATTATCTCTCAACTATTCTATTCTGAAAAACGTCCACTATCCTCCATCAATAATTAATCAGTTAATCCAAACCAGAAATTATTTTTGCATCCTCTATCTTTTATTTCTCCCCTTAGCCTAAAATTTATTACCAAAAACTTTCCATAATTTCGAATATTAATTTTTCTAACATAATAACATTTAATCACTTAAAACTAAATCAGTCCCCCTTCCCCCGGATTCAGGGTCTCCCAGATGATTCAGCGAGTTCCATAAGTCACTCCAGTTTCGGACGACCATTGGTCTATCTTGATCAGTATTCACTACACTGGCTGGCAGCAGCTCTTCATATTTTCAAGCAGGGATTCTCCCCCTCCTGCTGCAACCAGCTCCCCTGCCTCCTGGTCTCCTGGAACTGACAGAGAAATGAAATGAGCAGAGGCTGGTTGTGCGCAGACGCAGCCTGAAATTGCATGGGAGAGAGACCCAGGACAAAAGTACCAGGATTCATAAAATGTTTAGAGGTGTGCATACCCCTGCAACCCCCCCCCAGAAAAAGCATTGATGTTGATAATGATGGTGATGATTACTAGTACTGCTATCTTTCTCTTAATAGGCAGCAGGTGTGAGGGAAAAGGAGAAGAGGATCTTCCAGGAAGCGCTCACCTGGTGGGAGCAAACAAGATATCCTTAGGAATTACCGAAGGGAGCATTTTGCAGTACCAAGATATCGCCAAGAACCGAGGCAGAGAAGAGAGGCATCAGAGAAATGACCTGGGAGAGAGGTCAGGAAGGGCTTTACCTTGTCGGGGCGGTGAAAAAAGTGAAACCAAAATGCAAAAGAAAATTCACAAGTATGGGAGAACTCTTCAAAAAGGAGAGAAACAATATAAGCAATTAGGTTGTGAGAAGAGAATGAATGGGAGCTGCTGCCTGATTTCTCAGAGCAAAGGCCGCAAAGGAGAAAAAATTCATGCTTGTTCAGTCTGTGGCAAAAGCTTCAAGTGGAAAAGTAACCTGATTGTCCACGAAAGAATCCATACAGGAGAGAGGCCGTATGCATGCTCAATCTGTGGTAAAAGCTTCAGCAAAAGATCGTACCGCGCTGTTCATGAGCGAATGCACACGCAAGAAAAAACATACACTTGTTCAGTGTGTAATAAGAGCTTCATCCATAAAGTCAGCCTTAGGAGGCATGAACAAGTCCACACAGGAGAGACCCCGTATAAATGCTCAGACTGTGGGAAGGGCTTTAGTCAGAAATGTAACCTCCTTTCACATGAAAGAATCCACACAGAAGAAAGGCCTTACCTGTGTTCATTCTGCGGCAAAAGTTTTAAACGAATATCAAACCTCAACAGCCACAAACTCAGCCATACGGGAATAAAAACAAATATGTGCTCGATCTGTGGTAAAAGCTTCAGTCATAGATCAAACCTTGTTAGTCATGAAAGAACTCACACTGGAGAGAAACCGTTTTCGTGCACAATCTGTGGTAAAAGTTTCGCTGACAGAAGACACCTTATTAAACACGAAAGAACCCATACAGGTGAGAAACCATATATGTGCTCAATCTGTGGCAATAGCTTTAGCCACAAATCAAATCTGGTTTGCCACGAAAGAACCCACACAGGGGAAAAACCATACCCGTGCTCAGTTTGCGGCAAAAGTTTCACAGATAGAGCATATCTTCTTAAACACCAGAGAACTCATACAGGAGATAAACCATTCAAATGCTCTGTCTGTGGGAAGAGCTTCAGTCGTAAGGATTACCTTATTAGACACAAGATAATCCATACTGGAGAGAAACCATACATGTGCTCAGTTTGTGGGAAGAGTTTCATGTGGAAAAGTTACCTATCTATCCATGAAAGAATCCACACAGGAGAGAAACCGTATACATGCTCTTTCTGTGGTAAAAGCTTCAGTGAAAAATCATACTACATTGTACATCAACAAATGCATACAGCAGAAAAAATACATGCTTGTTCCGTCTGTAGTAAAAGCTTTGTTCATAAAGTAAGCCTTATCAGACATCAGCAAGTCCACTCGGGCGAGACACCACATAAATGTTTGGTTTGTGGGAAAGGCTTCAGTCAAAAATGTAGCCTTATTTCACACACAAAAATCCACACAGAGGAAAGACCTTTCACATGCTCCTTCTGCGGCAAGAGCTTCAAGCGAAGGTCAAATCTCACCAGTCACGAAAGAATCCATACAGGAGAGGCCCCCTATGTGTGCTTGGCCTGTGGCAAAAGCTTTAATTGTAAAGCACATCTTCTCGGACATGAGAGAACTCATACAGGGGAGAAACCATATTCATGCTCGGTTTGTGGGAAGAACTTCGGTAACAAGTCACAGGTGGTTATACACGGGAGAATACATACAGGGGAAAAACCATATACTTGTTCACACTGTGGGAAAAAGTTCAAGCACAGGACAAGCTATACCGAGCATCAAAAAATCCACACGGAAGAGAAACCGTTCGTATGCTCAGCCTGCGGCAGGAGCTTCAGTCGCAAGGAGCACCTGATTATCCACCAGAGAAGCCACACGGGAGAGAAGCCATATTCATGCTCGGCCTGTGGGAAAAACTTCAAGCAGAAGTCAAGCCTTACTTCACATGAGAGAAGCCACTCGGCCGAAAGGCCACACTCATGTTCCACCTGTGGCAAAACTTTCAAGAATCAAGTATACCTGAGGAGACATGAAAAGATTCATATGAGATAAAGGTCGAAATATGTTTGAAAAGCCTCAAAAGGAGCTTCTCAACCTCGTCAGACTTTATTTAAGCATCAGAAAGGTGAGGGGTGTGTGTGTCACAAGATACAGAAGACGTTAAGGCAGAGACGTGACCCAGAAACCCATACCAGAGACAGAAATAATACATGCAATATTTAATAAAGAAGCAGTAACGTGTTTTTTCTCTCTCCCAATCATCTATAGTATTGGAATCACAGTGCTGTTCTGAATACATTTCAATATTTCAAACTTTTCCTGGGCTTGAATTTCCTAGCTCCGCCTCATAGTCTTAACAACTAATTTCCACCCGCTTCAACTTCCAGATCTGCTTTTTCAAACATTTCCATCAATTCCAGAGCACGTTTGTTCTTGTAGCTGTGTGAAAGAACTCTTGGTTTAGCTGCAGATGTGTCATCATATATAATGTATTAAAGTATTAAAGAATTTTAGAAACTTGGCTTTTGTTTACCCATGGATGCAGAAGCTGCATGGTGTAGTTCAAATGTTCTGTCATCTGTGAACGATGAAAGTATGGGGCTAAGTTATATTTTCAGCCTGCTCTCTATAGCACAGTCAAACACAGAATGGGGCAGTGCCCCACAAAAGCCAGTTTCCCCTCAGCCAGCCCCCACCTGCCTGGCACAGACTGCCAGCTGCCTCTTCCTTAGTCTCAGTGTTGCCCTCGGAGAAAGCAGGGAAGACGATGGGGGCAAAAGCTAGAATTACTTGGCTCGGCTTTTGTCATTGGCTCTCTGGTTCCACCTACTGTTAGCCTCCGGCTTTTCACTCTACCAGTTCCAACAGGCACCAGCCCACCACTGGGTATCCATAACTAAGCTCTGTCTGTCTGTGCCTTGCATTTAAAACTGAACCATACAGTCATGGCTTTCCCCAAAATGTTGCCTTATCAGCTACTAAGGGTCCTTTAAGTTGCGCCCAGGCAGGGACAGAGACAGCCAATAATGACACTGGGGGTTGAATCCAGAGAAAGAGTTTAATTCTTAATTAATTAAGAGACTCTTGGTGGTCAAGCTTCACGACAAGAGCAAAGAAACACAAATTTGCAAAGCTTCTTATACACTTCTTGGGCTCCTTTCCCCCTCCTCTGTAAATGTGCGCACGCAAGGGGGTCACAGGTTACAAATCCATATTAGGAAAATCCGTATCCTGTCCTTCTCATAAACACAAAGGGGGTCACAAGTACATATAAGGAAGATCCTCTTGTTGTGTATTAAAGTAAATCTAGTTTGTGGCTTAGATCATCATCAGATGAATTTTGAACGCTGCTATGCAAAACCTGGCAACATTGTATGTTGCAGCAGGGTTGGTATCTGAAAGCAGCAGCAGAGGTATAGAATTGTCCTGTGCACCCTGGGTACTTTTGGAGTATAGAATCATAGAGTTGGAAGAGACCCCAAGGGTCATCCAGTCCAACCCTGCCGAGCAGGAAACACCATCAAAGCATTCTTGACATATGCCTGTCAAGCCTCTGCTTAAAGACCTCCAAAGAAGGAGACTCCACCACACTTCTTGGAAGCAAATTCCACTGCTGAACAGCTCTTACTGTCAGGAAGATTTTCCTAATGTTTAGGTGGAATCTTCTTTCTTGTAGTTTGAATCCATTGCTCCGTGTCTGCTTCCCTGGAGCAGCAGAAAACAACCTTTCTCCCTCCTCTATATGACATCCTTTTATATATTTGAACATGGCCATCATATCACCCCTTAACCTTTTCTTCTCCAGGCTAAACATACCCAGCTCCCTAAGCCGTTCCTCATAAGGCATCGTTTCCAGGCCTTTGACCATTTTGGTTGCCCTCCTCTGGACACGTTCCAGCTTGTCAGTATCTTTCTTAAACTGTGGTGCCCAGAACTGGACACAGTACTCCAGTTGAGGTCTGACCAGAGCGGAATACAGTGGTACTATTACTTCCCTTGATCTAGATGCTAGTGAGAGGAATATTTAGCCCTCCTGATGCTGAGAGCCAGTGTGGTGTCCTAGTTAGAGTATCGGAGAAGGAGACCAGGGTTCAAAATTGCACTGAGCCTTGAAGCTCACGGGGTGACCTTAGGCCACTCACTGCCTCTCAGCCTAATCTACCTCGCAGGGTTTTTGTTGGAGAAAAGGGTGGGATAATGAATGAATTAATGAATGCATAGGACTACGATTCCCATAATTCCCAGCAAGCATTGGCTATGGGAGTTTGGTTCATTGGCCCCTGAAGGGAGTGAACTGCCCTTTTGTTGAAGGGTGGTATATAAATCTAATTAATAAATAAGGGTCGATGGTTCCCCAGACCTGCTCTATATGACTGTTGTGGTGAATTTGAAACTGTTATGTTATGTTTTTGTTTCGCAACCAACCTATCGAAGGGTTAACCCAGACTCCTGGTTAACTGGCAGCAACATTCCATGGGAGGCGTGGCCTGCATGGGGTTTAAATGGAAAGGGGAACCCTTATGTCAGTTGGCGGTTGAGGGTTTTTTGTGTGGGAGCTTGGGTGGTTGTGGAGAAGGTAGACTTAAGAGTAGATGAAGTAGTTGATAGGTATTCTGTTATTTGATTACCAAGAACGTTACCTGTGAAATTAAGTTTGTACCAATGATACCAGAAAGCAACCATTAAGATTCAAGCCAATAAATATCCATCTGTAAAGTGTCATACCAGTAATCGTCTATTTCATTTTCCAGCTAAGGTACCCAGGAACCCAGGTGGTGGGGAACTCTTTTAAACTGTCAAAACTGCCTCTTAGAGGAGAAAGGTTAGTTTGTGGCTGAGAGTGCACCAAGAAAAGGAGGGGGGCTAAAGGAGGAGACAGGTTCTGAATGATAAGAAAGTTACCTCAGGAAGGAGGCTAGCTTTACAGTGAGGGAGTTTCTAGTGAAGTGAAACCCTTATCTGAGTACACATAGGAACAGTCTTACTTATAGCCCTGAGTCTATATAGGTACCTGGCCACATTTAGGCTGGAAGAGGACTCTCTTTTATTTTTGAAAACCCACAAGTGCTAGAGGGTTTAAAGAAAGGCTAGAGGGATAAGGGGGAGGTTGATTTACCTCAGAAATCCCTGTTAGTGCTTTTAATAATTGAGAGGTCAAAGTTATAAGATGGAAAGTAAAGGACTTTCGTTGCAACTGTTTTGATGGACAGATCAGCAGATGATTGGAGATTTTGAAGGAGAGGGAAACACTTCGGGTCTATAAAGCAGAATTAGAAATTGAAAGGACCTGGGAAATGAATGAGTCCTAGAAGCATGGGTGTAGCCAAGGGGGCAAAGCTCTTCATCCACCCCTACTTTAATCTATTTTAATGAATGGGATTTAGGGGGGGGGCTTTCTGTATTTTGAGAGGGGGTGGCCAGGGTCTTTTTTGGGGGGGGGTCTCTTTAAAAATAAGAACATTCTAGGCATTTCCCCTCTTGCTGAGGGTTTGTGCGATCATCTCGTTTGCAGTGTTCGAAATCCCCCAGGCACGTTTTGCGATGGGTGTGGGTCCAATTGCGACCACATGACTTCTGGGTGGCCTCTCTAGCTAGCTTTCTTCTTTTTAAAAAGTGTTTTTATTTGATTTTACAAGTTAAAGGGGGGAAAAGATTATCACATTACTAAATGGAGAGATTTCTCTGAATCCCACGACTTCCCACCTTCCCCTCCATGGGTCCTATTGTCAACATGTTTGACTACATACAGGTAATCTTATTAAAATCCTGCTAGTGTTTTCATCTGCTTACAGTGCCCCCCTAAATCAATTATAAACTTTCCCCATTCTTTCTTGAAATTATTGTCTTCTTGGTCCCTGAGCTTTCCAGTCAGTTTATCCATTTCGGCATATTATAACAGCTTGATTTGCCATTCCTCTCTGGCCACTCTAGCTTTCTTAAGAAGGTATGAAAATAGTATCTCAGGTTAAGAACTTTGCTTCAGGATGAGAACAGAAATCGTGCTCCAGTGATGCGGCGGCAGCAGGAGGCCCCATTAGCTAAAGTGGTGCTTCAGGTTAAGAACAGTTTCAGGTTAAGAATGGACCTCCGGAACAAATTAAGTTCTTAACCAGAGGTACCACTCACTGTAATAATAAATGGCATTGCCTTTCCCAAAATAGGCCCATACATTCCATTGTGGTGATTGTGACATAGGTTACATTTGGCGATTCGCTTATATATCTAAACTGCATGTTTCTGTTTTGTGAAATTGGTAATTTGTGCTCCCTGCCACGATTTCCTGGATTGCCAAAGGTGCCCCTAGACCAAAGGTCGTGGGGGATGCCTGATTTAGCCACTGTGGTGTAGTGGCTAAGAGCGGTGGACTTGTAATCTGGTGAACCGGGTTCGCATCCCCGCTCCTCCACATGCAGCTGCTGGATGACCTTGGGCTACTCACACTTCTCTGCAGTCTCTCAGCCTCACTCACCTCACAGAGTGTTTGTTGTGGGGGAGGAAGGGAAAAGAGAATGTTAGCTGCTTTGAGACTCCTTAGGGTAGGGATAAAGTAGGATATCAAATCCAAACTCTTCAAGCACCCAGATCATGAGGCAAGCCAAGCCAAGCAGATATACAACGGAAAAAGAAAAATCTGACACATTCTAGTGCTTGTTGTCATATCCTTAATATCTTTAATGGCATCTATACAAAGAAACGCACACAATCCGTTGATTTAAAAAAATCAAGAAATGATCTGGAAGTTACTTTTCCACACATTTCTCTTCTTTTTCGGGAGGGGTGCCCAGGCTAGTGTGTTACCGGATGGAGCTCAAGGCAGGTTTTTGGCCCCACACAGAAGATGGGCAGAAGGGGCTCCCCAGAGAATTCAGCCTTTGCAAAGGAGATGAGTAAATCTCCTGTATCAGCCTCAAAAAACAGAATTTGGCGCCCGGCATAGTTAACAGTCACCCGGATCCTCTTCAGCTTCGCAGCAGGAAGCGGCAGGAAGCGGCGGGAAGACCTGGGCTTGCTCTCCAGCTGACCAATTCCCCAGATGCCTTCCTCAGGGCTAAAGCAGACCAAGCCCTTTCTGCTCACAGACTTCCTGGCAACCCCCACAGCCCAGATGTCCTCAGTTCCCATGGTGACTTCCCAGCAGTGCCTCCCTGCTGTAAACTCCTGATGCCCCAGCACGAAGGCATGTCTGTCAAATCTCTCGGGACCGTTGGGCAGCTCTTGATGTGCCTCTCCCCACCTCGCGCTTCGACGATCCTCGGACAGGGTCAGGTGGGGAGGAGTGGAGTCTGGGTCCAGAGTTACACTTGCTATTGGCAACGCGAGGAGAGAAAGGAAGAGAAAAGAAAAGAGGAATCAACTGGGAGGATAGACATGGTGAGCTTAGATCCACTCCAGGGACCAGTGAGGAAGGGGGTTCCTTTCCTGCCTGGACTGTGGGCCTCCCAGGGGCATCACTGCTGGGGTAGCCCAGCTTTGGCCCTCTGTCCAATTTCAAAAGCTCTTTGAAGCCACCATTCTCTCTCCCAATAGCCAACTGGCCAAGGATGAAGAAAGGGAGCAATAAAAAGGCTCGGATCTCAGAAAAAGGAGTGACTTTGGACTCTGGTTGTGTCCACTGTGGCCCCACCAGCTATCGGCACATGGGCCCCAACAGCTCCCCTTGATGAGAGGGGGATTGATTGATTGATTGATTGATTGAGGCACCTCAGCTTACCTTTCTTCAGAGAGAGTCCTGATGTTAGAGTGCCTGTGAAAGGGAACGCAAGAGAGATTAAGCATCACACCATCATGGTGTTAATGAATGTTATAGCACAGAAAAAGAGTCAGTCGATATCATTGTTTAGTCATAATGCCCTTTCTTATAAATTGAAGCCATTGGTTCGAGTCCTACCCTCCAGAGCAGCAGAGGACAAGCTTACTCCATCTTACATGCCTTTTAGATATTTGAAGATATCATATTGTCCTCTCAGTCTGCTTTTTTCCAGGCTAAACATACCTAACTCCCTCAACCATTCCTCAGTTTCAGAACCTTGATTGTCTTTTCACTTGTTTCACTTGTCTCTCTCAGCATCCGCAAGGATAACTACTGTCTGCTTCTGAAAATCTTAGCAAGCTGCCTCTTAAGGTTATTGCCTTAAGGCAGGCATCCCCAAACTTTGGCCCTCCAGATGTTTTCGACTACAATTCCCATCCTCCCTGACCAACCACTGGTCCTGTTAGCTAGGGATCATGGGAGTTGTAGGCCACAACATCTGGAGGGCCGCAGTTTGGGGGTGCCTGCCTTAAGGTGTTGGAGCCTAAGGCCTGGCTAAACTTGAGTTAGGACATAGCGTCACTGAAACCACCAAATTGATCATTTAGCTCTTGAAATCCAAAACGTGGGAAGTCCCATTGAAATTAATTAATTTAGACTCGATAATTGGCTGTATTATTATAATTATTTATTTAGAATGTGGTAAGATTTGGCTTGATTTGTTATTAATATGAATTCCCCCCCTTTATTGGAAAAGGAATAAAAATTATTTACAAAAAATAGAAACTACCAAAATGATCATTATTTTCACCACAGTATTTTTGCACACACACACCCTGTTTTAGTGGGCCTTAAGTCATTCAAAGCTTCAGCCAAAGAAGTGTGTGGGTTTTTTCTAGTGTCCTTGCATAAATCTGCATGTGGGTGAGACACCATTGCTGAAGAAATAAACATGTTTCCTTCATTTGTAGGCCAGAGAGGAGGAGGTTGTGGTCTTCACAATGCTGTTGGACTCCGATTATCAGCTGGTCTGATGGGAGTTGGAGTCCAAAACAAATGGAAAGCA
This sequence comes from Zootoca vivipara, assembly GCF_965207765.1. Taxonomy (NCBI): domain Eukaryota; kingdom Metazoa; phylum Chordata; class Lepidosauria; order Squamata; family Lacertidae; genus Zootoca; species Zootoca vivipara. Next base: position 111,068,871 of record NC_142584.1, on the reverse strand, counting down.
CCAGGCTGAGAGAGGCAGTCTTAGCGAATGACGTTTTGAGCTGTGATGGCAGGACCTCCTTCCCCCCCTCAGTGAAATTTAAAGTAAATTCCCCACTGACCCTCAAGTTCATTTTTTTTTCTGGCTCTCCTAGCATTACAAAAGACACATTGAGCTTTTCCTCAACCTCCATTCAATATCCAGCATGAAATTCTTGCAGCCATTACCTTTGAACTTTTTTATGATAGCTTCCAGAAATGGATTCATATCACGGAAGTCCCAAACTTTCCACAGAAATTCAGGAGGGAAAAGGTTTGGAGCCTCAAATGTCTGTCTCCCTTCATGCCTGTGGAGAAATAAAAGGTTTTAAAATGCCAGCTTGCTCTCCCTCCAAACTAGAATTCCCAAAGGAACCAAGAGGAGGAGAAGGGAGAGGTCTCAAGAAACTGGTTGGTCAGATTCAAGGTGAAAAATAAGAGGAAAGGAATATTGAAAATAAGCAGTGCAGGGAATAAAAGTGTGAACAATGGTTTGTTGCTTTCTTAGATATATCCCTGTTTCAGAAGAGAGTTGAGACTACCAGGTGGAAACAGAAAGGAAAGAGAATCAGAATTAAACAAAAGATAGAAACTGAGAGAGAAGATAAGACTCCCTGGAAAAGACCCTGATGTTGGGAAAGATGGAGGGCACAAGGAGAAGGGGACAACAGAGGATGAGATGGCTGGACAGTGTTCTTGAAGCTACGAACATGAGTTTGACCAAACTCAGGGAGGCAGTGGAAGACAGGAGTGCCTGGCGTGCTCTGGTCCATGGGGTCACGAAGAGTCGGACACGACTAAACAACAACAACCAGGAAAAGCTATCAGATAAGGCATTATCTCCATTCTGAAGGAAATCAGCCCTGAGTGCTCACTGGAAGGACAGATTGTGAAGCTGAGGCTCCAATACTTTGGCCAACTCATGAGAAGAGAAGACTCCCTGGAAAAGACCCTGATGTTGGGAAAGATTGAGGGCACTAGGAGAAGGGGATGACAGAGGACGAGATGGTTGGACAGTGTTCTTGAAGCTACGAACATGAGTTTGACCAAACCGTAGGACGCAGTGGAAGACAGGAGTGCATGGCGTGCTCTGGTCCATGGGGTCACAAGGAGTCGGGCACAACTAAACGACTAAACAACAACAGAAGCTGAGAGAAGGAAGTTTTGAAGTGAAAACAGGAACTTTAGAAAAAGTGGGCCCCTATTGATTTGTTAAAAGTTGGAGGTCACAAAGACCTTCACTCTCCCCTTGGAAACAACCAGTGTATTTCCTGCTGTCGTTACAGGTAGGTAGCCATGTTGGTCTGAGTCGAAGCAAAATAAGAAAATTCCTTCAGTAGCACCTTAAAGACCAACTAAGTTAGCACCTTAAAGACCAACTTTCCTGCTGTCGACATCCTTGACAGAACCACAAAGCGCAAAGGAAAAGAAGAGGGATCCACATACCTCTGCAAAGTGCGTCTAATATCCTGCAGGGGAAAGGGAAAAAGAAGAGAACTCAGCATCCATAAATGGCCATACATCGAAGCCCACGCCCCATGCCTCAGTCCAACCAGGGTAATGACATAAAATCAGAGCACAGCCTCTTAAATGAAGCCCTGAGCAGGTAATATAACCACAGAAGAGAAAACTTCTTAAAGAAGCCCTGAAATGACAAACTGTCCCACACCTTAAAAGGCCCACAAAATAGGACCCTGTTCATTGCAGGGATCAGGCCAAGGGATCCACCCAGTCCTGTCCCCTCTTGGCAATAACGGCTTCTGGAAAGCGTACAAGCAGCCCAGAAGGCAACATCACTCAATTGGGAGCCAGCAGCAGACCCACCACCAGCCAAGAGCAGAAAACATCTGATTCCATCATCGTTAAGTAACAAATTAAGGTGAGCATTCTCTGCTTGTTCTCTTAGGTGCTCCTGCCCCTAACACAGGCATCCCCAAACTCTGGCCCTCCAGATGTTTTGGACTACAATTCCCATCTTCCACGACAACTGGTCCTGTTAGCTAGGGATCATGGGAGTTGTAGGCCAAAACATCTGGAGGGCCGCAGTTTGGGGATACCTGACCTAACATAAGAGAACCGGCTACCAGCTCCACAAAACCAATCAACGTCATTTTTGTACAATGACAGAGGCAGAGACTAGTCTGGTAGTGGCCTTGACCTTGAGAAAAGCTTGGTCTGCTTATGCCACTGTCCTACCTGCAGGAGTTCACTGGGGGGCTGCTGAAGCTTTTCCTCCAGCTCCCGGATGATATTTGGAAGAGGGTCGAGTTCCCTGGAGAGCTTGGCCAGCTGCTCATCCCTTTTCCTCACAATCTCAGTCTCCACCTCTTCCATCTGCTTCAGCAGCTCTTTTTCCCATTTTTCAAGAAACAAACGTAGTTGCTTAAACTCACCCTTCATCTTCTGCCTATCTGATGTAATTTTTCTCTGCAAGAAACATGTGAGAAGAAAAACAGGCTGTTAGCAACATTGCCACTCCTTCTGCAGTGTAAAGAGGGTGTGAGGATTCGTGCAAGGGAACGGGTGGGTGCTTCTGAATTTTTGTATTTTTGTATTTTCACAGATGACGCATCAGTTTTCAAGCAAATGAAATTTTTCCTTCCAGTCAGAACAGGCTTCCCCAAATATATCAGCATGCAGAGGCAGAGCTAGCTGCTCTGGCACCCAGAGGGTGGTACATGCTGTGCACCTGGGGGAGGGGCTAGCCGCACATGGGGCGGGGTGAGCGTCCCAGTGGGGCACCCCCCCTTCCTCTGCCAGTGTCAGCATGTAAAAGATTAGACCTGCCCAATGGCTTCAGTATGTAATTCTAATTCTCTCCCAAGCATTAATTCTCTTTCTTATTTGCTTACTTCCCAGTAAGAGTGACACTTACAAGCAAGGCTTCACTTTCTTTTCTTGTGATTGCTTCATTCGCCCGAATTTTTGCCTTCTCCTCCTTCAGAGTCTCCAGACACCTGTAGAGCTGATCCTGAAAAGAAAAGCCAAAATTCCCATTTGGGTCCTGGTGAGAGGTTTCTTGGAGATAGTCATCAAAATCGCCATTTAGACAGAGAGAAGAAAAGGAAAGCAAGAGGACAGTTGAATTATGCTTTTGTTCCCTGGGTTTTGAGGTTGCAGAGCCTGCTTCTGCCATCCAGAGCATTGAGCCTAACAGAGATGCAACTGATGAGTGTTATGGAGAAATGCTGAGAAAAGGCCCAGGAAGCCCCTTCACTAGAAAATCTCATTCTCTTTCTCTCACAGGTTTATTTCCTTCTTTTTTAATTATCATTCAAACAAATTGCCCACTAATGCAAATAAAAGATACCATATGGCAGGATGGGCATTGTTGATATCCTAACATGCAGAGTGCACATAGCTGCCATGTACCCCGTTTTCCCCGGGAAACCTCCGTTTTTTCATACCGTTTCCCGGCGGTCCCCCATATCTCTTCATATCCCGTTATTCTCCCTTATATTCTCCTGCAGGCGGCCTTTTTTTCCTCTTGATTTGCCCATCTATGGGCACCGAAAATGGCTGGCGCCGGCTTCGAAAGTCGCGTCTACGCATGCCTGGAAGTGCGTAGACGCGACTTCCGCTGTTGGCGGCAGCCATTTTTGGTGCCCATAGATAGGCGGAGCGACACTGGAAGTTGCGTCTATGCACTTCCAGACATGCGTAGACACGACTTTCGAATCCGGCGCCGGTCATTTTCCGTGCGGTCCCGGATTCTGCAGTCCGGGACTTGGCAGGTATGAGAGAGCAGAAGAGTTTACGTCAACCCTTCAGTCTAGGATTGCTAAGAAGTGTTAGTCCCTGAGGGTTGTGTTTTTTTAGGGAATGGAATTGTGGAGGTTGTAACCGATGCTTTAACCAATGGGGCCTCCAAAAAAAGGGTTGTAATCCAAAAAGAGAGAGAGTTATAATCCAAAAAAAAGGGACACACAAAAAAGGGTTTGACGTGGTTGTAATCCAAAACAGTTGTAATCCAAAACGGTTGCAAACCATTTTGCAACCATATTGATATACCACTGCATATAAATAGAATTGCTAACATGGAAATACAACCAAGGCAGGAAATTAGATGAGAGTTCATTCTGACAGGGGGTAGAGCTAAGAACTGACAGTATACCTATGTTCTCAGGTTCTGAATCTCAGAACACTGTTAAGATAGAAAAAACACAGTCCCACACGGTGTTCACAGGGAAAAGGGTCCTCATAGGGAATACTCTTGACAGGAAAGGGCAGTAGGGATTCTGAGGCAAAGGAGGATTTTTTTTGGGGGGGGGGTCTGTAAGGAAACAGTCCAGTTCAAATCCTCAATTCCTGAAGTGTTTGTGGAGAGGTCTGATCTATGGAAGATGTGTAAAAGAAAGTATAGTGGTACATCGGGTTAAGAACATAATTCGTTCTGGAGGTCCGTTCTTAACCTGAAACTGTTCTTAACCTGCGGTACCACTTTAGCTAATGGGGCCTCCTGCTGCCGCCACCACGCAATTTGTTCTCATCCTGAAGCAAAGTTCTTAACCCGAGGTACTATTTCTGGGTTAGCAGAGACTGTAACCTGAAGCACCTGTAACCCGAGGTACCACTGTAACCGTAAGCCTGAACAGCATACAGCCTATAACTTGAAACCGTTATATATATATATATATATATATATATATAAAATGTAAAAATCTTGAAATTGTCGGTCGCACTTTTCTCCATAACCGCTTGAAATTTTGACACAACCGCTTGAAATTTTGACACAACGATCCAGGCCACTTCCCGAGCATTGTTGGGAACAAAAAACCCTCAAATCTCGCATCTGGGCAGGTAGAAACCTGGTTTTCCACCAAGTCAAACAGCGCCCTCAAGTGGCATTATACCCTCCTCCACCCCCTCCCTTCCTGTGAAATCTAAGCCACACCCACAAACCAAATGACATCATCAACCAAGCAACTGAAACCACCAAGGCGGCCATTATCAGACCCCTAGGCCCTTGTTTTATGTAGGCCCCTGCTGCCAGGCCCCCACTAGGCCCGGGGGGGGGATAACCCACAGCAACACACTTGGGGGCACGGCAAGGGGTTTTTAATTTACAATTTAGCACCACTACCCCCCCCAAATCCCCCACCAAATAACCACAAGACAAAAATAAATACCATCCTTCAAAACATCATGAGATACGCCGTTCACGGAGAGGGGTGATGACAAACAGAATAGATCATGGCTCGGGACACGTGGGGGCAGTGACAGGAATAGCCACAACAACGTGCCACACCCACAAACCCCGCCTCTGCCACGAGATCCTGAAGGGGGCCTGTTACCCACAGAGTCAGGCCAGGGTCACATTTAAATACTAGCCCAAGCCAAGGCCTCGCCTCTACTTTACAGCCTAAAGACTAGGCCTTGGCTCCATTTTACAGACCAGGCCTCAGTGGGGATCACAGGAAAGAACCACAGCAACGCGTGGCCGGGTCAGCCAGTCATTTTAATAAAAAGCAACAGCACTGCTTATTACATTTTGGTGGAAGAAGAACCGAAACTCCTTGTTTACACCTGTTATAATAAAGTTTGTTTGCAACCTGTTTTCCCAAAGAAAGCCCACTGTCGCTCGTGATTCATTATCCATTGGGGATTTCACCTGAGGGAAAAGGAAGCAGAGGGCTGGCCTAGGGAGAGAAAGTGCCTTTGCTCCATTGCTGCTTCCTATATTTTGAGAGGGGGTTGCCAGGTGTTGTTTTGTCTCTTTAAAAAAGAGAGAATGTTCTAGGCATTTTCCCTCTTTTTGGGGGTGTGTGCGATTATCCCGTTTGCAATGTTAAAAATTCCACAGGCAGGTTTTGCGACTGGCACAGGTCCAATTGTGAACCTTGTGAATGTTGGGTGGCCCCTCTGGCTATATTAATAATAATTTATTAATTCTACCCCACACATTTGGCTGGGTTTTCCCAGCCACTCTTAAGCTTCCTTAAGGAGGTATGCAAAAGAGGTGATTTATCAATGTTTTAATGTGTTGTAAAACCTCTTTGAGATTTTTTTCTTTAAAAAGTGAAACGAAATGAATGGGAATAATAACGATATTGAACGGCATTGCCTCCCCCAAAATGGCGCCCGTACATCCCATTGTGGTGACTGTGACATAGGTAACATTTGGCGAGTCGCTTATATACCTAAACTGCATGTTTCTGTTTTGCGAAATTGGTAATTTGTGCTCCCTGCCGCGGTTTCCTGGATTGCAAAAAGGTGCCCTTAGGCCAGAAGTCTTGGGGGATGCCTGATTTAGCCTTGAGCACCCAGATCATGAGGCAAGCCAAGCAAATATACAATGGAAAAAGAAAAATCTGACACATTCTAGTGCTTGTTGTCATATCTTTAATGGCATCTATACACACACAATCCTTTGATTTTAAAAAAATCAAAAAACGGCCTGGAAGTTACTTTTCCACACATCTCTCCTCTTTTTCGGGAGGGGTGGCCAGGCTACTGTGTCACTGGGTGGAGCTCAAGGCAGGTGTTTGGCCCCACACAGAAGATGGGCAGAAGGGGCTCCCCAGAGAATTCAGCCTTTCTAAAGGCGGTGAGTAAATCTCCTGTATCAGCATCAAAAAAGAGAATCTGGCGCCCTGCATAGTTAACAGTCACCCGGAACCTCCTCAGCTTCGCAGTAGGAAGCGGCACAGATCGGCGGGCAGACCTGGGCTTGCTATCCAGCTGCCCCATCCCCCAGATGCCTTCCTTAGCGCTAAAGCAGACCATGCCCTTTCTCCTCACCGACTTCCTGGCAACCCCCACAGCCCAGATCTCCTCCGTTCCCACGGTGACTTCCCAGCAGTGCCTCCCTGCTGTAAACTCCTCACACCCCAGCACATAGGCATGTCCATTAAATCTTTCGGGATTGTCGGGCAACTCTCGATGTGCCTCTCCCCAACTTGCGCTTCGACGATCCTCGGACAGGGTCAGGTGGGGATGAGCAGTGTCTGGGTCCAGAGTTACACTTGCTACTGGCGTCACGAGGAGAGAAAGGAAGAGAAAAGAGGAATCAGCTGGGAGGAAAGACATCTTTTTAAAAAATAAAAATAAAAATAAAAATAGATTTTATTTCAAAAATCAAAACATCAAACAGTGCAAACTGACATCACATATAAAAGCTTTTACACATACACAAAGAAAACCTCCAATTCTCCCCCTACACCCTTCACCCCCCCACCCGTGTTGACTTCCCGCCTTTTCTACATTGTGCTTTATATTTCCTAAATCTCATGTATACGTCTTTCTATTTTTTTCAAAGAATCATAGAGTTGGAAGAGACCACAAGGGCCATCCAGTCCAACCCTCTGCCAAGCAGGAAACACCATCAAAGCATTCCTGACATATGCCTGTCAAGCCTCTGCTTAAAGACCTCCAAAGAAGGAGACTCCACCACACTCCTTGGTAGCAAATTCCACTGCCGAACAGCTCTTACTGTCAGGAAGTTCTTCCTAATGTTTAGGTGGAATCTTCTTTCTTGAAGTTTGAATCCATTGCTTTTTGATCACTTTACATCTCTGCTATAAGGTCGATTTTCTCCACGGTATGGCTTAACTACTCCTTAAACATTTTACAATCTTTATCTATTTTCTGATCTGATATCCCTTTAGCTTTCCCCGTGGTTTTTTTTTGTTTTTTGTTTGCCAAATTTTGATACATCGACAATTTTATTTGCCATTCTTCCTTACTCGGTACTCTAACACTCTTGCAATTTTTTTGCGATTAGAAGTCTGGTGGTCGCAGTAGTGTACATTAATATACATCTCTTTCTTTAATTTCATCACTTAATATTCCTAATAAAAATAATTCCGGTTCTTTCTTGAATGAATATTTAACTATCCTGTTCAATTCTCTGTATATTTCTTCAGCTGAGAGGATAGACATCTTGAGCTTAGATCCACTCCAGGGATCAGTGAGGAAGGGGGTTTCTTTCCTGCCTGGACTGTGGGCCTCCCAGGGGCATCACTGCTAGGGTAGCCCAGCTTTGGCCCTCTGTCCAATTTCAAAAGCTCTTTGAAGCCACCATTCTCTCTCCCAATAGCCAACTGGCCAAGGACAAAGAAGGGGAGCAATAAAAAGGCTGGGATCTCATAAAAGGAGTGACTTTGGACTCTGGCTGTGTCCACTGTGGCCCCACCAGCTCCCCCTGATGGATAACTATGATTGATTGATTGATTGATTGATTGAGGCACCTCAGCTTACCTTTCCGCAGAGAGAGTTCTGATGTTAGACCGCCTGTGAAAGGGAAAGCAAAAGAACTAAAGCATCACACCGTCCTGCTATTAATGAATGTTATAGCACAGAAAAAGAGTCAGTTGATATCATTGTTTAGTCATAATGTCCTTTCTTATAAATTGAAGCCATTGTTGGTGCTGACCTTTAAAGCCCTAAAGAGCCTTGGCCCAGTATACCTGAAGGAGCGTCTCCACCTCCATCATTCTGCCCAGACACTGAAGTCCAGCGCCGAGGGCCTTTTGGTGGTTCCCTCACTGTGAGAAGTAAAGCTACAGGGAACCAGGCAGAGGGCCTCCTTGGTAGTGGCACCCGCCCTGTGGAACGCCCTCCCACTAGATGTCAAAAAGAAAAACAACCACATAACATTTAGAAAACATTTGAAGACAGCCCTGTTTAGGGAAGTTGTTAATGTGTGACATTTTAATGTATTTTAATCTTTGTTGGAAGCCGCCCAGAGTGGCTGGAGAAACCCAGCCGGATGTGCAGGGTACAAATAAATAATTATTATTATTATTATTATTATTATTATTATTATTATTATTATTATTATTATTATCACCATCACAGTATTCTTGCACGCACACAAACACACACACCCCGATTTCAGTGAGTCTTAAGTCATACAAAGCTTCAGCCACAGAAGTGTATGGGGTTTTTTCGTGTCCTTGCATAAATTTGCATGTGAGTGAGAACTATTGCTGAAGGAATAAACATGTTTCCTTCATGCTTAGGTGATGTAGGCCAGAGAGGAGGAGGTTGTGGTCTTCACAATGCTGTTGGACTCCGATTATCAGCTGGGCTGATGGGAGTTGGAGTCCAAAACAAATGGAAAGCACCAGGCTGAGAGAGGCAGTCTTAGCAAATGACGTTTTGAGCTGTGATTGCAGGAACTCCTTCCCCCCCTCAGTGAAATTTAAAGTAAATCCCCCACCATAGCTGCCAAGTTATCCTTTATTTTAAGGGATTTTCCCTTATGCTGAATAGGCTTCCTCACGAGAAAAGGGAAAACTTGGCAGCTATGTTCCCCACTGATGCTCAAGTTCAATTTTTTCTGGCTCTCCTAGCATTACAAAGGACATCTTGAGCTTTTCCTCAACCTCCATCTGCACCAATTCAATATCCAGCTTGAAATTCTTGCAGCCATTACCTTTGAACTGCTCTATGACAGCTTCCAGAATTGGATTTATATCACGGACATCCCAAACTTCCCACATCAATTCAGGAGGGAAAATGTTTGTAGCCTCAAATGTCTGTCTCCCTTCGTGCCTGTGGAGAAATAAAAGGTTTTAAAATGCCAGCCTGCTCCTCATCCAAACTAGAATTCCCAAAGGAACCAAAAGGAGGAGAGGGGAGAGGATCACAGAGGTCTCAAGAAACTGGTTGGTCAGATTCAAGGTGAAAAATAAGGGGGCAGCTGAAAAGTATATTGAAATAAGCAGTGCAGGGAATAAAAGTGTGAACAATGGTTTGTTGCTTTCTTAGAAACATCCCTGTTTCAGAAGAGAGTTGAGACTACCAGGTGGAAACAGAAAGAAAGGAAAGAGAATCAGAATTAAACAAAAGATAGAAGCTGAAAGAAGGAAGTTTTGAAGTGAAAATAGGAGCTTTAGAAAAAGTGGGTCCCTATTGATTTGTTAAAAGTTGGAGGTCACAAAGACCTTCACTCTCCCCTTGGAAACAACCATTGTCTTTCCTGCTGTCCACATCCTTCACAGAACCACAAAGCGCAAAGGAAAAGAAGAGGGATCCACATACCTCTGCAAAGTGCTTCTAATACCCTGCAGGGGGGAAAGGGAAAAAGAAGAGAGAACTCAGAATCCATAAATGGCCATACATCGAAGCCCACGCCCCATGCCTCAGTCCAACCAGGGTAATGACATAAAATCAGAACACAGCCTCTTAAATGTCCCACACCTTAAAATAGGACCCTGTTCATTGCAGGGATCAGGCCAAGGGATCCACCCAGTCCTGTCCCCTCTTGGCAATCACAGCTTCTGGAAAGCGCACAAGCAGCCCAGAAGGCAACATCACTAAATTGGGAGCCAGCAGCAGACCCAACATCAGCCAAGAAAACATCTGATTCCGTCATGGTTAAGTAACTCCTTGCTACAAGGAGTGTGGTGGAGTCTCCTTCTTTGGAGGTCTTTAAGCAGAGGCTTGACAGGCATATGTCAAGAATGCTTTGATAGTGTTTCCTTCTTGGCAGGGGGTTGGACTGGATGGCCCTTGTGGTCTCTTCCAACTCTGTGATTCTATGATTCTATGAAATGAAGGTGAGCATTCTCTCCTTGTTCTCTTAGATGCTCCTGCACCTAACATAAGAGAACCGGCTACCAGCTCCACAAAACCAAGCAACGTCATTTTTCTATAATGACAGAGGCAGAGACTGGTCTGGTAGTGGCCTTGACCTTGAGAAAAGCTTGGGCTGCTTATGCCACTGCCCTACCTGCAGGAGTTCACTGGGGGGCTGCTGAAGCTTTTCCTCCAGCTCCCGGATGATATTTGGAAGAGGGTCGAGTTCCCTGGAGAGCTTGGCCAGCTGCTCATCCCTTTTCCTCACAATCTCAGTCTCCACCAATTCCATCTGCTTCAGCAGCTCTTTTTCCAATTTTTCAAGAAACGAACGTAGTTGCTTAAACTCACCCTTCATCTTCTGCCTATCTGATATAATTTTTCTCTGCAAGAAACATGTGAGAAGAAAAACAGGCTGTTAGCAACATTGCCACTCCTTCTGCAGTGTAAAGAGGGTTTAAGGGGTACCTGGGGCAGCAAACATGGGGGCACCCCTGGGACGGGACGCACGCTCTCCCTGAGTGGAGTTGAGGGGCGGGCCAACGAGGTGACGCTCTCGCTGGCCCGCCCCTCAACTCCACCTGTCGCTGTCCCTGGATGGAGTTGAGGGGCGCTGTCCCTGGGTGGAGAGTGGCCGCAGTCAGTCCGGCCGATTGGACTGACTGCGCATGCACTGGATGCGGCACATGCGCAGTGAGTCCGATGGGATGCCGCTGGTGTGTGGTGGCTCCACGGAGAACCTCTCACGCTTGGCAGCCCATTAAGGGGTGCCGCTCCGTAAGGGCCGCCGAGCGCATGCGGAACACCATGGAGCCGCCATACGCCAGCGGCACCCCACCGGACTACACATGTGCGGGTGCCGGGGGAGGCGAGGGGCGGAGCTGTGAGGAGTAACAAGTAACCAAGGGGTCAACTGTGTACTGTGCACCTGACCACTGAGGAAGATATGTTACAGATTGTACTGGAAGCATTTCTTTGTGTAACAGTTGGTTTCTATTCTGCCTGGGAGACGGTCGCAAAATGTCTGCGAGCTCACCAGGTCGTTTGTTGTTTTCTCTGTAAAATAAACTTCAGTAGTTATTAGAACACCTTGGACTCTGTGTGTTCTTAAGAGGCTTTTTATCCAAAGGCTATACAAGCTACCACTGTGCGTGAGAAAGGAAAGGAGAACTCTGCTATATTTTACTGCCAGCCCGGGTCTATGGAACAGAGGCGCTAGAGAAAGCGTGCCGGGCGGCATTAGTGGCTCCTAATTGAGTCATAAATAACTCAAAGGAGTCCTATACTCGTCACAGGTTATGGTGAAACAGGTCATAACAGGTCCTGAACCTAATCAATCACCAAAGCAATAAAAGGTGATTGCAGCTGTAAAAGCCTTGGAGAAAGCCGGAGTAAAAAGCCAGCTCGAGAAACCTGTTTTTTGCAGTCGGCAATTAATAGATGTACTCGCTGGAAGAATGTCGCTGGACTGGAGGCTGGGATTCGCAGTCTACCCGGAGGAGCAACGTCAGCTATTCTAAGTGAGTACATTGCTGGACACGGAGCCCGGGGGTAGGCAAGATGGCGGAGCAGCTCCAGGAGACGTTTGTCGTGCCGTTCCAGAGGCTGAATGGCGACAACTATGCAGAGTGGAGAGAAAGGGCCAGAATGTGGTTGCTGGGAAAGGATTTGTGGACTTGTGTGTCAAATCCCCCAACCCCTGCCGCTGATAACTCAGCAGCTGAAGCGCAGAGATTTGCGGCAGAAACCAGGAAAGACAATAAATCTCTGTGTGCCATTGCCATGAGCTGTGCTACTACGCAACTGCCCTATGTGCAGAATGCTGCAAATGCTAAGGAAGCCTGGGACAGTTTGGAAAGGGTTCATCAGAGAAAAACAGCTGGAGCTAAGCTGCATGCTATGAGGCATCTTTTTGAGTTGCGACTGAGGCCAGGACAACCCATAAAGGAGCACATTGCCAATGTGATTGATGCATTCCATAGGCTGCAGCGGCATGAGCTTGTGTTCAAGGAGAAGGAAAAAGTTTATATCTTGCTGTCTAGTCTGGGAAACGTCTATGAGCATTGGTGCCTAACGTTTGAGGCAATGCCTGATGATGAGCTCACGCTAGCTTACGTTTCTGGTCGTTTGGCGGATGAGGAACAGCGACGCCAGAGAGAATCGGCTGAGAAGGGGGGCCGTGGGCGCAGAGAAACCAGTGGAGGTGCAGGAAAAAGCACTGAGGAATCCACTGTGAGTGCGTACACAACAAGGCTTTGCTTTCGGTGCCAGCAACCAGGGCACGTAGCGAGATTCTGCCCAGCTCTGGAAGCAGTCAAGGTCACTCAGCCAGGTGCCAGGCAACCCAGCGGACGTGGTCGTGGGACCAGCCAGCATCGCCGAAGCAGAGGGCGTGAGAAGACTACAGATAAGCCTGTCAGTCAACATCTTTCTGCTGCCTTAGCAACGGTTAGAAGCAAAGGACAGGACAGTTTTACTTTCATTGTCGACTCAGGCAGTTCGCATCATCTTATGCCGCCTTCAGGACGGATCCGGAACTGCAGGCCACTTGAAGAAGAAAAAAGCCTGCAACTTGCTGATGGTTCTTATGGAACAATTAAAAACAAGGGTGTTTTTTATATGCAATGCTTAGACACTAACCTTGATGTTCATGTTGTACCAGGCATGAAGAATTGTCTCTTAAGTGTGTCTTGCTTATTACGTGAGGGCTTTGAAATAAGTTTTGCCAATGGTGTTTGCAAAATTGCCAGAGATGGGGGTGAGCTGGTAAGTGTTACTGTTGGGTCTGATGGTCTGTTTGTCCTAGATGGGAGGGGGCAAGCAGGTGGAAGTAACACTGGTGATGCTCAGGCTAAAAGTGCTAATACCCCTAAGGGCACAGAGGGCGCTATCCATAAGGATTGTATTCATGCTTGGCACAGGAAATATGGCCACATGTCTTTTCCTTATGTGAAAAAAGCCCCTGACTTTGTCAAAGGTTGCAGGTTCAAGCCATGCGATAAACACCTGCAGTGCCGCGCATGTGCGAAAGCGAAGACGAAGAGATGCTCTTATCCTAGGTCTGAGAGGAAGAGCACAAAACCATTTCAGCTAGTGCACTTGGATATTTCTGGGCCTATGTCTACGTCAAGTTTAGGTGGTTCAAAATATGTTTTGTGTCTTCTGGATGATTTCAGTCATTTCTCTTGGGTCATAACACTGAAAGAGAAGGGGGAGGCTGCCAGAGTGATACAAGAGTGGGTAGCCGAAGTAGAACTACAGTTCTCCCTCACTGTCCAGTGTTTCCAGAGTGACAGGGCGGGGGAGTTTTTGAGTGCAGAACTACAAGGGTTCTTCCGCAGCAAGGGAATCAGACACAGGAAGACCGCCCCCTTTAGTCCACAAGAGAATGGTTTAGCTGAAAGGAAATTTAGAACACTGTCTGAACTGGTAGAGGCAACGTTGTTTGATGCAGGCCTACACCAGAAGTTTTGGGCTGAATGTTTTAAATTTGTGAATTTCTGTTCGAACCGCGCTTTTAATTCAGTTGTGGAAAACACACCCTACTACATGTTGTATGGCAAAGTTCCGAAGGTGCACTATTTCAGAACTTTTTGGGTGTGAGGCGTGGGTTCTAATTCCAAAGCAGAAGCACAGAAAGGGAGGATCAAGATCCAGGAAAATGATCTTCTGTGGTTACGAACCAAACTCAAAGGCTTGGAAGTTTGTGCCAGCAGAGGGGGACCAAACCCGCATTCACATTAGCAGGAGTGCTACGTTCTGTGAACAGGAGGGCTGGAGACGCATTCATGCTAACCCCGAAGTTCTTCTTGACTGGTCTTCAGGTGTTGACCAGGAAGAGGAAACTCAGGTAGCTGATGCTGGAGTTCCAGGTGCTGCAGGACCAGATCCAGGTCAGGCAGCTGGTCCAAGTGGTGTAGCTCCTAAGGAAGTGAAGCAAGTAGTCAGAAGCGCACCGACTTCTCCTCAGGTCAAGCCTGGGAAGTATAGCAAACGTGGTAGGTCACCCACTTCACCCAAAGCAAGCCCAGAGGGGGCTGCAAAGCGTAGTAAATCTCTTGACAGTGCTGCTAGTCCAAGAGAGCTACAGAGACAAGCAGTTCAGATTTAGAGGGGGAGGATGTGGGACCAAGGCGTTCAAAACGCACCACGAAAGGTAAACCACCTGAAAGGTTTTCAGCTGTCAGTGTATGGGCGAACCTAGCAGTGTGTGAGCCTGAAAGCTTTGAAGAGGTGCAACAGTTGTCAGTGGAGGAAGCTAGAAAGTGGAAAGTTGCAATGGAGAAAGAGTTGAACTCCATGCAATCTCTTGGTGTGTATAGTCTCACACAGTTGCCAGAAGGTAAGAAAGCAGTCAGTTGTCGGTGGGTCTACAGGTTGAAACCCACAGTGACTGGAGAGCCTCAGTACAAGGCTAGATTAGTGGCTAGAGGTTTTACTCAGAAGAAAGGAATCCACTACACAGATGTCTTTAGTCCTACTTCGAGGTGTGAATCTTTCAGGATGCTTTTAGCGACTGCAGCGCAGAGAGGCCTAGTGGTCAACCACTTTGATGTGGACACCGCTTATTTGAACTCTGACCTCCAGGAGGAGTTGTACATGTTGCCTCCTCCAGGGTTTGAGAGTAAAGTGCCAGGTCAGGTGTGGAAGCTGCATAAGTCGATCTACGGTCTGAAGCAATCCGCTAGAAACTGGAATTCGTGTCTTCATTCTGTTTTGGAGAGCCTAGGTTTCAGGAAGAGTCTAGCTGACAGTTGTCTGTATCTCAGAGGTGAAGGAGAACAGCAAGAACTGTTACTGGTCTATGTAGATGACCTGATCTGCTTAGCAAAAAGCCAGATGCAAGTGCAGAAGTTTGCAAAAGAGCTAGGCAAGAGGTTCAAACTCAAGAACCTAGGTGCAGTGAAAGTTTATCTAGGTGTGCAGATAGACAGAACTGAGGATGGAAGTTTTTTGCTCAGTCAGAACGGAAAGATTGAACATTTGCTTGAGAAGTTCAGAATGTCTGACTGTAAAGGAGTCAGAACACCCATGGAGACAAACTTTGTGAAAGAGTCACAAGTGAAGGACAAAGTAGCATTTGAGAGTCCTGAAGTGTTTCAGTCAGCGCTAGGAAGTCTGTTGTATTTGTCACAATGGAGCAGACCAGATATTGCTTTTGCAGTCAATTTGCTCAGTAGAGAAGCATCGAAACCTAGCGTGCATGCTTGGAACGGTATTAAGAGAGTGCTTAGGTATTTGCAGGAAACCAAAGAGTATTGTTTGGAGATGTCAGCGCAAGGTGAGCCACAACTCACTTGTTTTGCAGATGCGGATTGGGCCAATCAGGAGGACAGGAAGTCAGTGACTGGTTTGGTAGTGAAGTTTGGAAATGCCCTGATTGGTTGGCGGTCGTGCAGGCAAAGCCTAATAGCTATGTCTTCCACGGAAGCTGAATTCTGTGCGTTGTCTGCGACATGCACTGAGTTGGAGTACTACAGATGTTTGGTCCAGGAAATCTGGGGTGATTGTAGCCAGCCCATCACTGTTTGGGGCGACAATCAACCATCTTTGAGACTGGCAGAGTCTGGACAGTTCAAGGCCAGAACCAAACACTTAGACATCCGCTTCCGAAACGTATGTCAGAGCATACAGGCAGGCATGGTGAAGTTGAGATATTGTCCAAGCCAGGAGAACATAGCAGATGGGTTCACAAAACCCTTGAGTTTCCAACGACATGGGGAATTCTGTGAAGGGTTGGTTTTGGGGTAAGTTTGGATACCCGCTGTCCCCAGTGTTCAGGTGAGAGGGGGTGTGAGGAGTAACAAGTAACCAAGGGGTTAACTGTGTACTGTGCACCTGACCACTGAGGAAGATATCATGTTACAGATTGTACTGGAAGCATTTCTTTGTGTAACAGTTGGTTTCTATTCTGCCTGGGAGACGGTCGCAAAATGTCTGCGAGCTCACCAGGTTGTTTGTTGTTTTCTCTGTAAAATAAACTTCAGTAGTTATTAGAACACCTTGGACTCTGTGTGTTCTTAAGAGGCTTTTTATCCAAAGGCTATACAAGCTACCGCTGTGCGTGAGAAAGGAAAGGAGAACTCTGCTATATTTTACTGCCAGCCCGGGTCTATGGAACAGAGGCACTAGAGAAAGCATGCCGGGCGGCATTAGTGGCTCCTAATTGAGTCATAAATAACTCAAAGGAGTCCTATACTCGTCACAGGAGCAGGGGTGCGGGCACCATGACACCCCCAGGCTGTCACCCGGGGCTTAACCCCCCCCCCCGCCCACGCTTGCTCTGCCCTGCATGCAAAGGGACAGGTGGGTGCTTCTGAATTTTTGTATTTTCACAGATGATGCATCAGTTTTCAAGCAAAGGAAATGTTTCCTTCCAGTCAGAACAGGTTCCCCAAATATATCGGCATGCAGAGGCAGAGCTAGCTGCTCTGGCACCCAGAGGGTGGTACGTGCTGTGCACCTGGGGGAGGGGCTAGCCACAAACGGGGGGGGGGAGGTTGAGTGTCCCAGTGGGGCACCCCTCCTTCCTCTGCCAGTGTCAGCATGTAAAAGATTAGACCTGCCCAATGGCTTCAGTATGTAATTCTAATTCTCTCCCAAGCATTAATTCTCTTTCTTATTTGCTTACTTCCCAGTAAGAGCGACACTTACAAGCATGGCTTCACTTTCTTTTCTTGTGATTGCTTCATTCGCCTGAATTTTTGCCTTCTCCTCCTTCAGAGTCTCCAGGCACCTGCAGAGCTGATCCTGAAAAGAAAAGCCAAAATTCCCATTTGGGTCCTGGTGAGAGGTTTCTAGGAGAGTCATCAAAATCGTCATTGAGACAGAGAGAAGAAAAGGAAAGCAAGAGGACAGTTGAATTATGCTTTTGTTCCCTTGGTTTTGAGGTTGCTGAGCCTGCTTCTGCCATCCAGAGCATTGAGCCTAACAGACATGCAACCGATGAGTGTTATGGAGAAATGCTGAGAAAAGACCCAGGAAGCCCCTTCACTAGAAAATCTCATTCTCTTTCTCTCACAGGTTGATTTCCTTCTTTTTTAATTATCATTCAAACAAATTGCCCACTAATGCACATAAAAGCTACCATATGGCAGGATGGGTATTGTGGCTGAGAAAGTTTTAACTCATGTTTGTCCTGGAAAGCATTGTTGATATTCTAACTAACATGCAGAGAGCAGAAGAGTTTATGTCAACACTTCAGTCTAGGATTGCTAAGAAGTGTTAGTCCCTGAGAGTTGTGTTTTTTTGGGGGGGGGAATGGAATTGTGGGGGTTAGTTTATTGTTGCAGCATCGTGGCTGGTAGGCGTTGGTTAAAGCTGTTGCAATACACTGCTTGCTTTGTAAAAACCTGATCTTGCATTTATCTGGTTGTAAACCAAAACAGGTTGTAACCCATGCTTTAACCAATGGGGCCTCCCAAAAAAGGGTTGTAATCCAAAAAAGAGAGAGAGTTATAATCCAAAAAAGGGGGGACACACACTTCAGGGTTTGACGTGGTTGTAATCCAAAACGGTTGCAAACCAAGGTACCACTGTATATACATAGAATTGCTAACTTGGAAATACAACCAGGGGGGGGATTAGATGAGAGGCCTCCTGAGCATGTGCAGAGTCAGTTGACAGCAGACTGCATCCCTGACACCTAGGATTATAGGGATAAATGCTCACTCAGAGGAGACAGTGGTTTGCGGACAGTCTTGAAAACTGATAGCTAACTGGCTCAGTTTGTTAGAGCATGGGGCATATACTGTCAAGGTTGCAGATTCAATAACCTTATGAGGCAACTGCATGTTCCTACACTGTGGGGGGTTGGACTAGATGATCCTCAGGATCCCTTCCATGTCTACAATTCTATGATTTAATTCCCATAACATATACTAGCCATTCCTATTAAGGGTTCGTTCTTACCTCGTAGTCTTGGACGGCTTCTGCCACAGGAACCACCCTGTGGCCGCTGTGCCCTTGGGATGTGTCACACTCCCCACAGAAGGGGGCTTCATCGTCCCGGCAAAAGAGGTCCAGGTTCTTCTGGTGCCTCTGGCATTCTGAGCGCTTCCTTTGAGCCTCTCTCTCCACACAATGATCCCACGCACTGATGATTTCGACCATATTTGTGAGAAGCCTGTTTCGCCCGTATTCTGTTTCTACAGACGTTCTGCACACGGGGCACCTGCTTTTCTCACCAGACTCCTCCCAGTATCTCATGATGCAGGTTTCACAGAAGTTGTGCTTGCAGCCCAGTTCCACTGGACGGGAAAAGTAACTGAGGCAGATGGAGCAGGTGACTTCCTTCCGCATCCTCTTCCTGTACCTCTCTTCAGCCATAGCTTCACTCCTGTTGTGAGGAGAAGCAGAAGCAGCTGCACCTGGAAGAGAGATGGAGCAGAGTTAGGATCCCTGTGAACTTTAATCTGAAATGGGAAAGGTAAACCCTGCCCCATCCGCATGGACCTCCTCAGCAGTGGCACCCACCCTGTGCAACGGCCTCCCATCAGGTGTCAAGGAGATAAAAGAAGTACACAACTTCTAGAAGACATTGCAAGGCAGCTCTATATGGGGAACTTTTAAATGTTTGACGTTTTA
The DNA here is from genome assembly GCF_965207765.1 of Zootoca vivipara. Classification (NCBI taxonomy): domain Eukaryota; kingdom Metazoa; phylum Chordata; class Lepidosauria; order Squamata; family Lacertidae; genus Zootoca; species Zootoca vivipara. The sequence continues at coordinate 111,049,744 of NC_142584.1, read as the reverse complement.
TTGTGTTTTATATGTGGGATCAAAGAAATGCGCGTTCTACACCCTGGAAAGAAAAGATTATCACCCTCCTGCATTTGGGAAAGGCAAATCTCATCACAAGAACTACAAAGGGGGACAGATTCCTCCTCGCCATAACAGCCATGGGGTGTGTTGCTCAATGGGAAGAGCAACTTCTTTGTAGACAAAAGGTCCTAGCTCATTTCCTAAAATCTCCAAGAGGAATTGTGAAAGATCCATGTCTGCATCCTTAACAGAAACTGCCAAATGTTTTCTTCCTCCATGGACAGGTTGAAAATTGCTGGTGGTCTCGGCAGACCACTTAATGATTTGCTTTGGTTTGATTCCTGCATTGTAGGAGTTGGACTAGATGACCCTTGGGGACCCTTCCAACTCTGCAGTTCTACAATTCTATTATTATTTTCTTGCCTGTTTTAGCAATTGCAATGCACTGTGTTCAATGGGTCTGAACTGCATTTTGTTCCTTCATTATTTTTCTTGAATGGTATTTTAATGTTTGCCGTTTGTATTCCAAATAATTCAACGTTTAATGCAATAAAAATATTAGAAATGCAGCAATAAAAAATACAATCGAAAATCAGCATGGATACTGTATTTAATTTACCACCTCTGTTAAGCTTCCCATTGAGGTTTTTCGCGGTGTGGAAAAACCCTGGTCCAGAAACAGCTTCGTTTGTATTGTATTTTATTTTATTTAACTCACACACCACTTTTTGTAATAGAACCTCTAGGCAGTTTACAATAAAGGTTTATGTTTAAAGGACATTGGAGAGGAGGTAAACCGGGGGCTGGATGTGAGAGAGGCACTTTTAACTTCATTTTTAAAAAATCATCATGAGGTTGGTTCCCATGATGCAGATCAAAAGAGGACGCCGAATTATTTGCCGCGTTTGTTAGCTGCTTTGTACAAAAACGTGGCTCTTATCGAATTAGCAAGGTAAAAGATGGAAAGGTTAAATCGGCTAAAATCCAGATGTAAACAAGAGAGCAAAACCGCGTGTGATAGGAAATCCTATCGCAAATAAGAGCAGTTCGTGGCCAATCGTGGGAAGTGCTAAAAAGGGCGTGGATGGCGCTGGATTTTTTTGGGAGATAAACTCGCACACGCACAAAAAATCCGCACCTGGACTCTGGAGATGGCAGGATTTGAACCTGCGACCTACTGCACGCAAGGCAGATGAGAGAAGACGGACACACATTTAAGTTACGACCTCTTGAGAAATTCATTTGCCTCTCCCCCCACCCCGCCCCGTTTTTCTTTCTAATTTAACAGCAATTTCTAAGAAATCCGAACCCTTTATTTCATATACATTACAGGTTTTCTAGAGCTCACTCATCTCGCGGAAACAGACCTGCAGTCCCGATTCTTTTAAAGAGTCGCCTGTGATGTCAGGGAAGGACAAAACCGAGGCCGGGGGGGGGAAGAACCACCATCACTCATCTTCCCATCCCTAAATAAAACGCACCCACACGTATCGTGTACCCGTGACTACATCCCCGCGCAAAGAGCACGGAAAGGACCCCGCAGCCTTACACGCGAATTTGTTGAGCAGTAGATCTCGCTCAGTTCCTTGATCGGGGGCTGCACATGGGGTCGGAGAAAAGGATTGCCTTTATTTTTCCGAGTCCGGACAGAGCAATGATGGGGAGCAAAGGAAAGAGAGGGGGTATCGCAAAATAAAAGCCATTCACACGACCGTGTACAGGTATCTCCTGCGCTACATGCTAGGAAAGGGTCCAGTCGGGTGAGGGGCGCCTATTGAGCAATGGATCTCTCTCACCTTAGAGATCTTGAGGGACAAGATCGGTGTGCAAAGCGGGTCCAAACCGGAGTGTCCTTCTGTCTCCACGTCCGGCGCAAACCAGCAATTCGTAGCGCTCCTAATAAGGCAGAGACAGGAGCAAGGTGACCCCTTTTTGCCTGATCCGGAGCAGCTCTGGTGGCCAGCAAGAGGAGGAGCCGAAGCAGCAGGCAACGAAATCAAAATCGCCGCCACGAGAAAAGTAGCCAGAGACTGCAACTCTGTTGATGAATGGATAATGGTTGAGAATGGATAAGCGGGGGCAGGCCAACGCCGCTTCACTTGGCAGCCAATCGGCTCTTGAGAGGCTCCAAAGTGCAGATCTGCGATTCTTATCTCTCTATATGGAGAATTGAGGCAATCGTAATCAGGGAGCCAAATCAATTCAGGCAAGGTCGCATCTCCGCTCCTATTCTGCATTTTTTGGGCGGGGCGTTTCTGGATTCCAGAAAAGCATTTTATTGCATGTTCACATATAACAGATATAATTTAATATGCAACCAGCGACAACTATAGCTTCTGGTCTATCATTTTTGCGGGAGCGGAACAGCAGCTTGTTAGAACCAATAGTTCAGAGCATGTTTATGGGGTTTGCAGCCCAGAATTTCGGAGCACGTTGTCAACAATATGCTGATGACACCCAGCTCTACATCTCCTTTACAGCACTACAGGTGAGCCAGCGGATGTCCTGGACTTAGAAATGGACAGGATTGGGCAAACCCTGACCCACATAATCTCTATCACATGAAACAGCACACGCATACACCATTTGAAGGGCAACGTCCACCAACTTTGGGTAGGTGGCTGGCCGCCTGAAATATTTTATATTTCATAGGAGTTGGCTCCTATGCCGGAGACACTCTTTGCAGATTTTGATACATAGAATCATAGAATCATAGAGTTGGAAGAGACCACAAGGGCCATCCAGTCTAACCCCCTGCCAAGCAGGAAACACCATCAAAGCATTCTTGACATGTGCCTGTCAAGCCTCTGCTTAAAGACCTCCAAAGAAGGAGACTCCACCACACTCCTTGGCAGCAAATTCCACTGCCGAACAGCTCTTACTGTCAGGAAGTTCTTCCTAATGTTTAGGTGGAATCTTCTTTCTTGAAGTTTGAATCCATTGCTCCGTGTCCGCTTCTCTGGAGCAGCAGAAAACTATCTTTCTCCCTCCCTGATACCATCAGGCTAGGATTCCCAAAGGCATTGGGAGAGGCTAAGCACCTGCAGCCCTGAAGGTACCCCCCCCCTTTTTGGCAAAAGCATTACCTGCGCGACGTGGGACTTTGATTGGATCTTCTACTGGTGAACAAAGGCACTTGCAATTGAATGAGATACGCTTATCTCTTGCATGAAGCGACTGCCTTTCTGCCTTTCCTTGCAAGAAAGGCTGCCCTGCCCTGCTCCATAGGGTGTGTCTAAAATGGGGGGCTAGGGTTATTGTTGTAATGACCCATCCTTCTTTCCTTTGGAGCAGGGCAGGGCAGCCATTCTTGCAAGGCATGACAGAAAGGCAGTTGCTTTATGCAAGAGATAAGCGTATCTCATTCAATTGCAAATGTTGTTCAAGAGTAGAAGATCCAATCAAAGTCACACTCCTGCTGGTAACGCTATTGCAAAAAAAGGGGGGAATGAGTCGGCATGGGAGCCAACTCCTATAAAATATAATAAAATATAATATATTTGAGGGGGCCAGCCCCCCCACCCAAAGTTGGTGCACCTTCAAACGGTGTGTGTGTGCTGTGTCATGTGATCAGTTATGTGGGTCGGGGTCATCCACTGCCTCACCTGCAGATGCTGAAACAAAATAAATAATAATAATAATAATAATAATAATAATAATAATCCTTCCAGGAGCACCTTAGAGACCAACTACTGTAAGTTTGTCATTGGTATGAGCTTCCGTGTGCATGCTGTGTGTCATTAGCATATTGCTAACAAGGCGCTGCAAAACTCTGGGCTCCAAACCCCATAAACTTGCTCTTGGTTACAGGTAGGTAGCCGTGTTGGTCTGAGTTGAAACAAAATAAAAAAATCCTTCAGTAGCACCTTAAAGAGCAACTAAGTTTTTATTTTGGTATGAGCTTTCGTGTGCATGCACACTTCATCAGATACATCAGATACATAAGGGTCTGGTGACTTCTGTTTCTGTGTATCTGATGAAGTGTGCATGCACAGGAAAGCTCATACCAAAATAAAAACTTAGTTGGTCTTTAAGGTGCTACTGAAGGAATTTTTTTATTTTGCTCTTGGTTCTAGCTTTAAGCTGGTGTTCCGTCCGCTCCCGCTTCCCCCAAAGAAAGGACAGACTAGCACAGGCATCCCCAAACTTCGGCCCTCCAGATGTTTTGGACTACAATTCCCATCTTCCCCGACCACTGGTCCTGTTAGCTAGGGATCATGGGAGTTGTAGGCCAAAACATCTGGAGGGCCGCAGTTTGGGGATGCCTGCACTAGCAGCTATTGTTGTCGCTGATTGTAAATGATGTTTTTTATATGCAGTGCTTTTTTTCTGGGGGGGATGCAGGGGTACGCATACCCCTTAACATTTTATGAATCTAAGTTTGGCCTCATTGAGGGGCAGTATTTTAATACGAGTAGGAAAATGAGAGTACCCCTAAACATTTTTTTTATAGAAAAAATCACTGGTTATATAAATTATACCTATTATATGTGAACATGCAATAAAATGCTTTTCTGGAATGCAGACACGCCCCCCCCCATGCAGAATAAGAGCGGAGATGCAACGCTGCCTGAATTGATTTGGTTACAGGTAGGTAGCCGTGTTGGTCTGGGTCGAAGTAAAATAAAAAAAATTCCTTCAGTAGCACCTTAAAGACCAACTAAGTTTTTATTTTGGTATGAGCTTTCGTGTGCATGCACACTTCATCAGATACATCAGATACATAAGGGTCTGGTGACTTCTGTTTCTGTGTATCTGATGAAGTGTGCATGCACACGAAAGCTCATACCAAAATAAAAACTTAGTTGGTCTTTAAGGTGCTACTGAAGGAATTTTTTTTATTGAATTGATTTGGCTCCCTGATTACGATTGCCTCAATTAAGAGGCACTTTAGAGCCTCTCAAGAGCTGATTGGCTGCCAAGTGAAGCGGCGTTGGTCCGCCCCCGCTTATCTATTCACAACCATTATCCATTCATCAACAGAGTTGCAGCCTCTGGCTACTTTTCTCGTGGCGGCGATTTTGATTTCGTTGCCTGCTGCTTCGGCTCCTCCTCTTGCTGGCCATCAGAGCTGCTCCGGATCGGGCAAAAAGGGGTGACCTTGCTCCTGTCTCTGCCGGATTAGGAGCGCTACGAATTGCAGGTTTGTGCCGGACGTGAAGACAGAAGGACACTCCGGTTTGGACCCGCTTTGCTCACCGATTTCGTCCCGCATTATCACTAAGGTGAGAGAGATCCATTGCTCAATAGGCCCGCATCACCCGGCAGGACCGTTTCCTAGCATGTCGCGCGGGAGATACTTGTACACGGTCGTGTGAATGGCTTTTATTTTGCGATACCCCCCTCTCTTTCCTTTGCTCCCTATTTCCGTTCCGTCCGGACTCGGAACAATAAAGGTTTTTCCGAGTCCGGCTCAACAAGTTTGCGCGTAAGGCTGCGGGGTCCTTTCCGTGCCCTTTGCGCGGGGATGTCACGTGTGTGTGGGTGCGTTTTATTTAGCGATGCGAACATGAATGATGGTGGTTCTTTCTCCCATGGCCTCGGTTTTGTCCTTCCTTGACATCACAAGCGATTCTTTAAAAGAATCAGGACTGCGGGTCTCCTTCCGCGAGATGAGTGAGCTCTAGAAAACCTATACTGTATATGATGATTTAACCTCATGATGATTTTTTTTTAAAAAAAATGAAGTTAAAAGTTCCTCTCTCACATCCAGCCCCCGGTTTACCTCCTCTCCAATGTCCTTTAAACATAAACCTTTGTTGTAAACTGGCTAGAGGTTCCATTACAAAAAAGTGGTGTGTTTGTGTGTGGGTGTTAAATAAAATAAAATACAAACGAAGCTGTTTCTGGATCAGGGTTTTTCCACACCGCGAAAAACCTCAATGGGAATAATAATAGTAATAGTAATTTATTATTTATACCCCACCCATCTGGCTGGGTTTCCCCAGCTACTCTGGGCGGCTTCCAACATAAATATTAAAATACAATAATTTATTAAACATTAAAAGCTTCCCTAAACAGGGGTGCCTTCAGATGTCCTCTAAAAGTCTGGTAGTTGTTGTTCTGTTTGACCTCTGGTGGAAGGCATTCCACAGGGCAGGTGCCACTACCAAGAAGGCCCTCTGCCTGGTTCCCTGTAACTTGGTTTCTCGCAGCGAGGGAACCGCCAGAAGGCCCTCAGCACTGAACCTCAGTGTCGGGGCAGAATGATGGAGGTAGAGATGCTCCTTCAGGGAAGCTTAACTGAGGTGGCAAATTAAATATCCATGTTGATTTTCGATTGTATTTTTTATTTCTGCGTTTCTTATATTTTTATTGCATTAAATTTTGAATACTTGGAATGCAAATGGCAAATGTATTAAATCACCATGCAAATATATATGAAGGATCAGAATGTAATTCAAAACCATTGAACACAGTGCATTGCAATTGCTAAAACAGGCAAGAAAATAATAGGATCGTAGAATTGCAGAGTTGGCAGGGACCCCAAGGGTCATCTAGTCCAACCCCTTACAATGCAGGAATCAAACCAAAGCAAATCATTAAGTGGTCTGACAAGACCACCAGCAATTTCACAGCTGTCCATGGGGGGAAACATTTGGCAGTTGCAGTTCAGGTTGCAGACATAGGTCTCTCCCAATCCTTCCTGGAGATTTTAGGAAATGAGCTAGGATCTTTTGCTTACAAAGAAGTTGCTCTTCCCATTGAGCAACACACCCCATGGCTGTTATGGCGAGGAGGAATCTGTCCCCCTTTGTAGTTCTTGTGATGAGATTTGCCTTTCCCAAATGCAGGAGGGTGATAATCTTTTCTTTCCAGGGTGTAGGACGCGCATTTCTTTGATCCCACATATAAAACACAATAAAACGTCAAACATTTAAAAGTTCCCCATATAGAGCTGCCTTACAATGTCTTCTAGAAGTTGTGTACTTCTTTTATCTCCTTGACACCTGATGGGAAGGTGTTGCACAGGGTGGGTGCCACTGCTGAGAAGGTCCATGCGGATGGGGCAGGGTTTACATTTCCCATTTCAGATTAAAGTTCACAGGGATCCTAACTCTGCTCCATCTCTCTTCCAGGTGCAGCTGCTTCTGCTTCTCCTCACAACAGGAGTGAAGCTATGGCTGAAGAGAGGTACAGGAAGAGGATGCGGAAGGAAGTCACCTGCTCCATCTGCCTCAGTTACTTTTCCTGTCCAGTGGAACTGGGCTGCAAGCACAACTTCTGTGAAACCTGCATCATGAGATACTGGGAGGAGTCTGGTGAGAAAAGCAGGTGCCCCGAGTGCAGAACGTCTGTAGGAACAGACTACAAGCGAAACAGGCTTCTCACAAATTTGGTCGAAATCATCCGTGAGTGGGATCATTGTGCGGAGAGAGAAGCTCAAAGGAGGCGCTCAGAATATCAGAGGCGCCAGAAGACCCTGGACCTCTTTTGCCGGGACGATGAAGCCCCCTTCTGTGGGGAGTGTGACACATCCCAAGGGCACAGCGGCCACAGGGTGGTTCCTGTGGCAGAAGCCGTCCAAGACTACGAGGTAAGAACGAACCCTTAATAGGAATGGCTAGTATACTGTATATTATGGGAATTTAAATCATAGAATTGTAGACATGGAAGGGATCCTGAGGATCATCTAGTCCAACCCCCTACAGTGTAGGAACATGCAGTTGTCCCATAAGGTTATCAAATCTGCAACCTTGACAGTATATGCACCATGCTCTGAGAAACTGAGCCATTCAGCGATATACTGGTTTTTCTTTTCAGGATCAGCCCTGCAGGTGCCTGGAGACTCTGAAGGAGGAGAAGGCAGAAAACCTGGCGTATAATAGAAGAACAGAACAGGACAGTCAACGCCAGCTTGTAAGTGTCGCTCTTACTGGGGAGTAAGCAAATAATCAAAAGAACTAATGCTTGGGGGTGGATATAAAATTACACACTGAAGCCATCAGGCAGCTCTACTCTTTTAGATGTCTTTTTATTTGGGGACGCATGTTCTGATGGGAATGAAAATATTTCCTTGCTTGAAAACTGATGCATCATCTGTGAAAAATCCAAAAAATCAGAAGCACCCACCCTGTTCCCTTGCACGAATCCTCAAACCCTCTTCTGCAGAAGGAGTGGCAATGTTGCTAACAGCTTGTGTTTCTTTCCATGTATTTCTTGCAGAAGAAACTAATGTCAGAGAGGCAGAAGATGAAGGGTGAGTTTAGGCAGCTACATTTGTTTCTGGACCAACAGGAATGGCAACTGCTGAAGCAGCTGGAAGAGGTGGAGAAGGAGATTGTGAGTAAAATACAATACAATATTATCAATTATATGACAAACCTAACTCTGGTAATAAAATAGGTTTCCAAAAACAAGTAGTATACTGTGTGTATTATTATGTAAAGATTTCATACGGGCATGGCAACTTTAACAATAATAAAAAAGAGATTGTGGAGCTGGTAAAGTTAGGTGCAGGGAGCATCTAAGAGAACAAGCAGAGAATGCTCACCTTACAGTGATTTGTTAGTTAACGATGATTGAATCATATGTTTTCTGCTCTTGGCTGATGTTGGGTCTGCTGCCGGCTCCCAAATTAGTGATGTTGCTTTCCTGGCCTCCTTGTGAGCTTCCCAGTGTGGGAATGTTTAGGGATGCAGGAGAGGCGATATTGTTTAATATTTCCTATCCTAACTTGTGTTAACCAGTTTATAAATCAGCAGAGTTATATTCCCCTTTAAAGCACACAGCGGATGTGGCGTTTAGGCTCACTAGAACCTCTGTATATACGACCTGTTATATTTCCCCTTCAATCCCTCTCAAAAGATAAGACACAACACAGTCTTATATGAAAGCATAAGAGGAGTTTACTCACACGATCATTCATTTCTGTTCACAAACTGGATCCCAGAAAGGCAGACTAGCTTATAAAGCTACATACATGTGGAGTCTGTCTCACAGGGAGACAGATCCATTGTCCTCTCTCTGGCTGGAGGCCAAGAGAGGATTTCTGCATAAGAGACATGATCGTCCCTTCGAAAGCGTGCTGAAAAAGAGGAGCAAGAGAGTGAAATGGCGGCTGCCCAGTCCTTATATTTACCTGGACACAGGTGAAGCCACGCCCATCTCATTACCTGCAGGGGGGGTCTTATTTCAGCCGAGAAGCAAATAGGAAGTTCCAACCAGCTGACCAGACATCCTCTTTCTATGTCTACTCTAGCAATGTTGTGCTTGACTGCTCTTGTGTTTTACATCCCACACCCAGAAGCTGCTCTTGCCAAGAGGGGACTGGATTGGGTGGATCCCTTGGTCTGATCCCTTACTGGTCTTCTGTTGTACCTGCTCAGGGCTTCATTTAAGAGGATGTATTCTGTCCTGGTTGGTTGGACTGAGGCATGGGGTGTGGACTTTGATGTATGGCAAGTCGTGGGTGCTGAGTTCTCTCTTCTTTTTCTCTTTCCCCTGCAGGATCATACAGGGCACACTTTGCAGAGGTAAGCAGATCTCTCTTCTTTTCCTTTGCACTTTGTGGTTCTGTGAAGGATGTGGGCAGCAGGATAAACACTCCTTGTTCCCAAGGGGACAGTGTGGGACTTTGTGACCTCCAACTTTTAACGAATCATTAGGGGCCCATTTTTCTCTGAAGCTCCTTTTTTCACTTCAAAACTTCCCTCACCTCAGTTTCTATCTTTTGTTTACTCCTGTTGTAATTCTGATTCTCTTTCCTTTTCCAAAACAGGGATGTATCTATGGCAGCATTTCAAGTTGCTGTCTAAAATCTAAACAGTTTATTCCCTAGTGGAGTAATGTTTTATGTCTCTGTCCTCTGTCCATAGTCTTGGGCTTCTTTGCTATTCATCTTAATGTGGGGTTTCCTGCTCGTATTAATTTTAGGTTTTGTTTTTCTTCCAACAAACCATTGTTCACACTTTTATTCCCCGCACTGCTTATTTCAGTATTCCTTTCCTCTTCTTTTTCACCTTGAATCTGACCAACCAGTTTCTTGAGACCTTTGTGATCCTCTCCCCTTTCCTCCTTTTGCTTCCTTTGGGAATTCTAGGTTGGATGGAGAGCAACCTGGTGATTTTAAACCTTTTATTTCTCTATAGGCACAAGGAGAGATCAACATTTGGGGGTCCCAACTATATCCCTTTTGAATTGATGTGCAAAGTCTGGAACTTCGGTCATATAAATAACTTTCTGGCAGCTTTCTTTCGGCAGTTCAAAGGTAATAGCTGCAAGAATTTCAAGCTGGATATTGAATTGGTCCATATGGGGTTGAGGAAAAGCTCAAGGTGTCCTCTGTAATGCTAGGAGCATAGCTGGCAAGGCTTCCGTTTTCCCAGCTGTTCCTAGCTGAAAAAACTGATTTTTTGTTTTTCCCTGGTTTATTCTGGCGTGGTGGCCATTTTGGAACTGGGCGGAGCATGCTCAGAAGTGACTTTTGATGCTGCTCCGCCCAGTTCCAAAATGGCGACAGCACTACTTCCGGTCTGCTATTTCCGGCCCGGTCCCTTATTTCTCTGACAGCAACTTGGCAGGTATGGCTAGGAGAGCCAGAAAAAATTGAACTTGAGGGTCAGTGGGGAATTTACTTTAAATTTCACTGAGGGGGGGGGGAGGAGTTCCTGCAACCACAGCTCAAAATACCATTCCATAACACTGCTTCTCCCAGCCTGGTGCTTTCCATTTGTTTTAGACTCCAACTCCCATCTGCCCCAGAGTCCAACAACATTGTGAAGGCCACAACTTTCCCCTCTCTGGAAACATGTTTATTCCTTCAGGAACAGTGTCTCACATGCAAATTTATGTAAGGACACTAGAAAAAAACTCACACAGTTCTGTGGCTGAAGCTTTGTATGACTTAAGGCCCGCTGAAATCAGGTTGTTGTTGTTGGTTTTTTTGCAAGAATATTGTGGTGAATTTAATAACCAGTTTGGTAGTTTTAATGACACTGTGTCTTAACTCATGTTTAGCCAGGCCTTAGGCCCCAACACTTTAAGGCAATAACCTTAAGAGACAGCTTGCTATGAGAGAGACAAAAGGTCTCATAAATCAGAAGTCAAATGTGATTATTTGGAAACAAGTGAAAAGACAATCAAGGTTCTGGAAACTGAGGAATGGTTGAGGGAGTTAGGTATGTTTAGCCTGGAAAAGAGCAGACTGAGAGGACGACATGATAGCCATCTTCAAATATCTAAACGTGTCATGTGAGATGGAGCAAGGTTGTCTTCTGCTCTGGACGGTAGGACTCGAACCAATGGCTTCAATTTATAAGAAAGGGCATTATGACTAAACAATGATATCAACTGACTCTTTTTCTGTGCTATAACATTCATTAACAAACAGGACGGTGTGATGCTTTAGCTCTTTTGCTTTCCCTTTCACAGGCGGTCTAACATCAGAACTCTCTCTGCGGAAAGGTAAACTGAGGCGCCTCAATCAATCTATCTATCATAGTTATCCATCAGGGGGAGCTGGTGAGGCCACAGTGGACACCACCAGAGTCCAAAGTCATTCCTTTTCTGAGACCCCGCCCTTTTTTATTGCTCCCCTTCTTCGTCCTTGGCCAGTTGGCTATTGGGGGAGAGAATGGTGGCTTCAAAGAGCTTTTGAAATTGGACAGAGTGCTAAAGCTGGGCTAACCTAGCAGTGATGCCCCTGGGAGGCCCACAGTGCAGGCAGGAAAGGAACCCCCTTCCTCACTGATCCCTGGGGTGGATCCAAGCCAATGGTGTCCAAACTTTTTTCAAAGAGGGCCAGATTTGATGAAGTGAAGGATTGAAGTTGCTGAGCTTTTATAGGGTTGGAGATGTTGAGCTGCTTTTGGGATTGAAGTTGTTGGTTTTTTTTAGGATGTTCTCTCAGGAAATAAACTGCCGACCAGCGGGACGGATTCCTGGCTGATTCCTCTCTGCGTGGCACCAATACCAAGGGTAACTCCAGACGGTCCAGTCCAAAGAACATCGGAGCATGAGTCTTTTTTTGATGCTGATACAGGAAAGTTACTTCCCTCCTCCTGCCTATCTTTTGTGTGGGGCCAAAAACCTGCCTTGAGCTGCCTCTGGTGAAAAAGAAGAGAAATGTGTAGAAATGTAACTTCCACTGTATTTCTTAATTTTTTAAATCAAAGGATCGTGTGTGTGTGTCTGTGTATTGATGCCATTAAAGAGATGACAACAAACTCTAGAATGTGTTGTATTTTTCTTTGGTGTGGTGCCTGAGGGTGAATCTGGCATCCCCCTACAGTTCTGGACCCAGGGGTACATTTAGCAATCTAGGAAAACCGCTGCAGGGACTACAAATCGCCAATTTCACAAAACAGAAGCAATCAGTGTTAGAAAGTTTGGATACATAAGTTAATCGCCAAGTGACACCTTAAACCTGTGTCACAGTGGCCACAATGGAATGTCTGGGCACCATTTTGGGGGGGGGGCAATGCCATTTTTATACTGTTTTATATTTTAAACAAAAAATAAATCTTAAAGTGGTTTACAGCACACTGAAACATCAAGGGTTAACAATTCAGAATAAATCAAATTCAGGCTTCAAGGGAAATATTTCCAGGGCAGTCTCAAGCAGGTCAGGTGCCCTAGTGCTGAGGGGCGGAGATTGCTCCGGCGCCCCTGCCCTCGCAGCCACCGGGGCTCTACCTAGAGCTGGCCCTGAATATTTCCGATCCTTCCCCATATTTATTTACCTAAACTTTATAGAGCTGCCCCATAGTAGAAGGACTCTAGGAAGCCAGTGTAGCCTAGTGGTTAGAGTGTCGGACTAGGACCTGGGAGATCAGGGTTCAAATCCCCACTCAGTCTTGAAGCTCACCAGGTGACCTTGGGGTCAGTCACAACCTCTTAACCTACCTCGCAGGGTCGTTGTGGGGATTAACTGGGGGTGTACTTTTGGAGAAAATGGTGGTATATAAATGCAATAAGTAAGTTCTCCTGAATATCTAACTAAGAAAGCCGGAGGGTCCAGCCAGGTGGAGACGTCAGTTGCAAACATGGCATCCAAAAATCTCATCATGGTTGCAGTTGGACCTGCGCCAGTTGCAAAACACGCCTGGGGGATTTTTAACTCTGGAAGTGGGGTGATCACACAAACCCCCAGCCACAGGCAAAATGCCTAGAACACCCTTTAATAAATAAAAATAAAATAAAACCTGGCAGACCCTTCTCAAAATACAGGAAGGTCCGCCCCCACCCCCACATTTTATTATGGAATGGCAAATTTCTGGACAACATCCATCCATATATGTACTGTACACTAGTGGCCAAAATTGTGGAAACCTTTTGGAACATAGGTAAAGCTAAAGGACCCCTGGACGGTTAAGTCCAGTCAAAGGCGACTATGGGATTGCAGCGCTCATCTCGCTTTCAGGCCAAGGGAGCCAGAATATGTCCACAGTCAGCTTTCCGGGTCATGTGGCCAGCATGACTAAACTGCTTCTGGTGCAATGGGACACTGTGACAGAAACCAGAGCACATGGAAACACCATTTACCTTCCTGCCACAGTGGTACCTATTTATCTACTTGCACAGGGTGCTTTCGAACTGCTAGGTTGGCAGGAGCTGGGACAGAGCAACAGGAGCTCACTCCATCGCAGGGATTCAAACCTCCGATCGGACCTTCCGATCGGGAAGCCCAAGTGGCTCACTGGTTTAGACCACAGCGCCACCTGTGTCCCTACTAGAACACAGAGGACAGTGGAGAATGGTATTACCCTGTTGTAAACAAAATTCTGCCCTTTTTCCCTTATGGGGTATCCAAGAGCCTGTATAGAGTCCTTAATGGGTTCCCTCTCGGTAGGAGAAAATAACAGAGGCCAACCAGAGAATTTTGAGAAGCAAAGCAGCTATTAAGCCTGGTTTTTATTAAACTGTTGCAACAGGGTCCTCACTCACCACAAGCAGGAAAGAGAACTGTCTTCCTGTACTGTTTCAAACATGTGGTGTAAACAACTCCCAAAAAAGTGGGGGGGAAGTGGTGTTATGAGCCATCAAACCTTGGAAACACACTCTTTCCAAAAGGTTTCCTGTCCTTTTTCAAAATGGGCATTTGTCATGATTAAACATGTTAAATGACAAGTTCACAAGATAAGCGCCTTGGAGCATTGCTTGCTCATAATATGCGCCATTCCCCCCTCCCCCCAGTGTGTTTGGACATCGCTGCATGCAATCAAAACAGAATCCTCTTGTGTATTAAAGTAATAGCACAGCCAAGTACGTACTGTAATCTAGAGTTTATTGTAGTGTATTACAGAGTTTATTTGAATGTACAAGTTCCAGCGGGAATGTCTATCATTTGCAGGTTCAGAGTGCAGGATTTGGATCCACTGCCGGATTGGTTTCCGCTGGAGGGAATCCTTGCCATTGGTTCCCGCCAAAATGTATCTTTTCCCTGCTAGTTCTCTCTATAAAGGTAAAGGTAAAGGGGCCCCTGACCATTAGGTCCAGTCGTGACCGACTCTGGGGTTGCACGCTCATCTCGCATTATTGGCCGAGGGAGCCGGCGTATAGCTTACAGGTCATGTGGCCAGCATGACAAAGCCACTTCTGGCGAACCAGAGCAGCACATGGAAGTGCCGTTTACCTTCCCACTGTAGCGGTTCCTGTTTATCTACTTGCATTTTGACATGCTTTTGAACTGCTAGGTTGGCAGGAGCTGGGACCAAGCAACGGGAGCTCACCCCGTCACAGGGATTCGAACCGCCGACCTTCTGATCAGCAAGCCCTAGGCTCAGTGGTTTAACCCACAGCGCCACCTGGGTCCCAGTTCTCTCTATATAAGCCCCAGTTTCCCCCATTCCCTGTGTTCTGGCTCTTGCCTCTTGCCTGTTCTTTGAAGTAAAGAGATGTTGTACCAGATCCTCGCCTCCTGTTTCTTATTTGCACTGAGCTGAAATCACTGAAGACCCACTACACTACACCTCTTTTAAATCTTTTATTGCAGTGGTTTATAAAAACAAAACATCAAAGTGTTTCTCTTAAAAACAGATCCTTTAAAAAAATCATTTAAATCAGCAATAGTCAAAAGGAAATAGGAGACCGCTGCAAGCAGATGAAAACGTTAGCAGGATTTTAATCTCATTTGTAATGTAACAAATGGTATGGATAATATGGATTGATATAAAATGTAGATTAAGGAACAATATGCAGTTTTAAATGTTAACAATAGGACCCGTGAAAGGGATGCGGGGAAGTCCTGAGATTCACAGTAATCTCTATATATGTAAATGTATTTGGACTGTTACAAAATTATATTTGTAAAATCAAATAAAAATGATTTAAGAAGGAAATAGGACACATGTAACGGTAACTTGTGCATGTCTGGATAGGCTTGTCTACACACAAATGTTTTAAGCAGGCAGCAAAAAGAGCACTGTGAAGGCGCCTGTCCAATGTCAATATGAAGGGAGTTCCGAAGAGGAGATGCAGCCACGCTAAAGTATCAATTTCTTACAAAATAAAAAAAAATTCCTTCCAGTAGCTCCTTAGAGACCAACTAAGTTTGTCATTGGTATGAGCTTCCGTGTGCATTTCTTAGAAGCACAGAAAAGCATGTGCCACCTGTCGGAGCAACAGTTCTGCGGATCAAAGGGGTTGATATGGTGCAGCTGCAGAAGCAGCAAACCACTAACTTGCTCTGAAGAGAGCGAACGCTCATTAACTTGCAGCCTGAAAACTCTGCAGACAACGATTTTGCAAATCGCGCTGCGAGTAAACTGCTCCATTTTCGGCTTTTAACTTTACCGGCGGAACTCCTCCCGCAGGATCAAGTAGTGGGGGCGTGTCCGTGTTAGAGCATTCTAAGAGCCGCTGATTGGCTGCAGCGTGGAACGCGGTTGCCCCGCCCCGCAGTTTATCCATTCAAAAAGCGTCCCGCTTGTTAGCAGGATGGCCGCCTGTGAGTTTCGAAGCTGCCCGATTTCTTGGCGCAGATTTTGATTTCGGGTCTTTCAGCGCCTCCCTTTTACTGCCGGTGGAGAAGCTCTGGCGTCTCCGGTGGCTTAGATCCAGGCGGCCTCACCTTGCTCACTTCCGCCAGGTGAGCGGCTTTGTAATTGGCTGCTTTGAGTGGACTTCGGGGAGGGAAACCCCTCCTTTTGGGGAAAGGGGGTGAATCAGAAATCTAATAAGCAAACCTACAAATATTTGAAGCGCTCCAGATTGAATGATCTAAGCTGGTTTGCATCTCAGCTTTATTCGGTGCAGAGAGATTCATTATTCAAATAAGGCAAACGCTGCGTTGAACTCAGTAAAGCTTGCTTCTGAGTAGACATATGTTGGATTGCATTATAAGTGTGCCCAATAGCAACTGTATAGGCCTATTTGCCAGCACGTTGCAGTTCTTTATTATATTATGGTAGTTCTTTATTATTACTATTATTTATACTTTTCAGATTTATTCATTTCACTAATTTTAAAATCATTTTGACATTTCAAAACTTGACTTCCCCCTCTTTCTGAGGTTCCTTAAATTTATTTATAATATCTTATGCATATCCAAATTCATTTAATTTGCTCATTTATTCATCTTCTTTAAAGATATGCTCTTATGAAACTGCAGGCTATTACTATAATCCTGCCAATGTTCTTATCTGTTCACAATTTATCTGTAAATATTCAATAAACCGTTTCCATTCTTTTATAAAAAGTTTGTTATCTTGATTTCTTATTCTTCTGGTAAGTTTCTGTGTTTTTGTATCTGTTCTTCCTTAGCTGGCACTACTTCTTTCCATTTTTGGGCAAGTAACGTTCTTGCCACTGAATAAGTTTATATACAGCTTCTGTACCTATAATTCCCAAGATAAAAGCTTCTGCTTTTTTTATGAACGTTATTTTCAGACATTATGGTAGTTCTTACTTAGGATCATAGAATTGTAGAGTTGGAAGGGACCACGAAGGACATCTAGTCCAACCCCCGGCAATGCAGGAATCTCCGTGGGCTGCTGTTTATGTTAGAGCCTGTGATTGCACCTCTTGTCTGGGATATTCATACCGATTCTAAAGATTTTATCAGAATTTATATATGGCTTGCTTGGCAAAAGAAAACAACAACACCTTAAAGCCATTTATTGTAACATGTTCCCTAATTTAATATCTAGGCCAGGAGGTATGTTCCCTTTACAATGCCCTGTTTCAAAGTAAAGTTTGCGGTGACCATAAACTTGCACCTCTGCTCAAGCTGCGGCTCTTTCTGAAGGAGGAAACTTCTCTCTCTTGACAGGAGCGAAGCCATGGCGGATGAGAAACGCAGGAAGTCATTTCAGCAAGAGGTCACCTGCCCCGTCTGCCTCTGCTATTATGCCAGCCCGGTGGTGCTAGACTGCGGGCATTGCTTCTGCCGTATGTGCATCCTGAGATGCTGGGAGGAGCCGAGCGCAGATTCCAGGTGCCCTGAGTGCAGAAGCACCGTTACGAGGAACTTGAAGGCAAGCAGAAATATCTCTAACTTTGTAAAGATGCTCAAGGACTGGGATGTTTCCGCAGAGAGAGAGGCTAGAAAAAGGAGGTCGGAATGCCAGAAGCATCGGCAGCCCTTGGATTTGTTCTGCGAGGACGAACACGTCCCCTTCTGCGGAGATTGTGCCGGAACCCAAGAGCACAGGGGCCACAGAGTGGTCTCCGCAGAAGAAGCCGTCCAAATATACAAGGTAAGAATAAGTGAGGGATGGGAGTGGCCCCTTCAGGGTTCAATGCTGCTCGTAAATCTGTTCAGTGGCACAAAGATTCAGACTTGGGAGAATGCAAATATCAATTTGGGAGCAAGCATCCAATTCTCTCTATCAGGTGAGGGGAATCTTTAGCCCTCCTGATGCTGAGAGCCAGTGTGGTGTAGTGGTTAGAGTATCAGAGTAGGAGGTAAAGGTGAACCCCTGACCGTTAGGTCCAGTCGCGGACAACTCTGAGGTTGCGGTGCTCATCTCGCTTTACTGGCTGAGGGAGCTGGCGTACAGCTTCCGGGTCATGTGGCCAGCATGACTAAGCCACTTCTGGCGAAACCAGAGCAGCGCACGGAAACGCCGTTTACCTTCCCGCTGGAGCGGTACCTATTTATCTACTTGCACTTTGACGTGCTTTCGAACTGCTAGGTTGGCAGGAGCTGGGACCGAGCAACGGGAGCTCACCCCGTCACAGGGATTCGAACCTAGGCTCTGTGGTTTAGACCACAGCGCCATCCATGTTCCATATCAGAGTAGGAGACCTGGTCTCAGAGTAGGAGACCAGGGTTCAAATTAGTACTGAGCCTTGAAGCTCACTGGGTGACCTTGGGCTACTCACTGCCTCTCAGCCTAACCTACCTCGCAGGGCTGTTGGGAGGATTGCATAAGGAGGAGGAAACCGTGGACGCCACCTTAAACTCCCTGGGGTAAAGGGTGGGATAATGAATAAGCAGATACATAAAACGACAACTCCCATCAGCCCCAGCAAGCATGGGGAATGGGAGTTTGGTTCATTGGCCCCTGAAGGTTGTGAACTGCCCTGAGATCTCCTGTTGAAGGACTGTATCTAAATCTAATTATTATTATTAATAATGATGAAAACTAAGAGTGAATGGTTCCCCACACCTGCTCTACGTGACTGTTTTGATGGGCCTGTGCAATGGAAAACTCAAGGAAGACCTTTTCCTTCCCTTCCAGGGACAGATCAGCAGCTGTTTGGTGACTTTGAAGGAGGAGAGAGAAACACTTCTGGTCTATAAAAGAGAAACAGAAACAGAAAGGCAGGACCTGCTCGTCAGTATCTCTAGGACTGGGAAATGAATGAGTTCTAGAAGCAATATTTTTTGGGTGGGTGGGTGGAGTTGAATATTAAATACAGAAGGATCTGGAGCCATTTTCCCTGGAACAGATTATACACCGTTTGATGATCCAGCAAAATCCTTAATCTAGTTGCAGAAATAACTGGATACACATGACCCCAAGACACTACAGCGAGTTATTTGGACAACTTGGAGGCGACACACGCCCCTGGTCTCCTGGCGCCACCATTTCTTAAGCCAGGCTGTCTCAGTGACTCTGACTCATTAGTCAGAAAGAGACAGAGGGCAGGACTTCCAATGGCAGAGACCAGGAAGCTGTTGAAAACTGAGCTTCCCTTGCAGTTTTGTTCCCCACTTCACCCCCAGGGATCCAGGTCTTCCAAACCATCACCAGGGAGCTGAATTCTCTTCAAGGCCAGTCTATTCAGCCTAGCTGTAAACAGGCTAGGAATGTTATATTGAAGTGGATAGGCCAGGATTTGTTTAAATTTTATTTTTATTTTTTAATAATAATTTTTATTGGTTTTAAAAATTAGTTTTTCATTCACAAAAAAGAAAAAATACAACCCAAAAATATAGAATTCTCGATACAATGAAACACAGTTAGGTGGGACACGAGGAAGTCAACAATGTCAGGATATATGAATGATAGATTTTTGTGCTCTATGTGTTTTTCAGTTTTACAAAATCAATAAATATATTTTTTTAAAAAAACAAAACAAAAATATAGAATTCTCCAAATTCTCTGACTTCCATCCTCCCTTTTGTGGGGTCCATTAATGATCATTTTCACTGCATATTATTTAATCTTCCATATATCCATAAATCTCTATTTTGGATATATCTCCTATAGATCTTCTATAGTTCTTTTCACATTGCAAGCGTTATTTCAATCCTACTAATGCTTTTAACTGTTGACAATGTTCTGCCAAATAGATTATAAATTTTCCCCAATCTTCATTGAAGTTTTTATCATCCTGATAGGATAAGTCTAAATTTTAGAGCCACTGGTTTCCTTGGAAATGTCATAACAAGTGTTAATTCAGAGACAATTTTAAAGGATGGACCCAGTTACCCTTCAGGAAACTCCTTCCCTGCAAAAAGCTGATGTGATATTTGGGGCAATTCAGAAGGGACCTTCCTAGGGAAGTATCTCTTGATGCTGTAAAGACCAGCTATATTCCTGAAAATGGCCTTCTTGCCTCCTCTCATTCCCCAACCTCACTCACCCATCTTATCTGTGGCAGAGGCAAATCGAGAAAGAGAAAGAAAGGATGCTGGCCGAATTCAGACGTCTGCACCAGTTCTTGGAGGAGCAAGAGGACCTTCTGCTGGAGAAAATGCAAGAGGTGGAGGAGGAGATTGCAACGAAAAGAGAGGAGCACCTGGCCAGTCTCTACAGGGGTCTCATACCCCTTGAAGCTCTCATCCTGGGGATGGAAAAGAGTGTCCAGCAGCCAACCAGTGAATTCCTGCCGGTGAGACTGTGAAACAAGCAGGCCAGACCCCTTTGCGGTGCAAGGCTGGCTCCAAATTATTGTGTGCCTCTGGCTATGTAGGCTGGTAGCCAAGGCTGTAGTAGACCGGAGCAAGAAATACATGAGGGATAATTTATTCATCTTAATGCAGAGAAGAGACGCTTGTTTAAAGTAGGTGGGATCAGGCGTTTTCTGCTCTTTGCTCATGGTTGGTTGTCTAATGGCTTCCAATGGCTCATTCTTGCCTCTCTTCTATTGCCAAAGGGAGGCTGCCCTTCTTTTAAAGAGGTTGGTTTATCTTCTGGGGCGGCATAATTTTAGTCGGGTGCTTATACTTCATCCTTCAGGGCATGGGGTTGGGCGGGGATTGTAGCCTGGTCTGGGGCAGACACTGAGATCCCTTTTCTTTCCCCCTTTTTGCTACAGGATATTGGAAGCCTTTTGACGATGTAAGTGGATCTCACTCATTTTCCTTAGTTTCGTTGGCAATGATATGCATCCATCTAATGCCTTTTTATGGGCATATATTGGTGTCTTGAAGTTGAAACCTGCCCTGTTTTCCTTCCAAAAATCACTGGTTGTATCTTTTGCTGCTATGGCTGTTTTGATGTCTTCTATTATCACATGGTGGCCTTCCACATCCAACACAGAATTTCTGGTAACTCTCTCCAATGTCTCTGACTTTCCATTTTGGCAAGTGGCTTCTTGTCACTCTTTCCCCTGCCTGTGATTTTTGTGTGGTTTTAAACTGACCTCTGGCGAAGCTCTGACTAGGTCTGGGTGATATGTTGAAATATCATCCCAAACAATTTGAAGTCCATATCATGCTATCAGTTTCATCGTTTTTGATCAGGCAATATATTGCAAATCATGGTATCTCTCTCTCTCTCTCTCTCTCTCTCTCTCTCTCTCTGTGTGTGTGTGTGTGGTGCAAAAATCACAGTGTGGGGAAAACTGTTCAGACATTGTGATATATCAGTATATTGCGATGTTTCGCTGTTGATATTTCATGAAGTTGAAAACTGAATATCACCCAGCCCTAGTTCTGACAAGGAGCTGAGAGGCCTCCACTTGGCTAAGTAAAATGTCATTAAAATGCCCCCCCCCGCAAGACCAATTGCAGTCGATAACAGTCGTTAACAGTCATCAACAGGTTTACCACTCCTACCGGTATCAGCCCATCACCCATTCCCATCACCCCACCCCCCACCCTCTGAATATACATAAGGGTCTGGTTACTTCTGTTTCGGTGTATCTGAAGAAGTGTGCATGCACACGAAAGCTCATACCAAAATAAAAACTTAGTTGGTCTTTAAGGTGCTACTGAATGAATTTTTTAATTAAAATAATAGGGATTAGTTAGGGATACCAAACATCGGAAGGTGTGTTATACAGAGTTAGGCCATTAAAGCAAGAGCTTTAATATAGTGGCTGTACCACTTCCTTCCATTTATTTTGGTTTAATGTAGTCTAGACTTTGGACCAGATGGAGAGCTGCTAGGATTTTTTTCTTTTCTTTTCTTTTAAGGTTTAAGGAGAGAGAGGTGATTAAGACACCAGTGGTTTTTTCTCCTGCATTAAACTGGAGGGCATGGGAATTCAGTGATATGAACCCATTTCTGGAAGGTGTCATACAGGAATTCAAAGGTAAGAATGGTTGCAAGGGTTTTGTGCTGGCTGTGATTTTGGTCAAGATCTGAGTGTGGCGAGGAGCAAATTCCTTTGTAATGTTGCCGGGGACAGGACAATTGAGAAAGCTATTATTGCTCATTTGCGGCATGGGCTCTGCTCAACATTCCTCCTGCAACCTCAGCCCATAATTTTGTTCTTCAGAATTCTTTTGAAGTTACTCTTCAGTTCATCTTTCCGGACACTGTAGAAACCATACCAGTGTGCTGCTGAATCTCTCTTCCTTTTCCTTCCCCAGAGGCCCTAACATCTGATCTGAAATATCTACAGAAAGGTAAGCAGTGAGGTCTGATAAAGCTCAGGATATCAGGCCTTCTCAGGGTTCTGATTCTCTTCTCATTCAAATGTGGGCTAAGTCTGGAAGAAAGAGGAGCATCCTTATCTTCAACGTGGTGTCTGATTTTTAGGGAAACAATTCCCAAGAAGCTCAGGATGTTTGTTGATCCTTCTCCCAACGGATTCTTAAATATTTATATTTTATTAAGTTTATATACGGCCCTTCATCCAAGGATCGCAGGGGGTGGTTTACAATACAGTTGTACCTTGGTTGTCAAATGCCTTGGTACTCGTACATTTTGGCTTCTGAACACCACAAACCCGGAAGCGAGTGTTTTGGTTTGCGAACGTTTTTTGGAACCCAAACACCCGATGCGGCTTCCGCAGCTTCTAATTGAGTGCAGGAAGCTCCTGCAGCCAATCGGAAGCCATGCCTTGGTTTCTGAACATTTTCAGAAGTTGAACGGACTTCCGGAACTGATTCTGTACTTCCAAGGTACGACTGTATAGAAAACATTAAAATGCACTGTCTGAACTGACTGGGAGAATCCGTGACAGGGGAAAGAAGACGGTGGAAGAAGACTGGAAGAAATTTAAGAGGTATTTAAGATGTATTTGAAAAAGAACTATAAGTTAAAAAATGGACAATAAAGGTAGTGGAAGTACAAAGATGCTATAGAAGCAATAGTTTAAAGAAGTAAGGATTAAGGTTCATGATTTTTAGAGTATAAGACTTAATGTATATATGCATAGATTTATAATAAGAATTGGGTTGATAATAGTTATAAGAAGTTTGGTACTGTATTAGAAAAAGTGGAGAGTGTCGAAAACGTGAGCGCTGTGATAGTTACTTATAGAAACGTGGATGGGGGGAAGGAGGAAGTCACTGATACAAGAATTATATTAGTAAATGATGTATGAAACTTTTTTCTTTTTTTCATATTTTTTGTTATTTCTTCTTGTTGTATTTTTCTTTTCACTTGTGTACTTTTCTATTTTTATTTTGTATTTCTTTTTGAAAAATTAAAAAAAAAATAAAAAAGAAGAAGAAAACATTAAAATGCATCACATGGCAACAACTGGATTATGATTCCTGTTCTCTTCTGTTTGTCCCCCCCCCCCACAAATAAACCCCCGATAGCAAAAGTCACTCTGGATCCAGAGACGGCTCACCCCCAGCTCATCCTGTCTGAGGATCGCCTGAGTGTGACCTGCGGAGATAGGTGTGCAGAGGTGTCTGACAACCCGAAGAGATTCAACCAGCTCACGGTGGTGCTGGGGAAAGAGGTGTTCACAGAAGGCCGATATAGTTGGGAAGTTACCGTGGGGAATGGAGAAGAATGGGCTCTGGGGGTGGCCCGGAAATCTGTGAGGAGAAAGGGCATGTTCAACTTCACTCCCCAGGAAGGGGTCTGGGCTATGGGGAAGTGGAGGGGTCAGTACAGGGCCCTCAGTGACAATCTTTATCACCTGCACCCCAACGGCGAGCTCAAAAGGATCCGAGTGACTCTGAACTATACTGGGCAGCGAGTGGCCTTTTTCGATGTCGACAGAGGAAACGCCCTCCTTGCCTTTTCAGGAGGTTCCTTCTCTGGAGAAGCCCTTCTCCCCTTCTTCTGGCTGCAGGAAAGAGCCCATCTCACGCTCTCTCCGTAGAACAGCCGAAATAGTACAGGAGGTCGGAAGAAAAATATTGCACTTCTGCCTGCTAGATGCTTATGGGGGGGCAGCTTGGAGTTTTGGGAAGATCTGGGGAAAACACTCTCGGTGCATTTGAATGACTAGTGGAATGCCCAGAAGGGCAAAATGATATTTTCTTCAACCATTCCCTAATAGGGATTCCTTCTCCCCACGGCCCCCCAAAATTGACTTACCACTTCAGACATGTCAATATGCCAAAAAGGCCATCCTACATGGTAATTTTTTGGGGGTGGGGTGAGGCTGTGATCGAACTATTGTGATCGTTGTGAAAGTGGACAATATTTCATTTTATAGCACTTTTTTGGTTAAAGATAATCGGCAGTTTGTTCAGCAAAAGTATCACTGCATTCTAAAAAAATAATTCGACCAAGACATGTTTTTGGCACATGTGTCCATCTTGTGTACTTGTATTAATGGGTTATTTTGATTTCTTTAGACTTTAAAAGCAGACTATATGTATGTTTAGCACTTTATAATAAAATAGTATTCTTATTTTTTGTAACAGATGTACTTAAAGGTGTCTTGTTACAAAATACAGCCAAGCCATGCTAAAATAAAATGGTATGGAGTAACACAGTAAATTTTTTTGGTGTTAATGTAAATCTGGGGTCATAAGGGTTGCAGCCTGGAAAGCAGCTAATGTAGCACCAATTTTTAGTAAGAGATCTGGGGGAATTTTGGAAATTACAGGCCGGTTAGATTTAACAGCTGTCCCAGGGAATTTGGGGGGAAGTATTGTTAAAGATAAAATAGCCAAGTATATAGAGCAGCGTTTTCCAAACTTGGGTCTTCAGCTGTTTTTGGACTACAACTCCCATCATCCCTAGCTAGCACGACCAGTGGTCAGGGATGATGGGAATTGTAGTCCAAAACAGCTGGAGAGCCAAGTTTGTGGAACCCTGATATAGAAGAACAAGCCTTGCCGAACCAGGAACCAGCATGACTTCTGCAAGGGCAGGTCCAGTCTCACAAACCTGTTAGGAGTTCCTTGAGAGCATCAGCAAGCATGTCAATAGCAACTTGTGAGGTCACCATTATGAGCATTTCCCAAGCATTTTACTTGTGATTTAAGAACATTGCTTTTGGGAAGGAGGTGGAATATATGATCCAGGATATCCCAACTTTACTTTGGAGTTCAGGGATACCTGAACTGCCCTTCTGTTTTAGTGTTTCAAACTTCTGAGAAAATGAAGACTTGGGAACTTGTAACTAACCTCAGCATTGTGTGCAAGGCACTTTCCCCCCTCCTTGTGATTCCCAGGAGTTGCTGGGCAATGAATGGAAAACATAGCCATTGTGGTTTCTAGTTACAAAAAGGCTCAACGTCTCTGAAATTACAGCCTTCTTGCTTGGAACCAGAACCAGTGGGGCTAGTTTTTCTGACATGTAACACATAGATGGGTGGTCTAGAAATGCTCCTAAATAAATTTATGATTGATTGATGTCTCCTGCCACTTCCCCCTTGGGATTTATAGCAGCTCCAGTCCATTTGCAGATTTCGTGTGATTGAAGTCTTACGCAGAAGGGATTCACAAGGAATTGTTAGTGCGGAGAGGCTTGATCGGGTTAAAGACTTAGCTAGTCCAACATCCTTGTATCTTATCAACAAAGCCAAGGGTGAGGAGAGTCCTTGGAGCTTCTGTCCCTGACTGGCTGCATTTCTCATGGCAGGGATTTTGATTCCGTTGCTGTCTTGCCAAATGCAAGGTGGTTCTTTTAAATAGAATTAGATTCAGAAGCAATACAAACGCAAGTGGGTGAGAAGATTACAGATTTTATTCCAAATAGCAAGCCAAATCTACATTACCAAGCAGCACTTCAATCTGCCACTGAGAAGCCCTTAAGAAGTGGCAAAGTGACCCCCAGGTAGCCTTCAAAACACAGCACTGCGGCCAACAGTGCCATGCGGAGCTTCTGAGTGCCATGCACAAAACTTTTTATAGAGTTTTTTTATAGGGCCTTGTCCTGATGTTGATATTTACTGGAAGTTATCCTGAATAAAACTTTGTGAAGATTTTTTGAAATTATCCTTTCTGGCCCGAGTTCTTGTAATTTTTCGTTTACTTCTGGACTTTACCAAGAACTCCAATTTCTACTATAAAATAAGCCATGGCAGGGTTTTTAAGCATTTGAGAAATATAAGACATACCCCGAAAATAAGCCATACTTCTGCGCCGTGGAAACCAACCCCCACAGGCACCTCCACTCACAGAGTCACTTCATGCGGCCGGCACTGCAGGAGCGCGATCAGCTGTGAAGCGGTGCTCCAAGAGCTCCGCTTAACAGCTGATCGTGCTCCCGCCTTGCTGGCTGCATCCCCGCGCTCCGCCTTCTCGTCCCTGCCGCTTCTGTGCTTGCCGCCACCGCTGGGCTCACTGCTTCTTCCTTGCCTGGCCTGGTCAAGGAGCTTGGAGCGCCCTGCAGCGGCGGGCGGAGCGCCTGAGCCAGCGGCCTCTGCCTGGCCCGTCCAAGGACGCCTGCCGCCCCGCCACCCGGAACCGGTGGCTGCTGCAGCGCCGAGCACTCAAGAGAGCCCAGCAGCACCCTGAGCCGTAAAAACCGTACCGGTAATAAAAAAATAAAAATAAGACATCCCACTGAAAGTAAGCCACCCTGTGTTTTTTTGAGGGAAAAAAGTTATAAGACGGTGTCTTTAAAAAGGGGAAACATGGGGGTACTGTACCCCAAAAGACAAAAAGCCAGGCCATACATCAAAGGCTTTTACTGACCAGGATAGAGAAAGCATTCAAACATAGATAAGCAGAGCCAGGAAGAGATAATCAGAGACAGGAAGGGAGTTGACCATCAGATCACTTATCTCCTCGAAATCACAATAATCTTACAGTTGCCCGCTGCTCCGATCAGGCAAAAAAGGGGTCACCTTGCTCCTCAATCTGCCGGGTTAGGAGCGCTACAAGTTGCTGGACGTGGAGACAGAAGGATTCTCCGCCTTGGATCTGCTTTGCACACTACTCTCATCCCGCAAAATCACAAAGGTGAGAGATAGCCTCTCAGGGTGGGTTTTTAAAATTTCGTCGCCTGCTACTTCAGCTCTCTCCTTTCCCAAGTCACCGGAGCTTCTCCCGATCAGTCAAAGGGTTCAGCCTGGAAGTATCACTTCCAGGCAACATCCATATCACATGCCACAAGTTTTCGCTTCTCAATGTATTATTGAGTGGAGTGTTTGGGGACTTTTGCATTGCTTGCTTTCCCTTTGCCAGACAGGTAGCCATTCCAGAAATAACAAACCCAGATGAAGCCAAAGGATGTGATTAACTTGGCTGGGAAACAGGGAAACGTAAATATCTCTTTTGTTACACTTGGCACTTTTTTTGGCGGAGGGCAAGGGGAGGCATGGGGCAGGGTCCAGGATGCTCAGATTACTGTCACCAGACCTCCCCTTTCATGATGTAACCATGATGTATTAGTGATGTAGTTGGGAGGGGGTGTAACATGGGGATTAAAAAGGTAAAGGGACTCCTGACCATTAGGTCCAGTCGTAAACGACTCCAGGGTTGCGGCGCTCATCTCACATTATTGGCCAAGGGAGCCGGTGTACAGCTTCCGGGTCATGTGGCCAGCATGACAAAGCTGCTTCTGGCGAACCAGAGCAGCACACGGAAACGCCATTTACCTTCCCACCGGAGCGGTACCTATTTATCTACTTGTACTTTGATGTGCTTTCAAACTGCTAGGTTGGCAATAGCTGGGACCGAGCAACGGGAGCTCACCCCGTCGCGGGGATTCAAACTGCCAGCCTTATGATCGGCAAGCCCTAGGCTCAGTGGTTTAACCCACAGCACCACCCAACATGGGGATTAGCAGCTAAGAAATGTTGGCATCTCCTTTTGTTCGGGGCTTCCATCTTGCTTCATCTTGTTGCTGGTGGGAGTCCTGTCGCGACAGTCTTCAATAAAGACCAAGCTGTTTTGCTCTGGTATTCCTGGCTGATGTCCTCCAAGGGAGCCCTCAGATTTCTCCGTTAACAAAACCAAAAAATAATCATCGTAGTTAGTGCTTTCCCCCCTAAGGGTAGTCATAGAATCATAGAGTTGGAAGAGACTACAAGGGCCATCCAGTCCAACCCCCTGCCAAGCAGGAAACACCATCAAAGCATTCAAGTAGTCAAGGCTAGTCAAGGGTAGTCAAGGATATGCAATACCTGCACCTTTGTTTTCCAATGTTAAAAGTGTGGCACTTACAGTAACAACTTCATGGGTAGTACAAGCACTGTTTTTTCAAAAAGGAAAGAAAAAGAACTCACTGGTAGTAGTTATAATTCATAGAATCATAGAATCATAGAGTTGGAAGATACCACAAGGGCCATCCAGTCCAATCCCCTGCCAAGCAGGAAACACCATCAAAGCATTCTTGACATATGCCTGTCAAGCCTCTGCTTAAAGACCTCCAAAGAAGGAGACTCCACCACTCTCCTTGGTAGCAAATTCCACTGCCGAACAGCTCTTACTGTCAGGAAGTTCTTCCTAATGTTTAGGTGAAATCTTCTTTCTTGTCACTTCATGTCATTGCAACCTGCTTTTCCTCCCACCTTTCCCTTAAAAGGCATAGGTCTTAGCATAAGAAAATGCCTTTTATTGTATTTATTTATTTATTTATTTAAGTTAAAAGAAATAGGAGAGTATCTGTTTTCTTGCTTGCTGTTTACTTTGGGTTGCTGTTTTCTCCAGCGTCCTATGGCCATGTATTCGAAGCAGCCTTATGCAGACTCTCTAGCTCAGGAGCGATGGGAGGCGAGGGGAAACATCTTGCTCTTGAGATATTGCTGAACTACGATTCCCATCAGCTCCAGCAAGCATGGTGCAGCACCATTTGGAGGCTCAAAGATTCCCCACACCTGAACTAACTCAAAGTTGTCCTAACTGACAGTTTCAGACATGGATCTTTCCCCACCCTTTCCTGGAGATGCCAAGGACTGGGGTGCTCTATCCATTTGTACCACAGCCCCTCCTCCCTACCATAAGACAGGAATCAGTCCCTCTGTAGTGTAGTTGGGAGGCTTGAGGTTATGAGATTTTCCTGGCTGGGGAAGGGCGGACACAAGGGGGGGAAGTTAGCTCTCTCTCTTTTCCGGCAGCCATTGTCACTTTGAAGCTGAGTTAATCTGACCAATCACATTTTTCAAGCTATTAGCTTGGGCAGGAACCCTTTTCTACAAAATCACTCCTCCAGCAGACAATGGAATCTTGTCAGTAATGTGATGTGATTACCAACAGTAGGCAGGGATTAAGCAACAGATCTTGATTAGGGGAATGGATTCCCAGAATTCAGGAAGTAGGGGATCAGCCTTTCCATCTTCTGGTTTGGGTCTAGTCAAGAGGGGGGGCTCAAGCTTTTTATTTCAAATACAAAGTCGGATCCAGACTTTGTGTTGTTTTATCCCATCCCTGCTGTGCTCGCCCAACAGAGCTCAGACAGTAAGACATTCTCTGCCTTAAAAATTAGGGTTTGAGCTAACCCAGCCTTGTATACGTAAGCCCCAAAGGTGAGAGAGCAGATGAACCCTAGAAAGAGGTGTTTTCCTCTTTAGTGGGTGAGATGGATTCCAAGTGGTTTGTAACCATAAAATCAACGTATAATTGAAATAGACAAAGCAAAACGATTGGGCATTAAAGCACCCTCAATAGAAAGCAAACAAAGAAAAGGCATAGCAGTTAAAAACAATGTTGTAAAAATTTTGCAGAGCTACACGGCCCTAGAATTAAGTGGATCCTTGACCCAGGAAGAGTCCAGGTATCCTGGCAAGCAGACAAAGTTTAAGCGTCTCCTGCCCACCAAATAACAGAGACCAAACCAGGACGTGCGAAGCAAGGCACTTTTATTTTTGCTGTTGCAACAGGGTCCTTCCTCTCACACAGGAGAACAAGGAAGGAACCCCAAACAAAGATGTCTTGCCCTTAAAAAGAGATTTGAAATTGGTTTCAGCCCACCCCCCAGAAGCATCATCCATATGTCACAGAAGGGGTGTAGCCCAAGACCCCCCCTCCCTAGATTCATCATAGGTACATCATGAAAGGGGAGGTCTGGTGGCAGTAATCTGAGCACCCTGGACCCTGCCCCCTGCCCCCAGAACCTAATCAACAAAATTGAGAGATATTTACATTTCCCTGTTTCCCAGCCAAGTTAATCACACCCTTTTGTCTGGCAGTCAGGTATCAGGATGCCAGGGATTATCACTTTAATTCCTGAGACAATGAGAAGGTTCCCCCCACCCCCCTTCTTCCTTGCAGAGGAACACCTGGTCAGAGAGAGTCAAAATGGTGTCAGTCAGGCCTGTTTTCCTGTGCTGCTTCAGACATGTTTCTGTACATTCATGTACATGTTTTATGAACAATTATTATATATATATATATGACCTCAAAATTCTTATAACAATATCCCCCATTTGGGGCTATAATTTTTCTTAAAAATTGTTGCCCCACAAAAGAATAACCAGATGTGTTGTTTTAGTACTTTGGGAGAAGCATTTCTCAAAAATGGTCTACGTATTTCATTTAACAGGATGGTCCACCAATATTGACTGGAAAGTGCAGTTTGTTTGTTTACCCTTTTGTGTGTTCTTCAGGTGTCAAAAGCTAGCTCTCCTCTGGTTGCACACCTCCATCGTGGCACAACAGCAACAATCCCTGGTGAATCCCCTTAGGGCTTTCATATTGACCATGTCGCCTGGCACCCCCCATAGCTGCCACAGGTTTGGACATGTCATGAGAGAGATGCCTTTGCCTTGGGCTTCCTATGGGCCTTTATTATAGGCTCTGGCCTTGCACTGTAGGGAGTTGCCCAGTTGCTCTTAAAGGAAGAAAGCTACTTGCACCTTGGATACACTTGCCCAATTAGAACTGACCCAATTAGAATTTATACAGCCCCATAAAACATGTCCAAATTAGTCAAATTTAACTCTAAAAGGGATCATTCCTGTTAAATCAAGACATAAATACCTTCATTTATCTGGTGTTTCATGGATCTTGGGGCTTATTCTTGGTAAAATGATTTAAAACAATCTAAAATTGTGTAAGAAGGCTGGCACACTGCAGAGTGCCAGGTGGGACAAGAAAACGTGGTCATAAGTTGATCTAATCTAAATACTGGACTATGCAATATCCTGATCCTTTAAAAGGCATACAATAATACAAAAAAAATCATTGGGACACTATACATTAAACATAAAAAAACAATTAAACACAAAATTGGTTCACCCCCCCTCCTTGTGGAAATAACATACTGTCAGACATAGTTCAATGTTTCTGTCGAATATCACACAACATAAAACATAATCATATATCAGTTGTATGTCTTGAGGCCATCATGATCTTGAGACAATTCCGGCTGCTTTTAAATCCTAGGGCACAGAGTCTTGAGGTCAAGGAGAGAGAATGTCCTTGCAATTCACTTTCCCCCTTTGTCCCAAAGTCATTTGACACATTTCAGTGTTCCTATATAACACATAATGCACAAAACCTTCAAATTATTAATTATACGCCACTTGTATATCTTGAGGCAATCAGGTGAACTTGAGATAATTCTTGCTGCTTTTGCATGTATCTCCAACAAGGGGGTTTTCTTGTCTGCCTTCGAGTCACTGGGAGGAAGTTAACAGTACTTCTATGCCAGCACTTCTAAA
The DNA here is from genome assembly GCF_965207765.1 of Zootoca vivipara. Lineage (NCBI taxonomy): Eukaryota > Metazoa > Chordata > Lepidosauria > Squamata > Lacertidae > Zootoca > Zootoca vivipara. The sequence goes on along the minus strand of NC_142584.1, from coordinate 111,018,210 downwards.
CCTTGCTGAAACGTTATAGCTTTCTAGGTCCTCCTTCTTAGGTTGTGATCAAAGAGATAAAATGTCAATTTGGTTTCCTGTAAAACATCCTTTTGAAAATAGGCCTGCAGGGGGTTGGGGTCTGAAGATATAATTAGTTAAAAAATAATAATAATAAATAGTATAATAATGATAAAGTCAAGAAAGGGGAGAATATTCTAGAAATTTCTTCTTGGGAAGCTGCAAAGAATATAAGATCATAGTTAAGCATTTTATTCATCTAAATATTATTATTATCATTCATATTTAATTACTGCTGTTATTGTCTGCTCAGTCAGTTTAATTTACTTCACCTAGTTTGGCTGTGGAGGAAACAAAGGACAAAAATTTTGTTAATTAGGACACAATCGATAAGTTATTAACATTTTCCTTATGTGGTTCTGAATTCTCTTTGAGGTTCACGTATCTTGTTTGAAAGGGATTAATATTATTATTATTATTTACAGGAAAGAATGAGTTAGATGCTACATTTGTATGTACAGAAAGAAAAAGTAGAAATACCAAAAAAAAGATACAAAAATAAAACAATAAAATTTAGATTACCACTCACACAACAATTTTTCAAATGAAATTGGACTTGACACAAAGATATCAGATTTTTTTAAAAAAAGAATTATCATTAAATAATACAAAGACATTATAAATTGGAGAGGAACCTTAAAGATCTGAAGGTGAAATATCCAATTAAGATGGAAAAATGGTAAAATAACGGAAAAAGCTTTGAAATTCATCATAATAAGAAATACTCAGGCAAGACTACCTGACAAAATACAGTCACAAAACAATACCTGGTTATTGTTAGAATAATTTCATAGACATAATGGAAAAACTGATTTAATAAATGGAAGCAGATTATTTATAAGCTAAAGAGAAGCGCCAAAGAGAAATGAAATTACTGTTTGTATCTCCTCACTCCTCACTTTTTCTTTCTTTTTTTTTTTTGTGCTGTGGAAGAAAAAAATTGGCAAAACACTCAATCATTGCTACATTAGAAAAGGGAGGGTTATATTAACATAGGGTAATGCTTGGGGTGAAATGCAAATGAGAGATAAGTATCCATCCTGAGTACCTGCTAGGAAAGAAATGGAGCCTTTTGTTTGCATAGTCTGTCAACTGGTAGACAGCAATTTTCTATGAATTTCCAAGTGTGGAGGGGGCTTGTTTAGGTGGCGTTCCCCCCCCCATTGGGAGATAATTTTGCATTAAGGTTCTGAAAGAATTTCTCTGCACACTGAATCTCAGTATCCTGCTGGAAAGGGAAAATTATTTCATGTGAAAATCAGTCAGGAAATGTTCCTAAAATGTACAGAGTTTTGCATGTTGAACTGGAATTGGCAGCTTCTAAACAGTTGATGGTTCTCAATGGTTCTTTATCTATTTATTTATTTTTACATAAAGAAATTTAAATTTAAGTTTCATGTGCAAAGCATAACCTTGAACCTCTTAATTAATTTATAAACTACTCAAGAGACAGACTTATAGTAGTACTCTGCTATTTATACCTGTGGAAAGAATCTGGCATGTTAAGATTTTGAAACTTGGCAACCATTTAACTTTGATGGACCAGTAACATACATGAGGTTGTTTTCCCTCAGTGGTTCAAAGCTTTACATTAAGAAATTTGAATAATATTTCATGAGCAGATTATAACCTTTTCGCCCCTTAGTTTAAACCTCCTTTTTCTCCTCTATTTTCCTCTTCAAGCTGACATAGCCTCTGTGCATGTACAGAGTTCATGATTCGGCAGTCTATTATACCCTTTTTTTTTTTTTTAAAGTGCTGTACCTCTTGACAACATTACCATCTGAATAAAGGAAGGGAAGGGGAAAGAGTAGATTTTAAAGTAGGGTTAGATTTCAAACAAAAGATAGAAACATAGCAGTGTTTTTTTTTTCAGAGCCAGTTTAAATTCTTTTTCCTTGTTTGGAGTCCTAATACAATTTGATACATTGTTTCTTGTTTCTTGCTGCTTAAGAAGCAGGCTTATAAACCTTAAACTAACTTGGAAGCTGCAATAAAAGTTGGGTCAGATTAAAGTCCTAATGAAGTCACCAAATAAACACCTCATACCCCAGGCAAAATAAATCTTGATTTGCCCCCTTTATCTACAGGGTTCGGGGTGAATTCGTAATTGCAAATGTTTTCGTTTGTTTGTTTGTTTTTAATTAATTTATTACAGCCATGGCAGACTAAATTCTCTGCCCCTTTATCTATGGGTAATATGGCCATAGAGCCAGAATTCATAAAATCCTTTGCATTCTCATTGATTTTCAGCCTTACCAATTCCAGACAAAATTTTCTGGCCCTTTATTTACTTGAACTGTTGGCTGGAGTTTTGCAGTTAAAAAAAATAGCTGACAATATGGTGGAAAAAATAACACCAGACATTCATTTTCAATGCATGATATACCATCTCTACCTCTTTCTGAATGGCACCTCAAACTCTTCATGCCAAACTTTAAAAATCTATCTTTCCATCCTTCTCCACCAAAGAGTAATGCTTGACTGAATTCAGGCCATTTCACTATACCACCAGGGTTTAAACTCACTTTTCAGTGCTTACAAACACATTTTCTCTCCCTCCTTTTTCTAAGTTTGGAAAGGGTTGGAAGGGATCTTGAGTAATCTAGTCCCCCCCTTCTGAAATATGGGGATCTCAACACTATCACTGCCCTTAGGATACACATACATTTGAGTACAGACGCCTGACTGGGAAGGAAACACAGGCTATGCCCTATCACGGAAGCACATGTGTGTACTAAGGGAAAAATAAGGAAGGGGAAGATTAAAAGTACCAACGTTATATAGAAGCCTTTAGCAAACCTTAAGATTGGATAAAGATTGGGAAATGTTCAAGACTTTCATATGTGCTTAAACTTTAAACCTTAATAGACAACGTGATAAAAACTTATATAATCACTCCATAAAAAAAAACAATTACACTCTTGTTCCAACTCTGAAAACCAATAATCTTTCCTTGCCAGAAAGCAGAGCTGGGCTGAATTTCAACCCATCACCACATCAGACACATTGCCTTTCACATAGCTCTAAAATGGGGGTTAGAAGGGACCCTGAGGTCATTTAGTCTAACCCTCTAAGATACAGGATTCACAAGATTTGAATGAAAATACCAACTTTATACAGAACCCTTGAGCAGATGAGTTGTTTTTTTCTTAAGAGACTGATATTAGGAGCCCAACAATAACCCTTCTGTCCAACACAATTGAAGTTAAAACTAGACTCAGATAGACAATTCCTGGCTATGGAAGCTCTACCTTTGACAAACAAATCACCTTTATTGGAATAGCTGTTCAATTTTCCTTTAGTCAATATTCATCTAGTCACTTGGAGAAAGACTCCCCTTTGGAGCCTCTCTCAATAACAAACATTTGCACACCTCATTCTCATATTTATAATGTTTAAGATTGATCGGTTCAACATTGTTTCTATACTAGAAATTTAAACAAGTTGGCAGTTTTAACTATGCACACTTAAGAAGGCAGTCTATGGATGTTGTAGCCAATTTAAACACACCCCATAACATTCTAAACCTTGAGTACATCTCTTATCCACTTATAGCTGGAGTTTATGAACATTTTCAAGTTTAAAATATTTTCAAAGCATTGAGCAAGCATTTTTAAACTTACAGCTCGTTATTTTCCTTCATCCTGCCCCCTCTTTTTACTTTTGGAGAGGAAACAATGGCCTTCTACAGCCTCTTTAAAACAAACCTTTACACACTACCTCCACTCTTTTAAATATTTGCCATGTTTTTGGGTTGATCAAGCCCTTACATAAGATTATTTAAGCAAGCTTGCCTTAATTTTTATATTATTTTAAACTATGCATGCTTTAAAAAAGGCAGTCTGTGGGTGTCATGGCCAAATTTTAAACACAAACCCCTAATTTCCTAAACCTGGATTATATCTCTCATTTACTTTAAAGGAAACAACTATCTATAGCAGACACAAGGAACAGACGCACATACACGTAACAGACAACACAGACAACATGTAACATGCAAACATATATAATTTTATACCATAACATACTTTGCAGGATTCCTCACAAAACTTTTCCCATTCAGAGTTCACCAGGGTTAATTTTAAAGCGGAGATTCACTGTATGTTAAAGGAACCTCCTGGTAGCCATTTCCCCTCATCTGGGTGGTCCATAGTAAATCGGACCCTATGTTTTTTTCTTACAAAGTTTTTGCAATTGGTTCCCTTCAAGCTTGTCCGCCCCGGGGATTTCATGCCAATTTAAGAGAACGAATTGGAGTGGACTTTCATCCTCAAAGTCCTTACCGGAGCAAAGCCTCAGTTGTGCTTTGCCTCGGTTGGGAGTCTGGGAAAGGAATTCCTTAGAGTGGGTTGCACCCATTTTACTTCTGTCTTTTTATACTGCAGTTCTGGGTCCCCGACCCTGTTCCTGGACACTCTTAACTTCCCGAGTCTATGACTCACCCCCACGTCCTAGTGGTGTTCCTGCCTGCCGTTCGCGTGCACTAACTACTAGGCGGCCTGGTGCAGCTAGATACCTAAGGACCCCCTTCTGGTCATCAATTGCCTAGGGTCCTGCAGCAACTTTCCTGCCTCTTACAATCTAATAGAAAGACTACCTGCCCTGGACGCTTGCCCACGCAATGCCGGGTGGTTAGCCTTGGAAGGAAGGTTTTTTGAAAAGAACGGGTGACCTTGCGATCTAGAACAACCCCGTCACTTCCCGGTGGGGATCGGGGGTGTCTAGGGGCGGCTTCACCCGAAGATTAAGAGCAGAGGAATACGGAAAAAAGGTTGGGTAGATTGCTCAGAACTCCTGCGCAGATTGGCAGGAGCGAGCTGGGTCCGTCCTTCTGGGTATTTCGTTTAACGAAAGGACGGATCCCAAAGGCTCTAATTCTTCTTTATCCCTTATGCCTTTACAGCTTAGCTGCAACTAGAGCCCAAGATAAGAAACAGAAAAGGAGAGAACAGTGAAGAGTGAAGTTTTAGAATTTTAGTTGCTGCAGTAATCAGCCCACCGCGTGTCCCCTTTTAATACTCACGACCGATCCTTTCAGTCGAATCCCGTTGTCTCCAGCTTCCCACTGGTTCCTGAAGAAAAAACAGCCTTGTCCCTTTAAACGTTGCTTCGTCCTGGGGGTCCCGCTTGGACTCTCAATTACTACCAAGTGCCTCGGGTCCTGAGGTTGGTTTACCCCCCTGCAAAAGAGGCAAGGGCGCGCTGGGCTCCCCTTCCTCAGTGAACCCGGAGCTCAAGGCAAAACTGGGTCCCCGAAGTGGTCGCCAAACTGTTGTAAAAATTTTGCAGAGCTACACGGCCCTAGAATTAAGTGGATCCTTGACCCAGGAAGAGTCCAGGTATCCTGGCAAGCAGACAAAGTTTAAGCGTCTCCTGCCCACCAAATAACAGAGACCAAACCAGGACGTGCGAAGCAAGGCACTTTTATTTTTGCTGTTGCAACAGGGTCCTTCCTCTCACACAGGAGAACAAGGAAGGAACCCCAAACAAAGATGTCTTGCCCTTAAAAAGAGATTTGAAATTGGTTTCAGCCCACCCCCCAGAAGCATCATCCATATGTCACAGAAGGGGTGTAGCCCAAGACCCCCCCTCCCTAGATTCATCATAGGTACATCATGAAAGGGGAGGTCTGGTGGCAGTAATCTGAGCACCCTGGACCCTGCCCCCTGCCCCCAGAACCTAATCAACAAAATTGAGAGATATTTACATTTCCCTGTTTCCCAGCCAAGTTAATCACACCCTTTTGTCTGGCAGTCAGGTATCAGGATGCCAGGGATTATCACTTTAATTCCTGAGACAATGAGAAGGTTCCCCCCACCCCCCTTCTTCCTTGCAGAGGAACACCTGGTCAGAGAGAGTCAAAATGGTGTCAGTCAGGCCTGTTTTCCTGTGCTGCTTCAGACATGTTTCTGTACATTCATGTACATGTTTTATGAACAATTATTATATATATATATATGACCTCAAAATTCTTATAACAACAACAACCCAGATAAAACAATAATATATATGTTCCTGAGCACAATTAAAAGTGTTTTGAATCCTCATCGCAGGGATTTGAACCACCGACCTTCTGATCAGCACAGGCCCGTCTTGCCCATTGGGTCTACTGGTGCAGTGCGCCGGGGCGCTGGGCGCTCAGGGGTGCCCCAGCAAGTGGGGGAGCTGCGCGGCGGCTTCCCTTTTACCTCCTGCACACCCGCCAGCTGTGCCGCTCAGGGGAGAGCAGGGAGGTAAGCGAGGCAGAGCAGGCACTAGGACCCTGTTCCGCCCTGCATCACCAGGGTCATTCCTCATCCTGGCACTGCGTTTCATTGGTAGAGGCAACGCCACACGGCAGCAGCACTTAACAATGAAATGCAGCGCCAGGGTCATCCCTGCCGGCGGGAAGGCTCCGTGGCACCCATCTGGCCTCCGCTGCCAGCGGGAGGGCTCTGGATGGCAGGAGGGCCTTCATTAGCCCTCTGGCAGTCTGGAGCTCTCCCTGCTGGCTCCGCGGGGGGTGGGGTGGGGTGGGGGAGAGCCGACCTCCTTCCCATCCTTGGGATCCTGAGCAAGCCCAGGGCTTGAAGGCTGCTTGCCCTTACTCGTTGTGGCCAGGGCACAGCAGGTAATCCCTCCCGGAGGTGAGTTCCCATCTCTGCACTCTGACTCGGAGCTGGGAGCCGCACAGGTTGGAGGGAAAAGGGGGGGGGGCGCCAGAGAAATTTTTGCACCACGGCGCTGGATACCCTTAAGACAGCCCTGGATCAGCAAGCCCTAGGCTCTGTGGTTTAGACCACAGCGCCACTGCCATCTATAGCAGTGCCCAAAGTAGGAATGACCGCTGGGAGGAGCACAGACAACAAATGCCATGGTACACCTGCTCCAGGGCGACCAAATGCCATTAAAAGACTGGCTATGCCCCTCTCCCAAGTACAGACCCTCCAAGTATCCCTATTTTCCAAGGACAGTCCCGGAGTTACAGAAGCTGTCCCGGTTTCTGATTTGACCCCGGAATGTCCCGCTTTTCCTTAAGCTGTCCCTATTTTTTATTGGAGGAACGTCAGAGGGTATGGTTATGCATTCAGCACCAAAGCTGCATTCAACCATTGTCTCCCAAGACAGAACCAAGATTGGTTCTGCTCCTGATCGCAAATCTCTGGGCTGAACATGCATCCAGAGACACTGTCCTTTGTTCTTAGGGCATCCTACAGCTTACACCAGAGTCTGTTTGACGGACCTAGGGTTCTTGGCATCTGTCTGTCTCGGGAGATGATGGAGGAGTACACTTTTGGGGGCTGTTGGAAGGCAATAGTGCCTGCTGTGACTGTAGAGATACCGTAGATATGGGAGAGACATGTTTTGTTGCAGCTGGGGCAGATGAAGGCGTCCAGCTGCACTGCTGCAGATGCACCATGGCATTTAAGAGTTCAGAACTCTACTAATAATTAAGGCTTTGCTCTGTAACTTTTATGCCATTTTATTTTAGCACGGCTTGGTTGTGTGTGTGTGTGTTTTTTTTTATACGAGTTTCTTTAAATACATTTAGAGTGGAAAAGAAGAACACCTGTTTTTCTATAAAGAGCTGAACATACATACACAATTGGGGCCGGTCCGTTTCTTAAGAGGTATATAAGAGCAAGAAAAACCATTAACACAAGAACAAAAAATGGATTTATGTGCCCAAAATATGCCCCAGTACAATACCTTTTTTTAAAAAAATATAATGCAAGAAGTTTCTCTGAACAAACAACTATTCTTTTCAGAAAAAAACGACAAATTGGAATGTTTCCGCTTTCATCATAGTCATACCCAGTAGTTTTAAAGTCAACCCCCCCACCAAAACAAAATCTTGGAGTTGCTTTCCCAAGTGAGACAGCCTTTGGGGCATATAAGTTGCACTGAGAAATCCACAATGGTATGCTGAATTTGGTGGGGATCCATATCAGGAGATACAAAGATGGTTGAAGAGAGAGGACCATTCTGCCCTGCAGAGGAGTATTTCGCCCATCTGGGCCCCCTTTGATGGGCTTCTTCACTAATCCTTCAGGAAAGTGACCCCAATGCTTCGTGGGTTTCTCCCAAGTCACTTGAAAACTCAAGCAGTACCCCCTTGCCTCGCCCTCTGTAATAAAAGCACCTGTTGGCCAGATGTGAAATACTTTGTTCTCGACGCTGTTCTGCGCTGTCTTGCCTACTCTAGGGAGAGAGTGTGAGGCTGGCCCTTTCTTGCAGCCAAAAGAAGGGGAGCAGAAGCTCTCCACAGAATGAAGTTTCCGTGAAGCTAACAAGCGCATTTCCTTTCTCGGCATCGAAGAAGGCCAATCGCTGCCCGGTACAGTTCAGAGTCACTCGGATCCTCCGCAGATCCCCACTTAGGGGCAGGTGGTAATGGCGGTCGTGGAGGACCCTGTACTGACCTCCCCACCTCCCCATAGCCCAGATCCCTTCCATGGGCGTAAAGCTAAAGGCTCCCTGTCTCGTCACAGTACTTTTGGCAACCCCCACAGCCCATTCTCCCTCATTTCCCACAGTGACCTCCCAGGTGAACCTGCCTGTTCTAAACCCCTCGCATCCCAGCACAGCAGTCATTTGCTTGAATCTCTGCGGGTGGTCGGGCACCTCTTGACAAACATTGCCGCACGTCACGCTCAGGCGATCCTCAGACAGAATGAGCTGGGGGTGAGCTGTGACTGGATCCAGAGTTACTCTTGCTATTGGGGTTTGGGGGAGACAAACGGAAGAGAATAGAATCAGAACCAGCTGGGCGTGGGATGTAACATAAGCAGTCAAATACAACATTTCCTGTTTGCCTAGAGTGGACATGGAGGAGAATGTTCCTTCAGCCAGTTGAACTTCCTGTTACACCTGGTCTGGAGCATCCTTCCTTTGCATGCGACCAGGCAGGTGGGCATGGCCCTTCCAGACCCCACTAAAGGTCCAGTCATGCAGCCACCTTCCTCTTTTGATGCCATTTCTTCTCTTGGACTAGACTGCTGGCTCTGTGCCAGCAGCACATGGGCCCATCCTTACAAGGATGTAAGCTACACTGTCTCTGTAACTATAAGCGAAAGCAGGCACCCCCAAACTGCGGCCCTCCAGATGTTTTGGCCTAAAACTCCCATGATCCCTAGCTAACAGGACCAGTGGTCGGGGAAGATGGGAATTGTAGTCCAAAACATCTGGAGGGCCGAAGTTTGGGGATGTCTGAGCTAAAGTCTGCCTTCAGGGATCCAACTGTGAACTGAATGTGAGTAAACTTATTATTTTTTAAAAGAAGACTGTTGTGTCTTTATTCTTTCAGGAGGGAATCAAAGTGGTCTTACCAGGAATAATAGAACTTAAGTGTTTCCCAAACATGGGTCTCCAGCTGCTTTTGGACTACAACTCCCATCATCCATAGCTAGCAAGATCAGTGGTCAAGGATGAAGGGAATTTCGGCCCAAAAAAACAAAAACAGATGGAGACCCAAGTTTGGGGAACACTGCTCCAGAAGCTACATTAAAGATAGGGATGCTCTTCTTTCTTCTGGACTTTGCCCACATTTGAACAAGAAGATTTCTAGTAGAAGGGCAGAAAAACACTGCTTCCTGCTAACCATAACAAAATAAATATATCATGCCACTTAAGTACAGGCAAGTGAGTAGCTGTACCTGAGAGCTGAATGCTGAGGAGTAGCAACTGAGGGGGGGGAATTTGCTTTCATGCCCTGATTCTGGGCTTCTGAGAGACATCTAGCTGGTCACTATGATTCAAAGTCTTATTTAAAAGAAAGCAGGGATGGGGGAATAAAAAGTTGGTAGAAAACTCCTCCATCATAACTTTCCCACTACTCATAAATGGTCTATTAATTGTTCCAGGGTCATCTCCCCATCCTCCCACCCCCCCGAACTGCAGCAAAATGCAAGCAAGTCAGGGCCTGCTGGGAACTGTGGTTCTTTATCAAACCTCACAGCTTACCTTTCTGCAAATATTTCAGATCAGATGTTAGCGTGTCTGGGGAAAGAACAGGAAGAGAGATTCAGCACCACACCGGTTACGCTTTGAACACTGACTGGAAAGATGAACTGAAGAACAATTTCAAAACAATTCTGAAGAAAAAAATATTATGGCCTGAGGTTGCAGGAGCAATGTTGAGCAATGTTAGCGGAATGGACAAGAATTGCTTTCTCAATAGCCCTGGCCCCGGCAACGTTACAAAGGACTTTACTCCTCGCCACACTCAGACCTGGACCAAAATCACAGCCAGCACAAAATCCTTGCAGCCGTTTTCCTTACATTTGAATTCCTGTATGACATGTTCCAGAAAGGGGGTCACATCGCTGAAGTCCCAGGCCCTCCATCTCAAAGGAACAGAAAAAACCATTGGTGTCTCAAATGCCCCTCTCTCCTCAAACCTGAAAAGAAAACCAGAAAAAAAAGTTAGCAGCCCTCCATGCGGTCCAAAGTCCTAAACAAACAAGCATTAAAACAAAATACATGGAAGGAAGAGGGATGCCCAATATATTCTAGTTTTTGTTTTAATGGCCTAACTCTGTATAACACACCTTCTGATGTTTGATATTTCAACTTTGAGATTATCCCACCTTTTAAAAAAGTTTTTATTAACAATTTGTCTTACAAAACAAACAAATAGGGGAAAGTACATCTCTTGTGCCCACTGTCATTCACAGTCTTTTTCACATTTCGTTTACATGCAGTGAGACACACTGTTGTTGTAGACATCTTGCAGTTGGGGAAAAAAGAGAAAAGAGTGAGAGATTCTTATTGTTTTTGTATTGTTCTTTCATTCTGTTGCATAGGGTTAGTATAGGTTTTTTCGGTCAGCATCATATGAGTAGGTCCTTTTATTAATATTTATTTTTACTGAGATTAAGGGGTCCAGAGGTTGGTTGGTTGGTTGTGTTTGGAGGCCTCTCAGTTCCTGTCAGAACCCCAAGGTTGGTTTAAAACCACACAAAAACCACAGGCACAAGGAAAGTGACAACAGTCACTCTTCAGAACAGAAACTTAAGAGAAGCTAGACAGAACTGCTAGAAATTCTGTCTTCGAAGTGGAAGACTGCCATGCGGGGATAGAGAACGACAATCCGTATTGCTGCAACAGCAAGAGGAAGTATGCTGTAAGGCAGTGGTTTTCAGCCAGTGTGCCGTGGCACCCTGGGGTGCCTTGAATGATGGTCAGGGGTGCCATGGGCAACACTGGACTCTGTCTCTTTCCTGTATGGTGTAGTGGTTAAGAGCGGTAGGCTCGTAATCTGGTGAACCGGGTTCACGTCCCCGCTCCTCCACATGCAGCTGCTGGGTGACCTTGGGCTAGTCATCCTTCTTCGAAGTCTCTCAGCCCCACTCACCTCACAGAGTGTTTGTTGTGGAGGAGGAAGGAAAAGGAGAATGTTAGCCACTTTGAGACTCCTTCAGGTAGTGATAAAGCGGGATATCAAATCCAAACTCCTCCTCCTCCTCCTCCTCCTCCTCCTCCTCCTCCTCATCTTCATCTTCCCTCCTCGGATGCCCTCTCATGTCTCCACCTCCCAAAGACTTGTACAGCTGTTTGTTGCAGCAGCCCTGGCTGCAAGCTCCCCAGGTAAATGGTGCCTCTGGGGCTGGCCAGGGGGTGCTTCCCAGGCCCCTGTGGGGCAGTGTGAGGAGGCACCTCTCTTTGGGGCAGGGAGGGTTAGCTCAGAGACCAGGGGCGGCAATCGTGGTTGCCCAGAGGACTCCCAAGGAGAGGGGAGAGGAGGATGACGGAATGCTCCAGAAGGGAGGGCTTGAAAAGGGGTGAGGGGCTGCCAGCTCTGCAGGCAAGGGGTGACAATACTGAGCCCCCAGGGGTGCCACAGAAAGAATGTACCTAGCTGATCAAGGGAGCCGTGGACCCAAATAGGTTGAAAGCCTCTACTGTAAGGAATGGGAAGGAGCACTGATTTTGGGAATGAAAGTAGGTTTCAACTTTAAGGCCCATTTCTGTCTGTGAAAACCTAGAGGTCAAAGAGGCTTATGAGCACCTCCAACAGCCCCAGGCTCTTTACCTGCCGGTCACATTATTCCCAGAGGGAAAAAACCAGAAAGGTTTAGAAGGATATGCACGGGTTCCACTTACCTCTGCAAAACACTTCCAATGTTCTGCAAGGAAAAGAGAGAAAGAAAAGGTAGCTTAGTGTCTGCCCCAGACCAGGCTACAATCCCTGCCCAACCCCATGCCCTGAAGTATAAGCACCCGACTACTAAAATTATGCCGCCCCAGAAGATAAACCAACCTCTTTAAAAGAAGCAGCAGAGGTTCACCCAGGGCAGCCTCCCTTTGGCAACAGAAGAGGGGCAAGAATGAGCCATTGGAAGCCATTAGACAACCAACCATGAGCAAAGAGCAGAAAACGTCTGATCCCACCTACTTTAAGCAGGCGTCTCTACTCTGCATTAAGAGATGAGCAAATTGCCCCTCTTGTTTTTCTTGCTCCGGTATGCTACAGCCTTGGCTGCCAGCTCTATAAACTGCCCCCTTTCACTTCCTACGTAGCTGCAGGCACACACTGATTTGGAACCAGCCTTGGCTCTGGCCTGCTCAGTCTCACCTGCAGGACTTCACTGGTTGGCCTCTGAAGCTTCACTTCCATCTCCAGGATGAGAGTTTCAAGGGGTATGAGATCCCTGGAGAGCCCGTCCAGGTGCTCCTCCCTTTTCCTTGCAATCTCCTCCTCCACCTCTTGCATTTTCTCCAGCAGAAGCTCCTCCTGTTCCTCCAAGAACTGGTGCAGTTGATTGAACTCGGCTATGGCCTTTCCCTTCTCTCCCTCTATGTGCTCCTAGAACAAGCAGATGGGGCAAAGCGAGAGAAGCCAAGGAGGGCATTTTGAGGAATACAGCCGGCCTTTGCATTGTCAAGAGGTAGGATGAGAAGGTCCCTTCTGAATTGCCCCAAATATCACATCAGGTTTTGGCAGGGGAGGAGTTTGCTGAAGAATTACAGGGGCCATTCTTATGGGAGACCAGACCTTTCCAAGGAAAGAGACACCCTGAGGAGCAGAGCTGATTTGCATCGCCAGGCCAGCCTTCCCCAACCTTAGATCCACAAAGTGTTGTACTCTGGATCCCAACATTCACAACCAACGAGGCCCACAGTCATGGATAATGGGACCTGTAGTCCCATAGCATCTGAGATCCCAAGGGGTGGAATTAATGCTATGTTATTACATTCCATCTTGCTAGCTGCAATGACCCCTTCTCTCTTCCCACTGTGTGCTGTTCTCCTGACACCAGGGAGCCATTTTTTTGGGGGGGGGGAGGGGGAAGGAAGGAGGAAGCCCCATTACACAAGTGAGCTATATCCTTGTGCAGGGCTTCCAATGTTGGGGCAAGTTGAATCTTGCCAAGTTTTGGAAAAGCAGCCTTTTATTGTCTTGTTAAAAGGATATATATTATAATATGACAAAGATAATAATAATAAATAATAACAATACCCCACCCATTTGGCTGGGTTGCAAAGCAATTATATGGGTGAAATAATAAATGACCAAGGGATAGCTCAGTTTGGTAGAACATGAGACTCTAAATCTCAGGGTCACAGGTTCAAGCCCCACATTGGGAAAAGATTCCTGCATTGCAACCAGACTAGATAACCCACATACAAGTATACCTATATATGCTAGATATAATCTGTTTCAGGAAAAGCTGCTTCAGACCCTTCTGCTTTTAATATTTGTTTCCCACCAGCCCCCCAAAACCGATCCTACGTCTCATTCATTTCTCAGCCCTGCTGATGCTTACAATCAGCTGCCGCCTTTCAATTTCTGTTTGTGCTTTATAGCTCAGAAGTCTTTCTCTCTCCTTCCTCAAAATCGGCAAGCAACTGCTGATATGTCCCTGAAAAAGAAGAAGCAGGTTTTTTGGGGGGTGTTCTTCCTCTTAGAGGTTTACTTTATATACCCGTCAAAACAAGACACTTGGAGCAGGTGTGAGGACCCCATCGCCTGTCACCGTGTTGGTGAACCAAACTCCCATTGCCCATGTTCGCTGGGGCTGATGGAAGTTGTAGTTCAGCCACCCCTGGAGGACTAAAGATTCCCTACACCTGATTTGAAGTGCAGCTGAATCAGAGGCTCACTCCCTGAAGGTTATTCCTATGCCTTCCAAGTCCAAATCGTACGCTTACAAGCACATTGAATAGATTTATGGGCAGCCTTCAGTGTTCAAGCTGGGTCATTCCCATCCACTGCCCACTCTCACCTTGTATACTTGGGCGGCTTCTTCTGCGGAGACCACTCTGTGGCCCCTGTGCTCTTGGGAACTGGCACATTCTCCGCAGAAGGGGACGTGGTCGTCCTCGCAGAACAAGTCCCACGGTTGCCGATGCCTCTGGCATTCCGAGTCCCGTTTTTCTCGAGCCTCTCGCTCTGCAGAAACGTCCCAGTCCTTGAGTATTTCAGCGAGGTTTGAGAGAGACCTGTTGGGCCTGAAGGTCCTCTCGACAGCCTTTCTGCACTCGGGGCATCTGGCAGTTGCGCCAGGCTGCTCCCAGCACCTCGTGATGCATGTTTGGCAGAAGCTGTGCCCACAGTTTAGCAGCACTGGGCTTGTGAAATAGCAGAGGCAGATGGGGCAGGTAGCTACGCACCGGCACCGCTTCATGGAGTTTCCGTCACCCATGGGCTGAACCTTTGGCAGGGATGCGGCGCCACCTCAATCTGAAACAGGGCACATCAAAAGGAGTGAGTTAATAAACTGCTTTGAGGTTTAAGGTGAGTTAATAAACTGCTTTGAGATTAATAAACTGCTTTGAGGTTTTCTAAACAAAATAAAAAAAACCTTCCAGTAGCACCTTAGAGACCAACTAAGTTTGTCATTGGTATGAGCTTTTGTGTGCATGCACACTTCTTCAGATACCAGGTACAGTGGTATCTCAACTTACGAAGATGATCCGTTCCGTGGCCGTCTTCATAAGTCGAGGTTTTCAGATGCCGAAGCGCCGCTACGGCACATGCGCAAAGCACACTTTTTCACTTCTGCGCATATGCCGACTGCGCACGCATTAGGGCTGCACATTGGCAACATGTCACATGCCCTTTTCTGCTAAAGTGGTCCCTGCCCTCAAGTTCACAATCTTAAAAAACAACAACTCACACACAACACAAAAGGAAAAAGGAATGTGAGGGTGGGAGGACAAACAAGCGCAAGTTGTAGCCCAGGCACCCCAAACTTCGGCCCTCCAGATGTTTTGGACTACAATTCCCATCATCCCTGACCACTGGTCCTCTTAGCTAGGGATCATGGGAGTTGTAGGCCAAAACATCTGGAGGGCCGCAGTTTGGGGATGCCTGTTGTAGCCTATATATTCCCATGCAGCTAAGACTGCAATCATCATGTTATGCTGTATTTCTGTTGATCTGCTGTGTTTTTTTTATGGTGTCTTACTTAGAGGATATGTTGCCTGAATTTTTTGTGCTGCTTTAAAATGGTGGCGGTGTTTTTTTCTAAAAAAGATTGTGTTTGTGATATATTTAAGGTGTTAAAACTGCTCAGCAGGAGTGGCGTACAATTTATCTTAATACTAATATTTATGATTGACATTAAACAAAGCAGGCTCTTTCTACATATGTGAATAAACCTTCACAAATCAGCTATTAAAAATGGCAATACGCGGGAGCTACTTAGTGGGGCAGCATTTCAGTCTTGCCGGGCACTCAAGTACTGTAACAGACTCGAAGGCTGCCTTACTCAGCGTTAAGGTTTCAAAGGGAGACGCCACTGTGCTGTTGAAGAGCAGCAATCTGCAGTCTTGATATCCCGCTTAGGCATTTTAATCTCCCTTTTGCAAATTCCATTACCAAGTGGGAGTGTCTCCCCTTCCCCCTGATTGAATCTACTTTTCTTTTGACCAGACGCCCTTTTCAATTGCACAGGAAGTCACGTGTCTTCCCCTTACAACGCTGGCCCTTCTTGCTCCACCCTTGACCTTCTTTCAACATCTGGAGGACCCCACACAGGCTGTCCCTGGGCTAAGGTGTTAAAGAGAGCTATGCCTCTGGAACTCTCCCTGGCTGGCATTTCGTAGCAAAAAAATTAAATATATGGACAGGGAAAATCTCCCTCTGATGTCAGTCGGAGTAGACAGTGTGCGCGCAGCTTCTTTATATACCGTATTCTTTGCATGTTTTTACTCAGAAGCAAGCCTCTCTAAATGTTCCAATATCCACCCTACCACATGAAATGTGCATTCCGGTAGGGTTGCAACGCTGGGCGAGTTTACGCAGAAGTCATTCTCAGTTCAGTGGGAGTTGTCAGCTCGAAAGAACACAGCTTGACTTGTAAAACATGAATCAGGAATAGGATATTTCTCCATTCCCGTCCCGATTTGCAGCCCTAGGCAGATTCCTACATGTGCTTGCTAGCTTTCCCGCGCGTTTGGGTATTTCAGTTGGAGGTAACTACAGCGTTGGGGCAGTCGATATAAATTGGTGTGTTAGGTTCTCACCTTCACGTCAACTGACGCCGCCCCCAACCCCAGTAAGCAGCCCGAATCGCTCAACCTCCTGCAGCCACGTTGGCCTCCAACCCCACGCGCGGCGACTTCGCATCCGGGCCGGAAGTCGCGTTGCGAGGGAATCCTCTGCCTTCGGCTTTGGCTCTATTGTGACGATCGGCCGCATTCCATATATGGAAGGGGGAGGCGGAGCTTTGCACGTGGAGGCGTTCTAAGCACCGCTGATTGGCTGCAGCGGGGAGCCAGTTCGCCCCGCCCCCGAACGTTTGCTCATTCACAACTTATCAGCTGCTGCAACTTTCTGAATCACTTTTCGTGGCGGGGATTTTGAGTTCGTTCCTGCTTCGACTTCTTCTCCTTCTTGCTGGTAGTTGGAGTTGCTCCGGATCTGGGCGCTTGAACCGAAGGAGTCCCCTTTGCTGCCCCCCCCCGGATTAGGACAGCTGCTTTTGCCGGGCTTCGAGGTAAAGGGAATTCGCCTCCTGGACGAGTTTAGGCTCAGTCGGTTGCCATTTAAATCAGTACAGGAATTTAGGCGTGCGCGTGCTGCATTTTGAACCCAGCAAAGCTGTTATTAGGTTCTGGTTCATTATTGCCCCTTTTCCTCTGCCCGCAGTTTTTTCATTGCTTATTCCTCAATGTCTCCTGGGCGTCAGCTTTAAAAACAAAAAGCATAAATCCCAACACGCTTGCAATATAAAAGCGAGGGACCCGCCCGCGCTTCCTGGAAATCGTTCTGCAGAAAGGAAAACTGGGGCGGCGACGCAGGTGGTGGTTAAAAGGTCTCTTCCAGAAGCTAAATAAATTTGTGCATCAGTCCTTGGTGTATTTAGAGACAGGGGTTGTTGTGGGTGTAGCGGGGGGTGGGGTGGGCAGAGAGGCAGCTGCCCTGCCCCCCTCCCCCATATCAAGTAAAACAATAGAAATAACTGACCAATCACGCCGGTTCTGTAACAAAAGTCTTGCGTTCCCGCCCCGTCCCCCCAAAATCCTGGCTACGCTGTGTGTGTTAAAAATCCAACCCCAAATGTTTCCGCCCCAGTTATATGGGTGCCGTCCTCTTTTTCATCCCTCTTTTTGGGAGTAAAGTTGCTTCATGCTCATTTTTTAAAAAGGGTTTCCTTCTCAAACCCGAGTCTCTGGTTTGCCTGTCCTCATTCCTAGGCCATTTCCTGCTGCATCAGTCTCTCCTTTCTCTTGCTCGTAACCGGAGTTGCTCCGGATCCCAGCGCTTGAACCAAAGGAGTTCCCGGATCCTCCGTCCAGTTAAAATCGCTGCTTTGGCCGGTCGTTGGGGAGCGAGGGGTAAACGAAATCTAGACATTGGGAACTGGTTTGTAGCCCGATCTTTCTTTCCCTTGTGGACTTAAAAAACAATTAAGACGAGAGTTGTTCTCAAAGAAGCGCGCGTTTTATTTTGCAGGTGGCTTCGCTCGCTGCGGCGGAGTGCAGGAGAGCTGCCTGGGCGTGTGTTTGTCGCCTTGTCCGCGTATTACTATGCGGTTTCGAGTCATCTATTCCCCCCCCCCCATTTTTATTGATTTGTCCAAATGATTGCAAATTAATTAACCGAATTAATTCAGTTTAACCGCAATCGTAGGTTTTATTCTCCCACGACCCCACCCTCGCTTTTCTCGTTATTTGCTTGCCCGACATTCAAAAAATTGTAGTTTCCTTATGCACAACTCCTGGGGGGGGGAGCAAAAGGTGGTCTTTGATAGTGGGGGGCAGGGCTCAATCCCACCCCACCCAAGAACGGATTAGGACAATGCTCAGGCCTAAACCCTGCCCAGTTAAAAAGGCTTGGCTGCATTAACAAAAACACGTGTATTTTTTCTAACAATGGAAATAGTGCTAATCAACTTCAAGTCTTATATTTGCATATATCATGGTACATAGGCGGAGGATGCCGCTTAACTCATTAGGTAAAATTGGAAATTCAGATTTGATTTACTTATAGATCTCTCCAAATCTGAGGCCCCCTGTGGGATTTGGATTGCATTTTTACTTTGCTTGCATAAAACGGAGGTTCTATGGGGTTTTTGTTTTGCTTTTAAAGAAATTGCCCTCAAAGTTCAGAAGACAAACAGGCAGAGACCGGGGAGTAAGGGAACAAGAAAAATCATCCAATGAACCATTTGTAAAAGTTTTTAATGTATGCTACTGTAGAGGGCAGGAGAGAATGGCTCGCTGTCAAGAGGGCCAGCCCCATGTAGTGTGGGTGCAATCTTCTCTAGGTGCTATACTAGAACTTGTGGGGTAACCAGCTTCATTTAACCAACATGCTTATGTCTAATTAATGCATAGCTGTGTCACTTCCCCTTACCTTGGGAGGAAATAGGCAATCTTGCCAATTGTCCCCCCACCCCGCCTGAGAAGCTTAGTATGTGCAAAGGTTAAAGCTGGTTGCTCAAGTTCAGCAGCCACATGGCTCTCACCAGCCACTGTTGTGTTCCTATACCAAAAAAATTAGGAACTTTCACCACTTTGTAACTAAGCTAGATTTTACTCCATCTGCAACTTTTCTGAAGCACGTGTTTCTGACCTCTGGAGAGTTTGTAAGTAAACCATTTTTTAACTTGCCCAGCATGTGGTCTTTACTCTTTTCCTATGCTGAGGGAAGAGGGAAAATTGGAAACTCACTTGGAAGGGCACATTTTAAAGGTCCATCAACCTATATTTCCATGCTTTACTTTGCAATCTGTTTTGTGACTTTTCTGCTGGGCTTCTCTCGCCAAAGAGTACTTGACCCAAACCTGGATCTTGGCATTCAGGAATTCTCATATGGTGTGTATGTGGGTGTGTATATACCGTATATATATTGCACCAACAGAACTCTGTCACCCAATGACATTTTGGCAATAGATTCCCACCAGAGGAAAAGCGGTACCCTTTGTCAAAACGCATAATGAATATGAGGAATTTGCTGCCCCAAGATGTGGTGATGGTCACTAGTGTGGGTTCCTTATCAAAGCCACTGACCACATTTTTTTAGAATGATTCCACGAACAGGATTAGTTAGGAGGGTGATAGAGATCCTTCATAGTCACTGGGATTGTTTTATTGTGCATACTCTTTATGGATGTTTATCTTTCACTGTTTGTATAACTCATTTTTTTACTATGTTAATGATAATAATAATAACAATAACTAATAATAATTAATAAAAAATTATTTATACCCCACCCATCTGGCTGGGTTCCCCCAGCCACTCTGGGCGGCTTCCAACAAAATATTAAAATACAATAGTGCTTCAAACATTAAAAGCTTCCCTAAACAGGGCTGCCTTCAGATGTCTTCTAAACGTCTGGTAGTTGATTTTCTCTTTGACATCTGATGGGAGGGCATTCAGAGGGCAGGCGCCACTACCAAGAAGGCCCTCTGCCTACTTCCCTGTAACTTGTCTTCTCGCAGCGAGGAACCACCAGAAGGCCCTCAACGCTTGGACCTCAGTGTCCAGGTGAAATGATGGGGGTGGAGACGCTCCTTCAGGTATACTGGACTGTGGCTTAGTAGACTATTTTGGCCATAAGCGGTATACAAGGTTCAGAGGCAGTATGCCACTGAATACCAATTGCTTAAGGGCAAGAGCCAGAGGGGGCTACAGTCTTCATGCCATGCTTGTGGGATTCCCAAAGGAATCCAGCTGTACACTCGGGGGGGGGCAGGATGCTGGAGTACATTTCATTTCAGCTGGGCTCTCCAGATACACTCCTGCCATTTTACATAAGGCAGGTTCTGGACACAAGCCAACTATTAATAATGGCAACATTCAGAAACCAGTGAGAGAGCCTTGCTATTCAGTAACAGGATTGAAAAGTAGCCTTCATTCATTCATTCATTCATTCATTCATTCAACAGTGTTCCAAAGAGAAGATCCCATGCAAACCTCTTGAACTGGAATATGCAGGGTTGATACCATCAGAGTGGCACTGGGAGACCTCATTTGTTTTGCTGTGTAAGGGAATAAGATATTGTTAAGTATACAAGCAGGAATTGAAAACTAGACAGCCGAGGGAGAAGAGGAAAGGGAGGAGAAAAAAGAATCAAATAGGAAAATGTGCAATTTAGGATTAGATATAAGGGTTGAAATGTGAATTGGAATATAAATTTCTAATATAAAGCAGTAAATAGGAGAAAGTAGGGACACGGCTAGGAAGAAGAGCGGGAAGTCAACTTATCTGGGGGAAATGTATCAAATTTGATGTATTGATAG
Organism: Zootoca vivipara; assembly: GCF_965207765.1. Classification (NCBI taxonomy): domain Eukaryota; kingdom Metazoa; phylum Chordata; class Lepidosauria; order Squamata; family Lacertidae; genus Zootoca; species Zootoca vivipara. The sequence goes on along the minus strand of NC_142584.1, from coordinate 110,997,470 downwards.
GTTAAAATTTGGAAAACCAATAAAACTATTTGGCACCAAACAAACCATCAGATTGGCTAGCTCACTACCAAAAGTAATTCCCCCTCTTTGCATGGTATTTGTCTTGCTTTGCCACCTCATTACCAGTTGGGAGCAGTAGTTCCATTTATTTGTCTGGCTCTCATCTGCATGGCATTGTGATGCCTTTGTCTCTTGCATTGCTACGCCTTCTCATTGTATGTGATGTCCACCAAGATACACTAAAGTTTCTGGCAAAATAAATACCTCACGCCTTTCATATTCCACGTGATAACTTTTTTAAAAACTGCAATAGACAATTAAGGCTACTCTTTCTAGAGTTTCAATCCTTGCCTGTCTCTTGCAAGGGACGTAATAGTACCACTGTATTCTGCTCTGGTCAGACCTCACCTGGAGCACTGTGTCCAGTTCTGGGCACCACAGTTCAAGAAGGATACTGACGAGCTGGAACATGTCCAGAAGAGGGCAACCAAAATGGTCAAAGGCCTGGAAATGATGCCTTATGAGCAACAGCTTAGGGAGCTGGGTATGTTTAGCCTGGAGAAGAGAAGGTTAAGGGGTGATATGATAGCCATGTTCAAATATATAAAAGGATGTCATATAGAGGAGGGAGAAAGGTTGTTTTCTGCTGCTCCAGAGAAGCGGACACAGAGCAATGGATTCAAACTACAAGAAAGAAGATTCCACCTAAACATTAGAAAGAACTTCCTGACAGTAAGAGCTGTTTGGCAGTGGAATTTGCTGCCAAGGAGTGTGGTGGAGTCTCCTTCTTTGGAGGTCTTTAAGCGGAGGCTTGACAGCCATCTGTCAGGAATGCTTTGATAGTGTTTCCTGCTTGGCAGGGGGTTGGACTGGATGGCCCTTCTGGTCTCTTCCAACTCTATGATTCCTGCTGTAAGAATAAATAACAAGGAGCAAGGTTGGGAAAAAGCAGGCTTTATGTGTATTACACTGGAGGACAGCATTCCCAAATGGGTCTTAGTTGCTTTCTTTGCCTACACAGCTTTTATGTTTACAATGCACACAAAAGCATGAGAACAACAAACTAAATTGTAATTACATCAAAATCCACTGTCATCTGTAGCATCTCCCTAAAATACAAATCAAAGTTGAACAAAGAGGGGGGTGGTAAAGAGGGGTATCAAAGAGGGAATTGGCCTCTGTGGCTGGTTGTGAATAAGCTGGTTGAGTGATGTTTCCCTTTATTGGTGCGCCTAATACTAACCTGATTCTCTTGCTACTGTTTCTTTCCAGGGCAGAGATACAGGCCTTTTGATCTCCCTTTCTGTTGGGGCTGCTTCTGAGTGCAGGAGAAAAGAACTCTGTTCCATTTGTGTCTCACTGCAATAGTAAAGCTATGGCTGAGAGCCCCAGGAAGAGGCTTCGGTTTGAAGCTACTTGCCCTATCTGCCTGTCCTACTTTGAAGATCCTGTGACTCTAGGCTGCGGACACAACTTCTGCCAAGCATGCATCTCTATATGCTGGGGGGAGGCTGGCACAGAAACCAGGTGCCCACAGTGCCGAGCAGCTGTCGGGCGGGATTTCAAATCAAACTGGTCTCTAGCAAGCATTGCTGAAATTGCTCAACAGCTGAATTCCATGGGCCTAGAGGGGCCAAAATGTGTGACGCACAAAGTGCCCATGAATTTATTTTGCAAGGACCACGAAATCTTCTTCTGCCCTCTGTGTGACGCTGCGCAACAGCACCCATGCAAAGCTGTGGTTCCCATAGACCAGGCTGTTGAAGAATACAAGGTAAGAATACTACAAGAAGAATACACCAAAGTGTTGGTACTGACCTTTAAATCCCTAAATGGCCTCGGTCCTGTATACCTGAAGGAGCGTCTCCACCCCCACCGTTCAGCCCGGACAGTGAGATCCAGCGCCAAGGGCCTTCTAGCGGTTCCCTCATTGCGAGAAGTGAGGTTACAGGGAACCAGACAGAGGGCCCTCTCGGTAATGGCACCCGCCCTGTGGAACGCCCTCCCAGCAGATGTCAAGGCAATAAACAACTATTTTACATTTAGAAGACAACTGTTTAGGGAAGTTTTTAATGTTTGATGCTGTACTGTTTTTAATATTCGGTTGGAAGCCGCCCAGAGTGGCTGGGGAAACCCAGCCAGATGGGCGGGGTATAAATAATAAGTTATTATTATTATTATTATTATTACATTTGATAGAATATGGGCATATAACCAATGCTACATTCTGAGAAATATCCAGGGCCAGGGTTCGAGGGCAGTGAGAATTCATACTCTTGCTTGTGGGAAGGCTTTATTTCTGACCCCAGGTGTGCGAGGTGACTTTGCAGGTGCAATTGTATGGGGAAATATGTGCTCCCACACCAAGCTGCCTGTGTATTAAGGCCATCTTTCCCAGTGCCAGCACTATTATATATCACATTGCATATGATGTTTTGGGGATGGCAGTCTTGTGGGCTAAATTTCCCCAACACTGGGCACATGCCTCAGCAGCGGCGTAACTAGCTATTCAGGTGCCCGGTGCAGTGCACGTGTCCTGCAGGCCGGGGGCGGGGCAAGCCAAGGCAGGGTGTGCTGCGTGGAGCCTCTTGGCAGCCTCCCCCCAGCTGTAGGGTGGCTGCGGCAGTGGGCAGACGCAAGCAGCGCGCTGCTCGAAAAAGCAGTGCGGAGCTTGCAGGCAGTCTGCTCACCGCCTCCCCCTCAGGAGAGATGCGTGGCTTAGGCATGCTCCAGTGGCATAGGAAGGGGGATGCGGTGGGTGCAGTTATTAGTAAGTGCCATGAACCCAATTTTTATTTATTTATTTAAAAAACACATTTTTTGCCATTTTGTCAGCCCCCTCAGTGATGACACCTACCGCACCCCCCTTCCTACGCCACTGCGCCTCAGTAGGCCTCTCTGACTTTGCTCTGTGTTTCATGTGAGCTACTCTGACGTTGTTTGACACCCATTTAGTAAACCAAACTGTTTCATTCATTTTTTCCTGCTTTAAAAATATCTGAACTGTTCCTAAAGATCAGTGCAGCCTAATCTAAACATCTGATTAGCAATAATAATAGTAGTAATAAAGCCAAGTAATATGGTTTAAATATTATATTTAAACAATTTAAACTTTTTTGCGGTATGTGTGTGTGTGAATTATTTTTGGGGGGAGACCTGTAAACACATGTCAACTCAGTGGCATGACTTGGTATTGTTTAAATTTTTAAAATGAAGGTGCTACAAACTGTTAACATAATAATTCCAGCATGTACTGTAAGTATTTTTATATATATATTTTATGGATTCTGTAGCTGTGGTTCCTGCATTGTAAGGGGCTGAAGTTGGGTCCCTTCTAACTTGACAATTGTATGATTCTATATAGTGTTTGTATGTGCATTGATGGTCAGAGAAGTTGGGACTCAGAGAGTCCTTCTTACAGGCCCTGCCACATGAACAGGAGCAAGGTTATCATCATTTCTTTTTTCCCCTTTGTCAAATAAGTTGTGTGTGTGTGTGTGTGTGTGTGTGTGTGTGTGTGTGTAAATCTCTCAAAATCAACTAAATTTGAACTTCTTTGAACTTCTGCTCTTTTTGCCAGGATCGGATTTTTCGCTGCCTAGAAGTTCTGAAGGAGGGGAGAGAAACCATTCTGCAGTATACAGACAACTTGGAAAATGAAAGCCAGGATCTTCTTGTAAGTGCCGATTTATTAATTAATTAAAATTATATCTCTCTTCCTCCCAGAGGAGTCCAGAGACCACTATTTGTTGGAACTGAGCAAGTAATGGAACCAACAAGATGGTTAAAAGCCATGAGGCATCCCAGCCCCTCAGCGTTACGTGGTTTCTTTTAGAAATTATAAGATATTTCACAGAAACATGGAGTGATATCTTAATGATGGACGTGTTGCATGTTTTTAGTAAATTCTTCCCTGCTGGACGTTGATGCCATTTTGTATGCCCTTTGTATGAAATCCTATCTCTCTTGATGGTGCAAACATGGATTATGCTGGCCTGATTTTCTGCTCTTTATATTCCGCTTTTTGCAGGAGCAAATGAAAAAAGTGAAGGAAAAAATAGTGGCAGAGTTTGAAAAATTATGCCAGGCTCTGAGAGATCAAGAGAAACTTCTTCTGCAGGATATGGTAAACGTGGAGAAGTCTCTTGCAGTGAAAAAACAAAGTTGCCTGTCCAGGTTCTCTGATGAATTGGCAAGTCTTGGAGGTTTCATTCAGGATATGGAAGAAGTGCGTCAGAAGCCAGAAATTGAATTCCTTAAGGTAAGAAGAGTAGAAACAAACTATCCATTAGGAAAGCAAACTCCATATTATGGCGTTTCTCCATCTATATATACCGTACCATATCAAGGAGCCCAGTTTTATGATTGTGGTTTATGAGGTTTGTAGCCAGTGTGGTATAGTGGTTAAGAGTGGTAGACTCGTAATCTGGGGAGCCGGGTTCGCATCTCCGCTCCTCCACATGCAGCTGCTGGGTGACCTTGAGCTAGTCACACTTCTCTGAAGTCTCTCAGCCCCATTCACCTCACAGAGTGTTTGTTGTGGGGGAGGAAGGGAAAGGAGAATGTTAGTCGCTTTGAGACTCCTTCGGGTAGTGATAAAGCGGGATATCAAATCCAAACTCTTCTTCTTCTACAACATCCCAGATAAATGTCTAATTTCACTTCACTGTGGATCAGTCTGATAGAATAGGTTTGTATTTTTTTTAACTCTCAGGTCATGTGTGTGCTCCTAATGCCCTCCTAATTAGATTAGATTAGATTACTGTAGATTAGATTTCTTTATTGCCATTGTCTAATTACAATGAAATTGGATGCTATCTCATAAAAACAAAAGCAAGAAACAAAATTTCAGCCACACATCACATGCCTACAAAACTCTTCAGGTCAATTATTTAGTTACAGTATTTAATTAGGGTATTTTTGCCATCATTCCCTGCTTGTGGCCTTCCTGGAGGCACCTGCCAACCTCATGTTGGGAAGAGGAGGATGAACCCTCAGTCTGGTCCAGCAGGACTCTTCTGATGTCCTGTTTCAGACTATTATTCTTACTTTATATACCATATTTACTCGAAATGTGCATCTTTTTGGCCAAATCATGTCACAAAAATTGGGGTGTGCATTAGATTTGATGGCACCAGCAAATACTTTTGGGGTTTCAAGGTTTTGAAAATTGAGGTGCTCATTTGATTAGATGGCATATTAGATCTGCTTAAATGAGGTAATGCTGTACTTTAGCTCTCTGACAGTAGCTACCCCCTACAGAGTCTGAAGGAGTCTTTATAGTACATTGAAATCTCTGTTCTTTCTCTCTTCTTTCCGTAGGAAGCTAAAAGCATATTGCAGAGGTAAGTGGATCCCACTAATTTCTTGTTTACACATTGTACTTTTCATCCTTGTACAGCATTCCTATTTCTACTAGTTTGCTTCTGTTTCCACTTGTTTGGGGTTTTTTGTTTTGTTTTTTACCTGCCTTAAGAAAGGCTTTCTAGTTATTTGCTGAATTCTACCCTACCCCCCATTTATTAATACAGCAGATCAGTGCTTTTTCCCCCTGGGGGAATGCAGGGGTACACATACCCCTAAACATTTTGTGAATCTAAGTTTGGCTTCATTGAGGGGAATTATTTTAATATGAGTAGGACAATGAGAGTACAGTGGTACCTCGGTTTATGAACACACTTGGTTCCGGAAGTCTGTACTTAACCTGAAACGTACTTAACCTGAAGCGAACTTTCCTATTGAAAGTAATGGAAAGTGGATTAATCCATTCCAGACGGGTCCGCGGAGTACTTGACCTGAAGCGTACTTAACCTGAAGTGAACTTTCCCATTGAAAGTAATGGAAAGTGAATTAATCTGTTCCAGACGCTCCACAGAGTACTTAAACTGAAAATACTCAAACTGAGGCGTACTTAAACCGAGGTATGACTGTACCCCTAAACATTATTTTAGGAAAAAAGCGCTGCAGCTGATGGTAGTCTGGGTGTCGTGTTCATCTTTCTCCTCTTTCTGTTCACATTAAATCAATCTCCAAGGGTCTTTTGCATGCACTTTATTTAGATTCCTTCTACTTTCAGTCTGTTGGTTCTATTGAATCTCTCAGGTGGCTTTTGTTACCATGTTACCCTTCTGGGTCACCTGGAAAAGGATGGAGATTGGGGGTTCTTTGTTGAAATGGCTCTGCTCATTCCTGAGAAATAGGACTCAGAAGGTAGTTCTGGGCTTAGACGTGAAGCTTTCTGCCATTCCATTGTAATCCAAACCTTTCTTTTGCTTTCCTTGGGGATTCTGAATTGCATCAATGGAGGGTTAATACTGTTTTCTTTCCAGATATGATAAGAAGAAGCAATTTGAGAATCCATTATTTTTCTATACCGTGCTGAAGTGGAGGATTGAGGAAATTCGTGATAGAAATGTCTGTCTGAATAGTATCGTGCAGGAGCTAAGGGGTATGAAAACAGGGGTGGGGCACTGGATCTTTCCACAGGAGCTGGAACCAAAAGTGGGAACGGCCGGCCACCTGTCAATCTTGTGATGTCATTTGGGGTTGGCTGGCTTAACTGCTGAGCTGCAGCAGCTTTGGCATGAATTGTGTTTGAGTTTTTTCTGTGGCTGATGTCATACAATTCTGTTTTGTTAAGTGCCAAACCTGGCAGGCCTAATAAGGTCCACTGGTTGGAGGCTCCCTGCAATTGTATTAACGAATAGCTGCAAGGATTTTATACTGTACTGGATATTATTTTTTATTTATAAACCGCCTGGTATTTTTGAAATCTCTTAATCAGTGCAAAATATAAAAACAGTTTCATTAAAACAATAGTACAGTCTAAACCCAATAAAATAGTAGCATGAAAGTATATATCTGACTAGGGCATGCTTGGAACAGGCCCACTGAAATCAATGAATCTAAGTTGGTCATGTCTATTAACTTTAACGGGTCTACTGTGGGTGAGGCTAGCACTGAACGCCACACAAATAAAGCAGGAATTCAGATTTCTCGAAACACATACAAACAAGGTCTGATGTTATGCATCAGGAAAAGCAAATCTTTACAAAATGTCTGAACTAAATAAAATAAAATTCTTTCCAGTAGCACCGCAGAGACCAACTAAGTTTGTCATTGGTATGAGATTTCGTGTGCAATTGATGATTCCTGCTTTGTCCAAGGCAGAGAAAGGACATTCCATAATATAGAGGCAGCGATAGAAAATGTCTGTTTCAGGGTCATCACCCTATGACAGGCATGTTCAAAGTCCATTTCAGGGACCTTTGGGTTTAATCTGGCCCCTGTGACAGTCTTATTTCCCCTAAAGTTCAACAACTTCAATCCTAAAAACAACAACTTTGAGGTAAAATTGTAAAAAAAAGCTCAACTTCAATCCCCAAAAAGGTCAACAACTTTGGTCGGCCCTCACGCTTCATCAAATCTGGCTCTCTTTGAAAAAAAATTGGGCAGCCTTGGCCTATGATATTCGGAACAGTTTGGTGCCATAGGTACAACTTCCAGATGATCTAAATGATCTTGCAGATGTAGGTGTGGAAAGCTCTAGGTTAGCGTGGGGCTTCTGGAAAGAAATGTGGCAGCATCCTTTCCTCATGCAGAGTGGTTGGGACCTGTGCATCTACCCCCCCACCCCCGTGTTGCTGGACTACAACTCCTATCATCCCTGACCATTGGCCTGGCTGACTGACTGAGGCTTGTGTGAGTAGTAGTCCAACAACTTCCGGGGGGGGGGATTTCTAGCTGGAGTGTTCCTCCCAGAGCTGCCCTTTAGACCTAGCACCCATGCTTTCTCCCACCCCAGCATAATTTACATGGGCAGGATGGTCCTTGGACCTGGGTGAGTGATGGGGAGGCAGCAGAATTCAGGGAAGAAGGATCCAAGAGTTGGCGAACGATGCTGAGCACTCATATGGGCTACACGGAAGGCCTTCGTGCGCTTTTGGGCTGCCAGTATTTACTCCTAAACAGAGGGAGCAGGACATTCCATCCCACATATATTCTATTTTGTTTGTTTTCTAACAGAGACTCAGTATTGTGAAGCTATTGAGTGTGCATACTTTTCCTCGGGTTTCTCTTTTCGTGTGTGTGTGTTTTAAAATTTGTGCTTTAGCAAACCCCAGAGTTACATTAAGCATGCTGAAGCCCCTGTCTTGTTCCTTGTAGGCATATTCTTGTTTCAGTCAGCACTCAGTTTATCTATTAAAGGGAGTGATGGATGGATTTTAAAAAAATATTTTTGTGACAAATGCAATTGTGTGACATTTTATCTCTGTTTTCTTTTCTCTCACTCCCTACCCCCACCCCGGCCCCCAGGTGGTCTAACTGAATTTAATGCAGCCACAGGTAATTTTGGGGACTGGTGGAGGACCAAATTCACAGAAGGGATAGGGAGGTCTTTTTTTTGCAGAAATTTGTTTGATTTGTGTTTTATGGGGGTTGCCAGTTTAGGAATGTTAAACAGATTAACCCATAAGTCAGGCACCCCCAAACTGCGGCCCTCCAGATGTTTTGGCCTACAACTCCCATGATCCCTAGCTAAGAGGACCAGTGGTCAGGGATGATGGGAATTGTAGTCCAAAACATCTGGAGGGCCGAAGTTTGGGGATGCCTGCCATAAGTTGTTCACATGCAAGAACATAGGAAAAGCCTCATAGCCTGCCTTGCTTGGGAATTCCATGAAACCAAATAAATCAGTACAGCTTTTAACATCGGTGCAGTTTTGAAAGATTCGGTCTACCATTTTGGTTCAAAACGGCATCCAACTGTATAAAAACTTCCTTCATTTCAGGAACCATAATACAAAGTTTGGTTGCGATATCTTAAGAGCTGCCCGAATGCAAAGCTAAACAGAGAAACCAATATGACAGATGAGGGCAAAAGCCATTTTCTGCTCTTGCTGTCTAGCAAATGGTACTCGGAGGTTTGCCCTTTTGATCCAAAATGATTAGTAGCCATTGTTAAACTCATTCCATAAATTTGTCTAATCCTCTTTTAAAGCCACCTAAGAGCTTATTGTGAGGGCTGGGCCCTGCTGAGGCCGTCACTTGCAGTCTTGCCTGTACTCCTTTGTGGCAAGTGTCTTTCCTTGACTGAGAGACGTTTCTGTTGAAATTTTACCTCAGAGTTTTACCTCAGAGGAATGAGAGTTGTTGTAAAAGGACTAATCAAAAGACATTGAAGAAGAATTAGGTTACCTTGGTAATCAATATATCCCATAGCACATACACCTAACTATAAATCCTGAGACTTGAGTCTCTCTCTTTGGACTCATCTGCATTTTTCGACTTACGATGTTATAAATGCGTTACAAAAAGTGTGGCGCCAGATGGTGCCATAGAGCTGAAATCCCAAGTTGATCAGAATTTCCATTGTGAGCTTTTATAACGTTTCTTTTCATAGTGTTTCTATAGGTGTATAGATCCAGCCCTTTGCATTCTCTTTCCCTTCCCTCACAGACTTCAAATTCCTATTCCCTAACTGCTCTTCACTCACTCTTAATGGATTCTTTACTGCTTTGGAATGCTCCTGTCAATCACAAGCACATCCTCACAGACTTTCTAGCATTTTCCCTCAGCCCAGCTCCGTTTGCAGCGTCAGAGCTGGGCTGTGAGAAAAGTGGCTGAAGCAAGAGAGCATGAGAAATGTGACTTGAGCATTTAGGTAGCATCTGATTTCCTTCCCAAAATATCCGGTATGTGGCAAGGCATAATTTTGTCATTCACGTATATATGTATGGCAAACAGATTTGCACACACAGAATCACAGAATTGTAAATCTGGAAGGGAACCAAGGGTCCTTTATTCTAACTCCCCCCCCCCCTGCATTGCAGGAATCTCAACTGCACCATCCATGACAGATGGCCACCAAACCTCTGCTTAAAAACCCCCAAGGGCAAGGAGTCCACCACCCTTTGAGGAAGTCTGTTCCACTGTCAAACAGCTCTTACTGTCAGAATTTCATAAGTTGAAATAAAGCCCTTAATTATGTTTTTTATTTCTCTCTCCCCCCCCCCCCCCGGCCCCAATCCCTCCAGAACCTATAACGTTGGATCCAAAGACAGCTAGTCCACAACTCATCGTGTCCAAGGACTTCAAAAGTGTGAGACATGGAGGCAAAGATCCAGATCTGTCCACAAATCCTGAGAGAATCTATGACGACTGGCCTTTTGTGATGGGCTCCAAGGCCCTCACAGAGGGCAGATATAGCTGGCAGGTCTTTTTGGGAAGTGGAGGAGACTGGGCTGTGGGAGTCTCCCAGAAGAATGGTTCCTCAACTCCTAAGAGAAATGAGATATGGCAAGTTGGGAAGTGGGATGGTGAACATTGGGCCTCCTGCCCCTCATGTTATCAGGATCACTCTCTGCCTTTCAGTGAGGAGATCCAGAGGATCCAAGTTGTTCTGAACTGCAGGGTGGGACAGCTAGTGTTTTATGACGCCGATTCGGGAGCTGAGCTCACTGAATTCAAAGATGTCAATTTTGGTGGGCGAGATGCATTCCCCTTCTTTCGACTGTCTGAAAAGGGGTATATCGCCCTCATTTCCTAAAGGTCTGCTCTCGTAGGATTTTCTGATGTTATTGTCCCGGTTGTTGTTGTTTTTAAGTCAAACTTTTTATTGGACAAGAGCAGCTATGATAGTTCTGCAAAGGCCCAGACCAGCTTCTAGTCAAAGTCTCTGAAGCTAACTAATTGAAACCGGAGTTTGTTTTTCTTTGCCTGCCCTTTCCCAGATTTCCCCCGGCAAATTATTTCTTTAAAAAGAAGACGTAATCTTATTGAAAATAATACTTTATCCTAAGCAATGACAGAATAGTTTTTATACAGGCAGTCTTTCAGGACCCCCAATTCTGCTTTTAGAGTACACATTTTGAGGTAAAATCCTGTTCAATATGGCTTAGCAATGATTTCAGCCTGTTTCACTTTCCTCTCCAATATCTCGCCCTTCCCTCAAAACGCTTGGGTGCATTGGGTTGTACATTATTCCCCCCTACCCAATTCAGTTACAACTCTGTAAAGGAGGATAGGCTGAGAGAGAGAGAGAATGACTGGCTCAGGGTTCACTTTATTTATTTTACCATTTGGGAGTAGACCCCACACCAACAGGATTTTCTCAGGAGCTTTCTTTTTTTCTTTCCAGATGTGTTCTGGAGACTAATGGGATGGAGTAATTCCTTTTGTAATGACAATGTCCCCCTCCCTTCTTGATATGTACACCCACATTGTGGCTGAATAAAAGGATTAGTCTTTTAAGATGTCTTGGTGGTGTTTTCGTTGCAACAGACTAAAACTGCTGTTCTATTCACGGAGCAGACATGGGACAACTGGAGTGGAGAGTTACCTTCTTCAAACATTAAAAACTTCCCTAAACATGGCTGCCTTCAGATGTCTTCTAAAAGTCAGATAGTTTATTTCTTTGACGTCTGGTGGGAGTCCGTTCCATAGGGCAGGCGCCACTACTGAGAAGGCCCTCTGCCTGGTTTCCTATAACCTCACTTCTTGCAATAAGGGAACTGCCAAAAGGCCCTCGGACTTGGACCTCAGTGTCTGGGCTGAACGATGGGGGTGGAGGCGCTCCTTCAGGTATACTGGGCCGAGGCCATTTAGAGCTTTAAAGGTCAGGACCAACACTTTGAATTGTGCCTGTGAGTTGTTACAATGCTTCGAAGGAAGGACAAAGTGCCCCGTGTTCACACCTAATCCTAACTACTGATTGTTGAAACAAGCAGACTTCACAGCCCTTGGTTTTAATTGGGCTTGTTTTCTCTCCTATATTCTGCTCTGGCTGAAGCCTTCAGCTAGGAAAACACACAACCCGAATCTGGATCTCTGAGTAGCAATCTTCACACACATGCCTGAGATAGGACCAAGCCGAAGCACTTATCCAAGATGGCAAACAAACAATAAGAATAAATTCGATAAAATTAGACATTCTCACATTCAAAACTGCTCAGCCTCTTCCTCAGGTCTAGATGTGCCAGTGAAAGGCACACCATCCATTTAAATCACATGCCTCCCCCCCCCCCGAATTCTACAAACTGGTTTGTTAAGGGTGCTGGGAATTGCAGGATAAACAATAGTTCTCAGAGTTCCATGTTTCCCTCTGCAAAAAAATAAAATAAAAAACTATGATGCGCTGGTAGAACCCCGAATACAGTATGCAGGGGGAGCAGAGGGGAGCTGCTTCTGTCAGGCAAGTCCATTTGCTTGCATTGATGGAATGATGCTAAGCCGAATACAATGGTACCTCTGTTCAAGTACACAATTGGTTCCAGAAATCTGTACTTAACCTGAAGCGTACTTAACCTGAAGCGAACTTTCCCATTGAAAGTAATGGAAAGTGGATTAATCCGTTCCAGACGGGTCTGTGGAGTACTCAACCTGAAGCGTACTTAACCCGAAGTATGAGTGTAATTGGTTCTGGAAGTCCGTACTTAACCTGAAGTGTACTTAACCTGAAGCAAACTTTCCCATTGAAAGTAATGAAAAGTGGATTAAACTGTTCCAGATGGGTCCGCGGAGTACTTAAACTGAAAGTACTCAAACCGAAGCGTACTTAAACAGAGGTATGACTGTACAACCCATTGTTCTTATAGTATGGTAAAAGGTAAAGCAGTGTTTCTCAACCTTTTTTGGGCCACGGCACACTTGTTCCGTGAAAAAAATCACAAGGCACACCACCATTAAAAAAGTTAAAAAATTTAACTCTGTGCCGCCCTATATTATAATTATGACTGTAAGAAACACTTGCCAAATATTGCTTTCTGGCGGGTCAGTGTTGTGTATTGGCGGCCGCCAGGCTCGTTTGCACTGAGCTTTGGGAAAGAGGAGAAGAAATATTGCTTTCCGGCGGGTGAGCGCTGCATATTGGCGTCCGCCAGGCTCGTTTGCACTGAGCTTTGGGAAAGAGGAGGAGAAATATTGCTTTCCGGCGGGTCAGTGTTGTTTATTGGCGGCCGCCAGGCACGTGACAATGCAAATCGCCCTTCTCGTCGCCGCACGCCGCGGTACACCAGCCAGCGTCTCGCGGCACACTAGTGTGCCGCGGAACAGCGGTTGAGAAACGCTGAGGTAAAGGACCCCATGACGGTTAAGACCAGTCAAAGGCGATTATGGGGTTGTGGCACTCATCTCGCTTCAGGCCGAGGGAGTCTGCATTTGTCCACAGACAGCTTTCCGGATCATGACTAAACCGCTTCTGGCGCAATGGGACAACGTGATGGAAACCAGAGTGCACTGCAGCAGTTTGGTCATCAGGTTGTAGAAGTCCATTTTTGCTCCTATTGGTAAGGGTAAAGTAAAGGGACCACTGACATTAGGTCCAGTCGTGACCGACTCTGGGGTTCCTGTGCTCATCTCCTGTTATTGGCCGAGGGAGCCGGTGTACAGCTCCCAGGTCATGTGGCCAGCATGACTAAGCCGCTTCTGGCGAACCAGAGCAGCACACGGAAACGCCGTTTACCTTCCCACCGGAGCGGTACCTATTTATCTACTTGCACTTTGAAGTGCTTTCGAACTGCTAGGTTGGCAGGAGCAGGGACCAAACAACGGGCGCTCACCCCATCATGGGGATTCGAACCCGCGTTCCTATTGGTAGATGGCAGCAAAAAACAAACAAACTCTGCAGCTCCTGTAACAAAATAGAAGTTAAAGGCTAGGCGAAGCAAAGTTGACATTCTATGCGCAGTGACTGACAGCTGGAAAGGTGTGCATGGCGCCAGTGGCCGAGCTTCATGCTCCAGCACGGGGGCGTGGCGGCGGAGAGCAGGCGGGGGCGGGGCTGGCGCGCGTCCTGGGGGCGGGGCGGGGAGCCCCATGGAAGCCCACCGGGACTCCTCTTCCTCCGCCAGTGCATGGGGGATCATCTGAGTGGAAGGGGCTTTGCTGGAACAATTTGTTGGCTTTAATTTAAAAATAATGGGTGAGTTGTAACATATAGACAGAATTTTCTAAATGTTTCTTCTCTTCATTCATGCCCATCATTTGAACAGGAGTCCCCTTTAAGAGGCTGGTCGTTGGCTGTGCTGGCGATTTCATGCCGGGCGGGAGAGATCCTGAGTCATTCACAGCCATGGCTGCTGCTGCTGCTGCTGGTGGTGATGCAAATCCCATCCAGGATCTCTGTCATGAAGCCACTTGCTCCATCTGCCTGGAATATTTCAAGGATCCAGTGATCATCTCAGGGTGTGGGCACAACTTCTGCCGAGCCTGCCTGACCCGGTACTGGGGGGAGTTGGAAACTGGGGGATCCTGTCCTCAGTGCAGATATACGGCTCAGCGAAACAGCGTCAAGCCAAACCGTCAGCTGGCAAATGTGGTAGAAATAGCCAGGAAGCTCAACCTCCAGGGGGGAAAGGGAGAAGGAAGAGAGCAGGGAGTCTGTGAGACGCCCCAGGAGCCCCAGAAACTCTCCTGCAAAGACCACAAACCCCTCATCTGTGTGGCATGTGATAAATCCAAGGAACATGGAAACAAGGTAGGAGAACTTCATTCTGGATCTTGGTGATTTGTGCGAATAGCTGTTGATCCTTTTTGGGAAGTTTTCTGAGGCTGCAGTTTACATTCTTGTGTTTTGGTATGTAAATAAGTGCATGGGGAAGCCTTAGACAGACAGACAGACAGACAGACAGATAGATAGATGAGAGATAGATAGATTCTTTCCCTCCCTGCTAGTTCCCAATTGGTGCCAGGGTTCCAAAGTACGAAGATCACAGGATGGTTCACAGCATGAAAATACAAAGCGAGAACACAAAATAAACAAGAACAAAAACAAACCAGTAACCCTCCAAGCCAAAGGCCTGGCTATAGAAGAACGTTCTTTTGTCTGGCTAGTGACAAGTGCCCTCTCTTCCACCATGTCTCGAAAAAATCATGTCACCCTTTCTTTTTTCACTCAATTCCTATCAGCAATAGAGAAACAGGGAGGTGGTGTAATGCCCTTGTGCTCTGTGGGGAACTGTGTTACAAAGATGTCTGCAAAAATGGCATGAAGGCTGGCAACATTAACCCCACCACCTGGGAATCCCTTGCAGACGATCGCAGAGCCTGAAGAGAGTCAGGTTGTGTACACCGGCTCCCTTGGCTAATAACGGGAGATGAGCACCGGAATCCCAGAGTCGGTCACGACTGGACCTAATGGTCAGGGAGGAGCGCAGAGAGAAGAAATGCCATGGTGCATTTGTAACAGCAAAACCGGACGCCTTCATCTGCCCCAGTTGCAACAAAACATGTCTCTCCCATATCAGTCTCTACAGCCACAGCTGGCGCTGTAACACTCCAACAGTTTGACTTCACCCCCGAAGGCGCACTCCTCCGTTGTTTCCCGAGACAGAGGGATGCCATCAACAACAAGCTCCCTCAACTGCTTTGGGTTGATCTCTCACCTGCTGCTGACTCCTTCCCACTTTTTAGCAGTCCTTCAGGGCTCTACCTGCAAACAGGGAAGTCTGTCGGGGTATCTCTCTGTATGTATGCATTTTGTGTTCTGTCTTTCCCTCTGTGCTGGGAATGCACTACTGAAGCAAAACTAGTGTCGGTTTCCCACAGGCATTTGGTTGGCCACTGTGAGAACAGGAGGCTGGCCTGATCCACTGGGCTGATCCAGCAGGCTCGTCTTATGTTCATAATTCTTACCTAATGGAAGAAGAAGAAATTCTTACCTGATGGTCAGTGTCTGTTTCCAGAGGCTGTAAGGCCTGAGTTATCCCCAGGCACTGGAAGGGATGGCAGGAAGCAAGCCTCTTTTCCACCTCCTCTCTCCTCTTTCTCACCCACCCATTTGAGCTCATATTTTCTCCTCAGGATCTGATCTGTACTCGCCTGGAGGTACTGAGAAAAGAGAGAGAGAAAATTCTGGGATACAAAGCTGACATGGAAAAAGAAAGCAGAGACCTGCTTGTAAGTGTTGCCTCATTTTCAACTACTGCTGCAAGGGGAACAAGCAGGGCCGTCTTAAGTATATTTGGCGCCCTGGCGCAGTGGTGCGGCGGATCCCTCCGGCGCCCCTGCCCCGCCCCGCCCCATTTCCCAGCGTGGCGGGCGGACGGGTGCAGTGCACAGCGCGGCTGCCAGGGGCACAGCTCCGCGGCGGGCGGGCGGGCACAGCTGCGCGGCGCCCCCCTGGCAGGCGGGCGCCCTGGTGCCCTGCACCACCCAGCCTGGCCGTAGAGCCGGCCCTGGGAACAAGTACTTAAATCAACAAATGTTATTCTTTTCTGGAGTAATATAAAATGAAGGCATCCCAAAAGTTCTTCTGTCCTGCTTTGCAGAGCTATCGGTTGTTTGGAATTGTCCTGGGGCACATCTACACTCGTCGTTTATAACGTTAAAATGTGTTATTAAAATGTGACACCAGAGCGAGCCTTCAATAATGGAAAATTGCAATTCAGGATTTGTTGTTGTTTAGTCATGTCTGACTCTTCGTGACCCCATGGACCAGAGCACGCCAGGCACTCCTGTCTTCAATTCAGGACTATAGAACGTTATTTTTTATTTATAAAAAGTTTAGCAGATCAATGTATATCCACCCCTGGTCTCCTGTAAAAATTCTTAATGAAAGGCCTTTCTAAGTTTGGGCTCTTGTAAATCTTTAGGAAACACCAACCCTCTTTAAGTGTTAAAGTAAATATGTGAGGGGGCTGAGGACCCTGGATTCCCGCCTCCCCCCTCAATGTGGAAGGCAGTACTTTTGTAGCAACACTTATGTCTGTGTAGGTTCCCATCCCATCACCAGCATTTACTGAAGTGCCTGAATAAGGCCTTATTGTTTTGATTGTGGTCTGTAGAATATCTGAGGTGCCCTTCCAGTGGAATTCTCCCCTGGAATCTTCAGATGAATGAAGGGCAATATGCATATTTAACAGATGATGATGATAATTCCCATAACCTACCTCTTGATGTTCTGCTTTTTCTCCTCTTTCCAAATGCTTCTTTTAGCTTTTAACAGAAATGGAAAAACAGAAGACGGTCGAAATGTTCAGACA
Organism: Zootoca vivipara; assembly: GCF_965207765.1. NCBI lineage: Eukaryota > Metazoa > Chordata > Lepidosauria > Squamata > Lacertidae > Zootoca > Zootoca vivipara. Next base: position 110,980,489 of record NC_142584.1, on the reverse strand, counting down.
ATTACGGCAGTTTCTGGAAGAACAGGAGCAGGTTCTTCTGGCTCACATGGAAGAGGTGGAGATGGAGATTGCAAAGAATAGGGAGGAGCAACTGGCCAGGCTCTCCTGGAAACTCTCCTCTCTCGAAAGGATCATGCAGGAGATGGAAGAGAAACACCAGCAGCAGCAGCCAGCAAGTAATCTCCTGCAGGTCAGAAACAGCCTCGTCATGGAGAGGCACCTTGCACTGATTCCAAACCTTGGAGCGCTTGTTGTTTAGTCGTTTAGTCGTGTCCGACTCTTCGTGACCCCATGGACCATAGCACGCCAGGCACTCCTGTCTTGCACTGCCTCCCGCAGTTTGGTCAAACTCATGTTCGTAGCTTCGAGAACACTGTCCAACCATCTTGTCCTCTGTCGTCCCCTTCTCCTAGTGCCCTCAATCTTTCCCAACATCAGGGTCTTTTCCAAGGATTCTTCTCTTCTCATGAGGTGGCCAAAGTATTGGAGCCTCAGCTTCACGATCTGTCCTTCCAGGGAGCACTCAGGGCTGATTTCCTTAAGAATGGATAGGTTTGATCTTCTTGCAGTCCATGGGACTCTCAAGAGTCTCCTCCAGCACCATAATTCAAAAGCATCAATTCTTCGGCGATCAGCCTTCTTTATGGTGCGCTTAATTCACTTAAAAAAGCAGCGGAAAGGAAGTGGAGTCTGGAGCTGAGAGCCAGGTCTCTCATCAGAGTGAAGCAACATGCCTTGGTAGCAAACTCTCCTAGAGGCCTATGGGATGCCCGCTTCTCATTGCCAAGCGCCCACCACAGGAAGTGGCGGTAGTAGCTGGCTGGGCAAGGAAGCGTCAACAGCGGTGGAGGTTTCCCAAGAGCTGCTGAACCTCTCGCCACCTCCCTGCCACCACATCACCAGCACCACAACTACCCACACCCTCATATCTCCCCCATCACAGGCGCCGCTCCCGCCACAACAGCCACGTCCTTCCCTTTGGCCCCAGTGGCTGTGGCGGTCCTCTCCTCTCCTCACCCCCGAGGTGCCATCTTCCTCCTCTCCCTCTTGGGGGCAGCCCAGGGGTCGCCCCCCCATTCCCCCTGTTTTAAGTCAACCACCTTCCAAGTCATTAAAAGGGCACCACTTTCCTTGTTGACTTAATTACCTCATGTGGTTTCCCACCCAACCCCATGGGAAAGCAGGAAAAGCAGCAGCAACAACAACAACAACAACAAAAACTGCCCTCACATTTGGGGGAAATGACACCCCCAGTCCTTGTGTGGTGTGTGCTAGGCAGGCCAGAGGGCCAGAGTGAATCCTAGTCAGGGTCTGAGGCAGGGGTCCCCAAACTAAGGCCCGGGGGCTGGATGCGGCCCAATCGCCTTCTAAATCCGGCCCATGGGCGGTCTGGGAATCAGCATGTTTTTACATGAGTAGAATGTGTCCTTTTATTTAAAATGCATTTCTGGGTTATTTGTGGGGCATAGGAATTCATTCATTTATTTTTTTCAAAATATAGTTCGGGCCCCCCACAAGGTTTGAGGGACAGTGGACCGGCCCCCTGCTGAAAAAGTTTGCTTACCCCTGGTCTGAGGCATCTTCATAGCATGGCCTGAGGCAAGCACTGAATTCCTTCTCCTCTCTCTCTCTCTCTCTTTCCTTCTAGGGTGTTGGAAGAACCTTGCCGAGGTAGGTGGATCCCACTCACGGTGGATATCCTGCTACCACCAGTCACCCCCTCCCTTGCTTCCCTTACCTGTCACTATTTCCCTCCACTCTCAATTGCTAGGAGGGGAGACCTCACAAAAAAACCCCACACAATAAAACAGCTGTCTAAAGCAGGCACCCCCAAACTGCGGCCCTCCAGATGTTTTGGCCTACAATTCCCATGATCCCTAACAGGACCAGTGGTTGGGGGAGATGGGAATTGTAGTCCAAAACATCTGGAGGGCCGAAGTTTGGGGATGCCTGGTCTAAAGCAACATTGCCTTCTCTGTTTGCTCAACGTCTAGGTCCAAAGTCAACATGGGGGTCCCCTGGATGGGCTTTGGACAAATAATTTGATTTGGTTGTACTTCTGTGGAAGGTCCTGCTGGACCTCTGCTCTAAAACCAGTTTTCAAAATATATGTAGCTTGTCAAAGCCAAGGTCCCTCAAGAAACAAATATTTGAGCTTAACTGTCACCAAGAGGAAGCTGTTGGTCTCCATGAGCACACCTGTCTCACGAGGCATCCATGCGGTGGGGCTACTCACAAGGGGGTGGACTATATTCATGGTGTAATTTGCAACTTCAAGGTGCCACTCATGTTCAGGACGGAGGTTATAAGGAACACCTCAGTTTTGCCAACAGCAACCGCCATCTTTCTCTTCTCCACATCTCACTGGGGTGGGGGGAGGGTGTCAAATAGAGAAATAAACTGTGATGTGCTGTCATAACACAGTGAAGTTGGAGCAGAGATAGCCTGAGCAGGGTGGTAGTACATGACAAGTGTTCTTTCAGGGGAGTTGCAGAGACATGGGGTGGTCGTTTTGGCCCTCAGGTATCTAGCTTTAGAGTACAAACTGCTGCAGTGATGAAGAATCTCCTCCCCTCAGTGTCTCACTCCCCACCCTTGACTTTCTCGTTTTTTCTCCCTCCTCTCAATTCTTTTCCTTTGCCAAGAATTCTGTGTTTGTAGGAGTTAATATTGGTTTTTCTCCGCCAGGAGTGAGAAAATGGAGACACTTGTGAATCCAGCAGCCTTCCCTCCAGAGCTGAAGCAGAGAATCACAGAATTCCATTATAAAAATTCCTCTCTAGAGGAATTCATGAAGCAATTCAAAGGTAATGAAGAATGACTGAAAGGATTTTGTGCCGGGCCTTATTTGACTTCCAAAATTAATGTCTCGGGTTCTTATCATATTTTATTTTGTTCTTCCTACAGACAGCAGTAGCACCAGCAAAGCTTCCTTTTCAGGGGCCAAGACACCATTTTCACCCAGAATGCCTTATATACGTTGTTGTTCTGGGGCACTGAGGGAGGGGGGGAGAAATTGGGGCTGCCACAAATCAAGGCCGTTTGCACTAAGCATATAGCAAAGCCTAGGTATTCTGCTCCAACATGTGTCAGTTTACATTTACAAATAATCTCCTGTACCCACACTGAATTCCAATCCTCATAATAATTGCAAGCCCAGATAATCTTTAGACCTCCTTTCTGCCCATATTTCACTGTACAATACTGACATCTGCTAAAAAGAGCTTCAGAGGGAGCCACGTGAAACTTGTTTACATATCCTGACTTTTGCTATGAATGACTGCAACTTGCTATTTCAAGTTTCTGCATCCCGGAAAAGATCTCCCTCCATTCCCTTCCCGTCACGGGTTGCATTCCATTACAGAAAGATTTTGGGGCAAAATACCCACCCACCCCACTACATAGCAACAGAATCACAACCCCTATCCTAACTAATAAATCCTGGATGAGAACGAGAACCTGCGGAACGAGCAGTGAATACTGGGCAGTATCTTTACCATTCTTCATTTCCAAATTTTTAATACAGTGGTACCTTGGTTCTCGAACTTAATCCATTCCGGGAGTCCATTCAACTCCAGAAACCATTCGAAAACCAAAGTGTGGCTTCCGAGTCGCTGCAGGAGCTTCCTGCACTCAAGTGGAAGCCGTGTCGGATGTTGTTTCCAAAAAACGTCCGCAAACTGGAACACTTACTTCTGGTTTGCAGCAATCGGAAGCCAATTTGTTTGACAACTAAGCCATTCGAGAACCAAGGTACCACCACAGCTTATTTTATGCTGTTGGTGTTAAGTACACTTTGCCACTTCTGAGTTACACATTTTTAGTTAACTTTAATCTGTTCTCCCTATGCTTTTCTTGTTGTTAATTACGTGTTCCACTTTATATTTTACTCAAAAGAAGGAAACAAGATATGATTTGTTGCGAAGTGATTGTTCTTGTACAATATTTATTTCAGGTGCAACCTCGTAGAGCTTCTGATTTACCGTATAACCTATCTTTATTTTTCTCACAGACACTCTGTTAATGAGACAACAGTTTCAGAAAGGTAAATTTTCTATGGAGGATGACACTTGGGAAGGGAATGGAGACTGGTGTTTCGTTGGTGTCAAACAGATTTCGGAAACACCAACTGCTTTATTATCGTTATGAGCCCTATAGGGGTGTTTAGAGGGGATGTGGCAGAAAAGGAACTTACTGGCACAACATGTATCCAACTGTTGAGAAATGGTGATAAAGGAGATTTCTGGGGGGGAAATAGACCCCAAATTTTGTCCTTCATCAATTTGGATGGATTGAATATGGACTTAATATAAAAACAGCTTACAATCCAGCTCCATGTTGCTTTGCTGGATACTGTCTTCTCCCATCCCTGTGGATCAGCCATGACAAGTGGGTTGGACCATCCACTTACCACTCAGATGACTGACACTTGCTCCCGCAGAAGAGCTGAGTAAATGTTTTCTAGGTGGTTTTGCTTCTTGTATAAGACCGCTTGATGGACACAAGGGGCACATTATAAATATTTCGAATAAAGACAACAGAAACCCAATTCACTGAGATTTATTGTGGGCAGGTCTTGGAAGGAGGAAAGGAGAATCCCAGTCCTGGATGCAATGCAAGAAAATCCTGCTGATTTGAGGTGGATTGTGATTCCTGGGGTGTGTTATGTATCCAGATGCCTGTCTGTCTCTCAAACTGATTCCGCCTCTCCTCCTCTTTTCCTCTTCTCCCCCCGCCACCCCTCCACCTTTCAACAGCAAATATAACTATGGATCCAGACACAGCTCATCCTCTGCTCATCCTGTCTGAGGGTGGTAAAAAGGTGGAATGGGGAAACAGACAGCAAGAACTGCCCGACAACATTGAGAGATTCAACAAACTGACTTCGGTGCTGGGACGTGAGGGATTCACAGCAGGGAGACATTTCTGGGAAGTCATTCTGGGAGGGGAGGGAATGTGGGCTTTAGGGGTCTCCAGGAAGTCTGTGAGGAGAAAAGGCTTCTTTCCCTTCAGTCCCGAGAAAGGATTCTGGGCTGTAGGAAAGATTAATCATGGGTATTGCGTCTTGAACCCTCCTGATTACCTTCCTCTGAGTGGGGAGCCTGAGAGGATCCGAGTGACTCTGGACTATCAGGGGAAGCAAGTGTCTTTTTTCAATGCTGAAACAGGAGCCCTGATCTACACATTCATGGGAGCCTCATTCTCTGATGAGACCCTCCTTCCTGTGTTTTGGGTGAAAGAGAAAGCCTACCTCAGAATTGTGGGATAGCCAACCTCATATAACCAACATGCTTAAGTCTAATTAATGTACTAAGGCAGGCAGCCCTCCAGATGTTTTGGACTGCAATTCCTATCATCCCTGACCACTGGTCCTTTTAGCTAGGGATCATGGGAGTTGTAGGCCAAAACATCTGGAGAGCTGCAGTTTGGGGATGCCTGTACTAAGGGGTTAATGTGATAGAGTAAGCTGTCCTGCCAGGCTTAGCTAGGGCACTCCTTCGGAAGAAGATAGGCCAATCAAAGCCTTTATTCAACATCAGTCTACCCGAGAAGCTCAATGTGTAAGGTCAGAGCAGGTTGCTGCAGCTCAGGCCGCATGGCTGTTAGAATCATCTCTTGAGTTCCTATACCAATAATTTAGGAGCTTTCACCATTGTAACAAAGCCAGGTTTTACCGCCTGTGTTTTCTGACTGATGTATGGAAAAACACATGAACCTGACCTCTGAAGAGTTTGTAAGTAAACCAATTTTTAACTTACCAGACGTGTGGCCTTTTTCTATGCTAGGGGAAGAGGGGAACTTTAGAAGGAACTTAGAATGACATATTGTAAAGGTCTAACAACCTATATTTCCATGCTTTACTTTGCAGCAAATTTTGCAGTTTTAAATCTCTGCTGGGAGATAACTCCCCAAAGAGTACTTGCCCCAGACTTGGACCTTAGCATCCAGGAACTCTCCTCTTATTTTTCCTTGCCAGCCAGCAATGATTACTTAAGGAGACCCAAGATATCTACTAGGCTTAGATGGAGTTTCTGTCCAGATCAGAATGAATGATAAAATCAAACATTTGCCAAGAGCGTGCGCACACACACACGCACACACGTGCACACACATATATAATGGGGGGATACAAAGATTAATGTCAAACATATTTTTATCAAAATGAAAAAAAAAAAACCTAAATAAGAACACAGACCCAGAAAGAGATAAGAAGAGAAAAAGATGAAGGAAAAAGGAAAGAGGAAAAAGAGAACTTGCGGTTCATCATCTGTCAGCTATATACAGAAAATTATTCTACACATCCACTCCAAGAAATCACCCCAAAATCCACTTTCTATAAGCCAACATTATTTTCAGTCCTCAAACCCAGTTATCATAAGTTTGTTTTCTTTGTCACGCAAAAAGTCTATGGCATTTCCAATCTTTAGTAAATGTGGACAATGATTTAAATACATCATTTTTGCTAAGTCCAATAATTTTAACCACCATTCCTCCATGGTAGTTAATGTTGAATTTTTCCATCTTTGTGCATATGAAAGTCTCACCACTGTGATCATATATTGAAATAAGGTTCAATAATCTTGCATTTGCTAAGAGCGTTTTTGACAGCTTTGTATAGCATCTTGGGAGAGGATTGGTTCCAGTAACAATAATGTAATAACAAAAATGGGCTTTGCTTTTTCATTCCCTTTTGTGGAGCTCCTTTTGCTTAGTTCTTAAAGAGATGGCAGTGGTTTTAAAAGTCACAAATAACCTCCCCCGTCCCTAGGGCACGGCCTCTAGCCTATGAATTTCAACGTTGGTTTTATTTCCCCACCCCGTCTCTCCCAATAAGACTTCCATTAGCTGTTAAAGATGCACACAGTGTCACAAAATTGTAGAATTTGAAGGGACCCCAAGGGTTATCTAGCCCAACCCCCTGCAATGCAGGAATCTCAGCTAAATCGTCCATGACAAATGGCCATCCAACCTCTGCTTTAAAACCTCCAATGAAAGAGTGTCTTTATGAATGGAGGAGCTGTGAACCTCTGGAGTTCCACCTGCTGATGTAATTCAATGAGTTCATATCATTCACAAGGGCTTAGCTCAGTTTAGCTTATTGTACAGGGTGTCTTCCATATATATGGAATATATATATATATATATATATATATATATATATATATATATATATATATATATATGGAATAGTGAACCAGTTGGACGACTTTAAAAGATTAGGCCAATTCATGAAGGAGGCTCTGGGTGTTTTCCTCCTGCATTTTGAGACAAGTTTTTTTTCCCTGCTTCTCTCTCACCCCTCACTCAGTTCCCCCCAAAATGAGGCTCTTTTTCTAATACAGTGATACCTCAGGTTACAAATGCTTCAGGTTACAGAAATAGTACCTCGGGTTAAGAACTTTGCTTCAGGATGAGAACAGAAATCATGCTCTGGTGGTGCGGCGACTGCAGGAGGCCCCATTAGCTAAAGTGGTGCTTCAGGTTAAGAACAGTTTCAGGTTAGGAACGGACCTCCAGAACGAATTAAGGTACCACTGTAGGTTGAAGTGCTCCCCCGACACAGAATAATGTTACCACCAAATTTACTCTTAATTCTACCTAGCACACTAGTTTTGTTTTAAATACTGAGTTTAGTTTCAATATTGTGGCCTATAGGAACAGGAATTGTGAAGTTGGCTTCCCAATTCTTGCTCAGCTCCTGGTGTTCAGTAGGTGGCCTTGGGCTACCCACTCTTCTCATATGGTTGTTGCAACACTAAATTGGGATAGGAGCATTCATGGCTTCTCCCCTCCCAGAGTTTGGCAGAGGAAGAATAAGACCAGACCGACATTTTTGTGAGGTGGAAGTGTGACACAAAAACCATGCAAAGAGAACCCTTTTTTTAAATGTAAGTAAACATCTGTACACATTTAAAACATCACCAAAACATGTTTATTATACATTATGCAAAGGAGTAATCAGAGGTTCTCTCTGCAGGTAAATATCTGGATCTGCTCAGCTGTGGTTCACCTGTTAGAAATCTATGAAACTGTTGCTGGCACCAAAAAATACCCATTTCGCAGGGGAAAAACCAGTACTGCTCACCGCCCCCAAGGCAAAATATTCATATATAACCCCCCCCCCCGAACAAATAAAACACGGACCAAAATAGCTAATGCTCCCTGCCGAAACAAGAAACCTCCCCAACCAACCCAAGACATTTTTAAAAAAATGAAAATCAGGAGGGACATCCAGGGACCCACAGCAGCCATGCTGGGGGCCCAGTAGGGATGTATTCTCCCACTGTGAAATAATGTTCCCTTGCATCAATCAGATTTAGCTATACCTGCTTCAAAATAGGTATCCCCTTCTCTCATAGGCTACATCTCATTTGGTGCTTGCTAAACAGACGCGTGTGGCGCTGTGGATTAAACCACTGAGCCTAGGGCTTGCCGATCAGAAGGTCGGTGGTTCGAATCCCCACGACGGGGTGAGCTCCTGTTGCTCGGTCTCAGCTCCTGCCAAACTAGCAGTTCAAAAGCACGTCAAAGTGCAAGTAGGTAAATAGGTACCGCTCCGGTGGGAAGGTAAACGGCATTTCCGTGCGCTGCTCTGGTTCACCAGAAGCGGCTTAGTCACTCTGGCCACATGACCTGGAAGCTGTACGCCGGCTCCCTCGGCCATAAGAGTGAGATGAGCGCCGCAACCCCAGAGTCGGTCACGACTGGACCTAATGGTCAGGGGTCCGTTTACTTTAAACAACAAATAAGTAGGCCTCTTTGAAGAAAGGTGTTTTGCCTAGAATGTCATGCTGGTCTGCCTGCATAGAAACTATGAATGTTTTCTTTCCACTCCATCTCACTAACAGCTTGTAAAGGTTTTGTGAGGTAGGCAGGTAGAGAAGAAAAATAGAAATTAAGATCGGGGTGAGAACAGATACATGGATCTTCTCAACAACCATGATGCGCAATTACTGCCACTGTAAGAAATAAAGGTATAGCAGGAATTCTCAGATTGCCTATGAATGGAAGCTCATGTTGGTTTTTTCAGTTCTGTATTTGGACCAATATATACCAAACTGCAGGAGGCAGTGGAAGACAGGAGTGCCTGGCGTGCTCTGGTCCATGGGGTCACAAAGAGTCGGACACGACTGAATGACTAAACAACAACAACATATAATTAATCAAAGTAATGTAATTAATTTGTGGTATTAATAGTCACTCCTGGGGGAAAGCATCAATTAAGTCTTTACAAGCCTGGTTCCACCATGAAGTACATCAAGGAGCAAATTGATGGAGGCAGTGTTGCTGTGGCTTTTTGCCCAAACTAGAACTTTGAACATTGCAGTCTGGGTAAAAAAAGATAGCAGCCATAACCACAGATACTTTAAGAGTCCTCAAAACCCTGGAATGAGTCCTGGGTCTTAAATAGAATAGTTTATTATTATTATTAAGCACTAAGTAACAGCTGCTCTCTCTCTCCTACTAGGACTACTTGGGCCCACGAAGGGTGGATGTCCTTGAATCTGGGGCCTGGTTCTCTCAGACCTATAAAGAAGGCGCCCTGAGGAGCACGTTCCCACATTGAACCAAATAATTATCAGGATCCCAACAGAGCGATATCATCATGGCCTGTGAGGGAGCCATCTCCAGGTGACAGAGTGAGGTGGGCTTTGTCCCTGAGAAAAACCAAAGGCAGAAGTGTCTCTCCAGAAAGTGAGGCACCGGAGAATGTGAAGAGGGGAACTCCACTGTCAGCGTCGAAAAAGGCCACCCGACCCCCTTCAACGTTCAGAAAAACTCGGATCCTCTTGAGCTCCCCGCTCAGGGTCAGAGGAGAATAGTGGGGGTTGTTGGTGGCAGAGTATCTATTGCCCAGCTTCCCCACAGCCCAAATCCCTTCCTTCGAATTCAAGGACAGCACACCCTTTCTGCTCAGAGATTTCCTGGTGACCCCCACAGCCCACCCTCCGTCACTTCCCACAGCAAATTCCCAGAAGTGTCTGCCTGAGGTAAACCCCTCGCGTCCCAGCACAAAAGGAGTCTTGTCGAATCTCTCCGGGTTGTCCGGCCGCTCTTGGCACTCATCTCCCCATCTCAAGCTTTTGTGATCCTCAGACAGGATGAGGTTGGGATGAGCTGTGTCTGGGTCCAGAGTTATATGTTCTGTTGGGGATTCGGTGGGGTTATGAGGGAAGGAAAGAGAAGTCACTTTAACCAGGAGACAGATTTAAGACCTGATACAATCTCAAGAATGCTACTCCCTCTCAAATCAATAGAATTTCCATACAACCAGGGCTGGATTAAGACTTTAAGAGGCCCTAAGATTTTGCCGCCCCAGGATGCGGGTCATAATATTAATTATGAGCTATGGGAGAATTTATGGACAGTAAATATGAATCTTATGGCATGTTATGCAATAATAATAATAATAATAATAATAATAATAATAATATATTATTTATACCCCGCCCATCTGGCTGGGTTTCCCCAGCCACTCTGGGCGGCTTCCAACAGAAAAATGAAATAAAATAATCTATTAAACATTTAAAGGCTCCCTAAACAGGGCTGCCTTCAGGTGTCTTCTAAAAATCTGGTAGCTGTTTTTCTCTGATGGGAGGGCATTCCTCAGGTCGGGCGCCACCACCGAGAAGGCCCTCTGCCTGGTTCCCTGCAACATGGCTTCTCACAACGAGGGAACCGCCAGAAGGCCCTCGGTACTGAACGATGGGGGTGGAGACGCTCCTTCAGGTATCCTTCTTCATTAAAAGAAAATATGATGAAAATGACCCACTTATGGTACTTAAACACCTGCCAAACTAGTGAAAATATATAAAACAGAAAAAGCAAATGTTGGAAATGCAATGAAGTACAGTGGCACCTCCAGTTGCGAACAGGATCCGTTCCAGAGGTCCGGGCAGATCCCGAGGTTTATGCAACCCGAGGATCACTGTTATACGTGTGAGTGCAGCGGTAGACCGCTTCTGCGCATGCACGCAGGGCGAAACCTGGTCAAATACTTCCAGGTTTGCCGCTTTCACAACCTGAAGTTTACATAACCCGAGGGTTGCATAACCTGAGGTGCTATTGTAGAGGGATCTTTTTTCCACATGTAGTGGTCCTGTAATTAGGGAATTCTGGGAAGTAATTTACAATGTGTTTTAAAAGATATTTAAAAAACACCTTCCCCCCTAAAGCCTGAGACATTCCTCTTGGGAATGGTAACAACAGAAGTCCCTAAGAAACAAAAGAATTTATTATTATGTGCCACCACTGTGGCTAGAATCTTATTGGCACAAAGGTGGAGAACGAGTATGGCGCCCACTAAGAAAGAGTGGCAATTTAAAATGCTTCAGTATGCTGAATTGGCAGGTATAGGATAAGAGAAAAGGATAAAAGGAGGACTGGAAAATGTTTATTGAATATTTTAAGAACCAGTATAAACAAGTAAAGAACCTAGCAGGTATTGAGTAAATCCAGCAGAATAGGAGCTAACAGAAATTAACAGAGGAAGAAATGTGAAGATTAAAGATTTGGAATACCTGAAAAGCAAAGAAACCAGGGGAAGGGGAAATGGGGGGGGGGTCACCAGGTATTTAGTTGTATGCAGTGATTGGTATGAATAATTGGTGGTGGCTGGAGGGAAGGGAATGTGGGATGTGAGTATTTTGTTTCTGTATTAAAAATGCATGAACGATTTTGGTGCTCTCACATCTATCCAATTCAAAATAGAAACACTAGTAAACCATATATCATTTATTATTACTATTACAGTATTACTATTTTATTATTATTATTATTATTATTATTATTATTATTATTATTATTGTGTGTGAATATATGCAATTTTTCCATTAATTGTGGGAGCCTTTTTTGTGGAACGTGGTTTTGCTGCACCACGTGGTCCGTGGCAAATCCAGCAATGGAAAATTTCTGTGGTGCCTGCCTTTCCTTGAAGCCCTAAGCAGGCCCTTATTTAGCTTAATGGTTAATTAAGGCCTGCATTCAATGCATTCAGGATTGGGGCATTTCCCACAATTACCTGGACAGCCACTGTTAGGAGTGGATTCGATGAGCTTGGACCCCCTTTGACCTCAACAATGTGCTGCCATTAATGTCATGCTACGGAATTCAAACTACGATTAGGATGTAGCATGCAGTTGTATCACTGATCCCCCCCTTTACTCCAAAGAAAGCACAGCCTTCGAGACCTGGATTAGGTCTGGTCCGTGTGGAATAGTGTTTTAACCCTTTGTCGCCTATTGTGGCCCCAACCTGAACAGAGACCTCCTCCCACAAGCAATTTGTTGGTATGCAGGTACGCCTCAGGTCAACAGCAAAGGGCAAAGTCCCCACAAACTTCCTTCCCAAAGCTGCCCCACCACCACCATGGCTGAATCCTAAATCAGATCGGGGGACTGAGCTTACTTCTGGAGCCGGAAAAAAGCTCTGGCACAGCCGCCAGAGGAAAATATAGCTTGATCCTTAGTCTGATCCAGTAGAATAAGTTCTTTTATCTTCCTGACAAAGGGCTTCTTTTGGGATGAAGGGTGGGATAAAAATATAATTTTAATAATATTAATACAGTGGTACCTCATGTTGCAAACAGGATCCGTTCCGGCGGCCCGTTCGCAACAAGGCTGCAACATGAAGCGCCACATCTGCGCACGCACGTGACGCAATGCAGTGCTTCTGCGCATGCGCAAAGCGCGATTTAGTGCTTCTGCACAATGCACACAGGTTACGGATGCGCCAAACCCGGAAGTAACCCGTTCCAGGACTTCCGGGTTCGGTGAGTCAGTAATGTGAAAAGACACAACATGAAGTGGACGTATCATGAGGTATGGCTGTAATGATACTTATACAGTGGGACCTCAACTTACGAATTTAATCCGTTCTGAATGCACACTCGTAGGTCGAAAACTTCGTAAGTCGAGTTTCCCACAGGAATGCATTGGAAACGGAAAAATCCGTAAGTCGAGGAAACCGCATCTAAAAATTTGTTAGTCGAGGAAACCGCATCTAGCCGCGAACGGGTTTTCCGTTCGGATGTCGAAAAAATCGTAAGCGCGTCGGATGTCGAGTAAGTCGAGGTCCCACTGTATATCAATAGCCATGGAACTTTCCCTTAACTTTCCACGGATGGTTTCAGAGCCACCAGGACAGAACCATGAGATGACAATGAAAGTTCTCTCACAAGATTCACCTCCCGTAAATGTTTTCCCTCAAAAGCCGCCAAAATTTTACCTTCTTGCACCTTGACTCCAAATACCAGAGTGTCTGCGAAGGGAAAAAGAAGAGTGAGAGATTAAGATCACACTGCCGTGCCTAAAGCAAATCTTGTCAATATCATTTCATACATTTCCCCCCCCCCCATTTCAGTGGGAGGGTTAAGTAAAAACTGGAACATGTTTTTGATGGCGGAGAAGTATTCCCCTCAACTCTAATGTGACTCCTCCATCACCTTAAATTCAGCTCAGCCTCCTGAATTCCCATTTCCTCTCATCAGACTAAGAAAAGTCTGCAGCAGGCAGGGCCGGCCCTATGGCCAGGCTGGGTGGCGCAGGGCGCCACGGTGCCGGCCCGCTGGGGGGGGGCGCCACACAGCTGTGCCTGCCCGCCGGCCGCTCCGCCGCATTTTCGGCAGCCGCGCTGCGCGCTGAGCCCACCCGCCCGTCGTGCAGCAGTGCCCGCGGCAGCCACGCTGCGCACTGCACCCGCCCGCTGTGCTGGGAAACAGCGCGGGACGGGGCGCCGGAGGGATCTGTCACACCACGGCGCCAGAGGTGCTTAAGACGGCCCTGGCAGCAGGCCTGGGTCATTGTTATTTATTTATTCATTTATATACCGCTTGCTTGCCCAAATGGCTTCTCAGTGGTTTACATGTATGAAATCAATGATAAAAATATAAGCAATAAAACAATGTCATCAAAACACTGAAACATACATTCTAAACTAAAATATAATAACAAACGAGGCTAGGAGTAATGTCTCTTGATAGAGATTGTAGTTAATAAGGAAAAGGTAAAAGGTAAAGGACCCCTGGATGGTTAAGTCTAGTTAAAGGCGACTAAGGGGTTGTGGTGCTCACCTCGCTTTTCAGGCTGAGGGAGCTGGTGTTTGTCCACAGACAGCTTTCCGGGTCATGTGGCCAGCAAGACTAAACTGCTTCTGGTGCACGGGAGACTGTGACGAGTGCCAGAGTGCACAGAAACCCTGTTTACCTACCCGCTGTAGCGGTACCTATTTATTTACTTGCACTGGTATGCTTTCAAACTGCTAGGTTGGCAGGAGCTGGGACAGATCAGGATTCGAACTGCTGACCTTCTGATCGGCAATCCCAAGAGGCTCAGTAGTTTAGTTAATAACACCTGGCTGGAGCCTGTATTCACTAGTCAAGGTTGAACAGCCAACACAAGTGGTTAATGTTCTTTAAACGTATTATAAATTAAAGAAACTAATTATTAATTAGCAAGCAGCAGTTCTATTATATTTTGAAATAAATGCCTAATGTCCCTCAGTTACCTCAAGCCCTTTTCACCTCTTAGTGAGGAAGCAGGAGGCAGTTTTATTTTATTGGGTAGAAAAATCCCTACAGGTTTCCCCTTTTATCTCCACAAGGAAAAGGAACAGAAACTTACTCTTCTTTAAAAAAAATAAGGGAAGCCGAAAATAACTTTCCTTGCCACCCTTATAAGCTGCAGCTATGACTGAGAGCCGCCCCCCTCCCCCGGCCTCAAGCTCACTTTTGGACATGTAAGATGTTCTGTATCAAATCTTTGCATCCATTTCCCCCTTACCTTTGAACTGCTTCATGGCACCCTCTAGATAAGAGGTTTTATCGCAGAAGTCCCAGATCCTCCACTTCAGTTCAGGAGAAAAAGCCTCGGGATTCTCGAATGCCTCCTTTTCCTCACACCTGGCAGAACAACCATGTTAACCCATTGTCCATCCAACCCCGTATTCCCAAATAAGCCGAAAAAGAAAAGGATGTGTTGGGGAGACACTTCAGAGAGCCTGGAGGCAGAGAGGGGGGTGTATTGGCAAGGGGGCAATTGCCCCTCAATGATTTTTTCATTTTGGGGGGAAATGTAATGAAATTTATATACCACTTAGCTTTTTTTAAAGCCTCTAAACAGTTCACATAACATAAAACATTCACAGGAATATCAGCAGGCTTATAGAAAAAAGTAGACAACCTAATACCAATAATAAAACGGACAAAACACAGATAAAATAAACGGTTTTAAAAACAAATACACATAATAAAATAGCGCGGTCGAACATGTGAGGGAAAAATAGTAGCTCCATATGACACTGGCATGCTCAAAACTATTTAGCTGCCACCTACAGTCCAGGAGAAGGAGAGTGCCGTATATTCCGCCATATAAGACTGGGCGTATAAGACGACCCCCGACTTTTGCAGTTAAAATAAAGAGTTTGGGATATACTCGCCGTATAAGAAATATGACCTGGCATATAAGATGACCCCCGACTTTTGAGAAGATTTTCCTGGGTTAAAAAGTAGTCTTATACGCAGGAATATACAGTATCTACACACACACACACCACACACACAAACAAACACACACACACACCATGAATATGATGGTTGGTAGTGCCAATTGCCAGTTAAGCCACTTACCTCTGCAAGAAGCTTTTAATATCCTGCAGGTGAAAAGAGAGAGGCAAGGGAGAATTCAGTGTTTGCAGCAACCCACACTACAACGACCCTTTCAGCATTGAGACTGGTGCCCTCTGGGGACAAGGTGGCAGGACTTGCCAAGACAGCCCAGTCAAAAGCTGTAAGCCACCTTGAGTCCCATCAGGGAAAATGGTGGGGTATAAATATATAAATGTAAATATATACAGTAGACGGCTTTGGCCCTATATACCTGAAGGAGCGTCTCCACCCCTATCGTCCAGCCCGGACACTGAGGTCCAGCTCCGAGGGCCTTCTGGCGGTTCCCTCACTGCGAGAAGTGAAGGTACAGAGAACCAGGCAGAGGGCCTTCTCGGTAGCGGCGCCCGCCCTGTGGAACGCCCTCCCAGCAGAACTTTTAGAAGACATCTAAAGGCAGCTCTGTATAGGGAAGTTTTTAATACTGTGGATTTATAATTTGTTGGAAGCCACCCAGACTGGCTGGAGCAATCCAGATAGGCGGCAAATAAAGAATAAATTATTATAAATTATGTCTGGCCTGTGTCTTGAAATCTGGTAGTGCCTCTGACTTTCCTGAACCGGGCCCCTTCATTTCTTGAGTGGTTGAAGGAGCCACACAATTGCTAACTGGAGAGCAGCCCAGGCTGCGCTTCCACCATTTTACCTGCAGGAGCTCGCCGGCTGTCTGCTGGCGCTTCTTCTCCACCTCCCGGAGGACGCACTCAAGGGCAAAGAGTTCGCCGGACAGCTGGGCCATGCGCTCGTCTCTCTTCCACCTGATCTCCATCTCTGCTTGTTTCAGCTGGGCCAGCATGAGCTTCTCTTGCTCCTCCAGGAACTTGCGCAGCTGCCTGAACTCAAGCAACGTCTTTTTCCTCTTCGCTTTTGTTTGCTTCTGAAATAGGCAGACAGGAGGAGGAGAAAAGGAGGCGATCCCCCCCCAACAATGCATCCAGGGAGATCAACCTGGCAGCCCCACCTCCGGCCTACACCAGCTCCTCACCCCCAATACAGTCGTACCTTGGATCTCGAACAACTTAGTTGCCGAACCTTTTCGGCTCATCGAAAACTGGAAGCGAGTGTTCCAGTTTCCGAACTTTTTTTTGGAAGCCAAATGTCCAATGCGGCTTCTGATTGACTACAGGAGCTTCCTGCAGCCAATTGGAAGCCGTGCCTTGGTTTCCGGACGTTTTGGAAGTCGAACAGATTTCCAGAACGGATTCCGGTCAACTTCCAAGATACGACTGTACAGATATAGTCCTTCACTTCTCAATAAGAGCAACACTTACAAGCAAGACTTCGCTTTCCCTTTTTGTGTCTTCTTTGTACGACATAACTTTCTCCCTCTCTTTCTTCAGAGTCTCCAGGCAGCTGTAGAGACGATCCTGAAAAGAAACGAGGGAATGTTAATTTAATATACGTGCAGGAATTGATTGATGGATTGTTGTCTGAAAAGAAATTAAGTTTTATTTTTTAAAAAGCAAGTATATTATAATGTAAGGTTATTTTTAGTGTTTGAAGTTAAACTAGGATTAACTGTACCCCTTTCCCTTCCAATGTCTCAATAAATGAAACTGATCTGTAAAAATGTTACGAGAGACATTGCACATATTTCTGTAAACCAAGAAAATCCTTAATAAAAAAAACTAGGATTAACTGGGGAATACGATGCAGCACCAGCAACCACTGACACATCCAGTGGGGCATGTGGGAAGTCAGTTTTTTTTGGGGGGGGGTGTTTAATTTGTTTAGATTTAGGAAAATATTAAATTTGTTTTAATTTAATTTGTTTCAATTTGGCAAAAAATGAAAATCAATGAAACAAATGTGTCCAAAGGAACAAGGAATTTCATTTTGGTCAACTCTTCATTCACTATATATAGTCAAATCAAAAGCATCACTTAAAAAGACTTAAAGCATAGGCCAATTTAGGGCATCTTGAAATTTTCAACCTTCAAATTCTAAGAATGAGGGGTGTTAAAAAGTTTTAACATAACTTGGGGGTTCAAAAGGTTTCTGTTGTTGAATTAATATAATTTGGTTTCCCTTGGTAAGTAATATATGTGTGGCGTGGCATAAAAATCATTAGAAATGATTGCCAAGTAATTGCAGTTATATTATTATTATTATCAAGCATTACCTGACATTTTCAGAAGGCAAAATTGGAAATCTATGGTTTCCTGAAGCAGTTTGTGTGCAGCTGCTTCAACAAACGTAGACCTACCAAGCTAAATGTCGTCCAATCACAAAAATAATAGCACACACCCAAAAATATAACTTTAAGACCACTCACTGAAAGTTTTTGCAAAAATTAAGTTTCACCCCCTAAAATGACACTCCCTACCGGACCATGCCTGTAATCAGACCAATTGATCACAGCAAAACCTGCAAGAGTAGCTTGGATTTTTTTCCCCCAGCAAAAGATAACAAGAATCAACATGAGCTATATTTGGCATTCCCAAGAAAATGAAATGGATGCCATTATCAAGTTATTTCCCACCTTGTAACCTTGGACAGACTCCTCCGGCGGAAGCAGTGTGTGTGTCCAATGTTCTCCGGATTCTCGACAAAGCGCACACACCAATTTCTCGTCCTCTTTGCAGAACAGGCTGAGCTTTTCACCGTGGCTCTTGCACAGCTCCCTCTCCCCCAAATTCAGTGGAAGGAGTTTAATCCTTTCCACGATATTTGCCAGCTGCCAGTTTGCCCGGAACTTCCCTTTCTGGAGGATGGTGCTACAGACGGGGCACCTCAAGGTCCACAGGACGTTCCAGTTCACCGTGTGCTCCTTGATGCAACCCCAACAGAAGCTGTGGCCGCAGTTGACGCTCACAGGATCTGTGAAATACTCTTTGCAGAGGGGACACCTGGCTTCCTCCACTATGTAAGCGGACGGCTGAGCTGAGGCCATGGTGGGCAGAGACCCTCTAAGCCCCGTTGCTAAAGGATGTAGCTTGCGGGCCCTGTTAAGAGAACAGCAGGATAGCAACGGACTAGAGAAGGAAGAAATAACTCTTGTGAGATAATATTGTCCCCCATCCAACCACTACAAAGGCTCTAATTCTGCATGTTATTTCTTTGCCAATTTTATTTGCAACCTGTTCCTCATTGTTCACACAATCCCAGAGCAAGGGACAATATTAAAATACAGTGAAATAATATTTAGTTTAACTGCGACGACTGCATGCAACACACAGTCGTACCTTGGATCCTGAACCCCTTGCGAATCAAAGTGAAAGGTTTTCTGCTGCTCCAGAGAAGCGGACACGGAGCAATGGATTCAAACTACAGGAAAGTAGATTTCACCTAAACATTAGGAAGAACTTCCTGACAGTAAGAGCTGTTCGACAGTGGAATTTGCTGCCAAGAAGTGTGGTGGAGTCTCCTTCTTTGGAGGTCTTTAAGCAGAGGCTTGACAGCCATATGTCAAGAATGCTTTGATGGTGTTTCCTGCTTGGCAGGGGGTTGGACTGGATGGCCCTTGTGGTCTCTTCCAACTCTATGATTCTATGAAACGTTTTGTCTCCCGAACGCTGCAAACCCGGAAGTGAATGCTCTGGTTTGCAAATGTTCTTTGGAACCCGAATGTCCGCCGTGGCTTCCACGGCTTCCAATTGTCTGCAGAAGCTTCCTGCAGCCAATCGGAAACTGCGCCTTGGCTTCTGAACGTTTTGGAAGTTGAGCAGATGTCCGGAATGGATTCCATTCGACTTCTGAGGTACCAGAATGGAGAATGATGCCTCTCTACATCCCTAGCACATCCCTCAAGATATACCTCTCAGGCCACCCTCTCTCTTCTTTCTCGCAGGTTCGATGCACTTTTCCTGCTGTTGTTCCCTAGATATATGGGTAGCAAAGCTATTGAAGAGGTGAAAGAGTTCCAAGCACAGAAAATGGGGCCTGTGAATGACCATCAGCTCTGCTATCTGGGGCTGATAAGAGCCAATGGTCAACAATGTCTGGAGGGGGCCAGGTTGGGGAAGGATGAAGTTTTTGATGGTAAGAGCAGTTCCTACAGTAAAATGATCTCCATCGGAAGATGGTGGCCTCTCCTTCCTTGGAGGTTCTTAAGCAGCAGTTGGAGAGCCATCTGTCATGGATGCTTTGGCTGAGATTCCTGTACAGTAGGGGGTTGGACTAGTTGACCCTTGGGGTCCCTTCCCACTCTACGATTCTGTGACTCAATGAAAACGGCGTACCCAGAAATTCAGGGTTAGGATTTAGGTACTGGCTGACTGTAGCAAAACCTCTAACCTCATCGCTCAGCCTGGACACTGAGGTCCAACTCCGAGGGCCTTCTGGCAGTTCCCTCACTGCGAAAAGTGAGGTTACAGGGAACCAGGCAGAGGGCCTGCCTTGTGGAACGCCCTCCCATCAGATGTCAAGGAAATAAACAACTGTCTGACTTTTAGAAGACATTTGAAGGCAGCCCTGTTTTGGAAAGTTTTTAATGTTTGATGTTTAATTGTGCTTTTAATTCTGTTGGGAGCCGCCCAGAGTGGCTGGGGAAACCCGGCCAGATGGGCGAGGTATGTATGTATGTATGTATGTATGTATGTATGTATGTATGTATGTATAAATTATTATTATTATTATTATTATTATTACTGTATTCCAAATATTTAATTAAGTATTAAACAAGAAATGACAGTTGAAAACATTTAACAATAATACATCAAGATAACATAGAGAGGCACGGCTAAACAAAAATATTTTAAGCTTATTCAGCGAAGGGACCTGCCTGGTGTCAATAGGTTTCACAATGAAAGCTGATCTGGAGATCTCCTGGAAGAAATCCCCAAGAACTGACTTCCTGCAGTAAGGAAGGCAAAGGGGAAAACAGCACTTGCTTTAGGCAACTGTCATCTGGCCTCCCCGCAAACAAACCAAGAAAAACACCCAGCACCGCAGTTGACAACGACTAATCCTCGCAGCAAACAAGACAGAAGGAATGCTCAGCAGCAGGTGACTGGAAGGGCTTCTTTGCAGAGAATGAGCACACAAAGGCCTCTTGTGATCAGCGCTGCTGACCCACCAATCAGCGTGCAAATCGGGACTAGCCAGCGGCAACTCTCCGGCGCGATCCTAACCCCACTTACCTGGGTAGGCACAGTTAGGATCCCACCGCTGAGCGTCCCTCTTCTCTCAAAGAAGGGCAGGGCAGCGGTTCTGTCGTATCCCCGCCCTGCCCTCGGGTTCCAAGAGAGGCGCTTACGCATACGAATACATCTTGGCAGCGGTGTTAACCACAGAGTCATAGAATTGTAGAGCTGGAAGGGATCCAGAGGGTCATCTAGCCCAACCCCCTGCAATGCAGGGATCTTTTGCCCGGTGTGGGGCTCGAATCCCTAGAAAGCATCTATTCCATGGCAGAACCAGTACTGTCGAACCAGTAATGTGATGTAATAAATAAGGCACCTTCGTGGGTGCCTGCTTACCTGCGTGCAACCTGTTCAATCTAGGGAGACTTTCTCCTCGCTTCTTCCGCCCTCCTCTGCTCTTGGGCTACAAGAAGAGATACGTTCTCCGACCTGCACCCCCCCCCCCGCCTGCTGCCCCTGTTTCCTCTCTCCAGATCTCTTGGATCTGCCGTAGCTCCTGCTTCCTCAGTTCTCTGGACCCAGCCCTCGCTTGCACTCCGCCCCTGGACCGGTTAACCCCTTCCTAGCACTCCCTCCCGAAACAGGAGAAGGCGTGCATGCCAACAGCTCTTTTGTTCTGTTCATGGAATCGGAGAGTTGTAGTGCTGAGAGGGTCCAGAGGGTCATCTAATCCAACCCCCTGCAATGCAGGAATCTTTTGCCCGATGTGGGGCTCGAAACCACGACCCTTACTGCCTTTGCATCCCAAGGAGCTTGGTCAAGGTGGCATGCATGATTCTCTCCCTCTGTCTTATTATTTCCTGCAACGGCCCGCAAGGTTGGCTTGACTGAGAGACTGTGGCTGGCCTCAAAAGTCACCTGGTTTGAGTGGGGTTTTGAACCCTAGTATCTTGATGTGGGTGGCGCTGTGGGTTAAACCACAGAGCCTAGGGCTTGCCGATCAGAAGGTCGGTGGTTTGAATCCTTGCGACGGGGTGAGCTCCCGTTGTTTGGTCCCTGCTCCTGCCAACCTAGCAGTTCCAGAGAAGTGGACACGGAGGAATGGATTCAAACTTCAAGAAAGAAAATTCCACCTATACATTAGGAAGAACTTCCTGACAGTAAGAGCTGTTCGACAGTGTAATTTGCTACCAAGGAGTTTGGTGGAGTCTCCTCCTTTGGAGGTCTTTAAGCAGCGGCTTGACAGGCATATGTCAAGAATGCTTTGATGGTGTTTCCTGCTTGGCAGGGGGTTGGACTGGATGGCCCTTGTGGTCTCTTCCAACTCTATGATTCTATGAGTTCGAAGGCACGTCAAGTGCAAGTAGATAAATAGGTACCGCTCTGGCAGGAAGGTAAACGGCGTTTCCGTGCGCTGCTCTGGTTTGCCAGAAGTGGCTTTGTCATGCTGGCCACATGACCTGGAATCTGTACACCGGCTCCCTCGGCCAATAACACGAGATGAGCGCCACAACCCAAGTCGGTCACGACCGGACATAATGGTCAGGGGTCCCTTTACCTTTACCTCATGTCCATCAACTCTTAAGCCACTGTACCATTGTTTGAAGCCCCCACTCATTTGCAACCATAATTTACAGTTCTAGACAGGGAGAAACACTTTATTTTTAAAAAAATAATTGCTAAAGGTAATTGCTAAAGATGATTAAATTTGAAATTCAGAAAGGGGGGACTCGAGGAAGTCACTCAAAGAGGTGAAGGAAAAGGATGAATTGACAAAAAAACATATATATTGTTTGTTTTGTTGTTTTGTAGTGTAATTAGATGTTTTTATGTACTCGTTTGTGTTGTTATAAAATGAATAAAAAAACTGGGGGAAAAGAAAAAGGGAGAAACCCTTTAGACTTGCTGGATCAGACCGAAATACAACAAATTGTCTCTGAAAACCTGAAGGTGAGGGTGATGGGAACCCCCTGTTACATTCCAAGCGATGAGAGAAAAGAGCTGACCCTGCTTTTTGGTGAGTTTGTGGTGTCTACGGCTGTCTCTATTTTTTAGAGAGAGAGGGAGGGGGGGGGAATAGACATTTACTGAGATTAGGGAAAAGCGAGGCCAGCCTGCCCATGAGGCAAGGTGAGGCGATCACCTCAGGTGGCAAACCCAGCCTCCTCCACACACCTGCCTGCCTCCACCATGCCTGGTAATATCCCAGAGATGGCTTCCTTTGCTGCAGCCCCTACATTGTGAAATCGCCTCCCCTGAGAGTGATGCATATTTAGTTATTTCATTTATATTTCACCCCTTCGCCCAAGAAGCTCCATGTAGCATGCATGGCTCTCCTCACCCTCAACTGAATCCCCATAGCAGCCTTGCGAGGTAGGCCACCCAAGGCCTACCCTGTGAACATTGTGGTGGACTGCGGGTTTGAACCCTGGCCTCTCAGGTCACTGCACTCAGAAGCAGAAATGTGAATTCACCCTAAGAAATCACAATATACTTTTAACGTGGGCTCCCCCCCCCCCGGCAGTAGCTCTCATGTGATTGGCTGACTGTGAGTCACATGAGAGGCATTCCGTTCTGTTGTGACTGTTATTCTAGTAACTGTCGTTTTTTAAAACTGCCTTCTCTCTGTGTATGTGAGAGAGGCTGGCTGCTGAGAGAGGCAATGTTGTGTCACTGATCTGTCTGATGTGTCTGATGTGTCAGTTCCCTCGCTGCGAGAAGCCAAGTTACAAGGAACCAGGCAGAGGGCCTTCTCGGTAGTGGCACCCGCCCTGTGGAACGCCCTCCCACCAGATGTCAAAAAGAAAAACAACAACGAGACTTTTAGAAGAAATCTGAAGGCAGTCCTGTTTAGGGAGGCTTTTAATGTTTAATCGATTATTTTATTTTTCTGTTGGAAGCCGCCCAGAGTGGCTGGGAAAACTCAGCCAGATGAGCGGGGTTTAAAGAATAAATAAATAAATATATTATTATTATTATTATTATTATTATTATTATTATTATTATTATTATTATTATTAGAAACCTGTGCAGGAGCTCTCTGTAAGGAACAAAGAGAACACTGCTGAGGTGAAAGTAAAACTCTGACACAAGTCTCAACAGTTATGTTCTTAAGTCTAAGTAAGAAGAATTTAGTCTACAATTCAAGTGGGAGCATACCCATGTTTGAATAAGCATGAGATTGTAAATATATTCTTCTCATATGTTCATGGAAGCAAAGTTCTTCTGAATATAAGTCTGGACATTGTATAATGGTGTAGTGGTTAAGAGCGATGGACTCGTAATCTGGGGAACCAGTTCGCTTCCCTGCTCCTCCACATGCAGCTGCTGGGTGACCTTGGGCTGGTCACACTTCTCTGAAGTCTCTCAGCCTCACTCACCTCCCAGAGTGTTTGTTGTGGGGGAGGAAGGGAAAGGAGAATGTTAGCTGCTTTGAGACTACTTCGGGTAGTGATAAAGCAGGATATCAAATCCAAACTCCTCCTCTTCTTTACAAAGAAGCTATCAATCACCTAGAAGAGTTATTTAGCTTCTTAGATGTAAGCTACTCTGTTACTTTGGATATCATTAAAATTTGTGGAATCCCCTCCCCCGACAGTGATGTTTATTTATTTATTTATTTATTTATTTTTTAAATTAATATCCCATCTCTATTTATCTTCCTGTCATCATGGGGTTCCTTGGAGGAAGGGTGTGTGTGCAGCATCTGTGGCTGCTGTTTTTCTGAGTCTGAAATGAAACACGAGCATATATACTTTTGCGATGCTGCTTCTACGAGGAGGTGCGAGGTGAGCTTATCGACACTATACTGGCAGAGCTACCTGGACGCTCAGATAATTTCTATATAGAGTGGCTTCTTTCCGACGCTAACTCTAATGTGTCAGCGGAGGTAGCCAAATTCTGTGCTAGAGTCATAAAAATTCGGTCTAATCTAAATAGCAGTGTCCAAATATATTCAGAACATCTTCAGGACTAGCTAAAGAGGACCCAGTGTTATTAATTGCTGTAGTATACCTCCCTAAGTAGTAACACTCATTTTAATCTGTTTTCTTTTAAACAATTTTTAAAACCTATAATTATTGCCTATTTTTAGATTATTACTGTTTTTCTTTTATTGTTTTATGTATTGCATATTTATGTGTGCTGGTCAAGAACCATAATCAATCAATCAATCAAAACATGAGCAATAGGAAGCAAAACCTTTAATAAAACTAAACATCTCAAACACATGAAACACACCCCAGAGTCATATATATACAAAATATAAAAGCAGAAGTGCTCCTTGAAAATCTGTAGAACGGATTGCCTAATCCTGAACTACCAATTATACTAGGGAGATGTCTCACCATCCCCTAGAATTTGCTCTGTCTTCTCAATATAACTTTTATTTAGCAGGCTCTTCATTTCCAGAGGGACACTGGCGCAAGAGCCGGCAATAAACCCAGATGCCAACTTTGCTGCCCCGTACACCCGGACAACATCATTATTGGCCCCAATAACAACAAGCATACCATCTCAGGCCTATTTAATTGTCCATCTTCCAACATTATATATGCCATCAAATGCCAACAGTGCTCTCTATATTGCACAAACAGGACAAACCTTACGCCAGAGGAAAAATGGCCATAAATCTGACACCAGGAATCATAAACCAGAGAAACAGGACTTCAGTTTCCCAGGATATTCTATACAAGATCTTAAAGTAGCTCTAAAAGAATTTTAGAGATACACTTGAAAGAGAAGTTGCTGAATTACAACTCATTACCAAACTAAAAACTATGGAGAGACCTGGTCTGAATAGAGAGATTGGATTCATGTCCCATTATACATGCTGAAGGTACCGGTAATTTTGGTCATCTATCCCTTTAAGAATCTTGTAACCAACTGTCATCATTAACAGTCATCAATAGTTATAAGGTTGTAGCGACCTCTGCTTCAGAATATCTGAAGAAGTGTGGATACACACGAAAGCTCATACCTAGAAAGCTTATACTTAGTTGGTCTTTAAGGTGCTACTAGAATTATTTTTTAAAAAATTGTGAAAGATTCTTTTAAAGACTGTCTTAAGACAAAAAAGTCTTGATTCTCTTAAGGGAGTTCTTTTTGGATCATCTTTTAATATTTTTTTTTAAAAAAAACAAAAACAGACCAACATGGCTACCTATCTGAATCGTTTCCAGAGGGGACGCTGATGTAGAAAACCACATCGGTGACTCTGAATAGAATGGAAGAAGACTGACTTTTTAGTTTTTGCACTTCAGGATCTGCCTCAAGAGATTAATGTTCTCTCCAAGGAGAAGCCAGATTTGCAGGTGAGCGATTGGCTAGTATTTGTGTCAGTCATGATACACCTTCCCATTTTCAGGCCGGTGACGTGGACGGTAATGATTGGGTGACTCTTGTGTCAGTTAAGACACCAACCTGTTGGCCCTCCCTACTCTCCAGTCATGCTCACTACATGGGTCAGTGAAGGAGCTAAGCAAGCAAAAAAATAATAATCAAGTCCTGTTTTGATGTACGTCTTATGTTTGTTTTTCCCCCGCCCCTTAGGCAGAGAGTGTCAGGTGGGCTTTACGGGGCACCCAAAACAAAGGCAGGAGGGTCTCTCCTGAGAAGGGGGCTGCAGAGAATGTGTAGAGGAGGGCTGCCGTATCTGCATCGTAAAAGGACACCCGTCCCCCTTCACAGTTCAGGGTCACTCGGATCCTCTCAGGCTCCTCGCGGAGGGTCATAGCAGTGTGGGAGGTGTGGGAGGCGGCCTTGTATTCGCCTGACCACTTCCCCAGACCCCAGACCCCTTCCTCAGGACCGAATGTGATCTGACCCTTCCTCTTCACAGACTTCCTGGCCACCCCCACAGCCCAGCCCACCTCACTCCCCACAACGACCTCCCAGAAATGTCTTCCTCCTGTGAACGCCTCACGTCCCAGCACATAGGGATGCTTGTCGAATCTCTCGCAATTGTCGGACAGATCTTGATCCTCATCGCCAAATCTCACTCTCTTACGATCCTCAGACAGGATGAGGCGGGGATGGGCTGTGTCCGGATCCAGAGTTACGTTTTCTGTGGAAGCAGATGAGGAAAGGGAAGAGAAGCCGGGAGACGGGCTTATGTCTCGACACGTGACAGGAATAACATTTCCTCCCGAATCAGCAGGGCTTCTATGCGCTGCATTTGGAAACGAGATGCTTCCGTTTGTTAAAAATAACAATTCACATTTACACGGGGCTTTTTAGTTCTTCAAAGCATTTCACATATGCTATCTACTTTTAAACCTTACAAAGACCCTTAAGGCAAATCCGTATTATTATTCCCATTTTTCAGATAGGAGGACTGAGGGTGACAAGATCAATCGGTGAGTAGGTGGCAAAGGGGGAGATTCAAAGCAGGGAGTCCCTGATTCATAGCTCAATCTTTTCAGCCAATGTTCCAACAGAGACCTCGCTTGAAACCTCTGGAAAAACTGCCAGCGAAAGATATCCTCCTTGTGAGGAAGACCCAGGTTTCAAGTATTCATTTAAATTACTTTCTAACCTGCTATTTGAGGCAGTTCACCAAAAAAAAAGTCAACAGAGCTATTTCTGTGCTTTCCCACAATGGGGGTGGGTGGATTACTTAGGCTCTCTCGACACTCCCCAAGTGAAGTGGCCAATTTGAGTCTCCGTAAGCACCTGTTTGGGTCACCAGCCCCCAGGTTATGTGGCTGGGCTTGGGCATTTTATTGCCAAAATCCAGGTCTGGGGGGGCTTGCACTTGGGGAGCAAGTCTTGACGCTTCCCTTTTCTGGCTGTTGGAATATCCCTTTTGTTGGTGTACAGCACTAGGCCAGGCTGAACGTCTGCCTCCACATCCAGCAATTTCTCCCTCATGTTGGGAGATTGGGGGTGTGGGCAGGGGAGGGTTAATGGAGCCAAAAACGTCTGCCTTCATAGTCCTGGCAAAGTGCCTGCACACAGGTGAAACTCGGAAAATTAGAATATCGTCGAAAAGTGCATTTATTTCAGCAACACAACTTGAAAGGTGAAACCAATATATGAGATAGATGCATGACATGCAAAGCAAGATATGTCAAGCCTTTATTTGTTGCAATTGTAATTATTTGTCATTAGGCGGGTCAATTATAAATGGAATGTAATTAATGAAATGTCGTAGCGATGTTTATTTTTGTATTATTGTAACTATTTGTTTTATTACTGTGGAATTTCCAAAAGAAAGCATTTGTAAAAATTAGAAGAAAAATAAAAAATAAGAAGTTGCATTACTGAAATAAATGCACTTTGTGACGATATTCTAATATCCCGAGTTTCACCTGTACATGGTTTTTCTTAGAGAGAGACCAGGCTAAATGATTATGGAATACCTGGAGATCCTGAGAGAGGGAATGTTCCCCCTGCGAGTGATTATGTCATCCCAATGTCTTGGCATGAAGAAAAACTGGCATTTGAGTGAGAGACAGAAAGACCTGAATTTTGGCTGTGTTGGTGCTAGCTGCCTCTTCCTGAAGGTCTGATGCAGACTTGGCTGCTGGAGAACTAAAGCAGCGAACCTATGCTCAACCCATGTACATTGGTGAATGAATTTAAAGGCCCCCATTGAGAGACTCAAAGGAAACCCATTGGACTGAACTGTGCCAAAAACGCATGTGAAGGATAAATCCTTGGAACTTCTCTTTCCCATAGTGATGTGGGGGTGATTGTACCACACCCAAATTAAAATATATAGGTTCTTCTGAACAGTGAGAAGCCTGCGAAGGCAGACAGGGAGCACATTTTGGGAATAGAGCCCCACTTTGTCCAGCGGCCTCGTCTTTTGAGAGGCGGATATCATCTCCTCTGGAAATATGGGCCACCATCAGACTCCAAAAATAACATACCTTGCTGCAGCTGAAATCCAGATCCCAGAGATTCTGTGGAAGAAGAAAAAAGAACACTGTCATCCTCACAACGAATCTGGTAACAACACCACAATATTGCAGCATGCAATAATAATAATAATAATAATAATAATAATAATAATAATAATTTTTTATTTATACCCCGCCCATCTGGCTGGGTTTCCCCAGCCACTCTGGGCGGCTTCCAACAGAAAAATAAAACACAGTAATCTATTAAACATTAAAAGCCTCCCTGAACAGGGCTCCCTTCAGATGTCTTCTAAAAGTCTGGTAGTTGTTTTCCTCTTTGACATCTGTTGGGAGGGCGTTCCACAGGGCAGGCACCACCACCGAGAAGGCCCTCTGCCTAGTTCCCTGCAACTTGGCTTCTCGCAACGAGGGAACCGCCAGAAGGCCCTCGGTGCTGGACCTCAGTGTCCGGGCAGAATGATGGAGGTGGAGACTGGACCTGAGGTATACTGGACCGAGGCCATTTAGGGCTTTAAAGGTCAGCACCAACACTTTGAATTGTGCTCGGAAACGTACTGGGAGCCAATGTAGGTCAATGTAGGACCGGTGTTATATGGCCTCGGTGGCCACTCCCAGTCACCAGTCTAGTTGTAGTTTCCAGGTCACCTTCAAAGGTAGCCCCACGTAGAGCGCATTGCAGTAGTCCAAGCGGGAGATAACTAGAGCATGCACCACTCTGGCTAGACAGTCTGCAGGCAGGTAGGGTCTCAGCCTGCGTACGTATAAGTGAGGACAAGGATGATATGTTGGTGCCAAGGTTCAGCCCTAACCTTAAAACATCACGTTTTCTCAGTGAGAGAGCAGGTCCTCCACCCAGAAAGTCCCCCCCCTAATCTCCAGCATCTACAAGGAGCCTCTTGCTCTTTTACAACCCCCCCCCCCCAAGGTCATAATAAAAGAGGGGGCAGCAATCCAAACAGAAGTGACAGGGTTCCACTGCCCAGCTACCAACAGACTCACAGAACTGTAGATTTGGTACCCCAAGAAGTCATCTAGTCCAACCCCCCTACAATGCAGGAATCCTGCCTACAGCCATCCCTGGGTGGGCTTGAACCAGCCACCTTCTGGTTAACAGCCAAGATGCATATTGCACCACCTGAGATTTGTGCTTGGGAAATGTGAGACTTGGGAAATGCATGAGATTACGTCTCAGCACCTGTGCAGATCCAAGGCCTGGATGAGGCCTTGGGAAAGGACGGATCCTCCAGCTCATGAGCACAGGGGCTAAGTGATTTGAGAAGTCCCCTCTTCGGCAAGGGGATGGGGTGTTTTGGCTGTTTCTTCGAGATGTTTGCTGCCGTTGGGAAGATGGGCTGTTCTTTAGCAGTGCCCACTGCTCATGGCAGGGAATGGCCGTGGCCTCGTAGAAAAGCACCAGCTTTTACACACAAAAGGTGTGAGGGACAGAAGCTATAGGCAAGTCCCTCCCATCTTGAGTACCAGCTCATCTCCCAGGGCCAGTACCAGTGGGGAGGGAGAGAGCTATAGCGGAGATTCAGGAAGTGGTGTCCGAGGCTCAGGCAAGGTAGCGGAGCCCATGCCCAGCGTGGGAAGGGAAGCGGGAGGCAAGGGAAGGAGGCCGATCCCGCCCACCCCGGAATTGCGCCGTAAACGAAGGGGGCGGAGATTCAGTATTCCGAGACTACTTTGCTGGAAGAAAATGCGCGAACCTCCATTCGGAGGTTCTGACACCTGACCGACAATATGTACATAGTACTGCTCTGCACTGTAAATACTCAGCACTAATAAAAGAATGAAAAGACAACGCGTGGAGGAGTCGTTACTCTAGAGTAGCCGCTAACGCGCCTGTGACAAAAGGTCTCAGATTCAATCCCTGGAATCTCCAGGAAGAGATGGGAGAAACCCCTGCCTGGAATCCTGGAGTGGCTGCCACCCAGTGTAGACAATACTGAGTGAGATGGAGCAATGGCCTGACTCAGCCTGAGCCAGGTCCCTTTGCCGATTCACTCCCTGCTCCTATCCTTAAGCAATGGCAGATGCCGAGGGACTAATTGGTATAAAGGTAAAGGGACCCCTGACCATTAGGTCCAGTCGCGGACGACTCTGGGGTTGCGGTGCTCATCTCGCTTTACTGGCCGAGGGATCCGGCGTACAGCTTCCGGGTCATGTGGCCAGCATGAGTAAGCCGCTTCTGGCGAACCAGAGCAGCGCAAGGGAATGCTGTTTACTTTCCTGCTGGAGCGGTACCTATTTATCTACTCGCACTTGATGTGCTTTCGAACTGCTAGGTTGGCAGGAGCTGGGACCGAACAACGGGAGTTCACCCTGTTGCGGGGATTCAAACTGCCGACCTTCTGATTGGCAAGCCCTAGGTTCAGTGGTTTAACTCACAGCGCCATCCGCATCCCTACTAATAGGTATAAATGAGCAGAATCAGTTTTGTAGGAGGGAGTTTTGACTAGAGCCTTTTTCCATAATGGAAGATGATTGTCTTTTCTTTTGCACTCAGCTCTTTCATTTTCCTGGCACTGCTAATATTACAAGCAACCTGGAGCCTTTTATGAACATTTTTTCTTAAATGCCCACTATGAACCATGGAAGCCATTCTTGGTACCTCTGAACTGCTTCATGACACCATCCAGAAAGGGATTTATATCGCAGAAGTCCCAAATCCTCCACTTCAGGGCAGGAGGAAAAGCCACAGGGGGATCCTCAAACTTCTCCTGATACCTAGGGGAGAAGAACAAGGTCAACTCACCATCCCTCGAACACAAAGAGCTTTCTGAAAAGCCAGGTGCCTCATCTTGATGTCAGCTCATCTCCACATTAGGGATACATCATGGTGAGCTGAGATCAGGGTTTTTAGCACATGATGAAAAGCAGCATGCAGGTGGCTTGCAGATCTACAGTGGAACCTTGGTTCCTGAACATAATCAGTTCTGGGAGTCCATTCGACTCCCGAAACGGTTCGGGAACCAAGGTGCAGCTTCCGATGGCCGCAGGAGCTTCTTACAGCCAATCAGAAGCCGCACCAGACATTTGGCTTCCAAAAAATGTTAGAAAACAAGAGCAGTCACTTCCGGTTTTTGATCATTTGGGAGCCGAGGTTCCACTTTACTGCACAAATTATGATGCAGCCCCAAAAGCAAGGACTTATTATATATATACGTAGAAGCAAAAGGATTATGCTACAATGTAAAAATAGATGTTATTTCATTTTCTGGAAGTGAATAAAAAATAGGGTCTTTAGGCACCAAGGACTAGAATAATTTAACGTGAACCATTTTAAAAGAGAGATCAGGGGGGAAACAACAGTTTTTCCGCAAGTGCAATGAGTTTTCCGACCAACGTGAAGTGCTTTTGTTTGCTTACCTCTGCAAGAAGCTTCCAATGTCCTGGAAGGAAAGAAGAGATTGAATTCAGTGGAGGCAATTCGGAGCAACAGAAGGAGGGAGAGAAAGACAGGGCGGGAAAAGAGAGGGGCTTATTCTCTCAGTACTTTTATACTGATTGTGAGCTGGCCCAGGGAGACGGAACCTTCTGCTTTTTCATTAACCTTTAAACATCAACCTTCAAGATGAGAAGGATGCCAAGTGATGGAAAGTCCACCCCATCTATGAACTGGCAAGCAAGGGCCCTCGGACTCAGCATCCCACAACCAGTTAGTTAGGAAGCTCAGAAGCAAGACCAGGCCTGACCTGCAGGAGTTCACTCGCTGGTTCCTGAAGCTTCTCCTCCATCTCCCAGATGAGGCTGTCAAGAGAGGAGAGTTCCCCAGAGAGTCTGGCTAGGTGCTGCTCCCTTTTCTTGTCGATCTCCTTCTCCACCTCTGCCATCTGGAACAGAAGACGCTTTTCTTGTTCTTCCAAAAACTGGTGTAGACTTCTGAACTCAGCCATTGTCTTTTCCATCTCTGCTTTCATTTGATTCTGCAACAAGTAGGCAGAAAAATAAGGACAGCTTGCCAACAGCAGGATTGAATATAGCCTGACTTTGCAGCTTCAGGTCAGTTAAGAGAATTCCCTTAAAAGGGCTCTTTCGGAGACATCACACCAATGTTCACAAAACCTTGCACACACACACCCAACACTTAGGAATGCTCTTTTGTGAACTTTTTTAGGGTGGGAGTTCTGGCCACTCCAAATAGTAGAGAAACACATACGGTATTTATGCATTTCATTTTTCCAGGTATTGATTCTTGGTTACAGCATACCCGTCAACTCCTGGACTGAAAAATCCAGGATCAGCAGCGGCGGGACACCGGAAGTCGCTTCTACACATGTCCAGACATGCGTAGAAGCGACTTCCGGTGCTGCTCTGCTCGATTTTTGAAAATCTGGGGAATTACGGGATATTTCGCCATTCGGGACAACAGCGGGAAATGCCTTTAAAAACAGGGGTTTCCTGCAAAAAACGGGAGACTTGGCAGGTATGGGTTACAGGTCTGTTATAGAAATGGTGGTGGTTTGGATGATATCTCATAATTTGTTGGAAGCCATCCAGAGTGGCTGGGGCAACCCAGATTATCAGTGTTTGTGGTTTTTGTGTGTGTGTGTGTGTGCGCGCTGTCCTCTTCCAAGTCTACGTTTTTATAACATAAGATGGGGGTCTCTAGTAGAAGAAACTCTTGAAGTGATTAGTCTAGTGTCTGTTTAGTTACTAGCCCCAGCCCAGCCCGTTAAGCATTATTTTTACATGTCTAAGGAGTTGGTGAAGTACAGGTACCATGCTACCATGAAAACAACTAGCTAGTGATTCCAGGGCAAGCCAGGCCCTCCTCCTCCCTCACCTGACTGGAGGGCAACTCATCCTAGGGGAAAGATAATAACAGGCCAGGTGGGAAGTCGGGAGATGTCTGCCTTGCTTTCTGTGCTGAAACTAAAGCTACGAATCTGGGGTCCCCCTTGAAACTTAAGAGGGGAGCAAGATCCATTGGTGCTGGGCCCATGAGCCCTTCTATCTTATGCTCAGCTTACAGGTGTGTAATAGGGACGTGGGTGGCACTGTGGTCCAAACCACAGAGCCTAGGGCTTGCAGATCGGAAGGTCGGCAGTTCGAATCCCCATGACGGGGTGATCTCCCATTGCTTGGTCCCTGCTCCTGCCAACCTAGCAGTTCGAAAGCACATCAAAGTGCAAGTAAATAAATAGGTACCGCTTCGGCGGGAAGGTAAACAATGTTTCCGTGCACTGCTCTGGTTCACCAGAAGCGTCTTAATCATGCTGGCCACATGACCTGGAAGCTGTACGCTGGCTCCCTCAGCCAATAAAGCGAGATGAGTGCCGCAACCCCAGAGTCGTCCGCAACTGGACCTAACGGTCTGGGGTCCCTTTCCCTTTACCTTTACCTTCTGATCAGCAAGCCCTGGGCTCAGTGGTTTAACCACAGCGCCACCTGGGTCCCTACCTTTACCTTTACAGATGTGTAAATAAAACCATGTATCACAAATACCAAGGGGGGGAATCAAACTGAACCAGAGGGAAGTGCTTTCACTGCTCAGAGAGTGGGGTGCTTGTAACAATACTTTTCGGCTTCCTGGGGATGTTGACACTTACGAGCAGGTCTTGGCTTTCCTCTTCAGTGTCCATTTTAAATGCCACGATCTTCTCCTTCTCCTTCCTCAGATGGCCTAAGCATCTACAGATCTGGTTCTGAAGAGAAAACAAAATTCCAGTCTGGTTCTATTTTCTTTTCCTGCTGAGTTTTAGGGTGCATGCAAGAGGGAAGTTGAACAATATGGCTGCCCTGCGTTCCAGGGTCTTTTGTGGAGATTCCCAGGCTGGCTTATTTATCCCAGTGGATTAAAGAAGACAACCAGATCCAATATGGGTTTAACACAACTCCCTCCATCCCCTTGAGAGACTGCTTCAGACCAACTCAAGCTCCAGGTTTTGAAGAGCTGTCCTACATTACAGCACAAAAAAAGTGTGTGTGTTTGTGTTTTGGGGGTGTTCCTCCTCGGAGGAAAGCAGAGACATTTACAAATCGAATCATAATAAATTATGAGCATTTCCCACAATTTTTGCTCTCTCACGTCACCCAGCCCTGCCCTCCTCCATCATTCAAGACCCACTGCCTTTTCCTACCTTGTACTCCTGGGACACCTCCTCTAGCGGAACCACCTCGTGGCTTTTGTGCTCCTTGGATCTTTCACACACCAGACAGATGGGGCTTTCGTCCTCCTTGCAGAAGCACTTCAGGGCCTCCTTGTGCTTCTCGCAGACTCTTTCCTTTCGTTCCTCCCGCTTTCTTCCATAGAAATCCCCACGGAGCATCTTGGCTTTTTCTGCAACATTTGCCAGCGACCGATTGGGGATGAGGTTCTTGTGCTGAAGTGTTATCCTGCACTCAGGGCAGGAAGCCTCTCCTTCGGATTTCTCCCAATACTGGTTCAGGCAGGGCTGGCAGAAGTTGTGCCCGCACTCCGGGATGATCACTGGATCCTTGAAATACTCCAGGCAGATGGAGCAAGTGGCTTCCTCGAAGAGATCCTGCACGGGACCCGCAGAAGCAGCCATGGCTGCTGCTTCCCCAGGAAAAGAGAGTTGCTTTCGTTTTCTTTCTTGCCTGCCAGCAACTGGGCGTGTTTCCTTTGCAGGAAGGAGATGACGCAAGATCTCTCCGGAGTCTTACATGAAATTTTTTTTAAAAAAAAAAACACAATAGGGAAATTGTTCGTGGCTGACTGCTCATTTAGGCAGGCATTTTCCGATGACAGCTGGAGATAAGTGAAAATTTTGTGTTGTTATGAACTTCACAACATCCTCAAATCACACTGAAAGCCAGTGAATGAATCTGAACCTCTTAAGCTCCTCCCACCTATATGCCCCCCTCCTCTGTGTATACATTCAAAGCAAAATAATCAGCAGGCGACTAAAATATCATCTTAAAGATGTCCAAAGAAAACATTGCGAAGGTCAATTACAGAGCGCATTTAATGCAGCAGAGTTAACGAAAAATTTAAAACATTTCAAAAGAAAGCATTGCTAAAGGAAGTCAAATATGAAATGCACATTTAAAGCAGCATGATTAGCAGTAAAATATTACTCTAGAACATCCCTGCCGCTGTGGCTGCCAATCCTGCCCATGGCGGGTCCTGGTGGGCAGTGGCTATGGAAGCTCAGGCTCAATGACCTGAGACTGCGCTAAGAGACATCCAAGATCTCTGGCCTTTCTTAAAATCATAGAATTGTAGAGTTGGGAGGGATCCTGAGGGTCATCTAGTCCAACCCCCTGCAGTGCAGGAATCTCAACTAAAGCATGCAGGACTCCCAGGCCAGGTGGGAAAAGGCCTGCAAGACAGGGAACAGCAGGTCTTCCAGGACTCACAGCCAAGGTCTCTTGAGGAAGAGAGTGCCTCTGAGCATGCGCTCAGCCTAGGAATTTGTGATCAGCACCAGAGCCAAGCGCAAGAGATGCGCACATTAATCCACTCCTGGTTTCCTCACTCTCGCAGCTTTTACAGTGATGGCGAGCTCTTCGAGTTGTTGCTGTGTTAAGACAATTGACAGCTAGAAACCACTGGTGATATTCTGCAATCACTGGAGATCTGTCAGTAGATTCCAACCTACCTTTGACCCAGCCCTGCAATAAGCATCTTGTGGGAATGTTCAGGGTAGCAGACGAGGATATATTGTTTATTAATATCTTTCCTAACTTGCATTAGCAAGTTTCTTTACTTAGCATAGTGCATTCCCCTTTACACAGCAGAAAACTAGTTGCAAACTCATGTGATTTTCTAACACAATACGCAATTCAATCAGGCTTGTCCAGATTGAAATGTGTTCTAATATTTTCCTGGTAAGACTCCTTGAATCCCTCCTAAAAGAATAAAGACACCGCAGTCTTGTTCATAAGCAATAAAATATTTTTTAATTAAGATCAGGTAGAGCACAATGTGATCCCTGAAGGCAGGCTTTAGGCTTAAAGTTACAAACGTATACAAACAGGTTTACCCCATATGTAGGTAGACCTAGTGACTGCGGTTAGCAGTCTCAGAAGTTTGCAGGACGGAAGGAAGATGGAAAAGGCAGCATGCCTTGTCCTTTTACCAAGTCTGGAAAGGTCACGCCCACCCTCTAGTCACATGCAAGGAAGGATGCTCCAGGCCAGGAGGAACAGGAAGTTTCAACTGGCTGGACCAAACATTCCCTTGCATGCCCACTCTAGCAAAACAAGGAATGTTGTACTTGACTGCTCTCAGTGGATTACATCCCACGTTTTATAACTCCGAATGCTTTCCACTTGCATTAAAACACTGCTCATAGTTTGTTTATTCAGTGGTGATAGAATCATAGAGGTGGAAGGAACATCAGCAGTCATCTTATCAATGAGGGATCTTTATGGTATGGATGGTGTATTCCCCCCCCCGCCCCCCAGCAAAATAAAATAAAATAAGGAATTCATTGCTTTTCTCTTTCTACATAGAGAACAGCTAGTTTGGGAAAGGTGGTTGGCCAAAAGTTGAGTTAACACAAATCCCATTTAGGGACTCGAAGCCCTTCTCCTTACACTTCCTGTCGAGTGGGAAGGTCTGAGGGACGTGTGGCACATTCAAGTGAAGGCCTCTCCCCATGCCTGCCAATGCTGCCTCATCGGCATTCCTGATAGCAAGGGATTGGGGGGTTTCTGCGAGGCCCTGCCTAAGTCAGCACCTCTCCGCTGAGCCTGTCCTACCTCACAGGGCTGCTGTGAGGATTACATGGGATATCATACTCTGCCTACATCACTGCAGTTTCTGGAGGCAGGATTATGTGGTGTATGAGGCTGTTACACTTCTCTTTTTTTATATTTTATTAAAGATTTCTTAGTGTACAGAAACACATGCGTTTCCTCTTTTCTCAGTTTGTGTTTTCTACAATTCAAGTTTCATTTGTTGTGAGACAAGATGACAAAAGAGCAACAGGAAGCAAAATCTTTAATAAAAGCAAGCATCTTAACCAGGCATAAGCAACCTTGGCTCTCCAGATGTTTTGGAACTACAACTCCCATGATCCCTGACCACTGGCCCTGTTAGCTAGGGATCATGGGAGTTGTAGTTCCAAAACATCTGGAGAGCCAAGGTTGCCTATGCCTGGTCTTAACACACAAAAACTCCAAACACAAAAGTACAAGCAGAGTACAAAGTACAAAAATCTATAGACTGATCTGCCCAACTGTTAGCTGCAGATTATTTCAATGGAAATAATTATATACTACATGGAAATGCACCCCCCCCCGAGTTCCCTAGATCAGTACCATTCTGGCTTCCAGCATCACCTGCAAGGTAAGCGTGACCACCATAGCTGCCAAGTTCTCCCTTTTTTTAAGGGAAATTCCCTTATGCTGAATAGGCTTCCTCACGAGAAAAGGGAAAACTTGGCAGCTATGGCGACCACCTTGGGAAAATTACTGAAAGACCTAGGCGGACACAGGAATTTCTTTCTTTCATCCGAGTTTCATAACCAACCCAGGCCATAGACTCCCGAGGAAACACTGACTGAAGCTTGGGACAGGGTCTACAGCACAGGTGTCAAACA
The DNA here is from genome assembly GCF_965207765.1 of Zootoca vivipara. Taxonomy (NCBI): domain Eukaryota; kingdom Metazoa; phylum Chordata; class Lepidosauria; order Squamata; family Lacertidae; genus Zootoca; species Zootoca vivipara. The sequence goes on along the minus strand of NC_142584.1, from coordinate 110,942,421 downwards.
CAAGGCCCGGGGGCCAAATCCGGCCCGCCAGACCTCGTCATGTGGCCCGCCGAACGCCCCAGCCAGCGGGACCCAGCAGCGGGACCTTGCTGCTGAAGCGCCGCGCCGACAAAGCACCGACAAACAGCTGGGGGCAGGGGGGGGTAGAAAGGCGGCCAGAGCAGCGCTGCGTGGAGCGCCCCGAGCCACAGCAGGAGAAGGAGGAGGCAGCTTGCCGGGTCAGCGCCCGGCAGCGCCGCACGGAGAGTCCCGAGCCTTTGCGACGCAGCAGTGCTCTGTAGCACTTTGAATCCTCCTCCTCCTGCCACGGCTCGGCGCCTGGAAACGGTTGCTGAAGCACAGACAAAGCACCCAGCAGCGCCGTGTGGAGGAGGAGGAGGATTCAAAGTGCTACAGAGCACTGCTGCGTCCCAGAGGCTCGGGACTCTCCGTGCGGCGCTGCCGGGCGCTGACCCGCAAGCCGCCGCCTCCGCCTCCTCTTGCCTCACCTCCTCCTCCTCCTGCCGCGGCTCAGCCTCATGAACGTGAGCTCAGCAGCGGCTCAGCCTCACGAATGTGCAACTCTGAGGCTTTACGCATTTCTTCTAAAACGGACATCTGCTGCCTCATGCTGCACGGGAAATGCTTTTTGCCCCTGGGTCCCTTCGCGCTCTTTTCTGGCGCTGAATCAAGGCAGCGACCCCCCCCTTCCCTTTCTTTCTTCCTCTCTCTCGTTCTTATTCTTTCTTTCCCTCTCCTTCCTTCTTTATCTCTGTCTTCTCTCCCTCTTTCTTTTTATTTCCTTCTTTATTCCTTCTTTCCTACTCTTCTTTCTGTCACCTCTTTCTTTCCTCTCTCCCCCCTGCTCCCTCCTTTCTTTCTTCCTTCCTTACTTACTTCCTTTCTTCCTTCCGTCCTTCCCATCTTTCTTCCTCTCCCTCATTCTTATTCTTTCTTTCCCTCTACTTCCTTTCTTCTTTCTCCCTTTCCGTCTTCTCTCCCTCTTTCTTTTTCTTTCCTTCTTTATTCCCTTCCTTATTTCCTACTCTTCTTTCTCTCCCCTCTTTCCTTCCTTCCTCTCTCCCTCCCACTCCCTCTTTTCTTCCTTCCTTCCTTCCTTCCTTCCTCCCTCCCTCCCTCCCTCTCCCTCTCCTCAGAAACATAGGATGCTGCTTTATACTTCTGGCCCTTAAACCCTGGAACCAGGAGAGCAGCTCCAGTGAGTCAACCTCAGCCAGTCCCTTTGGTGAAGGGTGGTGGCTCACTGGCAGAACATCTGTCCTGCATGCAGAAGGACCCCAGCATCTCCAGGTACTAGTAGCTCTGCAAAGGTCCTGCATGAAACCCTAGCGAGCCTCCACCACCCAGTGCAGTTACCAAAAATCATTTTTCAATAAATTGTACAATAATTGTACATTCAAATATCCACTTGCCATTATTCTGACTATGTTTCTGCTTTCAGAGCTAGTTATTACTTACATTATTACAAAAAACAGTAATAATTGAATGCAGTGACAATAATTTATGATAATAAAGAGTGGACACATAGTCCTACAGATACAACCGGCCCTTTGAGGGTGACCAAACTGCTGATGCGGCCCCCGATGAATTTGAGTTTGACACCCCTGGTCTACAGGCTTTCTGGCTGGCACCACTAGCCTTTCCTAGACACACCTGGCCTGAGCAGGACAAGCGGCGAAAGAGCCAGCCAGCCACTGTTCTGCAAATAGGGCTTCTTCTCCGGGAGAAAGTAACCTCTGAGCTCATTCCTGGGATGGAGGCAGCATGCATGTGGCGACAGCAGGGGGTTCCCCCCTGTCTTGCCTGCCTCCACCATTAGGCAGCCAGGGTTAGATGGCCTTTACTGAACACAGAAAACAAAGGATGGAGGGTCTCTCCTGAGAAGGAGGCTGCTGAGAACGTGCAGAGGCGGGCTGCTCTATCAGCATCGTAAAAGGCCATCCGCCTCCCTTCACAGTTCAGGGTCACTCGGATCCTCCCGGGCTCCCAACTCAGGGGCAGAACAGTCCGGGAACCGAGACAGGCAGCCCTGTATGCGCCTCCCCACTTCCCCAGATCCCAGACCCCTTCTTCGGGACCGGCAGTGATCACCTGCTTCCTCTTGATAGACCTTTTGGCAACCCCCACAGCCCACCCCTCATCGCTCCCCACGGTGACTTCCCAGAAATGCCTGCCTGCTGTGAACCCCTCACGGCCCAGCACATAATAATAGTTGTTAAATCTCTCAGGTCTGTTGGGCAGGACTTGACGTTCTCCTCCTCGCCTCACACTCTTACGATCCTCAGACAAGAGGAGCCAGGGATTCGCTGTGTCGGGATCCAAGGTTACATTTTCTGTGGGGGCAGAGAAGGAAAGAGAAGACGAACAAGGTCAGCTGGGAGACTGGCTTTTGTCTAGACACGAAACAAGGAAAAACACTCCCTCTGAAATCAGCAGGACTTCCATGGGCCTCATCCAGGATTGGGATGCTTCCTTTGGTTTATAATAAAGATTTACATGTGTGCCATGCTTTCAAGTGTTTAAAAGCATTGCACATGCATTATGTAATTGAAATGTTTGTAGCAACTCTGTAAGGCAAAACAGGATTATTATTATCCCCATATTTCAGATGGCAGCGGCAGAAACATGTATGGCAGACATAGAAAGTGCTAGCAGGGAAAACAGACATAGACAGAGGAGCCCCAATGGCCTGGTAACTTGGAATCTCTCCCGGGAATTGTGGTTCCAGCAGACCCTGAAATGACATACCTTTTCTCAGCCGAAGTCCTGATCCCAGAGAGTCTAGACAAGAAAAGTAACATTATATCAGAGGTAGGCAACCAGAGGTATCATCCAGATGTTGTGCACTACAAGTCCCATGATCCTTAATCACTGGCCATGCTGGCTGAGGCTGATGGGAGTTGTTGTCAAAAACATCTGGAAGCCACCATATTGGCTATCAGAGCATTACAGCTTGGATAAGTCAAGGTAGGGGGGATGTATTAGTGTCCAGAATAAGGACATGGTGTCTCTTTGAAAAACTGCCCCCCCTTCAACAGATCTTTCCATCACCAGCAGCCTTGAGGAGCTGTCGGATCCAGACACCCCTGCCCCAGGATCAGAGATCTCACTTGCCAGAATTACTGCCTGGATCTTGGACACCTCCTGCCCCCCCCTTGGGTGCCCAGGAATTGAATAGACTGGAGCCCAAGCATGAGCTTTGGGGCCCTCCAGCCCTTGGCTAGCAGTATGAGAGGCTGTGAGGTGTATTAAAGCACCTGCATGAATCAAGGCCTGTTAGAGAGAAGGGAAGGGGTGAAAAGAAGTTCTTGGTCTGAGCAACTTGATGGCTGAAACAGCCACTCCAAGCAAGCTCAGCCTTCCTGAACCAGGAGAATGAACTGCAAGTCAGTGTAGACAATACTGAAGACAATACAATGTTTTCTGACAGTGCAAGGCTCACTCTTGCACTGTTAAGCAATGCTGGGTAGTTTGTAGTTTGCAGGTTGATTACTGACCTTTTCATCGTGAAATAAAATTGCTGCTTTTTCAGTTGGCCGTCACATCTTCCATCTTCCTGGCCCAGCTAATATTACAAGTGACCTGGAGCTTTTCACGAACATTGTTGTTGTTTTTAATACCCACTATAAAACCAATGAAGCCATTCGTAGTACCTCTGAACTGCTTCATGACACCTTCCAGAAAGGGATTTATATCGCAGAAATCCCAGATCTTCCACTTCAGTGCAGAGGGGAAAGGCACAGGAGGGTTCTCCAACTTCTCCTTTGCCTGAGACCTGATGGAGAAGAACAACATCAACCACCTGCCTTCCAGTCAGGGCCGGCCCACCCATGAGGCAAAGTGAGGTGACCGCCTCAGGTGGCAGAATCCAGAGGGGCAGCAGATCTCAATGTTGATCTTCCTTCTACTCTTGTTCCTGACTTAGATCTTCACTCACCCCTTTCTCCTTGGCAGGGAGGAGGGCGCTGTGTTTTGGTTCGCCTCAGACACCAAAACATATTGGGCCACCTCTGCTTCCAAGGCAAGTAGCTTTCTGAAAAGCCAGGTGTCTCTTCCTGGTGTCAGTTAATCTCCACATCATGGAATGTGTGATAGGAAGTGAAGAGCAGGGATTTTACTGTGTTCAGACATCTTGTAAACACCTATCTTTTTAACCAGATTCTACCCGAGCCCCTGGATTAGACCCTCTTATTACTGCATTCCTGTTATTATGATGCTGCTTTATTATGGCTGTTATGTTGTATTTTTGCACACCCTTTAGAGATTTCTCAATATTTAGCAGTTTTAGAAATACTTTTAAATAGAATTGGACAAGTTACGGTGGACTCCTAGGGGCAAATAAATAGAAGCAAATGTACAAAGATATATAGAAGAAATATCTAATTTGTTGGAAGTGAATGAAAAATAGAATCCTTGGACAGCGAGAGATTTTAGGGTTAGGCCCATTTAAAATTAATCATTTAAAAAGAGAAAAACAGTGTGTGTGTTTAAATATATATATATGCACAGACTATATGAGGGTAAGGAAGGCTACCCAGTGAAAATTTGCTCTCTATTTTAAGACATTATTATGATATTTTAAAATGAAATAATACTTGTAAATCATGTGGCATATTTCCATAATTAATACCGTAGTATGAGTGACTGGGTATTTCAACATCATAAAGTGTGACTGTATATTTTGTAGATGAGAAAGAGGTTGCAGGAGTCTGAAACATGTTGAATAGTTGAAAATTAATTACTCTAAGGGAATATTTAAAGATTGATTACCCTAAAATTTAAATATTATTCTCACTAGTGAGAGAATAATTAATTAACTAGAATTTTCTTTTCTTTTATGCTTACCTCTGTAAGAAGCTTCCAATATCCTAGAGGGAAAGAAAGAAGTCAGTTGGGTCACTTCTCTGCAGAATACTGTGTGGGTCTGAATGAATGAATGAGGGAGGGAGGGAGAGACAGAGAGGCATATCTATCTTTTGGCAAAACACTCCCCTCTTAAACATGCAGAGAAACTTAATTCTAATTGAGTCAAACTGAGGCACACCTAGAATCAAAGAACCACAGATTCAAGATTGTAATGGAAACAAATAATTTCATTGATCCAGAATGCTTCTTTCAACCCTTGTGCTCACTTTTTCTGAATATTTGGACTTATCCAAACATCCTCCTCCCCCATCTAGTTGCTAAACAGGATGTCTAAGTTCCCTAGAAGGACCTAACTTCTAAGTGTCTTGGCATCCTAGCATTCATGAAGTGCAGTTCGTAGTCACCCAGCCAGAGCTATGGGCCAGGAAGGACCATGCACACTTGGCCACACGACGTCAACATGCCGTGCTTGCATAACCCGCAACATGCGCGCATGACATCAGCATACCCCAAAGAAGAAGAAGAAGAAGAAGAAGAAGAAGAAGAAGAAGAAGAAGAAGAAGAAGAAGAGGAGGAGGAGGAGGAGGAGGAGGAGGAGGAGGAGGAGGAGGAGGAGGAGGAGGAGTTTGGATTTGATATCCCGCTTTATCATTACCCTAAGGAGTCTCAAAGCGGCTAACATTCTCCTTTCCCTTCCTCCCCCACAACAAACACTCTGTGAGGTGAGTGGGGCTGAGAGACTTCAGAGAAGTGTGACTAGCCCAAGGTCACCCAGCAGCTGCATGTGGAGGAGCGGAGATGCGGACCCAGTTCCCCAGATTACGAGTCTACCGCTCTTAACCACTACACTACGCTGGCTCTCAGAATGCTGGTGCCATGCTCACAAACCAGGGATCATGTTCACATGCATTATAAGCAGTCAGTTCCAAAAAGACCTGGAAGTGACTGGGAGTGACCGCTGAGACCATATAATACCAGTCCTAAAAGGCCTACATTGGCTCCCAGTACGTTTCCGAGCACAATTCAAAGTGTTGGTGATGACCTTTAAAGCGCCGAGAGCCTTCTGGCTGTTCCCTCACTGTGAGAAGTGAGGTTACAGGCAGAGGCAGAGCTAGCTGCTCTGGCACCTGGAGTGGTGCACATGCTGTGCCCGCGGGGGCAGGGCTGGCATCCGGGGGGGGGGGGGCTTCGCCTGTGGCGAGCATCCCGGGGAGGCGCCATCTGCAGTGAGCGACCCAGGGGCGGCGGCGCTGCAATGTCACCCCCCCTTAGGGATGACACCCGCGACGAGCCACACCCACCACACACCCCATCCTCTGCCACTGGTTACAGGGAACCAGAGGGCCTTCTCGGTAGTGGCACCCTCCCTGTGGAACACCTTCCCACCAGATGTTTAAAAGACATCTGAAGGCAGCCCTGTTTAGGGAAGTTTTTAATGTTTGATTGTATTTTTAATATTATTTTGGGAGCCACCCAGAGTGGCTGGGGGTACCCAGCCAGGTGGGCAGGGTATAAATAAATTATTAATTATTAATTATTATTCTTATTATTATTCTTAGGACAGAAAGGAAGGAGCCAGCCTGGCTTCTCCAGGGAGGGTGTTCTTAAGTCTGCAGCAGCCCCTCATATATGACTGCTCCCCTGTAGAACAATACAACAGTTCCCGGAAGTTAAAAACTAAGTGGCGATGTGCAGGGAGGAAGTAGCCAAGGTGTGCTACTTGGCTTCTTCTTCTCATAAACATTTTAAAATGTGGGGAAGAATTCCGAAGTGATTTCCCCGCATCAGAAGGAGCCTGACCTGCAGTTGTTCATTTGCTGGCTGCCGACGCTTCTCCTCCATTTCCCGGATGAGGCTTTCAAGAGAGGAGAGTTCCCCGGAGAGTCTGGCTAGGAGTTCATCCCTATTCTTTGCAATCTCCTTCTCCACCTCTGCCATCTGGAACAGAAGAGGCTTCTCTTGTTCTTCCAGAAACTGGTGCAGTCGCCTGAACTCGGCCACCAACTTTCCCTTCTCTGCTTCTATTTGTTTCTGTGATAAGTAAGTGGAAGGAAAAGACAGGAGGACAATATCAGGACTATAGTCTGGCTTTGCAGCATCCAGAAGTCAGTTTTGAGAAGGATCAGGCTAAAAGTAACTTTCTCTCACAACATCTACCTGTTAGAACAGGGTTCCCCAAACTAAGGCCCATGGGCCGGATGCGGCCCGTGAGGCTCATTGATGCGCCCCCCAGGCAACCCCCGCTGCCGCCACCCACTCTTACCAGCGCGGCAGAATATTGGGGAAATTGGAAGTGTGGGAGAAGTTATGGTTCATTGAATATGGTAGGTTTACATTTAATTCAGGGATAACAGAAAATTGCTATAAAATAATGAGCAGGTGGTACATTATGTCAGTAAAGAGGAACAAAATATATAAAAATTATCCCACCCCTGCCACATGTTGGAAACGTCAGAAAGAAAAAGGAGACCTTTTCCACATGATAGGAAATGTGAAACAGCAAAGAAACAATGGAGTTAAATAAATGTTCATTTAGAAAGAATTATGGGATATGTCTCTCTCATTTTGAGTGAAGCCACACTCCCCATGGCATCCATTTTGTGAAGAGCACCCCCAGCACTCTCCCAAAAGTTGAAATGTGCCCACTGGTCCAAAAGGTTTGCCACACACCCCCTTGTTTTAGACAATAGCGCTTTTCCACTTCCCAGGAACAGTAAACTTACAAGCAGGTCTTGACTTTCTTTTTCTACGTCTGCTTTAAATGCCAGAGTTTTCCCTTTCTTCTTCCTCAGATTGCCTAAGCAGCTGCTGATCTGATCCTGAAGAGAAAACAAAATTACAGTCTGGCTCCTTCTTTTAGTTATTACAGTGGAACCTCGGTTTATGAACACCTCGGTTTACGAATTTTCGGTTTACGAACGCCGCGGACCCATCTGGAACGGATTAATTCACTTTCCATTACTTTCAATGGGAAAGTTCGCTTCAGTTTATGAACACTTCAGTTTAAGTACTCCACAGACCTCCTGGAACAGATTAATCCACTTTCCATTACTTTCAATGGGAAAGTTCGCTTCAGTTTATGAACAGGCTTCCGGAACCAATTGTGTTCATAAACCGAGGTACCACTGTACAGTAATTGTTTTAGTATACAGTGGTACCTCGACTTACAAATGCCTCGACTTCCGAAGGTTTCGACTTCCAAAGTCCGCAAACCCGAAGGTATTTTCGCCCTGCACGCATTCTTTGCACATGCGCTAAATGGACGCTTCGACTTACGAAGGATTTGACTTCTGAAGAGCGCCGCGGAACGGATCGCCTTCATAAGTCGAGGTACCACTGTACATGGAAAAGGCAAGTTGATTGATATGCTTGCTCATCCCACGGTGTTTTTGCTAAGGTCTCCGAGGTGCCCTCTTTCCCCCACTGTAACACAGAAGTGGGGTGAGGAGGCTACTTACTGGATTCAATATGGGTTCAACACCTCTCGAGATGGGGCAGACAGGGAGCATACCTGCCAAGTCCTGGACAGAAAAATCCAAGTTGCGTAGACGCAACCTCCGGTGGTGCTTTGCCCTTCTATGGGCACCAGAAATGGTGGCGCCAGCACCAGAAGTCGCTTCTACGCAAGTCCGGAAACGCGTAACAACGACTTCTGGCGCCGGCGCTGCCATTTTCTGGTGCCCATAGAAGGGCAAAGCGGCACCAGAAAAATGGCCGCCGGCAGAAGCGGATTTAAGGGAGAATAATGAGATAAAAACCTATACGGGAGACCGCCGGGAAACGGTAGGAAAAAAGGGGGTTTCCTGGCAAAAACGGGATACTTGGCAGCTATGACAGGGAGCTCCTTCCCATGTCCAGATTCTAAATAATCATCTCATGCTTGAGCAGAGAAACTTGAAATTTTCTATTTAATCCACCCCTCCACTTTTGACACATCTCACACAATTCTATAAACTAGGGTTGCCATATGTTTGTTTTCCCCCAGACATGTCCGGGATTCCAAGGGCGGAATGTTTAGGTTTTGCTCAGCAACTTTTTGTGTCTGGATTTTTACTTCGTGAAATATGGCAACCCTATTATAAACCTCTATAGTGTGCCCCACTTACTGGTGGAGTTGCTCCAGCCCATATGCAGAGGGGCAATGTGGGGTAGTAATTGACTGAGTGTTCAGTTGCCTACATATTTTTTTGTGCCCTAACTAGCCACATATAATCAACCTGCTTAAATCTAAGTCAGGCTTCCTAAAACTCGGCCCTCCAGATGTTTTTGGCCTACAACTCCCATGATCCCTAGCTAGCAGGAGCAGTGGTCAGGGATGATGGGAATTGTAGTCTCAAAACATCTGGAGGGCCGAGTTTTAGGAAGCCTGATCTAAGTAATGCATGAAGGGGTTAATGCCATAGAGTAAAGTGTCCTGCCAGGCTTAGCGAAGTCACTTCCACTCACAGGCAGAAAGAAGACAAGCCTATTGTTCTCTCAGTCTACTACGGTATGTGAACTCCAGCGTGTTAAGAGGTCCAAGCTGGTTTCTCCAAACTGAGATGGCATGGCTTTTTGCAAAGTCATTTTGTGTTGCCTTCATCCTGCTTTAGTGTCCTTTCTTTGTTTTTGTTTTTTTGCAACTTAACCCCCAACCCCCTTCCTTGGGAGATTTGCTTTGGTTGCTTTCGTCTATACTTCTTTGGGGTACATTTCCCAAGTATTAAGTGACATCCCAAAATTTCTTTTGCTCTAATCAAAGCCTCAGAACAATTGATTCATTATACAAGTTAATGCATCAGGCAATACTTAACTTTTAAATCACTTTTTTAGATTTCAAATGAGGCTTTGTGCACTCTCATAGAGTGGTTAGAGCATGGTTAGAGCTGATTGGTTAGAGCTTGGTGCTGAGAACAGCACGGTTGAAGGTTCAATGCCCGTAGGGTACAGCTGCATGCGCAGGGAGCTGGACTCGATCCTCAGGGTCCCTTCATTCCAACTCTACAATACTGTGATTCTATGTTATTTTTTTTAAAAAAATTAAATTCAACAGGCTTGCAGGATTTTACAACGCTGCACAGGAATTCCTCCTGGAGAAATCACTCTATGATTCAGCTCAGTACATAACAGTAATGTGGGGAAATTTTGTTGTAGGTACTCTCATTTTGACTGACGAAAATCACCATTTTATAGTTCAATCCGGGAAAAATAAATACAGTAAATGGACAAAAGTACAAAGATTCACAATTTTTTTAGGGGTATGCATACCCCTGCGTCCCCCCAGGAAAAAAAAAGCCCTGGTCCTACTTGTCTACAGCTATTTCCATTGTCGACAAAATCATGATCCAGAGTGATTTCCTACCTTGTATTCCTGGTAAGCCTCCTCCAGAGGAATCACCTTGTGGCTTTCATGATCCTTGGATCTATCACACACCAGGCAGATGGGCGTTTTGTGGTCCTTGCAGAAGAGTTTCAGGGGCTCCTGGTGTGCCTCACACCTTCTCCCCTTTCCTCCTGCCGTTTCCCAGCCCTGAAGACTGAGCTTTTTGGCTATCAGCGTTTCCAAAACAGTTGCCAGTGGCTGATTCGGGATGAGGTTCCTCTGCTTAATTTGCTCTCTGCACTGAGGGCAGGATGCCTCCGCTTCGGATTTCTCCCACCACTGGCTCAGGCAGCCTCTGCAGAAATTGTGCCCACACTCCGGGATGATGACTGGATCCTGGAAATACTCCAGGCAGATGGAGCAAGTGGCTTCTTCGCAGAGATCCTGCACGGGGCCCCCAGATGCAGCCATGGCGGCTGCCTCTCCAGGAAGAGAGAGAGATCTGGTTTCGTTTTCTCTCTTTTACGTCTGCAAATGGGCGTGTTTCCTAGATGAGAATTCAGGTGAGGTTATTTCAATCTCTGCTGCCTTGGAGCTGCGGATTCAGCTGTGACACAGAGTGTCTTTGACACGGGAATGTTTTGGACAATTTGACACCCATCCCCAGCCACAGAGAACACGTGAAAGAAGACCGACCCTCCCCTGCTGTGATGCACATTCCCACGGGACCATGGGACACCCATCCACAGCCACTGAAAACAGAAGATGGAGGCTGGATGGGGCATTTCTAAGCCGCTCCTCGGCTCCAGCTCCTTCCCAGTCCTATCCTTCCACTGACCCCATCTCCAGCCTGTGTCCATGCTCTCAGATGGATTAAAATTTAAAACTTTAAAAATATTTTTTTACAGGCTGTCCCAGAAGGGTGAGCTAACTCATGGCCAGCATTTGATTGGGGGGGGGGGGAAGAGTGTTTTTTTTCTCTCTCTCTCTCCCTCTCCCTACTTGTAATATTTGTAGATACTGCTAAAGTTATTATTGCTGGTGGTTGATCAACATTCCTAATAAAAATATATTACAAATAGATTGTGTTGTTCAGTGTTGATGCTTTTACAAATTTCATATGATCCATGCTGAAGTGAGGATTTTATTTTCCCTTAATTTGGGTATATTTTTAAGTGTAGAAATGAAGAGAAAAACCATTAATGCCATTATAAATCCACCAGAAACTGCTTTCAGATTCAGATTCTGGATCCTTGTAGATTCTGGTTCCTTTTTGCAGAAGGGTCCAGAGCTTAAGAAAGGGCTGAGGTTTCCCTGGGGACACTTCTGAAAGCTTTTGGAGGTGGGATATCCTCAGACCATGCGTTCTGGGAGGACACACACAAAAGTAGTGGGGGAGTAGACATTGTTTTACTTATATCCATTAAGCTTATGTTAATCATTAAGATATGTGTTATTTGCACAAGCCCTGTGGCAGCAGCAGCAGGTCAGGTCAGAGGGGAACTGTTTCTGGGGCTGCCAGAACACAACATCCTGCTATGAGGAACCTCCTGGTGCAGAGGTAGTCTACCTCTGAATAAGCTGAAGCTGTGTAGGTGAACAACAGGAAAGGGCTTTGGGTCTCAAACCCTCCTTTTGTTTCACACCCTTTAAGAGGATATGCAAGTCAGTGGCCGCCACCACACAAAGTGCTGTGTGAAGAGGAGAATCATCAAAACCAGTGAGCTAATCCTTTTCGTCCTTGCGTCCTCTTGATATTTTTGTTTTGATGAAGCATGCAAGGCAGTGATCGTGTAACTAAGTTGCGTGCAAATTTTGGGCCTCTTTGGATATAGAGATTTTACTGAAATGCCACATAAGCATCCCTGAGCAGCAGCGAAGAAAAAAGGGATTTTGGTTCTTGCATCTCCACAACTAGTGAAGGTCTTGGGGGAGGGAAAGGGAAACTGAAAACAGGACGGAGGCTGAGGGAGGTTTTAAGAAATGCCTATTCAGAATTCTGCTTTTATCAGAAGTGATGAAGGTATTCTCCATAGAAAGACTTCATTGACTTTTGGGAGACTGGAAAAAGTAAAGCATCAGAACAAGCATGAGGATAGGGTTGATTTTTGTTTTTATTATTAGTCTGCTTCTTTTCCCCTTTGCTCCTCCTGCACCAACTGAAGCCGCTGATTCCCAAGGGAGACCATGAGGAACAGGCAGGTTTCAGGACTGACAGGAGACTCAACCAATCAGTGCCATTTACAAAAGTGGCCTGAGAAGAGAGAGCTGCATCATGACAGACACTCGGGTCAGCCAATCACTGTTCTGCCAATACGGCTTCCCCTTTAGTGCTTCTGAGAAAAGAGAAAACTTAGATTCATTGTATCTGCTTGTCTGTCTCTACCCTCAGAGAGTGCTAAGTGGCCTTTGGCAGACACATAAAACAAGGGCTGGAGGGTCTCTCCTGAGGAGGCTGGCGAGAGGAGTGGAGAAGGGCTGCTGTATCTGCATCATAAAAGGACACCCGTCCCCCTTCACAGTTCAGGGTCACTCGGATCCTCTTGGGCTTCTCATGGGGGGAGCAGAACTTGTACCCACCGTCCCACTTCCCCAAACCCCAGATCCCTTCTGTAGGATCAAAAGAGCAAACACCCTTCCTCTTCACAGACTTTCTGGCAACCCCCACCCCCACCCACCCTTTCTTCCCACAGAGACCTCCCAGAAATGTCTTCCTGATGTGAAACCCTCACATCCCAGCACATAGAGGTATGGGTCAAATCTCTCAGGGTTGTCTGGCAGGTCTTGACGCACTTTTCCCTGTCTCACGCTCTTTCGATCCTCAGACAGGAGGAGCTGGGGATGTGCTGTGTCTGGATCCAAAGTTACGTTTTCTGTGGGGGCAGATGAGGAAAGAGAAGAGAAACAACATCAACTGGGGGCTTTGCTTTAGACAGTAATGTAATTCCCTCTGAAATGAACAGGGACTCAGTTAACTGCGTTCGGGACTAGGATGCTCCACAAGTTCTTAATAATAATTCTTGAAACATCTGTCCGGTTTTGGGGGAGTTGTGCCATCAAAAGGCACCCTCCTATTTTCTGGTAATGAAAGCACTGTGCACAGATACCTTACACCAGCCCTGTAAGTAAGGTCAACTTTATTATGCCTGTTTTTCAGATGGGAGGACTGAGGCTGAGAGTACTTACCCACAAAGCTCATGGCAGAAGGTGGCTTCAAAGCAGGGTCCCCCTGATTCACAGCTCAACCTTTTCCCTCACATCACATAACATCACATACTATGCTTGAAATGCCAGGTAAATCTGGCAGCAGGACAGAGCAGAGAACACACCCTTCTCATGGCAACAACCCAAGTTCAGTTATGTATTTAAAGGATGTTTTACCCCACCTTTCCAGGCAGTTTATAAAAAGTAAAAACACCGACACCCATAAAACTGTCTCTATGCTCTGCTGGTAGTCTCCCTTGACCCTCTGTGTGTGAAATGACCTGCTTGGGGCTCTGAGAGCGAATCGGGGGGGGGGCTCTGTTTTGATGAGCAGACGTTGTCAAGCAGGCTGCCTCTCTCTGCAGATGCCAAACAATGGACTTGCCTGTTGGGAATGTTGAAGCTCTGCTCACCTTCTTTATATTGGTAATTAAAAATTAAACAGGACCAAAATGCATTATCCTCCAATAATATCCTTCAGAAGATCATTTTAATGAAGGCCTGGTGCCGTCGTTTTACACCTTTAGGTGCCAGGCAAAAACATTCCTCTTTAACCAGGCCTTTGGCTGATTGACATCCAATGCCCTTTTAAAATGTGTTTGTGCGTGGGGGGGGGGCGGCGGTTATTGGGTTGTTTATGTTTTTATTTTGATTATAGGATGGTGGACACCTGGCTTATGAGTAGTACCGTGTTTCTCCAAAAATAAGACACAGTCTTATACTTATTTTTACTCAAAAAAAAAACCACTGACTTATTTTCAGGGGGTGTCTTATTTTTTTCCTCCTGCTGCTGCAATAACCTCATCTTTTGAGAAGCAGATTCCATTTCTCCTGAAATTGTGCCTCCCTTTGACCCTGAAATTTACCTTCTTGCAGCTGAAGTCCAGATCCCACAGTGTCTGGGAAAGAAAAGGGAACAGAGATTTAACATCACACCATCATCCTGGTAATGACAATATGAGCTCATGCAATTATAGCTGGGGAAACCAGAATGGTGAACTTTAAGTATTGTGGACTATAGTTCCCATCATCCCTATCCATTGGCCTTGCCAGGTGGAGCTTAAAATGTCTGAAATCCACCATGCTGACTATCCCTGCCAGGGCAGGGGCAATGACAAGATTCAGGCCTGCTCAGACCTTAAAGGAGGAGAAGATCTTCCCATCAGCAACAATCTTGAGGAGATGTAATAATAATAATAATAATAATAATAATAATAATAATAATAATAATAATAATTATACCCCAGCTCACAGCATATAGTGAAACATAGTAAAACATCAAACATAAAAAACTTTCCGATACTGGGCTGCCTTCGGATGCTTTCTAAAAGTGAGATGCAGTAGTTGATTATTTCCGTGACATCTGATGGGACAGCATTCCACAGGGCGGGTGCCACTACTGAGAAGGCCCTCTGCCTGGTTTCCCTGTAACCTCACTTTTCGCAGGGAGGGAACCGCCAGAAGGCCCTCAGTGCTGGACCTCAGTGTCCGGGCAGAACGATGGAGGTGGAGGCGCTCCTTCAGATATACTGGGCCGAGGCCTTTTAGGGCTTTAAAGGTCAGCACCAACACTTTGACTTGTGCTTAGAAACACACTGGGAGCCATTGTAGGTCTTTCAGGACCGGTGTTCTATGGTCTCAGTAGCCACTCCCAGTCACCAGTCTAGCCGCTGAATTTTGGATTAGTTGTAGTTTTCGGGTCACCTTCAAAGGTAGCCCCATGTAGAGTGCATTACAGTAGTCCAAGCGGGAGATAACTAGAGCATGGCAGGACAGGCTGCAGGCAGGTAGGGTCTCAGCCTGCGTACCAGATGGAGCTGGTAGACAGCTGCCCTGGACACAGAATTGACGTGTGCCTCCATGAATAGCTGTGAGTCCAAAATGACTCCCAGGCTGCGCACCTGGTCCTTCAGGGGCACAGTTACCCCATTCAGGACCAGAGAGTCCCCCACACCTGCCTGCCCCCTGTGTCCCCCCAAAAAACAGTACTTCTGTCTTGTCAGGATTCAACCTCGATCTGTTAGCCGCCATCCATCCTCCAACCGCCTCCAGACACTCACACAGGACCTTCACCACCTCTGCTCCTGGGTGGCTCTTTGACAGCCTCAATTCTTCCCTCCTTCTGCCCCCTTATATCATTCTCAAGGCCAAAGATGAGGCTACTTGGGAAATGGGTGAGGAGTGTGAAAGCATCTAAGGGCTGGCTGAGAGATGTGAAGCGGTTAAATACAACTTTTTACAAACAACTCACAACGTATGCAAGGGTTACTTTCCTGGGGATTGTTCATAAAGTCATGCAAAATCAGAATTACCTCCTGAATCATCCCGTCCCATTAAAGATCTTGAATGGCCCCACAAGAGTCGCTCAGAGCCTAGTAAGCAATGCAGAGGGCTTTAAAGCGATTTTCGTGGCGGGATTAAAAGCACTATTTCTCACGTGAGCCTCCACAGCCCAACAAGTGATTGTTTCCTCCCCACTTCCTATTTATTTATTTATTTGTGATCCCCATCCAGCTGTGATTGTGTAAGTAAAATTAGCGTAAGTTGTAAGTCATCTATATACGAAAGGGTGGTGCCTGGATATTGAAAGAGGATAAATACATAAACCTTTCATTTCCCTGGCATTACTAATATTACATATGACCTGGAGCCTGTAATGAACACTTTTAAACATCTAAGTATAGCATCCTTGTGGGTGGCGCTGTGGGTTAAACCACAGAGCCTAGGGCTTGCCAATCAGAAGGTCAGTGGTTCGAATCCCCGTGACGGGGTGAGCTCCTGTTTGTTTCCTGCTCCTGCCAACCTAGCAGTTCGAAAGCACATCAAAAGTGCAAGTAGATAAATAGGTACTGCTACAGCGGGAAGGTAAATGGCGTTTCCGTGTGCTGCTCTGGTTCACCAGAAGTGGCTTAGTCATGCTGGCCACATGACCCGGAAACTGTACGCCGGCTCCCTCAGCCAGTAAAGCGAGATAAGCGCTGCAACCCCAGAGTCATCTGCGACTGGACCTAATGGTCAGGTGTCCCTTTACCTTTATAGAATCCTTACAGCCCTTCTTTATTACCTCTGAACTGCTTCATGGCAGCCTCCAGGAAGGGATTTATATCACAGAAGTCCTTGATCCTCCACTTCAGGGCAAGAGGAAAAGCCACAGGAGGATCCTCTAAGTTCTCCTTCTCCTGAGACCTGGGAGGAGAACAAAGTCAAACCACCATCCTTCCAATGCAAGGAGCTTTCTGACAGGGCAGGTGTCTCATCCTGACGATAAAGGCATGATGGATATATCATGAAGTCTTGGGAGCAGGGTTTTTCCTATGGCAAAAGGGAGCATCTAGATGACGTGTGAATCTAGAAAGCATCTAAGTTGAAGGAAAACCGATACACACCTGCTTCCATAATACATGGAAGGGAATATGTGATGATAAGATTGAATGTATGCAAATGAATAATTTAGAAGAAAAATTAACACTACAAGCTCCTTAGAAAGAGATCTAGAACTGCATCAGTTTTAGTGAAGCATTTCAAATGATTAAAGTTACTGATATTTTTTAGCCCTCTGGTTACATTTAAAGTGGGGAGAATTATTAGAAATTAAAGCTGTATTTTCTAAACATGGAAGATTTTAAAAATATATTGAAGTCATTTGGAGAACAAAGCTATCAACACTTATTGGCCACAATAGCTGGGTCAAAGGCAGTGGCACCTCTGAACTCCAGTTGCTGAAACCACTGGAGGGGGGTGTCCTCTGGGGCTCGGATCCTGCTCACGGGATCTGGTTAGTCACTGTGAAAACAGGATGCTGGACTAGATGGGCCACTGGCCGGATCCAGCAGGGCCCTTTCTCACATTCCTATGTCTGAGGAAGAACCTGCAGGAGCCTGAAATATGTCAAATATAGTGAAGGTATTTTATATGCCTGTTGTCTTTGTCCATAGAGTTTTCTTGGCAGGGATACTGGAGTGGCTTGCCAATTCCTTCTCCAGGTGGATCACGTTTGGTCAGAACATAACTTCTCTAAGTTATTTAAGCCCCTTCGCCACGACAAGGCAGTGATCCATGAAGGATACTTTGGCCACCTCATAAGAGAAGAATCCTTGGAAAAGACCTTGATGTTGGGAAAGATGGAGGGCACAAGGAGAAGGGGACGACAGAGGACGAGATGGTTGGACAGTGTTCTCGAAGCTACGAACATGAGTTTGACCAAACTGCGGGAGGCAGTGGAAGACAGGAGTGCCTGGCGTGCTCTGGTCCATGGGGTCATGAAGAGTCGGACACGACTAAACGACTAAACAACAAACAACAGTGAAGCTATTTACAAGGACCTTTGGGATGTCCCCCCTTTTCTGTACTTATTCCACAGTAAATGAATCGGGAAAAGGGAGAAATATGTAATGGAGGGGAACAAGGACTGGCTTCCTTCCTATGATTGTAGATGAGACCAATAGCTACAAATGGCTATGAAAACGTGTCCCTATTTTTGTCGGTGATTTTGTGAAATGGACGATGGAGTTATAAGCTAGCTCTGGGAGGAGGAACTGGAGAGTGAGTTCCTCTCAAGAACTTTTTTAGCAACAAAAAAAGCAGGGTTTTTTCATCACTTACCTCTGCAAGAAGCTTCCAATATCCTGGAAGGAAGGAAGGAAGGAAGGAAGGAAGGAAGGAAGGAAGGAAGGAAGGAAGGAAGGAAGGAAGGAAGGAAAGAAAGATATCAGTGGAGCCATTTCTGCAGTCAGTTATGAATACCAAGCAGCTGAGTTCCAGCTTCTGGGAATCACAGGTTTGTTTTTTAGGCTTCTCAGAGACCCCTGGTTGGATGATGCGAGAACACAATGCTAGAATAAAGGGGTCTGTTGTTTGATCTAGCAGGGCCCCTTTTGCGACACCAGGACTGATGCCTTTCATTCTTCATGTACTGCTGTTTTCCCCAGCAACATTTTTATGTGACTAAGAAATGCCTATAGTTTGAAACAGCACACTTCACCCTCTCGCATCAAGACCAGGCCTCACCTGCAGGAGTTCACTGGCTGGTTCCTGAAGCTTCTCCTCCATCTCCTGGATGAGGCTCTCAAGAGAGGAGAGTTCCCTGGAGAGTCTGGCCAAGTGATCCTCCCTTTTCTTTGCAATCTCCTTCTCCACCTCTGACATCTGAGCCAGAATACGTTTCTCTTGTTCTTCCAGAAACTGGCGCAGTTGCCTGAACTCAGCCACCATCTTTGCCCTCTCTACATCTGTTTGTTTCTGCAGCAAGGAGATTGAAAGAAGAGAACAGTGGGCCAATATCAGGCATCTACAGTAGTCTCCTGTTGCAGGATGAAGAGAGCAGTTATCTGAATTCCCTTGGAAGGCAACTTCTGACACACAGTGGTGCCTCGCTAGATGAATGCCCTGAAAGACGAATTTTCCGCTATACGAATAGGTTTTGCGATCGGAGGTTGCCTCGCAAGACGATGAGTTTTTTTTATGGCCACCGCTTCGTCTTGCGAAGTGAGGCCATAAAAACCTCCGATTGCAAAACCTAAAGGGGCATTCGTCTAGGAAAGGGGAACGAGCTGCAAAGGGGAACGCGCTGACCCGCCTCTCAGCTGATCGTCCTTTGCAGTCTTCCGGCGCTGCAGTTCGTTCCCCTTTGTGTTACGCTGGTCTCTGCCGGTGAGGGGCAACCGGCAGAAACCAGCGGAACACAAAGGGCTGTAGCGTGGGAAGAAGGGGGGGAGAAGTAGAGGAACTGATCCGTTCCGCCACTACTCCTCCCACCAGCACGCCATGGACACCAGGGAGCA
The DNA here is from genome assembly GCF_965207765.1 of Zootoca vivipara. Taxonomy (NCBI): domain Eukaryota; kingdom Metazoa; phylum Chordata; class Lepidosauria; order Squamata; family Lacertidae; genus Zootoca; species Zootoca vivipara. The sequence continues at coordinate 110,923,269 of NC_142584.1, read as the reverse complement.
TCGGACGGGGCTTTGGAGAAGCGTTTCCCAAGGGAAAAGCCGGCATGGGGTGCAGTTTCGGAGGCTTCCGAAGCTGCACCCCACACCAGAGAAGGCAGGCGGGAGGCGGCGGCGCCGCTTCTCGCAGCGCGAAGCCGGCATGGGGTGCAGTTTCGGAGGCTTCCGAAGCTGTGCTCCATGTCGGGGCAGTCAGGCAAGGCGGTGGCTGGGAGAAGAGAACTTCTCCCCCAGCCGCCTCGCACACAGCCGGCATCGGACTGACCTTCTCCGAAGCCCCGTCGCATGCCGCCGCCAGTCCCCCAGAGCCTATAGGAACGCATTGATTAAGTTTCAATGCATTCCTATGGGAAACTGGGACTCGCTAGACGAAAAATTCGTTACACGAATTGACCCGTGGAACGAATTAATTTTGTCTAGCAAGGCACCACTGTATTCAGCAGAGAAAGTGCTTCGTAAAAACTTACAAGTCTACCACCTCCTTTAAATGATCTTTCATGCTCTGTGGGAGATCAGACTGTTCAAAAATAAGCCTCTTTCTATATTCCATATTCACACACACACACACTGATATTGATTCTAGAGACTATAGCACTTGTTCACCTTCAAGTAACAATGATGCTTACAAGCAGGTTTTGGCTTTCCTTTTCTGTGTCTGCTTTAAGTACCAGAATTTTTTCTCTCTCCTTCCTCACATTTTCTAGGCAGCTGCTGATCTGATCCTGAAAAGAAAAGAAAATCAAAGTCTGGTTGCTTTTTTCATTGTTGGGGAGTTTAATATTCATAATAACAGGAACATTGAACCATACCCTTGCTCCCTGCCCCCAAGTCTGTGGTCTTTGCCTTTTTTCATCCAGGGAGCCTGTGGTGCAATGGGCCAGTGTGTCTGGCTGTTAACCAAAAGGTTGGTGGTTCGAGCCCAACCAGGGACGGCTGTGGGCAGAATTCCTGCATTGCCGGGGGTTGGACTAGATAGCCCTCAAGGTCCCTTCCAATGATTCTATTATTCTATCCCTGCCACCTGCATTGCTCCTCCCTCCAGCCTTTTCATAAGGGAGCTGCTTCTGGAGGAAGGACTGTGGGTGAGTTACTCCTGCATACAGGTAGGGGGACATTGGGGGCACTGTAATCCGGGGGGGGGCGGGTTAGAAATGTTTGTTATAGAAGTTTAGTTACTCTTTAGCAGCTGGAGTGGAGAATATTTCACCCTCACCAACCCCAAAGGAAACCCTGATAGATTTCATACCTTGTACTTCTGGGACGCCTCCTCTAGAGGAATCACCTCGTGGCCTTTATGCTCCTTGGAAACATTACACACAACACAGATGGGGCTTTCGTCCTCCTGGCAGAAGAGCTTCAGTGGCTCCTGGTGCTTCTCGCAGACCCTCCCCTTTCCTTCGGCCTCCTTTTCACGGAGTTTCTCGGCCAGTATTTTCAAAGCACATACCAAAACGCTATTCTGCGCCGAATTTAGTGCTGGCGACTCCTGGTGCTTCTCGCAGACCCCTCCTTTTCCTTCTCCCTCCTCTTTCCCTCCGAGATGGCTGAATTTCTTGGCTATTTCCACAACATTTGCCAGCTGCTGGTTTCTCCTGATGCTGCTTTGCTCAACCGTTTCCCTGCACTGCAGGCAGGAAGCCTCTCCCTCGGATTTCTCCCAGCACTGGATCAGGCAGGATCGGCAGAAGTTGTGGCCGCACTCTGGAATGATCACGTTGTTGTTTAGTCGTTTAGTCGTGTCCGACTCTTCGTGACCCCATGGACCATAGCACGCCAGGCACTCCTGTCTTGCACTGCCTCCCGCAGTTTGGTCAAACTCATGTTCGTAGCTTCGAGAACACTGTCCAACCATCTTGTCCTCTGTCGTCCCCTTCTCCTAGTGCCCTCAATCTTTCCCAACATCAGGGTCTTTTCCAAGGATTCTTCTCTTCTCATGAGGTGGCCAAAGTATTGGAGCCTCAGCTTCACGATCTGTCCTTCCAGGGAGCACTCAGGGCTGATTTCCTTAAGAATGGATAAGTTTGATCTTCTAGCAGTCCATGGGACTCTCAAGAGTCTCCTCCAGCACCATAATTCAAAAGCATCAATTCTTCGACGATCAGCCTTCTTTATGGTCCAGCTCTCACTTCCATACATCACTACTGGGAAAACCATAGCTTTAACTATACGGACCTTTGTCGGCAAAGTGATGTCTCTGCTTTTTAAGATGCTGTCTAGGTTTGTCATTGCTTTTCTCCCAAGAAGCAGGCGTCTTTTAATTTCGTGACTGCTGTCACCATCTGCAGTGATCAAGGAGCCCAAGAAAGTAAAATCTCTCACTGCCTCCATTTCTTCCCCTTCTATTTGCCAGGAGGTGATGGGACCAGTGGCCATGATCTTGGTTTTTTTGATGTTGAGCTTCAGACCATATTTTGCGCTCTCCTCTTTCACCCTCATTAAAAGGTTCTTTAATTCCTCCTCGCTTTCTGCCATCAAGGTTGTGTCATCTGCATATCTGAGGTTGTTGATATTTCTTCCGGCAATCTTAATTCCGGCTTGGGATTCATCTAGTCCAGCCTTTCGCATGATGAATTCTGCATATAAGTTAAATAAGCAGGGAGACAATATACAACCTTGTCGTACTCCTTTCCCAATTTTGAACCAATCAGTTGTTCCATATCCAGTTCTAACTGTAGCTTCTTGTCCCACATAGAGATTTCTCAGGAGACAGATGAGGTGATCAGGCACTCCCATTTCTTTAAGAACTTGCCATAGTTTGCTGTGGTCGACACAGTCAAAGGCTTTTGCATAGTCAATGAAGCAGAAGTAGACGTTTTTCTGGAACTCTCTAGCTTTCTCCATAATCCAGCGCATGTTTGCTATTTGGTCTCTGGTTCCTCTGCCCTTTCGAAATCCAGCTTGCACTTCTGGGAGTTCTCGGTCCACATACTGCCTAAGCCTGCCTTGTAGAATTTTAAGCATAACCTTGCTAGCGTGTGAAATGAGCGCAATTGTGCGGTAGTTGGAGCATTCTTTGGCACTGCCCTTCTTTGGAATTGGGATGTAGACTGATCTTTTCCAATCCTCTGGCCATTGCTGAGTTTTCCAAACTTGCTGGCATATTGGGTGTAGCACCTTAACAGCATCATCTTTTAAAATTTTAAATAGTTCAGCTGGAATGTCATCACTTCCACTGGCCTTGTTATTAGCAATGCTTTCTAAGGCCCATTTGACTTCACTCTCCAAGATGTCTGGCTCAAGGTCAGCAACCACACTACCTGGGGTGTATGAGACCTCCATATCTTTCTGGTATAATTCCTCTGTGTATTCTTGCCACCTCTTCTTGATGTCTTCTGCTTCTGTTAGGTCCTTACCACTTTTGTCCTTGATTATGGTAATCTTTGTACGAAATGTTCCTTTCATATCTCCAATTTTCTTGAACAGATCTCTGGTTTTCCCCATTCTATTGTTTTCCTCTATTTCTTTGCATTGCTCATTTAAGAAGACCCTCTTGTCTCTCCTTGCTGTTTTTTGGAAATCTGCATTCAGTTTCCTGTATCTTTCCCTATCTCCCTTGCATTTTGCTTGCCTCCTCTCCTCCGCTATTTGTAAGGCCTCGTTGGATAGCCATTTTGCTTTCTTGCATTTCCTTTTCCTTGGGATGGTTTTCGTTGCTGCCTCCTGTATAATGTTACGAGCCTCCATCCATAGTTCTTCAGGCACTCTGTCCACCAAATCTAAATCCTTAAACCTGTTCCTCACTTCCACTGTGTATTCATAAGGGATTTGATTCAGATTGTATCTTACTGGCCCAGTGGTTTTTCCTACTTTCTTCAGTTTAAGCTGGAATTTTGCTATAAGAAGCTGATGATCTGAGTTACAGTCAGCTCCAGGTCTTGTTTTTGCTGACTGTATAGAGCTTCTCCATCTTTGGCTGCAGAGAATATAATCAATCTGATTTCGATGCTGCCCATTTGGTGATATCCATGTGTAGAGTCGTCTCTTGTGTTGTTGGAAGAGAGTGTTTGTGATGACCAGCTTGTTCTCTTGACAGAACTCTATTAGCCTTTGCCCTGCTTCATTTTGAACTCCAAGGCCAAACTTGCCAGTTGTTCCTTTTATCTCTTGATTCCCTACTTTAGCATTCCAATCCCCTGTAATGAGAAGAACATCCTTCTTTGGTGTCATTTCTAGAAGTTGTTGTAGGTCTTCATAGAATTGGTCAATTTCACTTTCTTCAGCACCGGTAGTTGGTGCATAAACTTGGATTACTGTGATGTTAAAAGGTCTGCCTTGGATTCGTATCGAGATCATTCTGTCATTTTTGAGATTGCATCCCATTACAGCTTTTGCCACTCTTTTGTTGACTATGAGGGCCACTCCATTTCTGCTACAGGATTCTTGCCCACAGTAGTAGATATGATAGTCACCCGAACTGAATTCGCCCATTCCCTTCCATTTTAGTTCACTGATGCCCAGGATGTCGATATTTATTCTTGTCATCTCATTTTTGACCACATCCAGCTTACCTCCACTCATGGTTCTTACATTCCAGGTTCCTATGCAATATTTTTCTTTACAGCATCGGACTTTCCTTTCGCTTCCAGGCATATCCGCAACTGAGCGTCCTTTCGGCTTTGGCCCAGCCGCTTCATTAGCTCTGAATCTACTTGTACTTGTCCTCCGCTCTTCCTCAGTAGCATGTTGGACGCCTTCCGACCTGAGGGGCTCATCTTCCAGCGTCATAACTTTTATATGCCTGTTGTCTTTGTCCATGGAGTTTTCTTGGCAGGGATACTGGAGTGGCTTGCCAGTTCCTTCTCCAGGTGGATCACGTTTAGTCAAAACTCTCCACTATGACCTGTCCATCTTGGGTGGCCCTGCATGGCATAGCTCATAGCTTCTCTGAGTTATTCAAGCCCCTTCGCCACGACAAGGCATTGATCCATGAAGGGGCTGGAATGATCACAGGATCCCTGAAATACTCCAGGCAGATGGGGCAAGTGGCTTCTTCGCAGAGATCCTGCACGGGACCCCCAGAAGCAGCCATAGCTGCTGCCTCGCCAGGAAGAGAGAGCGAGAGTTGGTTTCGTTTTCTCTCGTTTGCGTCTGCAAATGGGCGTGTTTCCTTTCCGGGAAATTCAGACCCGATGGCTCGAAATCACTGCTGTCTGAAGAGAGTGAGGCGGGTTAGCTGGAAAACAGAATCTTTGGGGCATGGGCGTTTATATTTCAAAAAGAAAGGGCGTAATTCCTGGCTGCCGATTTAAGGTGCCACTTTCCAAGAAGAGGTGGAGGAAGCGAGTTTTTTATGAGCTTCATGTCAGCCTCAGACTCATTCCAAAGCTAGTGAAAGAATCTGAATCTTGCAAGCCCCTCCCACCCAACTGCTCAAACTCACACACCCTTTTCCAGCTGCAAGACACAGAAGTTCAGACTCCAAGGAGAATCGCAGCTGGAGCCCAACCCTCCCCTGTGATGCACATTCCCACGGGACCATTAGGCTGGGGGATTTCTAAGCTGCTCTTCAGGTCCAGCGTCTTCCCAGTCCTGTCCACCCACTCCTCCCATCTCCAGCCCCTCTGTGCTCTTGGGGGGAAATATATCATTTAATAATAATAATAATAATAATAAGGCTTTTGATTGGTGGGGTGAGGGTGGGGGAGAAAGTGGGCACAAGGCTGCAGCAATTATTTCCTCTTTGCACCACAGAGCAGTCTACCTCTGAATAAGCTGAAGCTGTGTAGGTGAACAACAGGAAAGGGCTTCGGGTCTCAAACCCTCCTTTGTCTCACTGCCTTTAAGAGGCAGGTACCGTAGGTAGCTGTGTTGGTCTGCTGTAGTCAAAATAGAAAAATACATTAAAAAATCTCAAAAAAGATAATAAAAAACTCTTCCAGAAAAAAAATCCTCCAAAAGAATCAAGTCTAAAAAAAAATTTCCCTAAAAAAAGTCCTTAAAAGAATCCTTCCAAAAATTGTTCAGTAGCACCTTTGAGACCACCTAAGTCATGGGGCATGGGTGGCGCTGTGGGTTAAACCACAGAACCTAGGGCTTGCCAATCAGGTCGGCGGTTTGAATTCCCATGATGGGGTGAGCTCCCGTTGCTCGGTCCCAGTTCCTGCCCACCTAGCAGTTCTAAAGCACATCAAAGTGGAAGTAGATAAATAGGTAAATGGCATTTCTGTGCGCTGCTCTGGTTTGCCAGAAGCGGCTTTGTCATGCTGGCCACATGACCCGGAAGCTGTCTGCGGACAAACGCCAGCTCCCTCGGCCAATAATGCGAGATGAGCACCACAACCCCAGAGTTGGCCACAACTGGACCTAATGGTCAGGGGTCCCTTTACCTTTACCTAAGTTTGTTGTCGGCAACCGCTCTTTCAATATATGGGTCTGGTGACTTCTGTTATCTTTTTCAATAATTTTTTTATTTTGCCTTTAAGAGGGTGTGCAAGTTAGTGGCCAACACCACACTATGTGCTGTGTGAAGAGGAGAATCACCAAAACCTGGGAGCTAATCCTTTCCCTCAATCTATAAAAACATCAGCACTCCTATGTCTACTCAGAAGTAAATCCCATTAAGTTCAAAGGGACTTGCTCCCAGGGAAGTGGGCCCAGGGCTGTAGCTTTAATTTCCTCTTCGCTCCATAGAGCTCAAAGGAGATTAGAAAGACCCGCTGCCTTCACTTTCTCTTCCCATTTGAGAATCAGCATTTGGGTGGCAGGACTATGGCAGAAATGTGGAAATGAAGTGCCTCTCCTTATGTGTGATACCCCATCCGCTTGGCACGGGTTGAAATTGAGATAGGAAGCTGATTGTCTCCCCAGTTGAAGGGGTTCTGACTCCGGTAGGAAGTCCAAAACCTCCGGAGAGAGCAAACTTGAATGCTCCTTTCTGGTAGGAAAATGACAGAGACCAAACCAGAATTAGAGAAAGCAAGGCAGCTGATTAAGCATGATCTTTATTATTAAGGGGGGGGGAACAGCTGTTGGCAACAGGGTTCCCACTCACGCTGCAGGCGTTGGAGGAGGAACCCTGAACAAAAGATATCCTTTACATTTATACCCTTCAATCTCTATACAGTAGATGTCAGAAGAGGCACGGCTGCAAAATATGTTGAAGAGGATTTTTCACAGGTAAGTGGTGTGTTGAGGAAGGGTCAAATGGTGGTGTTAGTTTGTGATTGCTACGGTATACAAGAAGTGTTTGGGTTGTATTTGACAAGTGTTAATTTGTTTTTCCTATACAGTGGTGCCTCGCTAGATGAATTTAATTCATTCCACGGGTCAATTCTTATAACGAAAAATTCATCTAGCAAATCCCATAGGAATGCATTGAATTTTTTTATTTTTATTTTTTGCCCATAGGAACGCATTAATTGAATTTCAATGCATTCCTATGGGAAACCGCGATTTGCTAGACACATTTTTTGTAAAGCGAATTCGTCTAGCGAGGCAACCTTCACTCGAAAAATAGATTTGTTAAGCGAAAAAATTGACTTACAGGGCGTTCGTCTAGTGAGGCACCACTGTATCTACAGGAAAACAATGGAACTGTCTGAAGATGAGACAGGAGATTGGGAGCCGCTAATCAGTGTGGGTGTGATGTCCTAATCACACGTGTTGCATGCACACGAAAGCTCATACCAATGACAAACTTAGTTGCTCTCTAAGGTGCTACTGGAAGGAATTGTTTTATTTTGGTCCTAATCAGTGTTTCCTTTATTTCAGTTACAGGTAGGTAGCCGTGTTGGTCTGACATAGTCGAAACAAAATTTAAAAATTCCTTCCAGCAGCACCTTAAAGACCAACTAAGTTTTTTATTTTGGTATGAGCTTTCGTGTGCATGCACACTTCTTCAGATACCTTTATTTCAATACAGTAAAATATTCTAAACTTGTATATTCATGTGTCTTCATTGTAGACCCAGTAGGTGGCGCTGGAGAATACATTTTGACAACAGTAGCAGCCAGCGTGAAACCAAGTTTCCTTATAATTTGGTTACAAGGAGATACAGGTTTTATACAAAGGATAAAATTTTATGAAAACAGGACATGGCATGGTATATTTGATTACAGTGCATGCATTAAAACAAGAATATAATAAAACAAAGGGAACAAAGAATACAGACAGTGTTAGTCGGAAGCTGGAACATACGGGGTATATACAGATACTTAGTGTCCCCTCTTTGTTCATGGAAACATTGTGAGCATCTGTTATTCTTACAACAAAATGGTTAAGTAACAAAGTGGGGGTGGTGTGGCAAACTATTGCTGTGGGGATCAGATGGGATATCACCCTGTTTATATCCGGGGGGGGGGGGTGTCATGTGGGGTGGATGGGGCTATTACACCACCGAGTCTGAAATAACATACGGTAGGAGCAACAAGAAGAAGCATATTTAATAAACTCAAGCAGGTTAACACATGGAACATTTGTTCAGACATGTTACACAAAAGGATAAGAGGTGATCTCTAAAAACATATGCAGTCATACATCTAGATACATTGCCTTCAGGTAATGGAATTTCACGTTACGGAGAATTTCATGTTCATTCTTTCCAGAACTAACTGAAAGTTCTCGAAGATTCCAGAGGATTCAGAAAGCTGGACCTTTCGTCAAGGCCACATCTGCGAGAGGAGCTGCTTCTGTTCTAACAGAAGCTGTATAAAAACTATGTTTAGTCTGCATTTATCTGGCAAGCCGACAGAATGCAAGAGAGGGAAGAGCAGGGCATTGCGGGTCGCGAAAAGCAAAGCCTGGAAAACTCTAACTAACAAACGCTTAAGGATACAAACACTGTAAATGGGAACCATTATGCTTTTGACCCGGTAGTAAAATACTTTTGTCTGTGCTTAATTGCCTCTGTGATTTATTGCTTTGTTGTCTGGGTCAGGGCTCCTGAAGCGCTTTGATGTTGTGCATCTCTCTGATGATTTAGGACTGCTGGCACTGAAAAGCAGGGAACTGGGGAACTTGTCTGTCTCTACACTCAAGAGACTGTCAGGTGGCCTCTGGCAAACATGTAAAAGAAGGGCTGGAGGGTCTCTCCTGAGAAGGAGGCTGCCGGGAATGTGCAAAGGAGATCTGCTGTATCTGCATCGTAAAAGGACACCCGTCCCCCTTCACAGTTCAGGGCCACTCGGATCCTCTTGGGCTCCCCACCCAGCATCGAAACAGGGTGCCCATCGTGGGTGGAGACCCTGTATTGATCACCCCACTTCCCTATGCGCCAAACCCCTTCCTTAGGACCAGGGATTAAATTGCCTTTCCTCTTCACAGACTCTCTGGCCACCCCCATGGCCCATTCCCCCTCTCTCATCAAAATCAACTCCCAGAAATATCTGTCTTCCTTGAACGCCTCACATGCCAGCACATAGACATGTGTGTCAAATCTCTCAGGGTTGTTTGCCATCTCTTGACACTCTTTTACCCGACTCCTTTCCCTAGGAGCAAAAGAGAAAAGACACTTCCTCTTTATAGATCTTCTGGCAACCCCCACCCCCCATCTCTCCTCTCTTCCCACAGTGACCTCCCAGAAATGTCTGCCTGATGTGAACCCCTCACATCCCAGCACATAGCCACGCATGTCAAATCTCTCAGGGTTGTTTGGCAGGTCTTGGTAGACTTTCCCCCGAATCACTCTCTTTCGATCCTCAGACAGGATGAGGTAATGATTTGCTGTGTCTGGATCCAAAGTTACGTTTTCTGTGGGGGCAGATGAGGAAGGAGAAGAAAAACAATGTCAACTGAGAGCTGACTTTTCTTTAGGCACATGACAGAAATAGCATCCCCTCTGAAACGAACAGGGACTCCATGGCTCTGCATTCGAGAGAAGGATGTTCATCAAGTTCTTAATAAGGATTCTTGAAACATTTGCTGTTATTTCAAGTGTTTGAAGTACTTAAGACACATTATCTACATAGAACCGTTGCAAGGACCCTGTAAGTTAACTCAAATTTACTATTCCTATTTTTTTCAGATGGGAGGACTGAGGCTGAGAGACTGGCTTGTCTAAGGCCACCCCCACCGTTCATGGCAGAAGGGAGTCAAAGCAGGGACTCCCTCATTCACATCAATCTTTTACCTCATATGGCAGAACATGCTTGACAGGCCAGGTAAAACTGGCAGCGGGTGCTCTCACCCTCCTTGTAACCACCATTCAAGTTTCAGTTGTATATTTAAATAATGTTATATTCCATCCTTCCAGGTAGTGTATAAAAGGCAAGAAAGTGGTTAGGCTTCCCCATCCCCCATGTGCAATGTCCTACTTGGTATTCCTGAAAGCACATTGTATAATTGTAGAGTCGGAAGGGACCCCAAGGGTCATCTAGTCCAACCCGCTGCAATGCTGGAATCTCAACTAAAGCATCCATGCCACATGACCATCCCAACGTCTGATTAAAAACCTCCAAGGAAGGAGAGTCCCCTTCAACAAGAAGATCCAGATGTTCCAGGATGGAAGGCCTCAACCCCAGTCCCCCCCTGCTCCTGGCTCGCTCTTTGACAGCTCCCCTCCTCCTGCCCCCCCTTACATCAATCTCACGGCCAAAGGGACAGAAGAAATGCCTGAAAAGCTGTAGGTGAGGCTACTTGGGAAATGGGTGAGATGTGTGAAATCACCCAAAGTCTGGCTGAGAGATGTGCAGAGGTCAAGTACAACTCGCAACTTAAGGGAGGGTTACATTCCTGGGGGAGGGACGCGAGTGGCGCTGTGGGTTAAACCACAGCGCCTAGGGCTTGCCGGTCAGGAAGTCGGCAGTTTGAATCCCCACGACGGGGTGAGCTCCCGTTGCTTGGTCCCAGCTCCTGCCCACCTAGCAGTTCGAAAGCATGCCAAAGTGCAAGTAGATAAATAGGAACCGCTACAGCGGGAAGGTAAATGGCGTTTCCATGTGCTGCTCTGGTTCGCCAGAAGTGGCTTTGTCATGCTGGCCAAATGACCTGGAAGCTGTACGCCGGCTCCCTCGGCCAATAATGCGAGATGAGCACGCAACCCCAGAGTCGGTCACGACTGGATCTAATGGTCAGGGCTCCCTTTACATTCCTGGGTAATGAGAATAAGGCAAATTGTACAAAGTCAGAAAACCCCTAGAATCACCCCTGCCATTTGAGATCTCAAGACGGCCCCATGAGATTTCGCAGGAGCCTCTCAGAGCCCAATAAGCATGGCCGAGGTCTTAAAAGCAATTTGTGTGGTGGCTAAACCCTTCATGGCAAAAGCTTTCAAACACCCTTAACCTTGCTGACTGGAATCTGGGAGGCTCCCCGAAGATCCCAGCAAGAAGGGTTTACCGTCCCCTTTCAATTGCCTAAGTAAAATCAGTCATCTACATATGAAAGTGCGGCTTCTAGATATTGAAAGAGAATAAATAAATAAGCCTTCTATTTTCCTGGCTTGGCTAATATTCCCTATGACCTGGAGCTTGTCGTGAACATTTCGAAACATCCAGCTAACAATCCTTTCAGCCCTTCTTTACTACCTCTGAATTTCTTCATGACTCCCTCCAGGAAGGGATGAATATCACAGAAGTCCCAGATCCTCCACTTCAGGGCAGGAGGAAAAGCCACAGGAGGATCCTCTAAGTTCTCCTTCGCCTGAGACCTGGGAGGAGAAGAACAAAGTCAAGCCAACATCCTTCCAATGCAAGGAGGTTTCTGACAGGGCAGGTGTCTCATTCTAATGATAAAGGCATGATGGATATATTATAAAGACTTGGGAGCAGGGATTTTCCTTTGGCAAAAGGGAGAATCTAGATGACGTGTGGATCTAGAAAGCATCTAACAAGTTGAAGGAAAACCGACACAAACCTGCTTCCAAAATATACTGAAGGAAATATATGAATATGAGATTGAAGGCAAGAAGCTGATGTATGCAAATTATTATTTTGAAGAAAAGTGAACAATAATGGGTCCTAATAAAAATAAAAAATCATTCCAGTAGCACCTTAGAGACCAACTAAGTTTGTCATAGGTGTGAGCTTTCGTGTGCATGCACACTTCTTCAGATACTGGGTCCTGACGCAGAGATTTTAGGACTACATCAGTTTTAGTGAAGCATTTCAAGTGATTAATGGCAAAATAAAATAGATCTGGTATGTGCTGTTGGGATATTCCGTTCCACCTTAAGGCAGATGTGGGACTGTTGCGTGTCACATGTCTGTAACACACACCAGCATTGCATGCTGGGAATTTCCGTTTGTGTATTACTGTTCTGTTTTGCTTGGACAAGAAAGAGTTCGGACATGTTTTCTCTTTGTCCTCACTTGCTTCAATAAACTGCTGTAAATTATGCTTACACAAGCCTCACGGTGCCACTTCTGCATTTCTGACACATTTCTGCACCAAGGAGCGGACATCCACTAATGAGATCGGCCAGCAGAGCTGGAGCCAGTTTGGGGCCTGCCAGTTGTCCCGGTTTCCTTGGTGGCATGCTAACATGTGCATTTCTGAAATATAAGGAAGTGCAGAATGCTTTAGAATGGCTTTTGCAATTAACATTATAAATGTATTGTAAAGGTAAAGGGAACCCTGACCGTTAAGTCCAGTCACAGACAACTCTGGGGTTGCGGCGCTCATCTTGCTTTACTGGCCAAGGGAGTCGGCGTTTGTCCGCAGACAACTTCCAGGTCATGTGGCCAGCATGACTAAGTCGCTTCTGGTGAACCAGAGCAGCGCACGGAAACACCGTTTCCCACCAGAGTGGTACATATTTATCTACTTGCACTTTGATATGCTTTTGAACTGCTAGGTTGGCAGGAACTGGGACCGAACAACGGGAGCTCACCCTGTTGCGGGGATTTGAACCGCCGACCTTTCGATCGGCAAACCCTAGGCTCTGTGGTTTAGACCACAACGCCACCCGCATCTGAAATGTATTGTAGCAGAGTGGTTATATTTTAAAAATGGAGAAAATATTAGAGTATTTTCTAAACATGGAAGATTTTCACAATATAAAATTGTTTGGGGACAAGACTCTCAGTGGCTACTATTCACGATGGCTGGGTCCAAGGCAGTGGTTCCTCTGAAACCTCAGGAGGGGAGTGTCCTCTGGGGCTCAGATCCTGATCACGAGTTTCCCAGGGGCATATGGTTAATCATGGGGAAAACAGGATGCTGGACTAGATGGGTCACTGGCCTGATCCAGCAGGGCCCTTTCTCATGTTCTTATGTCTGGGGGAGAACCTGCAGGAGCCTGAAATACACTAGATATTTAGGGGCAAGTTATAGTGAAGATATTTGCTATACAGTATGTCCCCCCTTTTTTCTATCCATTGCAGAGTAAATGAATCCTTCACAGAGAAGGGCCTTCAGAGATATGCAATGGGAGCGGCTTCCTGTCTGTGATTGTAGCTACAAACTACCACAAAAATGTGTCCCTACTTTTGTCTGTGATTTTGTGAAATGGACAATGGATTCCTAAGCTATCTCTGAAAGGAGGAACCGGAGAGTGAGTTTCTCACCCTTTAAACAGGAACTTTCCCAATAGAAGTATCTTAAAGCTGCAGATTTCCATCACTTACCTCTGCAAGAAGCTTCTGATATCCTGGAAGGAGGGAAAGAAAAAGTTATATATGTGGAGCCATTTCTGCACAGAGCCATGCAGCTGAAGCAGAGAGAAACAAAACAAAAGAACCTTGATAAAATACACAGTGCCACATAATTTTGGAATACCATCAGATGTCAAAAGTCAGCCATTCCAGTGATGAGGAATAAAGGGTCCCTTTCTTCTCTTTTGACCAAGTCACCCAAACACCTGAGAGATTCAATCCTACCACCCTGATCTGCCATTTTGCCCCGCAGTGTGTGCTGGTTCCGGGTTCACCTGTGACCAATTTGTTCACTGCTATGTGCATCCCACACACAATCACATCCTATGAACCACCCTGAGACCTGTGGGTATAGGGCGGTATACAAACTAATAATAATAATAATAATAATAATAATAATAATAATAATAATAGGTCACCCCCTCTCTGGCTGGACCCAAGACAGCATCTGAATGAAAAGGTGATTACAATGCCAGTTTGTTTTTATTTATTATTATTATGCTTTATTATGTTTACACACCAACAAAATACACAAAAAATTCAACACTTTATGTTATTTGTTACAAAGTACAAAGTGCCAATTTGGAATGCCTGTGTTGGAGGAAGTATCGGTTGTATTCAACTCGCTTTTACTCAGGCACACTGAAATTAATGAACGTAAGATAGCCATCGCCCATTAATTTCAACCAGTCTACTCTGAGTAAAGGTTAATTGAATACAGAGCTCTATTCTGTGTGAGAATGTTGATATGATGATTGACTGCACCGAATTTCCACTGAAGCGCAATTAAAGTTACCGCCCTTTGATCTACCGTAGCCCTGACTGACGCAGAGGAAATTAACCTCGGAGAGTAGGACCAGAAGAGAAAGCGAAACTGTGGAAATGAAGGTGTCTTTTAAGACTGGAATATATCAGGAAAAAGAAGAAATAGCTGGAAGATTACTATCTCACACAGGAATCTTACTGGACATAAACTCCTCTTGCAAACATAAAAGTCAGTAAATTTGTAACAACGAATGAAAGTCAAGAAATATGTGGCTGTCAAATAAGGGACTAAGATCAGAATGGTGGTAATTGGATTAATCAAGATTATGAAAGCAGTAAGAAATAAGATCATTTGCATCCTGAAATCCAGAACATGGGAAGTCTTCAAAAAATGTTTTAATTTGGCTTCTGAATAATTGGTTGTTATTGTTTTTAATTGGCATTATGATAATGTTGCCTCTATTGGAATTGTGTTGAAATTAAAACAACAACAACCACAATAAAATTACAGAGCTCTATTTGCCTGTGGGCTTCCCAGAGACCTCTGGTTGGCCAATGTGAGAACAGGATGCAGGACTGAAAGGGCCTGAAGTTTGTGTTAAAGATTTGTAGGCTGTCTGTAAATGCCAACTACACCAGTTGGACTTCAGCAGAGTAAGCGCAGGCACAGCAGAAACTTCTTGGTTGCAGGTGAAGGCAAGTAGCTTGACACAGGAACTCACTGCCACAATACTGAGTAACTATATACAAGTTTATTTACAGAAATACAACAAACAGTACATAGATCAGTAATTCTAATTCTCTCTCTACCTCTAACAAACTCCAGCATAACCTCTCACCAGTGGCGTAGCGTGGGTTGTCAGCACCCGGGGCAAGGCAAGTAATTTGCGCCCCATAACCCGTGGATTTTAGCACTAGATTAGTCTCTTCCACTAGATTAGTTAAAGAAACCCTTACCCCCTAAGCACATGTATTGTTTGTAATGAAAATACTGATGTATGGCCTGCCCAGTCAGTGACGGAGAAGAAGTGGGCAGGCTGCTGGTGGTGTTACACAGGGGATACATCAGAAGCATGATCGAGGAGGGCAGCAAATCTCTTAGGGTCTGCCATCTTTAATAGAGGCCTTTCCCAATGGCATGATAGATGGATGGTCATCTGTCATGGATGTGTTAGTTGAGATTCCTGCATTGCAAGGGGATGGCCTAGATGGCCCTTGGGGTCCCTTCCAACTCTATGATGCTATGTTTTAGGGCCTTTCTAGATGACAGTCTCTGGGAATTTACATTTCCTGCTCAAATGATGGTCCTAGCTAAGGACATTATTCAGAGGTTGAATATTCTCAGCTAGTGCCACTGAAGCAAGGAAGCTTGAGCAGCTATTTAAGCAAAATAGGGGGTGGGAAAGAACAAGGCTTCCCTTCCCCCATGATTGTGACCTCAATGTCAAAACCTCCCACCCCGTTGCTTCTGCTTTTCTGAATTCTTCTGAAGTTGCACCCTTCCCCTCCACAGCACTGGAGTGCAATTGTCTCCTGTGATGCATCAACAATAGCAAAAGATAAGAGGGAGCAGATTTGCATGAACTCTGACAGCCACCAGAAGAAAGTGCATATTGTAATATTGCTTGTCAGAATTTATTAAAAATTACTGCCTTTCACTTGTACTCTGTGTACACCATTCTGCACAAGAGTTGGTAAGCAGCTTGCTTGCTTATTTGGATATCCTCTGCTTTTAATATTTGAAAAAGCGATTTGCCTCAGTACATCTGGAACAAAAGGAACATGCTGCAGCGGACTGGCAAACCATTAATGCCTTTATTGTATATAGGTTCAGGAGATCACAACCAATAAAGGCTAGATTCCATACTAATCAACTACAGCCACACATCATGTCATGCTCCTTAATATGATAGACATTGAAATGTATACACAGAGTACTGCACTTGGCTTGGAAATTCCAGCTTAAAATAACAGATACAAAGGGAGGTCTTCCACACAGAGCCATAGTGGTGTCCACACTCATGCCCCAAATAAGAGAGGCCTGCATTAACCATCTCTCAAAGGGTGGATGCTCACAAATGCTGCAAATACATTTTTGACCAAACATACGAAGGGACCATGACGACACACACAAGGAGTAACACTTTATCTCTGGGGAAATCATTCAAGAAGCCACAAAGCTTTACACGTCTCGGAGACAGGGGTCAGCATATGAAGGCAATATAGTGCAAATCAGGAAGACCCCCCCAAAATGCCCCCAAGCAACCATCTATGCTTGTCCCAAGGCAGAGATCTTGAGAGGCTTTATGCAACCTTTCTAGAGGCCGGGAAGCAAGGTGAATGTAGAAACTCTTCCCCCCCACTGCCAAAGCCTCCCCCCCCCATTGCCTTCTGGGCTCTGAAGACTCTTGTGAGATCTCACACAGTCCCTTCCAACAGTTTTCCCCAGTCTCTTGCCCTTGTATCACAAACGAAAGGCTCCAGGCCTCCATCACGCTGTGAATTTTGGGCTGAATGTACTCAACTAACAAACAGGTCTCTTTGGATATGGAGATTTTGCTGAATTGCCACATAGGCCTCTCTGAGTAGCAGCAAGAAAAGAGATTTTGGAACTTCCATCTCTATGGTCAGTGGAGGTCTTGGGGGAGGAAAAGGGAATCTGAGAGCAGGATTGAGGCTGAGGATGGTTTTAAGTTTTAAGTGATTCTATTCATAAAAGTTGATGGTATTGTCCCTAGAAATCTTAAGTCAGAATTGGAAGTTGGAGAAAGAACTACACTGAAACAGGAATGTGTTGGGGGGTAGCTGTTGTTTCCTAAATTATTTTCTTGCTTCTTTCCTCCTATACACCTCCTTGACTGACAGAAGTAGCTGATTCCCAAGGGAGAGAGAACAGGCAAGTTTGGGGACAGACAGGAGACCCAGTCAATCAGTATCATTTACAAAGCTAGCTAGAGAAGGGAGAGTTGCATCATTGACACAAGGGATGGCCAATCACAGTTCGGCAAATATGGTTTCTCAAGTTCTTGTCAGCTCAGTCCTGAAGAGGAGACTGAATGTGCCATGATGGCGATGAATATAAGCTTGTCTATCTCCACCCTCTGTCAAGAGAGTGTCAGGTTTGCTTCCTCGCTCACGAAAAAGATGGGCTTGAGGGTCTCTCCAGAGAAGGAGGCTTCTGAGAATGAGTGGAGGAGGACTGCTGTATCTGCATCGTAAAAGGACACCCGTCCCCCTTCAAAGTTCAGGGTCACTCGGATCCTTTTGGGCTCCCCACCCAGCAAGGAAACAGGGGGCCCAGCTAAGTTGGAGACCCTGTATTGACCATCCAACTTCCCTATGCGCCAGATCCCTTCCTTAGGGCCAGGGATTAACACGCCTTTCCTCTTCACAGACTCTCTGGCCACCCCCACTCCCCATCTCTCTTCACTCCCCACAGCGACTTCCCAGAAATGTCTGCCTTCCTTGAACTCCTCACATCCCAGCACATAGGCATGTTGGTCAAATCTTTTAGGGCTGTTTGGCAGGTCTTGACACACTTCTCCCTCTCTCACACTCTTTCGATCCTCAGACAGGATGAGCCAGGGATTTGCTGTGATTGGATCCAAAGTTATGTTTTCTGTGGGTGCAGAGGAGGAAAGAGAAGAGAAATGACGTCAACTGGGAAGCTGACTCATTTTTAGGCACATGACAGAAATAGCATCCCCTCTGAAATGAACAGGGACTCCATGGCTCTGCATTCGAGAGAGGGATGTTCATCAAGTTCTTAATAAGGATTTTTGAAACATTTGCAGTTCTTTCAAGTGTCTGAAGTACTTAGCACACATTATCTACATAGAACCCTTGCAATAACCCTGTAAGTTGAGTCAATCTTACTTTGCCCATTTTTCAGATGGGAGGACTGAGGCTGAGAGACAACGGCTTGTCTAAGGCCAGCCCCACCCCCCACAGTTTATGGCAGAAGGGAGTCAAAGCAGGGACTCCCTCATTCAAATCTTAATATTTTACCTCACATCACATGGCAGACCAAGCTTAACATGCCAGGTAAATCTGGCAGAAGGTGCTCTCACCCTCCTTGTAACCACCATTCCAGTTTCAGTTACATTTTTAATGTAATGTTATTCCCCATCCTTCCAGGTAATTTATAAAAAAGCTAGAAAGTGGCTAGGCGACCCCGACCCCAAGTGAAATGTCCTACTTGGGATTCTTGAAAGCGCATCGTATAATTGTAGAGTTGGAAGGGACCCCAAGGGTCATCTAATCCAATCCCCTGCAAGGCAGGAAACATTATCAAAGCATTCCTGACCCAACGTCTGATTAAAAGCCTCCAAGGAAGGAGAGTCCACCACCCTCCGAGGGCCTCCCTTCAGTGCCATGCAGGAGTCTGGCAGCCTTTGGGCCTGTGATTTGTTTCCCCCAGCCAAACTATGAGCAGTCAGCCAAGAACAAACTTGATTATCTCCTGTGGTTTGGTTAGAGTGATGCAGAATATGTATACTTTTATCTTTTAAATTGACAACTATTACATTGTTGATACTATGAATAGCTTTCTTTTCCTATGAATTGTGTTAATGCATTTGTTGTTGGAATCCCAAGATAAAAGGTGAGAATATGAATATAGATATTAAATGTGGATAGATAGATAGAAGCCAAGTAAGAGTTTCCTTTATGCTACCATCTGCTGTACTTTTTTCAGCTCTTATGATTCCATTTTTGTGGTGTCCAGGATCAGGCCAGATGGGACTTCTGTCTTCCCATTGAGCCTTTCTCCCTGGTCTCTGGAGTAATTCTGTCCTGCTGTGCCCTGCTCTTTTAAGTTTACTCAGGTTTCTCTAGTCTGCCATCATGTTGAAGCAGAGAAGTCATGTCTCCCCTCCAATACAAAGGCTGAGGGAAGACCCCCATCTTGCAGGGAAGCCGGGCCCCTGGAGTTGACACTCAGGCAGCCCCCACCTCCCTGCCATTGACACCAGAACACAATTAGCTTTTCGCCCTCAAAGGTTGTTGCAGCCATTTTCTGAGCTATTTTTGATCATACATTTCCCACTCTTACACCTTACTCTTACATAAACTCCCCTAAAAGGGGTGGGGATCTTGTATGGCTCAAAGGGATATTTCCCCCTCATGTGCCAGGAGCATTTGGCTTCACATCACCCCTGTGTCTTATTGAGATTCGGCACCGAAAAGCCAGCCATCCTGGGCTGGGGGCTTCCTAAGAGTCTGCAGGCTCAGGCCAAGAGCCCGTCTAGCCCAGCATGCTACTCTCACTGAACAGATGCCTCTGGGAAAGAAGGGGAAAGAAGGCATGGACGGAAGAGCTGCAGTGGCCTGGTCTTCTGAGAAGCGGATCCCATCTCTCCTGAACTGGTGCCTCTGTTTGACCCAAAATGACTAGGGAAACCCAGCCAGATGGGCGGGGTATAAATAATAAATTATTATTATTATTAAATGTACCTTTTCGCAGCTGAAGTCCATATTCCATAGTGTCTGGAAGAGAAAAGGGAACAGAGATTTAGCATCACACCATCATTTAGAGCACAAACCTGGCAACAACTATATGAGCTCATGAGATTGTAGCCAGGTATTGTGGACTACAAGTCCCATCATCCCTAATCATGGGACATGCCAGCTGGAGATTATGGAAGTTGCAGTTAAAACCATCTGAAACCATGCTGGCTATCCCTGCATAACCAGGGCAAGGGTGCTGTTAAGGTTCAGGCCTGCCCAAATCTTGGGAGGAGGAGCAGGACCCCCAGAAGATCTCCCCGTCAACAAGAAGATCTAGATGTTCCAGGATGGGAGGCCTCAACCCCAGTCCCTTCTGCTCCTGGCTGGCTCTTGGACAGCTCCCCTCCTTCTGCCCCCACCTTACATCAATCTCAGGGCCAAAGGAACAGGAGAAATGCCTGAAAAGCTGTAGGTGAGGCTACTTGGGAAATGGGCGAGATGTGTGAAAGCACCTAATGCCTGGCCGAGAGATATGAAGAGGTCAGTGACAACTCACAACTTAAGGGAGGGTTACATTCCTGGTGATTGTGCATCCTGGCACTGCTAACGAGCTGGAGCGTTTCATGAACAATTTTAAATATTCAGTATAAAATATTTTCAGCTCTTCTTTACTACCTCTGAATTTCTTCATGACAGCCTCCAGGAAGGGATTTATATCACAGAAGTCCCAGATCCTCCACTTCAGGGCAGGAGGAAAAGCCACAGGAGATTCCTCCTTCACCTGAGACCTGGGGGGAAAGAACAAAGTCAATCACCATCCTTCCAATTCAAGCAACTTTCAGACAGGGCAGGTGTCTCATCCTGATGATTAAGGCACGATGAAGACTTGAGAGCAGGATTTTTTATGATGACAAAAGGGAGCATATTGTTTACGTGTGGATCTAGAGAGCACCTAACAAGTGGAAGGAAAACCGACACACACCTGCTTCCAAAACATACTGAAGGAAATATATGAATATGAGATTGAAGGGAAAGAAGCTGATACATGCAACTTTTTTTTTTGAAGAAAAGTGAACAATACTGGGTCCTTCCGCAGAGATTTTAGGACTACACCAGTTTTAGTGAAGCGTTTCAAGTGGCCTTCAGAGATATGCAATGGAGGGGAACGAGGAATGGCTTCCTTCTGATGATTGTAGATGAGACCAATGACTACGAAAACGTGTCCCTATTTTTGCTGGGATGTTGTGAGATGGACGATGGGAGACCTAAAGCTGTCTCTGTAAGGAGGGACTGCAGAGGGAGTGTAACACCCATTAAACAAGAATGTTCCTAGCATCATAATAAGGCAGGGGTTTTCTTAAAGCAGCAGATTTCCATCACTTACCTCTGCAAGAAGCTTCTGATATCCTGGAAGGAAAGAAAGAAAAAGATATCCATGGAGCCATTTCTGCAGAGAGCCCTGCGGTCAGTTATAAATACTAAGCCGATAAAATACTAAGCCGATAAAATATGCAGTGCACATAATTTTGGAATAACCATCAGATGACAAAAGTCAGCCATTCCAGTGATGACTAATAAAAGGTCCCTTTCTTCCCTTTTGGCCAAGTCACCCAAACACCTGAGAGATCAATCCAATCACCCTGATCTGCCATGTTCACCTGCAACCAGTCGGTCCTCTGATATGTGCATCCCACACTCAATCATATCCTGAGAACCACCCTGAGACCTGTGGGAATAGGGCGGTATACAAAATTATTTTAATAATAATAATAATAAGTCATCCCGTCTCTGGCTGGACCCAAGACAGCATCTGAATGAAAAAGTGATGCAGTGCCAATTTGGAATGCCTGTGTTGGAGGCAGTATCTGTTGTATTCAACTCGCTATTACTCAGACACACTGAGATTAATGAATCTAATTAATGAACCTAAGATAGTCATCCACATTAATTTCAATCAGTCTACTCTGAGTAAAAGTTAATTGCATACAGAGCTCTATTGGCCTGTGGTCTTCCCAGAGACCTCTGGTTGGCCAATGTGAGAACAGGATGCAGGACCAAAGGGGCCTGTGGTTTGATCTAGCAGGGCCCTTCGTGCCAACCCCGGGGGCTCAGGGGTGACGACTTGAACAAAATATTGGGGGGGAGGGAAGCAGGTAATCTCCGCCCCACATAATCAATCACAGGATGCAGTACACACACCCCATTTCAATAGAAATGCCCATTATTAGGGGGGCTGGCCCCCTCAAATATTTTATTGGGGCGTCCAAGGGACCTCAGCCCCTCAGAGTTAGCTCCTATGCCAGGGCTGACACTTTTTACAATTCATGTACTGCTTGTTTCTCTTACAAAAAGTATTTTTATGTGGGGGAGGACTAAGAAAAGCCTGTAGTCTGAAGCAACACACTCCACCCTCTCTCATCAAGATGAGGCCTGACCTGCAGGAGTTCACTGGCTGGTTCCTGAAGCTTCTCCTCCATCTCCCAAATGGCGTGTTCAAAACAGGAGAGTTCCCCGGAGAGTCTGGCCAGGTGCTCCTCCCTTTTCTTTGCAATCTCCTTCTCCACTTCTGCCATCTGGGCCAGAAGAAGCTTCTCTTGTTCTTCCAGAAACTGGTGCATCTGCCTGATCTCAGCCACCATCTTTTCCCTCTCTGCTTCCATTTGCTTCTGTACCAGCAAAAACAGAAAAAGGAAGAGAACCTATCAGGCTTGCATATAGTCTAATGTTGCAGGATGAAAATACCAGTTATCAGAATTCACTTGGAAGGGCAAGTCTGACATTTTAGAGAGATCATTCCAGCAGGAAAAGAGTTTCATAAAAATGTAGAAGTCCATCCCCTCCTTCAAATGGTCTTCCATGCCCTGTGGGTAATCAGACTGTTCAAAAAGAAACCCCTTTCTATATTCCATATTTATTTCCCCCCAGATATGGATTCTAAACTATAGTACTTTTCCACCTTAAACTAATAATGATGCTTACAAGAAGGTCTTGGCTTTCCTTTTCTGTGTCTGCTTTAAATACCAGAATTTTATTTCTCTCCTTCCTCAAATTGTCCAGGCAGCTGCTGATCTGATCCTGAAAACAAAACAAAATCAAAGTTTGGTTGCTTTTTTCATTGTTGGAGTTCAATATTCATAATAACAGGAAAGATGAATCATATGCTTGCTCTCTGATCCCAAGTCTGTGATCTTTGCCTGGGTCTCCCAAGTGCCTTCTTCATCCAGGGAGCCTGTGGCACAATGGGTCAGTGTGTCTGGCTGTTAACCAGAAGGTTGGTGGTTCAAGCCCAACCAGGGACGACAGTGGGCAGAATTCCTGCATTGCAGGGGGTTGGTCTAGATGGCCCTCCCTCAGGGTCCCTTCCAACTCTACAATTCTATCGCTGCCACCTCCATTGCTCCTCCCTCCAGCCCTTTCATAGGAGAGCTGCTTCCAGAGGAAGAGCTGTGGATGAGTTACTCCTGCATGCAGGTAGGGGGGCATTGGGGGCACTGTACTCCCCTGAAAGGGAAAAAGAAATGTTTATTGAACAGAGTTTCAGAAAATGAGTTTTATAAGGCTGCACTAAAGCTCTTGCTGTGAGTGACTCTTTTGCCGGTAGAGGGGAGAATACCTTAAAACTTTTTCTTGCAAGACGCCTTCTCTGTAGCTATTTCACCCTCACCATCCCCAAAGGAAACCCAGAGAGATTTCATACCTTGTACTCCTGGAAAGCCTCCTCCAGAAGAATCGCCTTGTGGCTTTTGTGCTCCTTGGATACAATACACACGACACAGATGGGGCTTTCGTCCTCCTTGCAGAACAGCTTGAGGGGCTCCTGGTGCTTCTCGCAGATCTTCCCCTTTCCTTCCGCCTCCATTTCTCCATGAAGACGGAAATTCCCGGCTGTAAGTCTTTCCACAACATTTGCCAGCGGCCGATTGGGGATGAGATTCCTGTGCAGAATGATTTTTCTGCACTGAGGGCAGGAAGCCTCTCCCTCGGATTCCCCCCAGTACTGGATCAGGCAGGATCGGCAGAAGTTGTGCCCGCACTCCGGGATGATCACAGGATCCCTGAAATACTCCAGGCAGATGCAGCAAGTGGCTTCCTCGCAGAGATCCTGCACGGGACCCCCATAAGTAGCCATGGCTGCTGCCTCACCAGGAAGAGAGAGATGGTTTCGTTTTCTCTCGTTTGCGTCTGCAAAGGGGCGTGTTTCCTTTCCAGGAAATTCAGACGATGGCTCGAAATCACTGCTTGCCTGAAGAGAGAGGGAGTGAGCTGAGACGCAGAGTCTTTGCAGCATGGGAATTTATATATTAAAAAGAAAGGGCATAAATCCTGGCTGCCGATTTAAGGAGCCATTTCTCAAAGGAGATGGAAGCGAGTTTTGTTTTTTTAATTGAGCTTCATGTCAGTCTCAGATTTATTTGAAAGCCAGTGAATGAATCTGAATCTTGCAAGCCCTTCCCACCCAATTGCTCAAACTCACACACCCTTATCCAGCTGCAAGACCCAGAAGTTCAGACTCCAAGGAGCATCGCAGCCGGAGCCTAACCCGCCACTGTGATGCACATTCCCACGGGACAATTGCACACTCATCCGCAGCCAGTGAGAACATGAGATGGAGGCTGGAGGATTTCTAAGCTGCTCTCCAGCTCCGGCGTCTTCCCAGTCCTGTCCACCCACTCGTCCCATCTCCAGCCCCTCTAATGGTCTTCATTTTTAGAGGCTTTCCCAGAAGGACATACAGTATTTGATTATGATTTTTGCCGAGGGGGGGGAGTGGGCACAAGGATGTAGCATTTATTTCCTCTTTGCTCCACAGAACTCAGAAGAGATTAAAAAGATCTCCCTTCACTTCCTCTTCCTATTTGAGCAGTGGGACAATGTCAGAAATGTTTCTTTGATGCCCCCTTGGCCCTGTTCCCAGTTCTTCAGTTGTCTCATTGCCATGGCAGATAAGGGTGAGTCTCACTTGCCCAAAGGACTTGGAATACATGCTGAAGTTGCGGAGACAAACATCAGGAAATGGTTTAATAAATACCCCCATCACCTTTCTCCAAGTAGCCCTTGCAGTTCAATGCAGTTCAACAAAAGCCTCCAGAATTCTCTCTTCAATCCCCTCCACAGCCCCCCTACCGTTGTCATTCTTTATTCTGGCAAAAGTCCTGCTCAGAACAGACCCATTGAAGTCAATAGGCACGGCTAACAGGCTCATTCATTTCAATGGGCTTACTCTGAGTAGGACATACCTGAAACCAACCCAGAGTGTATATAGGATTGCTAGCCATCCTAGCCGAGAAGCGGCTCCCATGCATTTCAGGAGAATCCACCAGAATTCTCTCTTCTCCACCTGGCAAGTTATGCTCCACCAAACCTGAATGGGAGAACTTGGTTCTCAATATGTAGGCCCTTTTTCTCACAACCTAGCTGATGACGCAGACACCATGGGTGTAGCCAGGATTATTATTTTTGGGGGGGTAGGACTTTGGGGAGGAGAGAACGAAGCAATCTGTGACAATGTTTTATTTATTTACTTGATTTAGGGGGCAGCTGCCCCCCCCCGCCTCTCTCTGCCTACACCCATGACAGACACCCTTGGGGGGAAAGACAAGAACCCAAATTGGATTTAAATCCCCCTTCAGAGCCTCATTGTTGTCACAAGAATACCTGAACATGAGCTGAAACACAGAGTACATGCAACTGCGAAATGGCACTTCACTGGCACTGCTGGGCAGCCCTCTGTTTCCCTTTCCCTCAGGTGAAATCCCCCAATGGAGAATGAATCACGAGCAACAGTGGGTTTTCTCCGGGAAAACAGGTTGCAAACAAACTTTATTATAACAGATGTAGACAAGGAGTTTTGGTTCTTCTTCCACCAAAATGTAACAAACATTGCTATTTTGTTTTTCCCCAAAAAACACAAATACGGCTTCAAATTGTAAGGTGTATGCTGTTCAGGCCTAAAGTTACTTTCTTTTACGCATCTTCCATAGATCAGACTTCTCCACACACACTTCAGGAACCTAGGATTTTAAGTGGACTGTTTCCTTAAAAGGTAAAGGGACCCCTGACCATTAGGTCCAGTCGCGGACGACTCTGGGGTTGTGGCGCTCATCTCTTAATGCCTGCTCCAAAGGTCTTATCTTACTCCACTAGGGATTATATAGCTATATATGAACTTTCATGCATATCAGTTAATATCTTGACCCTCCTCCATGAAAATAGCTGTTTACCTGGCCGTTTTCCTATGTTGTGAAGGTTCACCTGGAAACCAAAGTCCCCACTATGGACTCATTGTTAAGATCGTGTTTATGGAAGACAATGTTACTCGGCTACAAGTGATCGCCAAAGAAGAAGAAGAGAGAAGACGACGGCATACAGGAACTTTGCAAGGAGGGCTTTCAACCACATCTCTGAAGAGACTTGTTGCCCTTGTTAAGATTTCACATTCTGACTGCACAGTGTGTTGTTACTTGGGGTGACAAGGCCTGTTGACCATAAACTTTAACATGTCTCCTTTTTCTAAATCTCTCAGCTCAGCCTCTTCTACCTCACAGAGTTTCTGATGATAAAACAGGATACCACCCTCCTAAAATCCCTGGAGGAAGAGTCATGGGGATTGGATATTATACCGTTGAGTTTGAAACAACACAGTAGCAACAAGAAGTACAATCTTTAATAGAATCAAACGTGTTAGCACATGAAACATACGGTAACCCCAAATTATATAAAAGGATAAGAAGAGGGGATCTCTAAAATTACAAGTATCTGACTGTTTGCTACAATGCACCTTGGAGAAAATAATTCTATACATGGGAATTTACCACCATCACCCCTGAAATCCTCTAGAATAGATTGTCACTGTTTTCTCTTTATGACTTCTAACAGAGGCTCTTCAGTGTCAGAAGGGAGTTTGTTACGTCGAGAGCCAAAACCTACGTGGGGTTATGTTTTTGGGGTCAGCATGCAAAGGCAATATTGCGTAAGTCAGGAATACCCCCGAAAATGCTCCCCAGGCAACCATCCCTACTTGTCCGAAGCCAGAGATCTTGAGAGCTTTATGCAACCTTCCTAGAGGCTAGGAAGTAAGGTGGATTTAGAAACTCTTCCCACCACTGCCAATGCTCCCTCCCCCCCAATTGCATTCTGGGCTCTCACACAGGCCCTTCCAAGAGTTTTTCCTTGGTCTCTCAACCTCTTTCTATTTATTAATTTGTGTTTTGACAAAGGGTGCCAGGTTGCAATCACGCAGGTAACTTCCACTTGAGTTTTGGGCCGACTGAATTCAAACTAGCAAACAGGTCTCTTTGGATGTGGAGATTTTGATGAATTGCCACATAAGCTTCCCCGAGTTGTAGCAAAAGAAAAAAGAAAAAGAAAGGGGGGATTTTGGAACTTCCATCTCCAGGGCCAGTGGAGGTCTTGGGAGAGGAAAAGGGAATCTGAGAGCAGGATTGAGGCTGAGGAAGGTTTTAAGTGAGGCCATTGCATAATTCTGATTTCATTCAGAAAAGATGGTGGTATTCTCTCTAGAAATCTTAAGTCAGAGTTGGAGGTTGGAGAAAAAACTACGTCAAAAGAGGAATGTGATTAGGGATGCTGTTGTTTCCTAAATTATTTTCTTGCACCTCCTGCACTGAAGGGAGAGAGAACAGGCCAGTTTGGGGACTGACAGGCGACATAATCAGTCAGTGTCATTTACAAATCTGACCCGAGAAGGGAGAGTTGCATCATGATTGACACAAGGGATGGCCAATCACAGTTCTGCAAATATGGGTTGTTCACAAGTGCCTGCCAGCTCAGTCCTGAAGAGGAGACTGAATACGTCATAATGGCCATGAATATGCACTTGTCTGTCTACACCCTCAGTCAAGAGAGTCTCAGTTTCTCTTCCTTGTTCACGTAAAAAAGGGGCTTGAGGGTATCTCTTGAGAAAGAGGCTTCTGAGAATGTGTGGAGAAGGGCTGCTCTATCAGCATCGTAAAAGGACACCTGTCCCCCTTCACAGTTCAGGGCCACTCGGATCCTCTTGGGCTCCTGACTTGGAACAGGGGCCTCAAGGGGTCTGTACTCACCGCCCCACTTCCCCAACCCCCAGATCCCTTCTGTAGGATCAAAAGACAAAGCACCCTTCCTCTTCACAGACTTTCTGGCAACCCCCACACCCCATTCCTCCTCTCTTCCCACAGTGACCTCCCAGAAATGTCTGCCTGTTTTGAAGCCCTCACATCCCAGCACATCGCCATGTGTGTCAAATCTCTCAGGGTTGTGTGGCAGTTTTTGACGCACTACTCCATATCTCACTCTCTTTCGATCCTTGGACAGGATGAGGTGGGGATTTGCTGTGTCTGGATCCAAAGTTACGTCTTCTGCGGGGGCAGAGGAGGAATGAGAAGAGAGAAAACATCAATTGGGAAGCTGACTTTTCCTTAGGCACATGACAGAAATAGCATCTCCTCTGAAATGAACAGGGACTCCATGGCTCTGCACTCGAGACAGGGATGTTCGTCAACTTCTTGAAACATATGCAGTTCTTTCAAGGGTTCAAAGTACGGTAGTTAACATACATTATCTACATAGAACCTTTGTAATGACCCTGTAAGTTAAGTCAATGTTAGCATGCCCATTTTTCAGATGGGAGGACTGAGGCTGAGAGACAGTGGCTTCTCTAAGACCACCCCACCCCCCACAATTCATGGCAGAAGGGAGTCAAAGCAGTGACTCCCTAATTCACATCAATCTTTTACCTTACATCACATGACAGACCATGCTTGACAGGCCAGGTAAAACTGACAGCAGGTGCTCTCACCCTCCTTGTAACCACCATGCAAGTTTCTGTTACATATTTAATGTAATGTTCTCCCCCATCCTTCCAGTTAGTTTATAAAATGCAAGAAAGCGGTTTGGCTTCCCTGACCCCTCTGTGTGAAATGTCCCTCTTGGGATTCTTGATAGCACTCATATAATTGTAGAGTTGGTAGGGAAGCCAAGGGTCCTCTAGTCCAACCCCCTGCAATGCAGGAATCCCGACTAAAGCATTCATCACAGGCCCCCCAACCTCTGCTTAAAAACCTCCAAGGAAGGAGGTGATAATTTCTGAACAAATAGTGGGCTAAAGAAACCTAAAGCCCATCACTGGACTTCCCCTGAGGTCTAGATGTGCAAAGGAAGCTCTATTGTACTTTTGGTGGTGGGTACATGTTGAAACATGTTTGTCTATGTTAATCTTGTACCTGGCGACTTGCCCCAACATGTCTGCTTATTACAGGTAGGTAGCCGTGTTGGTCTGCCGTAGTCGAAACAAAATAACAAACAACCCTTCCAGTAGCAACTTAGAGACCAACTAAGTTTGTCATTGGTATGAGCTTTCATGTGTATCTGAAGAAGTGTGCATGCACATGAAAGCCCATACCAATAACAAACTTAGTTGGTCTCTAAGGTGCTACTGGAAGGAATTTTTTGTATTTTGTTATGTCGGCTTATGTTAATCCTGTATAACCCTTCCCCTTTTGACATTTTAGTGATGTAACCTTGACATTTCAGTGACTCTGTATGCTATGCATTATGGGCATTCTTGGGAAGTTTTAAAAGTGAATGTCACCCCATGCTCGGGGTTTATACTGCCATTTGAACCTGTTGCACAACAATTAAAGATCTCTGTCTACTCTACTGACTGCTGTTTTGCTTTGGTTTGTGGCTGGGATCCCCTTCTTTCCTGACCGCAGGTACTGGCGGGCTCTGCCCAGGAGCTGGGCTGTTCACACCTGGAATTTTCCCTTTCAAATGCAAAAGATGAGGGAAGACCCCCATCTTGCAGGGAAGCCGGACCCCTGGAGTTCACACTCTGGCAGCCCCCACCTCCCTGCCACTGACACCAGAACCCATTTACCTTCTGGCCCCCCAAAGGTAGTTGCAGTCATTTTCTGAGCTATTTGTGTTCATGCATTTTCCACTCTTACACCTTACTCTTACATAAACTCTCCTAAAAGGGGGGGGGAATCTTGTATGGCGCCAAGGGATATTTCCCCCTCATGTGCCAGGAGCATTTGGCTTCGCACCACCCCTGTGTCTGATTGAGAAAAGCCAACCATCCTGGTGTTAGAGGATTCCTAAGTCCAGCATCCTGCTCTCACTGAACAGATGCCTGAGGGAAAATAAGGATATTTCTCTTCTGCATTCGTGCCTCTGTTTCGTTTGACACCAAAATGGCTGGGGAAACCCAGACAGATGGGCGGGGTATGAATAATAAAATATTATTATTACTAAATGTACCTTTTCTCAGCTGAAGTCCATATTCCACAGTGTCTGGAAGAGAAAAGGAAACAGAGATTTAGCATCACACTGTCATTCAGATCACAAACCTGGAAAGAACAATATGAGCTCCTGAGATTTTAGCCAGGTGTTGTGGACTACAAGTCCCATCATCCCTAACCACTGGCCATGCCAGCTGGAGATTATGGGAGTTGCAGTTAAAACTATCTGAAACTCAGCATACAGGCTATCCCTGCATAAGGTGATGTCAAGGTTCAGGTCTTCTCAAATCTTGGGAGTAGAAGCAAGACCCCCAGAAGATCTCCCCGTCAACTACAAGATCCAGACATCCCTGTTCCATGACAGGAGACCTCAACTCCAGTCCCCTCTGCTCCTGGATGGCTCTTGGGCAGCCCCCCTTCCTTCTGTCCCCCTTCCATCAATCCCAGGGCCAAATGAACAGGAGAAATGCCCAAAAAGCTGTAGGTGAGGCTACTTGGGAAACAGGTGAGATGTGTGAAAGCATCCAAAGCCTGGCTGAGAGATGGGAAGAGGTCAAGTACAACTTTTTACAGACAACTCACAACTTAAGGGAGGGTTACATTCCTGGGGATTGTGCATAATCACCCCAGGATCACCCTGTCATTTTCCGGGCACTGCTAATGACCTAGAGCCTTTCATGAAGACTTCTAAACATCCAGTAAACAATCCTTTCAGCCCTTCTTCATTACCTCTGAACTGCTTCATGACTCCCTCCAGGAAGGGACTTATATCGCAGAAGTCCCAGATCCTCCACTTCAGGTCAGGAGGAAAAGCCACAGGAGGATCCTCTAAGTTCTCCTTCTCCTGAGACCTGGGAGGAGAAGAACAAAGTCAAGCCAACATCCTTCCAATGCAAGGAGGTTTCTGACGAGGCAGGTGTCTCATCCTGATTATATAGGCATGATGAATGTATCATGAAGCCTTTGGAGCAGGGTACTTCCTATGGCAAAAAGGAGCATGTAGATGACGTGTGGATCTAGAGAGATCCTAACAAGTTGAAGGAAAACCGACACACACCTGCTTCCAAAATATACTGAAGGGAATATATTAATATGAGATTGAAGATAAAGAAGCTGACATATGCAAATCATTTTTTTTGAAGAAAAGTGAACAATACTGAGTCCTTACGCAGAGATTTTAGGACTACACCAGTTTTAGTGAAGCATTTCAAGTGATTAATGAGCAAAAGAAAATAGCTCTGGTATGTGCATTTCTGAAATATAAGGAAGTTCAGAATGCTTTAGAATAGTTTTTGCAATTAACATTACAAATGTATTTTAGCCCAGTGTCTACATTTTAGAAATGCAGAAAATATTAGAAATTAAAGCAGTATTTTCTAAACATGGAAGATTCTCAAAATTCATGAGTGTCTGAAGTTGGAGGACAAGGCTGTCAGCGGCTACAATTCACGATGGCAGGGTCCAAGGCAGTGGTGCCTCTGAAATCCTGCTCGTGGGTTTCTCACTGGCATCTGGTTAATCATTGTGAAAACAGGATGCTGGACTAGATGGGCCACTGGCCGGATCCAGCAGGGCCCTTTCTCACATTCTTATGGCTGAGGAAGAACCAGCAGGAGCCTGGAATATACTGGATATTTAAGGGTAAGTTACAGTGAAGATATTTACAAGCCCCTTTGGAATGTCCCCGTTTTGTATCAATTGCAGAGTAAATGAATCCATCACAGAGAAGGGCTTTCAGAGATATGCAATGGAGGGGAACGAGGAATGGCTTCCTTCCCCTGATTGTAGATGAGACCAATGACTACGAAAACATGCCCCTATTTTTGCTGGGATCTTGTGAGATGGATGGTGGTGTACTAAGATATCTCTGGAAGGAGGAAATGGAGAGTGAGTTCCTCACTCATTAAACAAAATGTTCCTAGCATCATAATAAGGCAGGGTTTTTCTTAAAGCAGCAGATTTCCATCACTTACCTCCGCAAGAAGCTTCTGATATCCTGGAAGGAAAGAAAGAAAAAGATATCAGTGGAGCCATATCTGCAGAGAGCCCTGTGGTCAGTTATAAATACTAAGCAGCTGAAGCGGAGAGAGGTTAGGCAAGCACAAAACAAGAGACCCACAATAACATACACAGTGCCACAGAATTTTGGAATAACCATCAGATGGCAAAAGTCAGCCATTCCAGTGATGACTAATAAAAGGTCCCTTTCTTCCCTTTTGGCCAAGTCATCCAAACACCTGAAAGATTCAGTCCCATCACCCTGATTTGCCATTTTGCCCTGCAGTGCATGCTGGTTCCATGTTCACCTGCAACCAGTCGGTCCTCTGATATGTGCATCCCACAATCAATCATATCCTGAGAACCACCCTGAGACCTGTGGGTATAGGGCGGTATACAAAATTATTTTAATAATAATAATAATAATAATAATAATAATAATAATAATAAGTCATCCCGTCTCTGCCTGGACCCAAGACAGCA
Organism: Zootoca vivipara; assembly: GCF_965207765.1. Classification (NCBI taxonomy): domain Eukaryota; kingdom Metazoa; phylum Chordata; class Lepidosauria; order Squamata; family Lacertidae; genus Zootoca; species Zootoca vivipara. The sequence goes on along the minus strand of NC_142584.1, from coordinate 110,890,808 downwards.
TCTGAATGAAAAAGTGATGCAGTGCCAATTTGGAATGCCTGCATTGGAGGCAGTATCTGTTGTATTCAACTACCGGTAGCTTTTACTTAAGACACACTGAAGTTAATGAACCTAAGATAGTCATCCCCATTAATTTCAATCAGTTTACTCTGAGGAAAGGTTAATTGAATACAGAGCTCTATTGTGCATGAGAATGTTGATATGATTGACTGCACCAAATTTTCACTAAAGCGCAATTAAAGCTATGGCCCTTTGATCTACCGTAGCCCTGACTGATGAAGAGGAAATCAACCACGGAGAGTAGGACCAGAAGAGAAAGCATTAATTGAATAAAGATTTCTATTGCCTTGTAGTCTTCCCAGAGACTTCTGGTTGGCCAATGTGAGAACCGGATGCAGGACAGAAAGGGCCTGAGGTTTGATTTAGCAGGGCCCTTCTTGTCAGCTTGGGGCTCAGGGGTTACGACTTGAACAAAAGATTGGGGGGGGAGCAGGTAAGACCCGCCCCACATAATCAATCACAAACCATTCATGTACTGCTTCTTTCTCTTACAATAGTATTTTTATGTGGAGAAGGACTAAGAAATGTCTGTGGTCTGAAGCCGCACACTCCACCCTCTCACATCAAGACCAGGCCTGACCTGCAGGAGTTCACTCGCTGGTTCCTGAAGCTTCTCCTCCATCTCCTGAATGGCGCTTTCAAAAGAGGAGAGTTCCCCAGAGAGTATGGCCAGGTGTTCCTTCCTTTTCTTTGCAATCTCCTTCTCCACCTCTGCCATCTGGGCCAGAAGAAGCTTCTTTTGTTTTTCCAGAAACTGCTGCATTTGCCTGATAATAGCCACCATCTTTCCCCTCGCTGCTTTCATTTGCTTCTGCACCATCAAAAACAGAAAGAGGTGGAGAACAGTAGGCCAATATCAGGCATATAGTCTGACGTTGCAGGATGAAAAGACCAGTCATCAGAATTCACTTGGAAGGGCATGTCTGACATTTTAGAGAGATCATGGCAGCAGGAAAAGACTTTCATAAAAATTTACAAGCCCACCCCCTTCTTCAAATGGTCTTTCATGCCCTGTGGGTGATCAGCCTGTTCAAAAAGAAACCTCTTTCTGTATTTCATATTCATTTTCCCCAAGATATTGATTCTAGACTATAGCACTTTTTCCACTTCCAAGTAACAATGGTGCTTACAAGCAGGTCTTGGCCTTCTTCTTCTGCATCTGCTTTAAATTCCAGAATTTTCTCTCTCTCGTTCCTCACATTATCTAGGCAGCTGCTGATCTGATCCTGAAAAGAAAAGAAAATCAAACTTTGGTTTGCTGTTTTCTTTGTTGAAGTTTTAGCATTCATAATAACAGGAAAGTTGATTTATATGTTTGCTCTCTGCCCCAAAGTCTGTGGTCTTTGCCTTCTTCATCCTGGGAGCCTGTGGTACGATGGGTCAGTGTGTCTGGCTGTTAACCAGAAGGTTGGTGGTTCAAGCCCAACCAGGGATGGCTGTGGGCAGAATTCCTGCTGTTGTAAAATTATGTAGGTCTCTGGGCACCTTAAACAAAGGGGATCTTGACCCAGGTAGAGTCCGCAGATCCTGGTAAACTAGCGCAATTGCCGCTGCTTACCGCTACGAAAATAAACAGAGCCCCAGCCAGAGCTGTCAGAGCAAGGCAAGATTTATTAACCCACTCTAAAATAAAGAAATAAAAGGCCGTTGCAACAGCGGTTCAACCCCACGCAGCAAATTTAGTGGAGAAGAACCCCGAACAAAAGAAGCTTTGGATTTTTATAGGAACAGTTTCTCCATGTTACACAGTTAGCGTGAAAAAGGCGGGAAGCGGGCGGAAAGGAAGCAATCAGGCATGTACAAAGGCTTAACAGTCCGTGATGGGTAGCGACAAAAGGTGACAATCTTTGGTGGTAGCTGACTGATGCATGAATAATTTTTCCTATTGTTTCAGGATGAGCCAACGGAGATGCGGAGAACATCGGTGATAAAAAAATCTAAATAAAGTTGTTTTTCTCCCTTAATTTTGTGTATCTGTGTCATCTGTCCGCGGCCAGCTAGGTGGCAGTGTGGTATTACATATGATGAGGCGGGAGGGACAGTCATCCTAATTCAGCAGAATATGTGAGAACTAATACACCGGAGTTCATAAACATATATAGAAATCAACTTGTGATAATGCTCTGATCGGGGTATACAATATTGATGATAAGTAGCAAGAAGTTACAGTTTCATGTGCATTCTAAAGAGGGTTTACATACAATTGTAGCGGGTGAAAAGTGGAAGGAACGATTACGTTCTGACAGCGATCGTGCAATGACAGCTACAGCGGAACACTTTGACATTCAGTAACAAAATATAACGGGATCTCAGGCCAAACAGTGTATCGAAGGAAACATTTGTTAGAGACAGTATAAAGAAAATTCCTCCTTTATTTTGGTACTGTTTACTGCAACAAGATCGGCTGGGCTTCCTTGGAATCGATAATCTCCTTTCCTGGGAGGGGGGGGGGACGGAGACGCTTGGTCAGCAGCGGCAAGGAGTTTGTGTAATCAGACGAGATAGCTGTCATTTCCAAACATCCTGGCTTGGCTTTGTTATGTGTACCTTCCTATGGGCTTAGGGCGGAGGTTGTGGTGATCGGATCATGTTGATTGGGATGGTGGGGCATACCGGGGCATGTCTGGTTGAAACAATAGAAGGATTCCCCATCCCGGTCTCAAGTCAGCTTTCCCTTTTGACCTGATTTGGTACTCTGTGAAACATGGCTTTGGTGTGGCCAAGAAATGCGTGTCCCCTCTCTGTTCATTACTGAACCCTTATTTCATTTCCCCTCTCTGCGGCCTAATTTTTAATTAATTAAAAATTAATGCCGCACACTGGGGTTTGAATAGTCTCCGTTCCCTAGATGGAACATGGGGATATCTTCAGGGTACTCAGGGAACTGTTGCAGGGCGGCTTGCAGGCGCACAGAGGAGCCTAACGATCGGCTAGCAGCTGTCACTGGGGAACAGCTCTGCAGGAAGCAACAGGAGAGAAATAGGAGGAGTGCCAGGGATATGGAGATATAGATAGTCCCCTTCACTACCTCCTTTAGCCAATTAATGTTTGGGAGCCACGACCAAGGGTCCCAATCCCCCATCCCCTCATGTTGGATGTTCCTTAGGTCGTGAACGAGAGAATTCATTGTCTGGAGATGCGCGGTGACGTTAAGGGTCTGGTCAGAAATGTAGGAACAGCACTCTGCCCCGATGAGCTTACATGTGCCGCCCTGGGAGGCCAAGAGGAGGTCAAGAGCAAGGCGGTTCTGTAGGGTCATGGAGCGGACCTGGGTCAACTCCGTCAGGACTGACATGGTGGAGGCTTCAGATTCGTTTATAAAACGGAGCAAAATGTCCGTCAATCGTAAAATGTCCAAGTGGTTAGAGTAGGCTCCGTATGCAGGAATGAGTGCACGGAGCCATGTCTCTCCACTAGCATTGGGCTTCCGGGAAGTCACTGGGGAGCGTCTGTTCCTTCTACGGCCATGGGGTAAATTCCGGGTTACTCGAAGCCCCGGGTGCACATGACCCAGGTAGCAGGATCCTTGCATGTGTATGCTGACCCAAGTGAAAGCTCGTGTGGAACAGACCCAGAACAACCCACCCAAGGGTTCCCCAATACGGCCGGTCTGAAAGGTTTCCACAAGGGCCGCACTAGGGGTTTCGGTTATAAAGGGGTAAAGCACTGCGGTTAGGGCAGATTTCATATTTAGGTAAGGGCGGGAATGGGTACGGTTCTGAATCCATGTCCTGTTTCCCTCAGGGTCACTAATGACAGTCACTAAGCAGGAACTGGATCCTATGTGGTCCTTGGTTCCCGAAAATTTTCTACATAGTGGCCCGGTGATTTCCCCGCTTAAGTAGATATATTGAGAGGTAGGCTTTATAAAGGTCAGGTTGCGGGTGAAGAGGTATTGGGATCTGTACTGATCTAGTGTGAGGGGTGTAGCAACAAAAGGTACTCCTTGCTCAATATGTGCTGGGGTATGAGCGCATATCCAGCAGTCGGTGAGGTTAGTTGCATGGGCTACCTTCTGTACTAATTGGATATAGGAATTGCCTTGCCAAGCGGATCTTAGGGAGTTGCGTTGGGAATCAGGGAACTCAGATAAGTTGATAGATCTGGGGGCCGTGCCGACTGGGTGGAGGGGGTCATGGCGTTGAAGGAGATACAAGTCGGAAGCTATCCCTCCACATCTCTGGGGCCCCTTGAAGTCCCACTCTAGATCAGCGCTACCCCCAACCGGGTGTAACCATCCTTCCACATACTTGTTCCCATCCCATGCTGAAAAGGTCCCCAGATCCCATAGACAGCAGAACTTTCGTACACAAATACCTTGAACTGTGGTGGTAGTGACAGGATGGGTGCAGGTGAGTCCATAAGTCCAGAAATCATTAATAGCGGAGTCCGTATACCCTTCCCAGAGTCCATGTCCTATCTCAGTGGGGTCATAAGTCCTGACTGTCATTCCCCATTGAGTTTTGTGATAAGTTCCATTGTGGCAAGTTAATCGGTTCCACAGGTTGTCAATGGTGTAGAATGCACGTCCGATGATGGAATACGAGGCAGACCGGATGAGCAGTTCCCAGACTTGAGTGTCCCGTAAGCGGGGGCGGAAAGCATGTCGGAGCCAAGTCATGGTTCCGGGCAGGCAGAAGTCGAGGTTTCCCAAGTTGCTCCGAGATGAGGGATCGGTGGAATCAACCGCTCGTCGGTCCAGGAAGAAGAAATCCGTCGGGTTCCCTCCACAGTCGAATGGTGGTTTCGCGGCTACCAGGAGGGCGGAAAAACTGCATGCCAGGAGCAGGAGGCGGTCCATCTTTTAGGGGTGAGTCACCAATCTGTGTGGGAGAGAAAGAAGAACATGACAGACACGATACACCTAGGGAGGAAGGGAATTGGGGCTTGGGCTTGACGGCATGCAAGGGGGGGTGAGGGGAGAAGAGGGTTGTGATAAGGGTAGGTAAAACAAAAACAGGGAACTCAGGCGTCAGTTTCGGTGGTCTTCTCCTTCCGGAATTGCAGTCGAATAGGAGGGTGGTCAGGATCGTCTGGTCGTGGTTCAAGCAGAATCTGTGACATCCACCTCTCCGGGGTCTCACAGCCAGAGTCGTCTCCTTGAGGTGACGGCGTAGTTGGTCGAGCTGCGGTGTCGCCAGGAAGGTCGACGTCAGGGTGAGCGTTCGATGCAGAGTCGTCTGGGGGAGTGATGTCCTCGGATGGCGGTCGTGTAGGTCTCTCAGCGTCGTCTGGTTGAGGCTCCTCTTCCTCCGGTGGTTGTGCTGATTTGCAGAAGGTGTGGTGGATCCATGCAGAGCGTTCGGCCACCTTGACAGCAGTCGGGGTTGTGAGGAGGATCTGAAATGGTCCTTCCCATTGCGGTTGTAGGGCAATACGTCTGTAGGTTTTGATGCGTACCCAGTCTCCCGGTTTAAACGAGTGGGCATCAACATCAAGGGGTACATTTTGACAGTTTGCAGCATATTGGTGGAGCCTTTTGAGTTGCCGCTGCAACTGTCTTACATAGGCAATTAGCTCATTTTCCCCAGCTTCCAGTTCAGAAATTGGGAGTTGGGTAGTATGGGTTGGGGAAGGTCTTCCAAATAAAATTTCGTAAGGGGAGAGTTTTAAAAGTCCTCGTGGCTGACTTCGGATATTATGCAGGACTAACGGGAGGGCATTAACCCATTTGAGGCCTGTGGCTCTGCATACCTTACCAAGTTGGGTCTTGATCAACCCATTCATTCGTTCAGTTTGTCCGGACGAAGGGGGGTGGTATGGGGTATGGAGCTGCCATTTTATCCCGAAAGCCTTGGAAATGGCTTGGACTATTTCAGCCGCAAAATGGGTGCCACGGTCTGAGTCTAAACGGCGTGGAACTCCGTACCGAGGTATAATTTCTTGCATGAGGATCCTGGCTACAGTTTGTGCGTTTGCGTGTTTGCACGGAAACGCTTCTGGCCACCCCGAGAGGCGGTCTGTTATCACTAGCAACTGTTTATATCCTAAGCAGCTAGGAAGTTCGGCAAAGTCCAGTTGAAGGCTTTCGAAGGGAATGTACGCCCATGGTCTAGAGCCTGGGGGTTTGCGAGGTTCGGTTTTGGGGTTAAAACCTGCACATATGGGGCAGTTTTTAGTCACTGATTTGGCAAATTGGTGGACACCCGGGGCATACCAGTGTCTAAGAATGCTGTCACTAAGTCGGTTTGTTCCCCAATGTGTGAAATTATGTAGTACCCGGAGGTGGCGTGGTACCCAAGCCTTTGGCATTGCCAGGCGGCCATCTGGCATAATCCATAAATTGTCCTTAAGTTGGGCCCCTAGTTCCTGCCATGAGGTTATTTCTTCTATGCTCGCAGTGCGATACATTCGAGTGAAGTCCACGTCGGCTGGAACTACAATGGCCTGAAATTCATTCCTATACATTTCCCCTCTCATGGCCGCTGCCTCCTGGGCAGCGGCATCCGCAATACGGTTTCCCGTTGACACAAAGTCTGTCCCGTTTGTATGTGCCTTACAGTGTATAACTGATATGGCCTTCGGGAAATGTATGGAGTCCATTAACCTTTTTACGAGGGGGGCATGAGAGATCTGTGTTCCTGCAGCTGTTAGGAATCCTCTTTGTTTCCAAAGAGTTCCCGTAGCATGTACTAGCCCAAAACAATATTTGGAGTCAGTGTAGATATTAATGCTCTTGCCTTCGCCTAATTCACAGGCTCTGATTAGGGCGATAAGCTCTGCTGCCTGCGCACTGTAGCGTGGGTTAATAGGCGCAGCCTCAAGGATGGATTCATGTGTGACTACAGCATAGCCGGTTTGTCTGTGTCCTGCCACCACCTTGGAGCTTCCATCAGTAAAAATCGAGAGGTCTGGGTTTTCTAAGGGGAGATGATCTAAGTCTTCCCGGGGTTTTTCTGCCAGTCGGACAGCTAAGGTGCAATCGTGATGGGGGGTGCCATCATCGGGCAGAGGTAGAAGGGTGGCGGGATTTAAGGTGTTGACTCTTTTAATGCGTACATTCGAGGGAGTGAGTAGAGCGGCTTCATACTGGTTTAGACGTTCGTTACTGAAATGTTGACAGTTCCTTAAGTTTAGTAAGGTGGCTACTGCATGCGGCACATTTAAAATTAGCTCTTGGTTTTGAACTATCTCTAGGGCTCTGTCCACTAATTCCGCAGCCGCGGCAATCGCCCTGAGACAACCTACAGTCCCCTTCGCCACTGGGTCTAATTGTATGCTGTAGTACGCGACAGGACGTTCCTGACCTCTGAAGGTTTGCGTCAGAACTCCGGATGCTACCCCCTTCTGTTCATGTACAAATAATGAGAAGGGGAGACGGTAGTCTGGCAACCCTAAGGCTGGAGCCGACCTCAGTTCTCTTTTTATGGTTTCAAAATTTTGTAAGCTGTCCTTGGACCACTGAAGAGGTTCTGGTTCATCTTTATTAGTCATTTTTACAAGGGGTTTGGTTAATTCTCCATATCCTGGGATCCAGCACCTGCAGAATCCGCTCATTCCTAGAAACCCTCGGAGCTGTTTCTTGGTCTTTGGCAGGGGAACCTTAGCTATAGCATCTACTCTCTCAGTTGTCAAAGCTCTTGTTCCGTGGCCAATTATGTGACCCAAGTATTTTACTTCAGTTTGGCAATATTGTAGTTTTTTTGGTGAGACCTTGTGGCCCTTGTCGGCAAGGGCGGTTAGCAGATGGACGGTGTCCAGGTGGCAATTAGTGTCGGAGGTGGAGCAAATTATCAAATCATCTACATACTGTAAAAGGGAGGAGCCTCCAGGAAAGGAGAGGTCTTGTAGGTCCCTATGCAATGCACAGGCAAAAATTGTTGGGCTCTCTACATATCCCTGTGGGAGTCTAGTCCAAGTCAGCTGTCCCTTTTCCCACGTGAAGGCGAACAAAAATTGGCTTTTCTCATGCACTCTTATGGAAAAGAAGGCAGAGCATAAATCAATGACACTGAAATATGTACTATCTGGTGGGATTCCGGTCAAAATGGTATTAGGGTTGGCGGTGATGGCGTGGCGGGGTATCACAAAGTTGTTGATAATTCTGAGGTCTTGGACAAGCCTGTATTTAACTGGGGCACCCGGGGGTGATGGTTTGCGTACCGGCAGGAGTGGACTATTGCATGGGCTGACGCAGGGAACAAGGATGCCTTGATCCATGAAATCCTGTATCATTGGTCTCAATCCTTCTATTGCCTCCTGCGGCAAGGGGTACTGTTTGATGGAGGGGTATGGGACATCGGTGCGGAATTTAATAACAACGGGATCTGCCGATTTTAAGAGTCCCACAGAGGTATTTGTAGTTCCCCACAGGTGAACTGGTACCTTGTCAATCAGAGGGGTTGGTATTTCTAAATCAGTCGGGTTTTCTTCTTTTAAAATGCCTTGAAAGGAGACTGCCGCCTCTTCTGGCATGTGGAGGTAGATACCCTCAGCGCTGCAAGTTATAGTTGCCTGTAATTTACATAGTAGGTCTCGCCCTAGTAGGTTGACAGGGCTCGAGGTCAGTAGAAATGAGTGCTCGGCAGCCAGGGGCCCTATCGTTACTTTCGCTGGCTCTGAAAGAGCGCATGTCCTGGGGATCCCGTCTATGCCCATAATACGTTGCTTTTGTTGACTGGACCTCAGATGGCTGTCGTTTAAAGTTGAGAAAGTTGCCCCTGTATCTAGTAAACACTGATACTCATGGCCATCTATGGTGATTGTGCATATGGGGTCATGGGCTGATAATGCAATTGTCGGGCATACCAGGGCAAGGTTCGAAGGATCCCCGTTTAATTGTCATTGGTTAGTCTCTGAATTAAGAGTGGGGTGCATTTGCTCCTGGTTAAATTCCAGCGGTAGTTGGAATGGGCGCTGATTTTGGAAAGGGTTTGGCGCTATCGGGTTAGGGTTTTGTGCTGCCGTGGATCCCATCCCTAGAGCTGGTTTTGGTGCCACGGTATTTAAGAGTAGTGGACAATTTCGCTTGAAATGCCCTATTTGATTGCAGAAAAAGCATAGAGAGGTGGCCTCTCGATGCTGGACATTGTTAGCCCTTTGGTAAGGAGAGGCTTGACGATTTGCATGTGAGTTCATCCCCCTAGGTTGTGTGGGAGCCTTTGAATTTCTGAAGGGGTAACTCGGCTGGGGGTTATATGCGGTACTGGCTGCACTCAAAGCCAAGGCGAGGACTCTAGCATCGTCCTCCTTTTCCTTCCTTGCCTCCTTTTTCTTTTTCTCATCCCTTCCATCATAAATGGTTTTCGCAAGCCCGAGGATCTCACTCATGGGTTTCCCTTCATAGGCTACTTGGAGGGAGAGGAATTTTCTGATGTCCGGACAAGCTTGGTCTTTAAAGAAGCTTTTTACCACTACTTGGTTGTCTGGGGTATCAGGATCGATTCCCCCCCATGTCCGAAAGGCGGTTATTAGCCTGGTATAGAAGGCGGTGGGAGTTTCATCAGGTTCTTGGGTTACCTCCCTGATCTTAGTCCAATTTGTAGATTTTTTTCCCGCGAGCCTTATCCCATGTAAGATGGCTTTTCGAAACGCCTTCAGATACCAAATCCCAGGCGTGGTGTTATAGTCCCATTCTGGTTCGGTTCTAAGTTGGGCTGCAGTTAGAGGCTCGATCCCTGCGGGTTTATTGAGTTGGACATCAGGTAATTTTAGGGCTTCTGTTGCTTTCTCTAAGATCTCCTCCCGTTCGGGCTCATTAAAAAGACCATTCAGGAGCATGTGTACGTCTGCCCAGGAGGGATTATGAGTAGAAAAAATAATGGCAATTTTACGATAGCACATGTCAGGATTGTCTTTTAAGGTCGACATCTGCTGAGCCCAATTCAGTAGGTCCGAGGTTAAAAAGGGAACATGGGAATAGACGAAGTTCGTCCCATCTGAAACTGGGACTGACCTTAAGGGATATTGTCCCTGGGTTTTCTCAGTAGCCTCTGGGTCCCTTTCTATGGGGTCTCTTTCCTTTGTGGACGATCCCTTTAATTCCGATAGAACTGTCACTAGTTGCTCCATTAAATTGTTTTCTGGGTCACGACTACGAGTTCTGCTAGCGACAGGACTTAGCTGGGGGGGTACTTCAACAGGAATTCGGGCTTCGAGGTCGCCCCGAGGTGCTGGACTTAGACTAGGCATGGCAGGAGTTGCAGATCCGCCTTCCACTGCACTCCGGGAGTTTTGGACCTCATCCTCCCGTTGTCTGTTTGCGTTAGAAGGAGAGGGTGCCGGGGCTTCGGCAGGGCTACAGAGCTGGTCTACCGGCTCTTCTATGATTGTTTCCTGGTACGGTGGGGGTCTTGGGCTCCTTTCCTTTATCACTGGCATTTGTGGGGCTGTTGGACCTTCAGTTCCTTTAAGAAGGATTTTTGCCCTTTCAAATAAGTTGAGATATCGAATTTGCAAGGGATATTGGTCTTCTAGGGTTATTCTTAGTGCAGAGATTCGCTGGGCATTAAAGGAACCTCTCGGTATCCACTTCTCTCCCTCTGGATGGTCCGTGGTGACGCGGATCCAGTTTTTTTGACAGAGTCTCTTTAGCCGATTTTTGTCAAGTTTTTCCACCCCAGGTAATTCATGCCAATGTTCGAATATGAATTGTAATGGGCTTTCATCCTCAGAGTCCCCACTTTGGCGAAGCTTCCATTGAGCTTTGCCACGGCTGGGAGTCTGGGACAGGAATTCCTTTGAATTATGCGCACCCATGTTTATTCTGGCTCTTTATACTGCAGTTCTGGGTCCCCGACCCTTTCTCCTGGACACACTTAACCTTCCGAGTCTATGACCCACCCCCACGTTCTAGTGGTGTTTCTGCCTGCCGTTCGCGTGCACTAACTACTAGGCGGCTGGTGCAGCTAAAACCCTATTGGAACCCTCCCACTGGTCATCAATTGCCTGAGGGTTCCACAGCAACTTCCCTGCCTCTTACACACTAAACTCAGATCCTACTGAACGCTTGCCTATGCAATGCCAGGTCGGAACTGAGGAATAAAAGGTTGGAAAAGAACAGGTGCACTTGCGTTCCCTGGTCATGGGTCATACCCAACAATGGGTCGCCATGGCAGGGGGGCGTCTTCACCCGAAGATTAAGAGCAGAGGAATAGGAAACAGAGCTGGGATAGCCAGATTCCCAGATTGGTAGAAAAGGCGACAGTTTGCTCAGACTTCTGCTCAGTTTGGCAGAAGGGAGCTGGGACAGTCTTTCTAAGCACTGCGTTTGACGTAAAGACTGTTGCCCTGCACCTCAGTTCTACTTTATACCCGTGCCTTGGCAGCCTTGCTGCAACTGAGGTCCAAAGAGGAGAGTAGAAAAGGATAGTTCAAGCGGAGAAATAGATTTTTAGTTGCTGTGGTTCTTAGCTCACCCAAGGTGTCCCCTTTTAATACTCACAACGATTCTTCCCTGAAGCTCCGGATTCTTAACACTTAAAGTCCTGGTATAAAAAGAGAAAGGGAGAAAAAAAAACCCACACAACCTTCCCCGAAACGTTGCTCCGCTCTGGCCGGTCTCGCCGGACTCCCAATCACTCCCCAGAGCTCCGGCCCCTGAGGTCTGGATGCCCCCTGCAAATGGCAGGAGCGCGCAGGGCTTCCTTTTCCCCAGAAAGGTCGGGGCTCAAGGAAAAACTGGGTCCCCGAAGTGGTCGCCAAATCTGTTGTAAAATTATGTAGGTCTCTGGGCACCTTAAACAAAGGGGATCTTGACCCAGGTAGAGTCCGCAGATCCTGGTAAACTAGCGCAATTGCCGCTGCTTACCGCTACGAAAATAAACAGAGCCCCAGCCAGAGCTGTCAGAGCAAGGCAAGATTTATTAACCCACTCTAAAATAAAGAAATAAAAGGCCGTTGCAACAGCGGTTCAACCCCACGCAGCAAATTTAGTGGAGAAGAACCCCGAACAAAAGAAGCTTTGGATTTTTATAGGAACAGTTTCTCCATGTTACACAGTTAGCGTGAAAAAGGCGGGAAGCGGGCGGAAAGGAAGCAATCAGGCATGTACAAAGGCTTAACAGTCCGTGATGGGTAGCGACAAAAGGTGACAATCTTTGGTGGTAGCTGACTGATGCATGAATAATTTTTCCTATTGTTTCAGGATGAGCCAACGGAGATGCGGAGAACATCGGTGATAAAAAAATCTAAATAAAGTTGTTTTTCTCCCTTAATTTTGTGTATCTGTGTCATCTGTCCGCGGCCAGCTAGGTGGCAGTGTGGTATTACATATGATGAGGCGGGAGGGACAGTCATCCTAATTCAGCAGAATATGTGAGAACTAATACACCGGAGTTCATAAACATATATAGAAATCAACTTGTGATAATGCTCTGATCGGGGTATACAATATTGATGATAAGTAGCAAGAAGTTACAGTTTCATGTGCATTCTAAAGAGGGTTTACATACAATTGTAGCGGGTGAAAAGTGGAAGGAACGATTACGTTCTGACAGCGATCGTGCAATGACAGCTACAGCGGAACACTTTGACATTCAGTAACAAAATATAACGGGATCTCAGGCCAAACAGTGTATCGAAGGAAACATTTGTTAGAGACAGTATAAAGAAAATTCCTCCTTTATTTTGGTACTGTTTACTGCAACAAGATCGGCTGGGCTTCCTTGGAATCGATAATCTCCTTTCCTGGGAGGGGGGGGGGACGGAGACGCTTGGTCAGCAGCGGCAAGGAGTTTGTGTAATCAGACGAGATAGCTGTCATTTCCAAACATCCTGGCTTGGCTTTGTTATGTGTACCTTCCTATGGGCTTAGGGCGGAGGTTGTGGTGATCGGATCATGTTGATTGGGATGGTGGGGCATACCGGGGCATGTCTGGTTGAAACAATAGAAGGATTCCCCATCCCGGTCTCAAGTCAGCTTTCCCTTTTGACCTGATTTGGTACTCTGTGAAACATGGCTTTGGTGTGGCCAAGAAATGCGTGTCCCCTCTCTGTTCATTACTGAACCCTTATTTCACTGCATTGCCAGGGGTTGGGCTTGATGACCCTCAGGGTCCCTCTCGACTCTACTATTCTATCCCTGCCACCTGCATTGCTCCTCCCTCCAGCCTTTTCCTAAGAGATGCTTCCAGAGGAAGAACTGTGGGTGAGTTACTCCTGCATGCATGAAGGGGGACATTGGGGGTACTGTACTCCCCCAAAAGGAAAAAGGAAATGTTTATTGAACAGTTTTAGAAGTTTAGTTACTGTTTGGCTGCCGGAGGGGAGAATACACTAAAACATTTTCTTGCAAAGAAAAAAGAAATGTTTATCGAACAGAATTTCAGAGGTTTTGTTTTCTATTTTCTTATTTTATAAGTTCTGTTACATTTTCTGTTTTTCAATTTAAAATACTCATTTTAACCTCCTTACAATATCAGGGACTTAACTTCTTCTCTCTTCATATCATAAATCCCTGCATATTTTACAAAAACTAAACCATTCAGCATTCCATTATTGCATCCATCAAAACTTAAGTTGAATGCTGCCAACATATTCAAGTGTACACATCCCCCCCCCAGATATTCAATAAATATTTTCCAATCTTCTCTAAATGTATGTTCTCTCTCTCTTATTCTGTGTTAGGTCAGCAAGCTGCGCATATTCTATCATTTTAAGTTGCCCTTCTTCTTTAGCTGGGACCTCAGTTGTTTTGCATTTTTGGGCTATGAGTTTACTGTAGTTTTATAAGGCTGCTCAAAAGCTCTTGCTGGCGAGTGACTCTTTGGCTGCCGGAAGGGAGAATACATGAAAACATTTCTTGCAAGACCCCCTTCTCTGTAGGTATTTCACCCTCATCATCCCCAAAGGAAACCCAGAGAGATTTCTTACCTTGTACTCCTGGGACGCCTCCTCCAGAGGAACCACCTCGTGGCTTTTGTGCTTCTTGGATACATGACACACCACACAGATGGGGCTCCCGTCCTTCTTGCAGAAGAGCTTCAGGGGCTCCCGGTGCTTTTCGCAGACCCTCCCCTTTCCTTCGGCCTCCTTTTCACCTTGAAGACGGAGTTTTTCCACAACATTTGCCAGCGGCCGATTGGGGATGAGGTTCCTGCGCTGAATGATTTTTCTGCACTGAGGGCAGGAAGCCTTTCCCTTGGATTTCTTCCAGCACTGGATCAGGCATGATCGGCAGAAGTTGTGTCCGCACTCCGGGATGATCACTGGATCCCTGAAACACTCCAGGCAGATGGGGCAAGTGGCTTCCTCGCAGAGATCCTGCACGGGACCCTGAGTGGCAGCCATGGCTGCTGCCTCGCCAGGAGGAGAGAGCTGGTTTGGTTTTCTTTGATTTTCGCGCGCGAATAGATATATTTCCGTTTCCTTCCCAGGGGAAGATCCCACCCAGGTGACTCGAGATTTCCCTTCCGCTCCGCAGATGTAGCGTTAGCAAGCAGATCTTGGGTATTGCTTCCCCCGCCCAGGAAATTCAAGCAGGAGGACTCAGAATCTCGGCTGCCTTAGGAACGTGGATTTAAGTGGAACAAGGTCTCTTTGATATGGCAATTTATTTTTTAAAAGAGAATGGGCAGAATTCCTTGCTGCTAATTTAAGGAGCCATGCGCTTACGAGAGGTAGAGATAAGTGCGTTTGTTTTTTAGCTTCATCGTCAGCCTCAAACTCCTTTGAAAGCCACTGAATGAATAACTCAGACTCTGCCGACTCTTTCCAGCTTCAGGGCACAGTGTTCATACTCCATGCAGCTTCGCAGCCTCTCCACGGTGATGAACATTCCCACGGGACAATTGGACACAGACCTGGTGAATTTTAAAGCTGATCTTCAGGTCCAACTTCCTCCCATTTTTTCCCCCATCCACTGATCCAGTCTGTCCGTCCTCTCAGGAAAAAAAATTAACTACGTATTTTTTTGTTTTGTTTTTTGGTGTGGGGGAAGTGTTCTCTCTCTTTTTACCTGTGATAGTTTTTATCTTTATAAAAAAGTATTATTGCATGGCGGTTGATACATATTCCCCATTTAAAAAATGTCAGCGTTGATGCTCTGAACATTTTTCTCTGATGTTCTGGGAGGAAACCGAAAAAGTAGGAGGTCTTTAAGCAGAGGCTTGACAGCCATATGTCAAGAATGCTTTGATGGTGTTTCCTGCTTGGCAGTGGGTTGGACTGGATGGGCCTTGTGGTCTCTTCCAACTCTATGATTCTATGATTCCCCCCCCTTCCAATTCCCCACAACTGACTGTGTGTTAAAAAGTAGGGTGTCAATAGGGTACCTGCTCTCTCACTGACATGGAAGAAACGGCTGAGACTCACTTCTCTCCTGGTTGTGGGATTCCCATCAATTAAGGGATGGGCAGACTTAAGACTTGGGGGATTTGCTTTCATTTTTAATCGGAATGCTGAGATCCAGAAATGGATCCAGGTGTGAAATATGAGCTTCTGCAGGAAAGCCCCTGAAATACGTTATAAAAATTAATAAATTTTCTTAAAGGGGATCAACCTCATAAGGAGGACTTGAACCCTTTAAGAAGCAGATTTACCTAGGCTCCTTTTGGTCGGGAAAAATAACAAAGACCAAAACCCAGGGCTTGTAAAGCAAATCGTGATCTTTATATATATATATAAAAGAGTTCTGTGTTATAAAATCATATTGGGGGGGGGTGTTGCAGGACACCATTACTAATGAACAGAGAGGGGTGACCGAATTTGACAGCTGCAGTTACCCAGAATCCCTCGCAACACCACCTTCTTCGCCTCTGCTCCACTCCAGAGACCCGCACCCCTCCCGCTTGGACTCAACCCTGCCTTAAGGAAGGCTTAAGGATCAGCATATGCACACATTTCCACATGACTAGCAACTTGGGAGCCATAATTCCCTGTCAATGGTATCTCATTCACAATGGAAGACTCCTCTGAACAGAAGACAGTGATCAACTCTTATGAAAATGTTAATTTCTCTTTGTGTTTAGGAATTCACACCTGGGAGGGGTGATAGGAGGACTAGGAGAGGTGTCAAAAGTGCTCAGACCTTGAACCCTCCTTTTTTATGAGGTATTGATTACATAGCTGTGATGTAGGAATGATGTATTGGGGGCGTTTCTTGGTGATGGGGAAACTGATAAAAGTGGAGGTTCTCTTTTGTTCTGGTTTCCTTCCTTGTTCTCCTGCGTGAGGGGAAGGACCCTGTTGCAACAGCAAATAAAGGCTTTGCTTCTCAAACTTCTCTGGTTGGCCTCTGTTATATATTCTCCGACCGATGGAGAACCCAATGGGCTCTTATGTACCCCATAAGGGAATAAGAGCAGTTTTTTTGCTTAGAACATTCTGTTATAACAGAAGGTTCCCCCAATAGCAAAGGTGGCAAGAGGAACCCTGGACAAAAGAACATTTTCCCTTATATACCTTTGGCTGTGCATGTAAGTGGATGGAGGGACAAAAGGCGGGAAGGGGAGATTAACATTTTCAGTAAACAGAGTGCTTGTGAGCTTTATCTGTGAATCTTCTGGAAATGGCACCCTGATTATTCTGGAGATGTCCCTGAATTTAAGAATATGTAAATGCAAGTATTGTTGGTAAGCAGTTGGGTGTGTGGAGGCATTAACATGAAATCCTGTCTATCCTGTTTGCTATGTGATTTATTCATTTAACAAAGTTCTTAGTTTGCCTTTTCCTGGGTAGCCTGGCCATTCCTTTGAGATGGAAATCACTTTAATCCTTGAGACAATGAGAAAGTTCCTTCACCCCCCCTTCTCTCCTTGCAGAGAAACACCTGGTCAGAGAGAGTCAAAATGGTGTCAGTCAGGCCTGTCTTCCTCTGCTGCTTCAGACATGTGCCTGTACATTCATGTACATGTTTATGAACAATTATTATATATTAAAACCCTTAAAATTCTTACCACAATATGAGCTTATGCAGGGAAGCTCCTTAAATCTGCCACTCACTCAATCTTTGATCGACTCCTCCTGCAGACATTCACAGTCAACACAGGAAGATCTGAAGAGGAGCTACCGTACAACATACAGGAACTTTGCAGGGAGGCCTTTCAAGCACATCTCTGAAGGGACCCTTGTTAAGATTTCACATTCTGAGTGCAGAGTGTGTTGGACTTGGGATGACAAGGCCCAGGTTCAAATCCCTTTTCACCATAAACTTTAACATGTCTCCTTTTTCTAAGTCTCTCAGCTCAGCCTCTTCTACGTCACAGGCCTTCTCTGAGGGTAAAACAGGATATCACCCTCCTGAAATCCCTGGAGGAAGTGTCATGGGGAATGGATATTATACTGTTGAGTTCAAATCAACATAGGAGCAACAAGAAGTACAATCTTTAATAGAATCAAACATGTTAGCACAGGAAACATATCCCCAAATTCTTTCAGGCCCGCTACACGATAAGAAAAGTGGATCTCTAAAAATACAGATAATTAGAAGTATCTGACTGTTCACTACAAAGCACCTTGGAGAAAATAATTGTATACATGGGAATTTACCATCACCCCCAAGATCCTCTAGATCAGGCATCCCCAAACTGCGGCCCTCCAGATGTTTTGGCCTACAACTCCCATGATCCCTAACTAACAGGACCAGTTGTTGGGGAAGATGGGAGTTGTAGTCCAAAACATCTGGAGGTCCGAAGTTTGGGGATGCCTGCTCTAGATTGTCACTGCTCTCTCCTCAGAACTTCTGACAGAGGCTTTTTACTGTCAGAGGGGATTTTGTTGCATTGAGGCCCGAAACCTACGTGGGGGTGACATTCCTGGGGTCAGCATGCAAAGGCAATATTGCACAAGACAAGAGAACCCCCGAAAATGCACCCCAAGCAACCATCCCAACTTGTCCGAAGCCAGAGATCTCGAGAGCTTTAGGCAACCTTTCTAGAGGCCGGGAAGCAAGCTGGACTTAGAAACTCTTTCCCCCACTGCCAAAGGCTTTCTGGGCTCTGGAGACTCTTGTGAGATCTCACAGTCCCTTCCAACAGTTTCCCCCGGTTTCTCGCCCTCTTTATTTATTAATTTGTGGTTTGAGGAAGGGCTCCAGCCTGCGATCATGCGAGTCAAGTTGCACATAAGTTTTAGGGTCGATTGTACTCAACTAGCAAACGGGTCTCTTTCAATATGGAGATTTTGCTGAATTGCCACGTGAGCTTCCCTGAGAAGTAGCAAAAAAGGGAGGGATTTTGGAACTTCCATCTCCATGGCTAGTGGAGGTCTTGGGGGAGGAAAAGGGAATCTGGGGGCAGGATTCTGGTTAAGGAAGGTTTTAAGTGAAGCCTGAGCATAATTCTTATTTTAGTCAGAAAAATGACGATATTGTCTCTAGAAATCTTAAGTCCAAGTTGGAGGTTGGAGAAAGAACTACATCGAAAGAGGAATGTGATTAGGGTTGCTGTTGATTCCTAAATTATTTTCTTGCACCTCATGCACTGACACAAACAGCCGATTCCCAAGGGAGAGAGAACAGGCCAGTTTGGGGACTGACAGCAGACACAATAAATCAGTGTCATTTACAAATCCGTCCAGAGAAGGGAGAGTTGCATCATGATTGACACAAGGGGTGGCCAATCACAGTTCTGGTTTGTCCATTAGGGCCTGTCAGCTCAGTCCTGAAGAGGAGACTGAATGTGCCATAATGGCAATGAATATACGCTTGTCTGTCTCCAGGGCCGGCTCTACATAGCCCCCCGGTGGTGCAGTGCACCATGGCGGGGGGCTGGTAAGTTGGGCGCCGGCCTGGCAAGGAGGGCGCCGCGCGGGGAAGCCGCGCGGAAACCAATTGCGCCCTGCGAGGGCGGGGAGGGCGGCGGAGCAATCTCCGCCCCTCAGCACCAGGGCGCGCGATCTGCTCAAGACAGCCCTGTCTGTCTCCACCCTCAGTCAGTAGAGTCTTAGGTTGGCTTTCTTGCTCACGTAAAAGGGCTGGAGGGTCTCTCCTGAGAAGGAGGCTGCTGGATATGTGCAGAGGAGGGCTGCTGTATCGGCATCGTAAAAGGACACCCGTCCCCCTTCACAGTTCAGGGTCACTCGGATCCTCTTGGGCTCCTCATGGGGGGAGCATAATTGTACCCACCGCCCCACTTCCCAAAACCCCAGATCCCTCCCCTAGGACCAAAAGACAAACGACCCTTCCTCTTCACAGACTTTCTGGCAACCCCCACCCCCCCATCTCTCCTCTCTTCCCACAGTGACCTCCCAGAAATGCCTGCCTGATGTGAAACCCTCACATCCCAGCACATAGTTATATGTATCAAATCTCTCAGGGTTGTCTGGCAGGTCTTGATGCACTTCTCCCTCTCTCACACTCTTTCGATCCTCAGACAGGATGAGCCAGGGATTTGCTGTGTCTGGATCCAAAGTTACGTTTTCTGTGGGGGCAGATGAGGAAAGAGAAGAGAAAAAACATCAATTGGGAAGCTGACTCTTTTTTAGGCACATGACAGAAATAGCATTCCCTCTGAAATGAACAGGGACTCCATGGCTCTGCATTCGAGACAGGGATGTCCATCAAGTTCTTAATAAGGATTCTTGAAACATTGACAGTTATTTCAAGGGTTCACACATTATCTACATAGAACCCTTGCAATAACCCTGTAAGTTGAGTCAACCTTACTTTGCCCATTTTTCAGATGGGAGGACTGAGGCTGAGAGACAGTGGTTTGTCAAAGGCCACCCCCCCCCCACCGTTCATGGCAGAAGGGCGTCAAAGCATCTTATTGACATCTTAATCTTTTACCTCACATGACAGATTGTGCTTGACATGCCTGGTAAAACTGGAAGCAGATCCTCTCAAGTTTCAATTACATATTTAAGGTATGTTGTACTCCATCCTTCCAGGAAAAGCAAGAAAGTGGTTCCCTGACCCCCGTGAAATGTCCTTTTTGGGATTCTTGACAGCACTTCATAGAATCATAGAGTTGGAAGGGCCCCCAAGGGTCATCTAGTCCAACCCCCTGCAATGCAGGAATACCAACTATAGTATCCATGACAGCCCCCCCCCAAAAAAACCTCTGCTTAAAAACCTTCAAGGAAGGAGATTCCACTGCCTTCTGAGCGACTCAGTTCCATGTTCTGCAGTGTGGGCCTACGGTTTGTTTCCCCCAGGAAAACTATGAGCAGTCAGCCAAGAACTAACTTGATCATCTCTTGTGCTTTGGTTATGGTGATGCAGAAAATTGATAGTTCTATCTTTTAAATGGCCATTGATTACATCATTGATATAAATGGCTTTCCTTTGCTATGAATTGTGTTAATGTATTTATTGCTGCAATCCCAAGACAAAGGGCGAATACATACATATATATATATGTAAAGCCAAACCCAGTAAATGCAAAGAAGTGCAAAGACCCCACCCTGGCTCCCCAGCTCTGATTGGCTACATGACTCGTCTTTTTCCCCCACTGTTCCTCACATTTATGGAAAAGGTGAGCAGTGGAAGCAGAATGAGAAACCCATTTAAAAATTTGAGATGCTGGGGAACATTAGAAAGAAGATCTGCTCTGCAGTCTTCTCACCCCCCCCCCTCCCCGGCTCAACACATGGAAAGTTAGTCAAGCAATTTCTTTTTAAAGACACACATTTGTACAGCGACCTTTGAAGATTATGTGTGATGTTGGATGTTGCCAGTGCTGTTATGAGTCAAAAAAAATTTGTGTTAAATATAATGGGATTTTCTAGTTTATTATATCGATTAGCCTTTATGCATTCTACTCACTGTTGTCTAAAAGAATAAGTAAGAGTTTCCTTTATGCTGCCACCTGCTGCACCTTTTCCAGCTCTTATGATCCCCTTATTGTGGTGTCCAGGATCAGGCCAGACTGAACTTCTGTCTTCCCATTGTCTCCCCTCCAATACAAAAGCTGAGGGAAGACCCCCATCTTGCAGGGAAGCCAGACCCCTAGAATTCACACTCTGGCAGCCTTCACCTCCCTGCCAGTGACATCAGAATCCATTTACCTTCTAGCCCCCAAAGATTGTTGCAGCCATTTTCTGAGCTATTTGTGTCCATGCATTTCCCACTCTTAAACCTGATTCTTACATAAAAGGGGTGGGGATCTTGTATGGCTCAAAGGCATATTACCCCCTCATGTGCCGGGGGCATTTGGATTCACACCATCCCTGTGTCTCCCCCCCTCCATTTATTTATTATTGAATTCATATTACATGTTAATTACCGTTCAGTTTCAGCATTGTACATAAGATATATTTTATTATGTATACGGTTTCGCCACATCTAGTATTCCAACATCCAACTCACCCTTTACCCAAATACTTCCTTCACCCACGTGCATTATATCCTTCTTGCTGCCTTAAAACTCTAACATTGTGTTCCTTATTGTTCATCACATTGACCAATCCTCTATTTATAACCAAAGCACAATCATTACCTCTTAGCTTGATGAACTCAATCAGTACTGTCTTTGGGAATATCGTCTGAACTAGTCCCAGAAGAAAATCTTCGGGTCTTTTTTGGAAGGTTGTTTTAAAAATCTTTTTCAATTCCTCAAAAATATTATTCCATAAAGTCTTTATCTTAACGCAGTTCCACCAAATATGACATAGTGAGCCTTCAACATTTTTGCATCTCCAACATAGATTTGTGGGCAATTTATAAATTTTATCCAATTTCACCGGGGTCATGTACCACCTATAGCACATCTTCATAATGTTTTCGTTAATGGCAGTGCACACAGTAAA
The DNA here is from genome assembly GCF_965207765.1 of Zootoca vivipara. NCBI lineage: Eukaryota > Metazoa > Chordata > Lepidosauria > Squamata > Lacertidae > Zootoca > Zootoca vivipara. Next base: position 110,869,121 of record NC_142584.1, on the reverse strand, counting down.
GTTTATGTCATTTTCCCATAACCTTTTCCATCTCTCAAGCCAAATTGCACAACCCAAATCTTGTTCCCATTTTATCATAAATTCCTTGACCATCCCTGTGTCTTATTGAGATTTGGCACAGAAAAGTTAGCCATCCTGGGCTGGGGGCTTCTTAAGAGTCTGCAGGCTCAGGCCAAGAGCCCATCGAGCCCAGCATGCTGCTCTCACTTAACAGATGCCTCTGGGAAAGAAGGGGAAATAAGGCATGGACGGAAGAGCTGCAGTAGCCTCGAATTTTGAGAAGCAGATCCCATCTTCTGTTTGACCCGGAAATGGCTAGGGAAACCCAACCAGATGGGTGGGGTATAAATAAATTATTATTATTATTATTATTATTATTATTATTATTATTATTAAATGTACCTTTTCGCAGCTGAAGTCCATATTCCACAGTGTCTGGAAGAGAAAAAAGAACAGAGATTTAGCATCACACCATCATTCAGGTAACAGACCTGTCAACAATAATATGAGCTCATGAGATTTTAGCCAAGTGTTGTGGACCACAAGTCCCATCATACCTAACCACTGGCCACGCCAGCTGGAGATTATGGGAGTTGCAGTTAAAAACTTTCTGAAACTCACCATACAGGCTATCCCTGCATAAGGTGATGTCAAGGTTCAGGCTGCCCAAATCTTGGGAGGAGGAGCAGGACCCCCAGAAGATCTCCACCTCAACAACAAGATCCAGACATCCCTGTTCCAGGAGGCCTCAATCCCAGCCCCCTCTGCTCCTGGCTGGCTCTTAGACAGCCCTCCTCTCTCCTTCTGCCCCCCCCCCCATCATCAATCCCAGGGCCAAAGGAACAGGAGAAATTCCCAATAAATGAGATGTGTGAAAGCACCTGAATCCTGGCTTAGATTTGTGCAGAGGTCAAGCACAACTTTTTACAGACAACTCGCAACTTAAGGGAGGGTTACATTCCTTGGGATTGTGCATAAAGGAAAATCGTGAAAGTCAGAACAACACCCGGAATCACCCCTCCCATCTGAGATCTCAAGATGGCTCCACAGAGATTTTGCAAGAGCCTCTCAAAGCCCAATAAGCATGGCAGAGGTCTTAAAAGTGATTTGAGTGGTGGCAAAACCCTTCATGGCAAGAGCTTTCAAGTTCTTTACATTGCTGACTGGAATCTGGAAGGCTCCCCGAAGATCCCAGCAAGAAGGGTTTACCGTCCCCTTTCAATTGCCTAAGTAAAATCAGTCATCTACATATGAAAGTGCGGCTTCTAGATATTGAAAGAGAATAAATAAATAAGCCTTCTATTTTCCTGGCTTGGCTAATATTCCTATGACCTGCAGCTTGTCATGAACACTTCTAAACATCCAGCTAACAATCCTTTCATCCCTTCTTTACTACCTCTGAATTTCTTCACAACACCCTCCAGGAAGGGATTTATATCGCAGAAGTCCCAGATCCTCCACTTCAGGTCAGGAGGAAAAGCCACAGGAGGATCCTCTAAGTTCTCCTTTACCTGAGACCTGGGAGGAGAAGAACAAAGTCAAGCCAACATCCTTCCAATGCAAGGAGGTTTCTGACAAGGCAGGTGTCTCATTCTGATGATAAAGGCATGATAGCTATATCATGAAGACTTGGGAGCAGGGTTTTTCCTGTGGCAAAAGGGAGCATCTAGATGATGTGTGGATCTAGAAAGCATCTAAGAAGTTGAAGGAAAAGCGACACAAACCTGCTTCCATAATACATGGAAGGGAATATGTGATGATAAGACTGAACGTATGCAAATAAATAATTTAGAAGAAAAATTAACACTACAAGGTCCTTAGAAAGAGATCTAGAACTGCATCAGTTTTAGTGAAGCATTTCAAATGATTAAAGTTATTAATATTTTTAGCCCTGTGGTTACATTTAAAGTGGGGAGAAATATTAGAAATTAAAGCTGTATTTTCTAAACACGGAAGATTTAAAAAATATATTGAAGTCATCTGGAGAACAAGGCTCTCAACATTTATTGGCCACAATAGCTGGGTCAAAGGCAGTGGTTCTTCTGAACTCCAGTTGCTGAAACCACTGGAGGGGAGTGTCCTCTGGGGCTCAGATCCTGCTCACGGGTTTCCCACTGGCATCTGGTTAGTCACTGTGAAAACAGGATGCTGGACCAGATGGGCCACTGGCCAGATCCAGCAGGGCCCTTTCTCACATTCTTATGTCTGAGGAAGAACCTGCAGAAGCCTGAAATACAGGGCCGGCTCTAGGGGTAGGATGGGTGGCGCGGGGTGCCAGGGTGCCGGACCGGCAGGGGGTCGCCGTGTGGCAACCACGCTGCATGCTGTGCCCGCCCTTCAGTCGCAGCAAGAAACGGGGCGGGGGCGCCGGAGCGATCTCCGCACCACGGCGCCCGAGGTGCTTAAGACGGTCCTGCTGAAATATGTCAAATATTTAAGGTTAAGTTATAGTGAATATATTTACAAGCACCTTTGGGATGTCCTCCCTTTTCTGTACCTATTCCACAGTAAATGAATTGATAAGGGAAAAGGGAGAAATATGTAATGGGGAATGGCTTCCTTCCTATGACTGCAGGTGAGACCAACAGCTACAAATGACTAGGAAAATGTGTCCCTATTTTTGTCTGCGATTTTGTGAAATGGATGATGGAGTCATAAGCTATCTCTGAAAGGAGGAACTGGAAAGTGAGTTCCTCTCAAGAACTTTTCTAGCAACAAAAAGGCAGGGGTATTTTCATCACTTACCTCTGCAAGAAGCTTCCAATATCCTGGAACGAAAAAAAGATAGATATCAGTGGAGCCATTTCTGCAGTCAGTTATGAATACTAAGCAGCTGAGTGTAGCTTCTGGGAATCACAGGTTTGTTTTTTAGGCTTTTCAGAGACCCCTGGTTGGATGATGCGAGAACACAATGCTAGAATGAAGGGGCCTGTGGTTTGATCTAGCAGGGCCCCTTTTGCGACCCCAGGACTGATGCCTTTCATTCTTCATGTACTGTTTTTATCCAGCAATGTTTTTATGTGACTAAGAAATGCCTATAGTTTGAAACAGCACACTCCACCCTCTCACATCAAGACAAGCCCTGACCTGCAGGAGTTCACCGGCTGGTTCCTGAAGCTTCTCCTCCATCTCCCGGATGAGGCTGTCAAGAGAAGAGAGTTCCCCAGAGAGTCTGGCCAGGTGCTGCTCCCTTTTTGCTGCAATCTCCTTCTCCACTTCTGCCATCTGGGTCAGAATACGTTTCTCTTGTTTTTCCAGAAACTGGCGCAGTCGCCTGAACTCAGCCCCTATCTTTTTCCTCTCTGCATCTGTTTGTTTCTGCAGGAAGGAGATTGAAAGAAGAGAACAGTGGGCCAATATCAGGCATTGAGTCTGCTGTTAAAGGATGAAGAGGCCAGTTATCGAAATTCCCTGGGAAGGACACGCCTGACACATTCAGCAGAGTGAGCCAGTGTGGTGTAGTGGTTAAGAGCGGTAGACTCGTAATCTGGGGGACCGGGTTCGCGTCTCCGCTCCTCCACATGCAGCTGCTGGGTGACCTTGGGCTAGTCACACTTCTCTGAAGTCTCTCAGCCTCACTCACCTCACAGAGTGTTTGTTGTGGGGAGGAAGGGAAAGGAGATTGATAGCTGCTTTGAGACTCCTTAAAGGTAAAGGTAAAGGGACCCCTGACCGTTAAGTCCAGTCACAGACGACTCTGGGGTTGCGGCACTCATCTCGCTTTACTGGCCATAGGAGCTGGTGTTTGTCCACAGACAGCTTCTAGCTCATGTGGCCAGCATGACTATGCCGCTTCTGGCAAACCAGAGCAGCGCACGGAAATGCCGTTTACCTTCCTGCTATTTATCTACTTGCACTTTGACGTGCTTTCAAATTGCTAGGTTGGCAGGAGCTGGGACCAAGCAACGGGAGCTCACCCCGTCGTGGGGATATGAACCTCCAACCTTCTGATCAGCAAGCCCTAGACTCTGTGGTTTAGACTAAAGTGCCACCCGGGTAGTGATAAAGCGGGATATCAAATCCAAACCCTTCTTAGAATCATAGAATAGAATCATAGAATTGGAAGAGACCACAAAGGCCATCCAGTCCAACCCCCTGCCAAGCAGGAAACCCCATCAAAGCATTCCTGACAGATGGCTGTCAAGCCTCCGCTTAAAGACCTCCAAAGAAGGAGACTCCACCAAACTCCTTGGCAGCAAATTCCACTGTCGAACAGCTCTTACTGTCAGGAAGTTCTTCCTAATGTTTAGGTTGAATCTTCTTTCTTGTAGCTTGAATCAATTGCTCCGTGTCCGCTTCTCTGGAGCAACAGAAAACAACCTTTCTCCCTCCTCTATATGACATCCTTTTATATATTTGAACATAGCTATCATATCACCCCTTAACCTTCTCTTCTCCAGGCTAAACATGCCCAGCTCCCTAAGCCGTTCCTCATAAGGCATTGTTTCCAGGCCTTTGACCATTTTGGTTGCCCTCCTCTGGACACGTTCCAGAACTGGACACAGTATTCCAGGTGAGGTCTGACCAGAGCAGAATACAGTGGTACTATTACTTCCCTTGATCTAGATGCTATACTCCTATTCATGCAGCCCAGAATTGCATTGGCTTTTTTAGCTGCTGCATCACACTGTTGGCTCATGTCAAGATTGTGGTCTACCAAGACTCCTAGATCCTTTTCATATGTACTGCTCTCAAGCCAGGTGTCTCCCATCCTGTATTTGTGCCTTTCATTCCCCCCCCCCCAAGTGTAGTCCTTTACATTTCTCCCTGTTAAAATTCATCTTCTTTGCTTTGGCCCAGTTGTCTAATCTGTGACGGTTCTTCTTCTCCTTCTTCTTCATAAAAACTTATAAGCCTACCCCCTCCTTTAAATGGTCTTTCATGCTCTGTGTCAGATCAGACTGTTCAAAAAGAAACCTCTTTCTGTATTTTGTATTCATTTTCCCAGATTTTGATTTAAGACTATGGCACTTATTCACTTTCAAGTAACAGTGATGCTTACAAGCAGGTCTTGACCTTCCCTGTCTGCATCTGCTTTAAATTTCAGAATGTTCTCTCTCTTCTTCTTCACACTGTCTAGGCAGCTGCTGATTTGATCCTGAAAAGAAAACAAAATCTAAGCTGGGTTCCTTTTTTCTTTGTTGGAGTTTCAGTATTCATAATAACAGCAAAGATGAATCATATGCTTGCTCCCTGCCCCAAAACTGTCCCTTCCAACTCTTGGATTCTGAGATTCTATCCCTGCCACCTGCACTGCCCCCTCCAGCCCTTTCATAGGAGAGCTGCTTCCAAAGGATGAACTGGGGGGGGGGGTGTTACTCCTGCATGCAGGGGGACATTGGGGGCACTGTAATCCCCTGAAAGGGAAAAAGAAATGTTTATTTAACAGAGTTTCAGAAGTTTAGTTTCATAAGGCTGCAGAAAACCTCTTGCTGGCAAGTGACTCTTCAGCTGCCAGAGGAGAGAATATATTAATACATTTTCTTGCAAGACCCCCTTCTCCGTAGCTATTTCATCCTCACCATCCCCAAAGGAAACCCAGAGAGATTTCATACCTTGTACTCCTCGAAAGCCTCCTCCAGAAGAATTGCCTCGTGGCTTTTGTGCTCCTTGGATACAATACACACGACACAGATGGGGCTTTCCTCCTCCTTGCAGAAGAGCTTCAGGGGCTCCTGGTGCTTCTCGCAGACCCTCCCCTTTCCTACGGCCTCCTTTTCACCTTGAATATTGAGTTTTTCCACAACATTTGCCAGCGGCCGATTGGGGATGAGATTCCTGTGCTGAATGATTTCTCTGCAATGAGGGCAGAAAGCCTGTCCCTCGGATTTCTCCCAGCACTGGATCAGGCAGGATCGGCAGAAGTTTTGCCCGCACTCCGGGATGATCACTGGATCCCTGAAACACTCCAGGCAGATGGGGCAAGTGGCTTCCTCGCAGAGATCCTGCACGGGATCCTCAGAAGCAGCCATGGCTGCAGCCTCGCCGAGAGAGAGAGAGAGAGAGAGAGAGAGAGAGAGAGAGAGAGAGAGAGAGAGAGAGAGAGAGAGAGAGAGAGAGGGGGGTGGGGGTGGGGGGTGGGGAGGGGTATTTATCAGAAGGATGGTGGGAATGGGTGATTGGCTAATACGGTAAGTATGGCAAACCTGCTGATGACTGTTAAGGACTGCAATTGGTCTTACAGAAAAAAGCTTCAGTGTATTTGAAGAAGTGTGTGTGCACATGAAAGAGCATACCCACAACAAACTTAGGTAAAGGGACCCCTGACCATTAGGTCCAGTCGTGACCGACTCTGGGGTTGCGGCGCTCATCTTGCGTTATTGACTGAGGGAGCCGGCATTTGTCTGCAGACAGCTTCCAGGTCATGTGGCCAGCATGATAAAGCCGCTTCTGGCAAACCAGAGCAGTGCACGGAAACGCTGTTTACCTTCCCGCTGTTGGTACCTATTTATTTACTTCCACTTTGACGTGCTTTCGAACTGCTAAGTGGGCAGGAACTGGGACCAAGCAACGGGAACTCACCCCTTCGTGGGGATTCGAACTGCCACCCTTCTGATTAGCAAGCCCTAGGCTCTGTGGTTTAACCCACAGCGCCACCCATGTCCCATGACTTAGGTGGTCTCAAAGGTGCTACTGAACAATTTTTGGAAGGATTCTTTTAAGGACTTTTTTAAGGAAATTTTTTTTAAAGGCTTGATTCTTTTGGAGGAATTTTTTTTCCTGGAAGAGTTTTTATTATCTTTTTTGAGATTTTTAAATATATTTTTCTATTTTTGACTACAGCAGACAAACACGGCTACCTACCTGCCTCTTAAAGGCAGTGAGACAAAGGAGGGTTTGAGACCCAAAGCCCTTTCCTGTGGTTCACCTACACAGCTTTAGCTTATTCAGAGGTAGACTGCCTCTGCACCAGGAGGTTCCTCATAGCAGGATGTTGCATTCTGGCAGCCCCAGAAACTGTTCCCCTCTGACCTGTCCTGCTGCTGCCACAGGGCCTGTGCAAATAACACACATATTAATGATTAACATAAGCTTGGAGAGGGGTGGTGGGGAGATTTATTAAACTGTTTTCTGATGTTTGTCTCTGCAACTTCAGCATGTATTCCAAGTCCTTTGGGCAAGTGAGACTCAGCCTTATCTGCCAGGGCAGTGAGACAACTAAAGAACTGGGAACAGGGTCAAAGGAGCATCAAAGAAACATTTGTGACATAGTCCTACTGCTCAAATAGGAAGAGAAAGTGAAGGCAGATCATCTTTTTCAGGCATCCCCAAACTTTGGCCCTCCAGCTGTTTTGGCCTACAACTCCCATGATCCCTAGCAAACAGGACAGGGATGATGGAAATTGTAGTCTAAAAACATCTGGAGGGCTGAGCTTGCCTATGCCTGTTTTAAGGTCTTCTGAGCTCTGTGCTCTCTACAGCCTTGTGCCCACTTTCTCCCCCACCCTCACCCCACCAATCAAAAGGCTGTTGTTGTTGTTGGTGTTGTTAAAAAATGATAGAGGGGGTGGACACTGCTGTCTGAAGAGAGGCAGGTTAGCTGGGACACAGAATCTTTGGGGCATGGGAATTTATATTTCAAAAAGAAAGGGCATAATTCCTGGCTGCCGATGTAAGGTGCCATTTTCCAAGGAGAGGTGGAGGAAGCGAGTTTTATATGAGCTTCATTTCAGCCTCAGACTCATTCGAAAGCTAGTGAAAGAATCTGAATCTTGCAAGCCCCTCCCACTCAATTGCTCAAACTCACACGCCCTTTTCCAGCTGCAAGACTGTCACAAAAGTTCAGACTCCAAGGAACATCGCAGCCAGAGCCCAACCCTCCCCTGTGATGCACATTCCCTCGGGACCATTGGACACTCATCCCCAGCCACTGAGCGCGCATAGGATGGAGGCTGGATGATTTATAACCTGCTCTTCAGGTCCAGTATCTTCCCAGTCCTGTCCACCCCCTCTATCATTTTTTAACAACACCAACAACAACAACAGCCTTTTGATTGGTGGGGTGAGGGTGGGGGAGAAAGTGGGCACAAGGCTGTAGAGAGCACAGAGCTCAGAAGACCTTAAAACAGGCATAGGCAAGCTCAGCCCTCCAGATGTTTTTAGACTACAATTTCCATCATCCCTGTCCTGTTTGCTAGGGATCATGGGAGTTGTAGGCCAAAACAGCTGGAGGGCCAAAGTTTGGGGATGCCTGAAAAAGATGATCTGCCTTCACTTTCTCTTCCTATTTGAGCAGTAGGACTATGTCACAAATGTTTCTTTGATGCTCCTTTGACCCTGTTCCCAGTTCTTTAGTTGTCTCACTGCCCTGGCAGATAAGGCTGAGTCTCACTTGCCCAAAGGACTTGGAATACATGCTGAAGTTGCAGAGACAAACATCAGAAAACAGTTTAATAAATCTCCCCACCACCCCTCTCCAAGCTTATGTTAATCATTAATATGTGTGTTATTTGCACAGGCCCTGTGGCAGCAGCAGGACAGGTCAGAGGGGAACAGTTTCTGGGGCTGCCAGAATGCAACATCCTGCTATGAGGAACCTCCTGGTGCAGAGGCAGTCTACCTCTGAATAAGCTAAAGCTGTGTAGGTGAACCACAGGAAAGGGCTTTGGGTCTCAAACCCTCCTTTGTCTCACTGCCTTTAAGAGGCAGGTAGGTAGCCGTGTTTGTCTGCTGTAGTCAAAAATAGAAAAATATATTTAAAAATCTCAAAAAAGATAATAAAAACTCTTCCAGGAAAAAAAATTCCTCCAAAAGAATCAAGCCTTTAAAAAAAATTTCCTTAAAAAAGTCCTTAAAAGAATCCTTCCAAAAATTGTTCAGTAGCACCTTTGAGACCACCTAAGTCATGGGACATGGGTGGCGCTGTGGGTTAAACCACAGAGCCTAGGGCTTGCTAATCAGAAGGGTGGCAGTTCGAATCCCCACGAAGGGGTGAGTTCCCGTTGCTTGGTCCCAGTTCCTGCCCACTTAGCAGTTCGAAAGCACGTCAAAGTGGAAGTAAATAAATAGGTACCAACAGCGGGAAGGTAAACAGCGTTTCCGTGCACTGCTCTGGTTTGCCAGAAGCGGCTTTATCATGCTGGCCACATGACCTGGAAGCTGTCTGCAGACAAATGCCGGCTCCCTCAGTCAATAACGCAAGATGAGCGCCGCAACCCCAGAGTCGGTCACGACTGGACCTAATGGTCAGGGGTCCCTTTACCTAAGTTTGTTGTGGGTATGCTCTTTCATGTGCACACACACTTCTTCAAATACACTGAAGCTTTTTTCTGTAAGACCAATTGCAGTCCTTAACAGTCATCAGCAGGTTTGCCATACTTACCGTATTAGCCAATCACCCATTCCCACCATCCTTCTGATAAATACCCCTCCCCACCCCCCACCCCCACCCCCCTCTCTCTCTCTAGAGTCTGGTGACTTCTGTTATCTTTTTCAAAAAAAATTTTATTTTTCCTTTAAGAGGATATGCAAGTCAGTGGCCACCACCACACAAAGTGCTGTGTGAAGAGGAGAATCACCAAAACCTGTGAGCTAATCCTTTCCCTCAATCTATAAAAACATCAGCACTCCTATGTCTACTCAGAAGTAAATCCCATTAAGTTCAAAGGGACTTACTCCCAGGGAAGTGGGCCCAGGGCTGTAGCTTTAATTTCCTCTTCACTTCGCTTCATAGAGCTCAAGAGAGATTAGAAAGACCCGCTGCCTTCACTTTCTCTTCACATTTGAGAATCAGCATTTGGGTGGCAGGACTATGGCAGAAATGTGGAAATGAAGTGCCTCTCCTTATGTGCAATACCCCATCTGCTTGGCACGGGTTTAAATTGAGATAGGAAGCTGATTGGGTCCCCAGTTGAAGGGGTTCCGACTCTGGTCCAATCGTGACCGACTCTGGGGTTGCGCGCTCATCTCGTGTTATTGGCCAAGGGAGCCGGCGTACAGCTTCCGGGTCATGTGGCCAGCATGACATAGCCACTTCTGGCGAACCAGAGCAGTGCACAGAAATGGCGTTTACCTTCCCACCGGAGCGGTACCTATTTATCTACTTGCACTTTGACATGCTTTCAAACTGCTAGGTTGGCAGGAGCAGGGCCCGAGCAACGGGAGCTGACTCCATCACGGGGATTCAAACCGCCAACCTAGGCTCTGTGATTTAACCCACAGTGCCACCCACATACCTTCCGACTCCGGTAGGAAGCTCCTTTCCGGTAGGAAAACGACAAGAGACCAAACCAGAATTAGGGAAATTAGGCAGAATTAGGCAGATGATTAAGCCTGATCCTTATTATTTAGGGGGGGGAAAACAGCTGTTCCCACTCACGCTGCAGGCGTTGGAGGAGGAACCCTGAACAAAAAAAATCCTTTACATTTATACCCTTCAGTCTCTATACATTAGACGTCAGAAGAGGCGCGACTGCAAAATATGTTGAAGAGGATTTTTCACAGGTAAGTGGTGTGTTAAGGAAGGGTCAAATGGTGTAATGGTCGGTGGCTCTCACTTGCCTGTCCCAGCCAATCTCCTGGCTTGAGCAGCTTGTGGGAAACACACAACTCGGCACTTCTCTTGTGAGCCGTAGTCAAAACAATTTCCCGGTAGTTCGCAGCCACCACCCTTTCTCACTTGCACCTGGCCAGAGAGCCCAAAAGGGAAAGCTCTCCGCCTTGTTACAAGGTTGCAAGCCTCTGACTACTCTTAATAAAGCAGGCAGAAATTCAACTGGTTTGGTTTCTTTACTCAAACCCAGGCACACTCACTTGTGCAGCCCAACACTCAGTATGCGACCAAATGGTCAAGGGACCGGACTAGTTGCCCCACCCTGAACAATACTCAAGGTCCAAACCAAAATATACCTTTTCAAGGCTTTATTAAAAAGTGTAAAACATACAACTTAAAAGTTAGCAGTGCACATTTCTTGTGAGGTTACAGAGATCGCAAATAATAAACATAAGCATTCAAATTGCTCTAACTAAAGGATACATACGGTTACGCAGATAAATCTTGTTGCAAAGCTTTCAGAAGGCGCAGCCCGCAGGCCCCCCTTCTCTTCTCACAGCTTCATACTCGCAGAAGCTCTGGCAAAATTGCAAGTGGCAAAATGCAAAGTTCTAACGCTAGAACTCCCAAGTTATGGGGAAAGGGTCAGGTGGGGTTCCGTTTTCCCACCAATGGAAATGAGGCTCCAATTAGCAGTTTACCAATGATTTCAGGTGTAACCCATTTGTCTTCACCTGTCTTACTTCACACTCTGATCTAATACTAGCAGATAGTAAGGCAGTTCTCTCATTCCCTCCCAACTCATCAGGGTCAAGCCGACCCCAGGTGGACAGGATAGAGTGATTAAACCCCCTCCCATCCGTACCATAAGGTGTTTCTTCTTCAGCCAAAGGCAATTACCACATTCCTTTGCAGGCAGCTAATTGGAGCTAGCAAAGAGGGACTTGGTAAGTTTTGTTAAAGGCCCAGCCTGCTCTTGCTGTCTCTCCCAGCATCCATTGCTCTTGACCAAGGATTCAGAGTTGTTCATACTATAACTCCCATGCCATATCCATGACAGGTGGTGTTTGTTCGTGACTGCTGTACAAGACGTGTTTGGGCTGATTTCCCGTCTCCAGCAGTGTTTGACAAGTGGTAATTTGTCAAACATAATTATAGGAAAACAGCGGAACTGTCCAAAGAGGAGACAGGAGATTGGGAGCCGCTAATCAGTGTGGATGTGATGTCCTAATCAGTGTTTCCTTTCTTTCAATAAAGTATTCTAAACTTGCATATTCATGTGTCTTCATTGTAGACCCAGTAGGTGGCGCTGGGGAATACATTTTGACAACAGTAGCAGCCAGCGTGAAACAAAGTTTCCTTATCATTTGGTTACAAGGAGATACAGGTTTTATAGAAAGGATAAAATTTTATGAAAGTGGGACATGGCATGGTATATTTGATTACAGTGCATACATTTAAACAAGAATATAATAAAACAAAGGGAACAAAGAATACCGCAGTGTATATATACAGTCTTAGAAGCTGGAACATACGCGGTATATACAGATACTTAGTGTCCCATTTTGTATCTGTTATTCTTAAAACAAAATGGTTAAGTAACAAAGTGGGGGGCGGTGGCAAACTATTGCTGTGGGGATCAGATGGAATATCACCCTGTTTATATCCCTGGGGGAAGTATCATGTGGAGTAGATGGGGCCATTATACCACCGAGTCTGAGATAACATGGGAGCAACAAGAAGTAGCATCTTTAATAAAATCAAGCAAGTTAACATATGAAGCATTTGTTCAGGCATGTTACACAAAAGGATAACAGGTGATCTCTAAAAACATATGCAGTCATACCTCTAGATACATTGCCTTCAGGTAACGGAATTTCATGTTACAGACCGCGGCAAACCCGGAAGTCCCGGAATGGGTTACTTCTGGGTTTTGCCATTCGCGCATGCGCAGAAGTTCAAAATCGCATTGCGTGCGTGCACAGACAGAGCACTTCATCTTATGGATGCTTTGGGTTGCGGATGTGACTCCCGAACGGATTACGTTCGCAACCTGTAGATGAATCTGATTGTTTGCAACAAGTCACCTTAGAGAAAATAATTGTATCAATGGGAATTTACTGCCACCCCCTGAAATTCCCCAAATTGACTCTGTTCTGTCCTTGGAACTGTCAGAGGCTCCATCTTGCTTTCTGGGCTCTGGAGGTTCTTGTGAGATCTCATGCAGCCCCTTCTGACAGTTCCCCCCACCCCACCCCACCCGTCTCCCAAACTTTTTCTATCTATTTATTTTTGTTTTGACAAAATGCACAAGGCTGCTGTGACAAATTTGAAACTGTTCTGTTATATTTTTCTTTCGCAACCGACCTATCGAAGGGTTAACCCAGACTCCTGGTTAACCGACAGCAACATTCCATGGGAGGCGTGGCCTGCCGAGGGTTTGAATAGAAAGGGCAACCGTTATGTCAGTTGGGAGAGGGATTTGGTGTGGGAGTTGGGAGGTTGTGAGGAGGTTAGATTAGAGTAGGTGTGGTATTTGTTAGGTTATCTGATATTTGCTTATTAGGAACAATACCAACGAAACTAAGTTTGTACTAATAAAACCCGAAAGCAACCATCAAGAAATAATACAATAAATGTGCATAGTTGAAGTGTTGTACAAACCATCGTCTGTGATATTTTTTCCAGCAAAGGTATCCTGAAACTCATTTGGTGGGAATACTCTTAAAAAAGACAAAACAGCCTTCAGGACTAGATGGGTTGTGACAAAGTTACCTCAGGAAGGAGGAAAACTTTTCAGTAGGGGAGTTTCTAGTGGAGTGAACCCCTTATCTGTGTACACAAGGAAATGTCTCGCTTATAGCCCTGGGTTTATTAAGGTACCTGGCCACGTACGTGCTGGAAATACTACTCTCAAATTATTCTAAAACCCCAAGAGTTATAGGGGTGTTTTGTAAGACTAAAGGGAAGCGTCGGAGGTTTTTATTTTACCTCATAAACCCCTGTTAGTACTTCTTTTAATTTGAGAGGTTCGAAGAAGTAAAGGCGAAAGGCAGAGGCCGCAAATGCATAAGTGAGTCGCGTGTAAAATTTGGATCTCTTTGGATGGAGAGATTTGCTGAATTGCCTCATAAGCTGAAGGAAAGGGATTTTGGTTGAGACAACTGAAATGCCATCATGGTGATGAGTGGTTGGGGTGAGGGTGAGTGTTCATTCTTTCCAGAACTAACTGAAAGTTCTTCAAGATTCCAGAGGATTGTGGAAATTGCTAGAAGCTGTCAGAAAGCTGGATGTTTATCTTTAGTTAAGGCCACATCTGTGAGAGGAGCTGCTTCTGTTCTATCAGCTGTATGAAAATTGTGTCTAGTCTGCATTTATCTGGCAAGCTGACAGAATGCAAGAGAGAGAAGAGCAGGGCATTGCGGGTCGCAAAAAGCAAAGCCTGGAAAACTCTAACTAATAAACGCTTCAGGATACAAAGTCTGTAAATGGGAACCCTTATGCTTTGGGCCTGATAGTAAAATACGTCTGTCTGTGCTTAATTGCCTCTGTGAGTTATTGCCTTTGTTGTTTAGGTCAGGGCTCCTGAGGCGCTTTGATGTTGCGCATCTCTCCGCTGATTTAGGACTGCTGGCACTGAAAAGCGTACTTAGGAGTGAACTGGGAAGCTTGTCTGTCTCTACACTCAAGAGACTGTCAGGTGGCCTTCAGTGAACATGTAAAGGAAGGGCTGGAGGGTCTCTCCTGAGAAGGAGGCTTCTGAGAATGAGTGGAGAAGGGCTGCTGTATCTGCATTGTAAAATGACACCCGGCCCCCTTCACAGTTCAGGGCCACTCGGATCCTCTTGGGCTCCTCACCCAGCATCGAAACAGGGGGCCCATCTAAGTTGGAGACCCTGTATTGATCACCCCAGTTCCCTATGCGCCAGATCCCTTCCTTAGGACCAGGGGTAAACTTGCCTTTCCTCTTCACAGACTTTCTTGCCACCCCCATGGCCCATTCCCCCTCGCTCATCAAAAAAACCTCACAGAAATATCTGTCTCCCTCGAATACCTCAAGGAAGGTATTGCAGTCAAATCTCTCAGGGTTGTTTGCCATCTCTTGACACTCTTTTACCCGACTCCTTTCCCTAGGAGCAAAAGAGAAAAGACACTTCCTCTTCACGGAATTTCTGGCAACCTCCAGTTCCCAGGTCTCCTCCCTTCCCACAGTGACCTCCCAGAAATGTCTGCCTGATGTGAACCCCTCACATCCCAGCACATAGCCACGCATGTCAAATCTCTCAGGGTTGTTTGGCAGGTCTTGGTAGACTTTCCCCCGAATCACTCTCTTTCGATCCTCAGACAGGATGAGGTAGGGATTTGCTGTGTCTGGATCCAAAGTTACTTTTTCTGTGGGGGCAGATGAGGAAGGAGAAGAAAAACAATGTCAACTGGGAAGCTGACTTTTCTTTAGGCACATGACAGAAATAGCACCCCCTCTGAAAGGAATAGGGACTCCATGGCTCTGCATTCGAGACAGGGATGTTCATCAAGTTCTTAATAATGATTTTTGAAATATTTGAATTTCTTTTAAGAATTTGAAGTACTTAGCACACATTATCTACATAGAACCGTTGTAAGGACCCTGTAAGTTAACTCAATCTTGCTATTCCCATTTTTTCAGATGGGAGGACTGAGGCTGAGAGACAGTGGCTTGTCTAAGGCCAAACCCACCCCCCACCATTCATGGCAGAAGGGTGTCAAAGCAGGGACTCCCTAATTTACATCTTAATCTTTTACCTCACATTACATCACATCATTGCAGCAGGTGCTCTCACCCTCCTTGTAACCACCATTCAAGTTTCAGATGTATATTTAAAGAATGTTATACTCCATCCTTCCAGGGAGTGTATAAAAAGCAAGAAAGTGGTTAGGCTTCCCCGACCCCCGTGTGTAATGTCCTACTTGGGATTCTTGAAAGTGCATCATATAATTGTAGAGTTGGAAGGGACCCCAAGGGTCATCTAGTCCACCCCCCTGCAATGCTGGAATCTCAACTAAAGCATCCATGCCACCCAATTCTGATTAAAAACCTCCAAGGAAAGAGAGTCCACCACCTTCCGAGGGAGACTGTTGTTATGTTCTGCAAAATTCACAAACCGGAGCACCTACTTCCGGGTTTGCAGCGTTCTTTTTCCAAGTTGTTCATAAGAACTTAGTGTTCTTAAACCAAGGTACCACTGTATATAAAATCAAACAAAAAAGAATACCCCCCCCCCAAGAACCACATTCTAAAAGGGTGTTGAATGTCAATAAGATCAACCAAAAGCCTGGTTAAAAAGGAATGTTTTTGCCTGGAGCCTAAAGGTGTGTGATGTAGATGCCAGGCAAACTTCCCTGGGGAGAGCATTCCACAGATGGGGAGCCACCACAGGGAAGGCCCATTCTCGTGTTGCCACCCTCCGAACCTCTGGAGGAGGAGGCACACAAAGAAGGGCCTCGGAAGATGATCTCAGGGTTTATATGGGAAGAGGCAGTCCTTGAGGTATGGTGGTCCTGAACCATTTAAGGCTTTATAGGTCAAAACCAGCACTTTGAATTGGGCCTGGAAACTAATTGGTAGCCAGTGCAGTCGGACCAGTGTAATATGCTCAAACCGTCTTGCTTTGGTGAGCAACCTGGCCGCTGAATTCTGCACCAACTTACGTTTCTGAACCATCTTCAAGGGCAGCCCTACGTATAATCCATTGCAGTAATCTAACATTGAGGTTACCAGAGCATTGGCAACAGCAGTTAGGCTATCCCTGTCCAACTAATGGAAGGCACTCCGGGACACTGAGGCCACCTGAGCCTCGAGCAACGGCAAAGGATCCAGGAGGAGCCCTAAGTGACAAAGCTGCTTCTTCAGAGGAAGTGTAACCCCATCAAGAGCAGGCAACCTCCCAGCCATACCAGCTGTACCTTTTCCAGCTCTTATGATTTCCAGGATCAGGCCAGACTGGACTTCTGTCTTTTCACTGAGCCCTTTCCCCTGGTCTGTGCTGTAATTCTGTCCTGCTCTTTTAAGTTTACTCAGGTATCTCTAGTCTGCCATCATGTTGAAGCAGAGAAGCCATGTCTCCCCTCCAATAGAAAAGCTGATGGAAGACCCCCCCATTTCCCACTCTTACACCTTACTGTTACCTAAACTCTCCTATAAGGTGTGGAGATCTGGTACAGCGTACAGCTCAAAGGGATATTTCCCCCTCATGTGCCAGGAGCATTTGGCTTAATATCACCCCTATGTCTTATTGAGATTGGGTACAGAAAAGCCAGCCATCCTGGGCTGGGGGCTTCCTAAGAGTCAGCAGCTCAGGCCAAGAGCCCATCTAGCCCAGCATGCTGCTCTCACTGAACAGATGCCTCTGGGAAATAATGGGAAATAAGGCATGGATGGAAGAGCTGCAGTGGCCTGGTCTTCTGAGCACATCCCCTCTGTCCTGAATTTCTGCCTCTGTTTGACTCAGAAATGGGTGAAGAAACTCAGCCAGATGAGCGGGGTATGAATAATAAATTATTATTATTACTAGCTGTTCCCGGCCACGCATTGCTGTGGCAATCAACGATCCCCCCACCCCATCCCAAAGGCACAGCCCTCCTCCACTCGTTCCTCTCACCTCTCTCTCTGCCCCCCCCCGCTGTGTGACGTCATCTTCAACCCCTCTCTGTCTTTCATCCACACACCCCATCACCCGTCACCCTGACCCCTCTCTCACTTCCATCCGCACATCCCATGAGCATCTTTGGCCTGGTATTTTCCCCTGGCTTGGGCCTGGTCTCCTCCCCTGGCAGGGCAATGCTGGCCAATGTCATGTGATGTCAGAGTATTGTGATGTCACAGATATTCTGCAGCAAATGGCAGCAGCTGAAACATCCAGCGGATGTTAATACTACTACCATTGGAGGACGGTTTTTTCTAAAAAAGAAGGTTGCAGGTGAGACATTTCTATAATGTAAGGATATGCAAACACCTGGACAGTGGACTGGAATGCTGTGTCCAAATTTGACCACAATCGGTCAAGCGGTTTCGGAGAAAAGTGGAAACATACAAACATGGCCATTTCTACATTTATATATATATATAGATAGATTGTTGCAGTTGTTGTTGTTAAATGTACCTTTCCGCAGATGAACTCCATATTCCACAGTGTCTGGAAGAGAAAAGGGAAGAGAGATTTAGCATCACACCATCATTCAGACAACAAACCTGGAAAGAACAATATGAGCTCATGAGATTGTAGCCAGGGTGGTGCATTCCTGGTGTTGTGGAGTACAAGTCCCTTCATCCCTATCCATAGGACATGCCAGCTGGAGATTATGGGAGTTGCAGTTAAATCTATCTGAAATTCACCATACTGGCTATCCCTGCACAACCAGGGCAGGGGTGTTGTCAAGGTTCAGGCCTGCCCAAATCTTGGGAGGAGGAGCAGGACCCCCAGAAGATCTCCCCATCAACAAGAAGATCCAGATGTTCCAGGATGGGAGGCCTCAACCCCAGTCCCCTTTGCTCCTGGCTGGCTCTGTGACATTCCCCCACCTTCCCTCTTTCTGCCCCCCTTACATCAATCTCAGGGCCAAAGGAACAGAGGAGATTCCAGAAAAGCTGTAGGTGAGGCTACTTGGGAAACGGGTTAGATGTGTGAAAGCACCTAAGGCCTGGCTGGGAGATGGGAAGAGAAGAAGAGGAAGAAGAAGAAGAAGAAGAAGAAGAAGAAGAAGAAGAAGAAGAAGAAGAAGAAGAAGAAGAAGAAGAAGAAGAAGAAGGAGTAGTAGTAGTTTGGATTTTATATCCCGCTTTATCACTAAAGAGTCTCAAAGCGGCTAACATCCCCTTCCTCCCCCACAATAAACACACTGTGAGGTGAGTGGGGCTGAGAGACTTCAGAGAAGTGTGACTAGCCCAAGCGAACCCGGTTCACCAGATTACAAGTCTACCGCTCTTAACCACTACACCACATTGGCTCAAGTACAACTTTTTACAGACAACTCACAACTTAAGGGAGGGTCACATTCCTGGGGATTGTGCATAAAGGCAAATCGTGCAAAGTCAGAAAAATCCCAGAATCACCCCTGCTATCTGAGATCTCAAGACGACCCCATGAGATTTTGCAGGAGCCTCTCAGAGCATGGCTTAAAAGTGATTTAAGTGGTGGCCAAACCCTTTGAGGCAACAGCTTTCAAATCCTTTACCTTGCTGAGTGGAATCTGGGAGGCTCCCCCAAGATCTCACAAGAGCTTCCAGAGCGCAGCAAGAAAGGTTTACCATCCATTTCAATTGCCTAAGTAAAATCAGTTGTGAATCATCTACATATGAAAGTGTGGCTTCTAGATATTGAAAGAGGATAAATAAGTAAGCCTTCTATTTTCCTGGCACTGCTAATGAGCTGGAGTCTTTACAATTTTAAATATCCAGTAAACAATCCTTCCAGCCCTTCTTTACTACCTCTGAATTTCTTCATGACTCCCTCCAGGAAGGGATGAATATCGCTGAAGTCCCAGATCCTCCACTTCAGGGCAGGAGGAAAAGCCACAGGAGGATTCTCTAAGTTCTCCTTCACCTGAGATCTGGGAGGAGGAGAACAAAGTCAAGCCACCATCCTTCCAATGCAAGGAGGTTTCTGACAAGGCAGGCGTCTCATTCTGATGATAAAGACATGGGAGGAGGGTTTTTCCTATGGCAAAAGGGAGCCTAACAAGATGAAGGAAAACCAACACACACTTGCTTTCAATACATTTTGAATGAAATATATGAATAGGAGATTGAAGATAAAGAAGCTGATATATGCAAATTATTATTATTTTTGAAGAAAAGTGAACCATACTGGGTCCTTACGCAGAGATTTTAAGACTACACCAGATTTAGTGAAGCGTTTCAAGTGATTAATGAGCAAAACAAAATAGATCTGGTATGTGCATTTCTTAAATATAAGGAAGTTCAGAATGCTTTAGAATGGCTTTTGCAATTAACATTATAAATATATTTTTGCACAGTGGTTATATTTTACAAATGGAGAAAAAAGAAAAAGTAAAGCAGTATTTTCTAAATATGGGAGGGTTTGAAGCTGTCTGGAAGACAAGCCTCTCAGCGGCTGCTATTTGCGATGGCTGCATCAAAAGCAGTTATGCACTGAAACCACAGGAAGGGAGTGTCCTCTGGGTTTCCTACTGGCATTTGCTTAGTCACTGTGAAAACAGGATGCTGAACTAGATGGGCCACTGGCTGGATCCAGGAGGGCCCTTTCTCACATTCTTATGGGTGAGGAAGAACCTGCAGGAGCCTGAAATAGGTCAAATATTTATGGGTAAGTTATAGTGATGGTATTTACAATCACCTTTGGGATGTCCCCCCCCCCTTTTGTATCAATTGCAGAATAAATGAATGTATCATGGAGAAGGGCTTTCAGAGATGTGTAATGGGAACGGCTTCCTTCCCATGTTTAAAGATGAGACCAATGGCTACAAACGACTGTGAAAACGTGTCCCTATTTTTGTCTGTGATTTTGTGAAATGGACGATGGAGTCCTAAGCTATCTCTGGAGGGAAGAACTGGAACTCTGGAAATTTCTCACCCATTGAACAGGAACTTTCCTAGCATCTTAAAGCAGCAGATTTCCATCACTTACCTCTGCAAGAAGCTTCTGATATCCTGGAAAGAAGGAAAGAAAAAGATATCTGTGGAGCCATTTCTGCAGAGAGCCCTGCGGGCCGCGGCCAGTTATAAATACTAAGCAGCTGAAGCAGAGAGAGGTTAGCCAAGCTCAAAACAAAAGACTCTCGGATAAAATATGCAGTGCCACGCAATTTTGGAATAACCATCATATGGCAAAAGTCAGCCATTCCAGTGATGACTAATAAAAGGTCCTTTTCTACCCTTTTGGCCAAGTCACCAAAACACCTGAAAGATTCAATCCCATCTCCCTGATTTGTCATTTTGCCCAGCAGTGTATGCTGGTTCCGTGATCACCTGCGACCAATCGGTCCTCCGATATGTACATCCCACACTCAATGATATCCTATGAACCACCCTGAGACCTGTGGGTATAGGGCGGTATACAAACTTATTTAATAATGATAACAACAAAAACAACAACAACAACAACAGGTCGTCTTCTCTCTGGCTGGACCCAAGACAGCATCTGAATGGAAAGGTGATGTAATGCCATTTTGGAATGCCTGTGTTGGAGGCAGTATCAGTTGTATTCAACTAGCTTTTGCTCAGACACACTGAAATTAATGAACCTAAGATAGTCATCCCCATTATTTTCAGTCAGTCTACTCTGAGGAAAGATTAATTGAATACAGAGCTCTATTGGCTTGTGGGCTTCCCAGAGACCTGTAGTTGGCCAATGTGAAAAGAGGATGCAGGACAGAAAGGGCCTGAGGTTTGATGTAGTGACAACTTGAAGAAAATATTAGGGGGAGGCAGGTAAGCCCTGCCCCACATAATCAATTACAAGATGCAGTACACTCCTCCCCCATTTCAATAGAAATGTCCATCATTGGGGGGCTGGACCCCTCAAATATTTTATTGGGGCATCCAAGGGACCTCAGCCCCTCGGGAGTTGGCTCCTATGCCAGGGCTGACACCTTTTACCATTCATGCACTGCTTGTTTCTCTTACAACAGTATTTTTATTTGGGGGAGGACTAAGAAATGCCTGTACTGTAGTTTGAAGCAGCATACTCCACCCTCTCTCATCAAGACGAGGCCTGACCTGCAGGAATTCACTTGCTGGTTCCCGAAGCTTCTCCTCCATCTCTCGGATGAGACTGTCAAGAGAGGAGAGTTTCAAGGAGAGTCTGGCCAGGTGCTCCTCCCTTTTCTTTGCAATCTCCTTCTCCACTTCCGCCATCTGGGCCAGAAGAAGCTTCTCTTTTTCTTCCAGAAACTGATGCATCTGCCTGATCTCAGCCACCATCTTTTCCCTCTCTGCTTCCATTTGCTTCTGCACCAGCAAAAACAGAAAAAGGAAAAGAACCTATCAGGCATATAGTCTGCCATTGCAGGATAAAAAGACCAGCTATCAGAATTCACTTGGAAGGGCATGTCTGCCATTTTAGAGTTATCACAGCAGCAGGAAAAGAGTTCTATAAAAATCTACAAGCCCATTCCCTCCTTCAAATAGTCTTTCATGCCCTGTATTCCAGTTTCCTCACATACTGATTCTAGACCATGGGTAGGCAAACTAAGGCCCAGGGGCCAGATCTAGCCCACGTGGATCTAGCCCACATGGATCTGATTCTGATCATTTGGGCTGCGCCATTCCCCTTCCTCACACACACCATGGTGGCGCCTCCTCCCTCCCTCCTCCTGGCTTCTCCCCGCCCTGCCTAGAGCCGAGAGCAGCGGTGGAGGAGATAGGAAAGCAAGGAGAGGGGAAGGGGCTGGGGGAGAGGGGGGAGAGAGAAGCTCCCTTTCGCCAGCATCCCCGTCTCCCAGGGCTGGGGTCAACCCTGGATTGCGTCTCCTTTCAGTCTCCAAATATGTATATAAGTTTTGTGTGTGTGTGTGTGTGTGTGTGTGTGTGTGTGTGTGTGTGTGTAGTTTGCAGTTTGCCCCACCACAAGATCTGAGGGACAGTGAACTGGCGCCCTGCTGGTAAAGTTTTCTGTCTATAGCACTTTTTCACTTACAAGAAACACGGATGCTTACAAGCAGGTCTTGGCTTTCCTTTTCTGCATCTGCTTGAAACACCATAATTTTCTTTCGCGCCTTTCTCATGTTGTCTAGGCAGCTGCTTAGCTGATCCTGAAAAGAAAAGAAAATTCCAGCTGAGTTGCTTTCTCTCTATCTTTTTTTGGCATTTTAGTATGCATAATATCAGGCAACTGAATCATATGCTTTCAGAAGTTTTAAGTTTCATAAGGCTGCACAAACGCTCCTGCTAGAGTATCTTGGCGTTTCCGAGCACAATTCAAAGTGTTGGTGCTGACCTTTAGCCCTAAACGGCCTCGATCCAGTATACCTGAAGGAACATCTCCACCTCCATCATTCTGCCCGGACACTGAGGTCCAGCACCGAGGGCCTTCTGGTGGTTCCCTCGTTGCGAGAAGCCAAGTTGCAGGGAACTAGGCAGAGGGCCTTCTCGGTGGTAGCGCCTGCCCTGTGGAACGCCCTCCCAACAGATGTCAAAGAGGAAAACAACTACCAGACTTTTAGAAGACATCTGAAGGCAGCCCTGTTCAGGGAGGCTTTAAATGTTTAATAGATTATTGTGTTTTATTTTTCTGTTGGAAGCCGCCCAGAGTGGCTGGGGAGACCCAGCCAGATGGGCGGGGTATAAATAATAAATTATTATTATTATTATTATTATTATTATTATTGGCATTATTCCTGCATTGCCGGGGGTTGGACTAGATGACCCTTGGGTCCCTTCCAACTCTAAGATCCTATGATCTTGCAAGCCTGACTTGTCTACAGCTATTCCATGCCCCCAACCAAATAGAGCAGAGGCGTAGCATGGGCCAGCCTGGGGGGCGCCTGTCGTGAGCTGTTGCGTCCTTCGCACAACATCTTCCATTTGTAGGGCAGGTAAGAAGGACGCAACAGGCTGGCACCCTGCCAGCCCCGCACAGCTTTTGCAAGTCTCACAAAGCGGTGCTGGGCTCGCAGTGTGCTGTGAGGCTTGCACCCCTCAAAGCAGTGCAGCAGTGGCCGCGTTGGCTGGCCAAGCTCCCCACTGCAAGGCCGAGCAGGCGGTGCAATGCAGCCCCTCTTAGCCCCAGTTACTGGGGGTCGCTCCACTGACACAACCTGTCCCCATGGAGTGCGGCACGCCCCGGGCACCAGCAAAGAATGCTCCACCACTGATCCAGAGTGTTTTCATACCTTGTACTCCGGGGACGCCTCCTCTATAGGAACCACCTTGTGGCTTTTGTGCTCCTTGGATCTGTCACAAACCAGGCAGATGGGGGCTTCATCCTCCTTGCAAAACAGCTTCAGGGGCTCCTTGTGCTTCTCGCAAACTCTCCCCTTTCCTTCTGCCTCCTTTATTCCGCCCAGAAGGTTGAATTTCTTAGTTATTTCCACATTTGCCAGCTGCTGGTTTTGCCTGATGCTGCATCGCTCCACTGTTTTCCTGCACTGAGGGCAGGAAGCCTCTCGCTCGGATTTCCTCCAATACTGGGTCAGGCAGGCTCGGCAGAAGTTGTGCCCACACTCCGGGATGATCACTGGATCCTGGAAATAATCCAGGCAGATGCAGCAAGTGGCTTCCTCGCAGAGATTCATGACAGGACCCCCAGAAGCAGCCATGGCCACCTCCCCAGGAAGAGAGTTGGTTTCATTTTCTCACTTTTCCGTCTGCAAATGGGCGTGTTTCCTTTTCAGACTCGATGCCTCCGGATCTCTGCTGATATGGAGCTATGGAGTTGGCTGTATGTGTGTTTCCTTTCCAGGAAATCCAGACTCGTCTGGATCTTTGCTGATATGGAGCTGTGGAGTTAGCTGGAGCAGAGCCTCTTTCGTGTAGAGGAAAATAATTTCTTTATTTTAAAAGGAATGCTCTTGGCGGTGGCTGGTTTAAGGAATCATTTCCAGTGAGAGCTGGAGAGAAGTGTGGCTCTATTTTGCCTAACTTCACATGAGCCTCAGACTAATTTTAAAAACTAACTCCATTTCCCCCACAAATTGCTCCATTTCCAGCTCTTAGCCTCGATGTAAAGAGGAGAAGCAGCCCAACACTCCATCACAGTGCCTATTTTGAGTGAATTTGGACAAAATTGCCAGCCTCTCTGATAGTATGAAAAAACACTGGGTGAAGACTGGGATTGCACGGCATTTTTAGCATAATCAAAAAATGACTGGGTCCTTTTTAATCTGCTGTGAAGACCTAGTGAAGCTCAATGCAGGGAAAGTCAGGGCAGGCAAAAGGAAGGACTTTTCTTCACACAGGATTTTGTGGGATTCCAATTAATTTTGCCATATGCAGAAGGGCTCGAGGGTGACGTGAGGGAGGGGATCCCAGAGGCCGAGGCTGAAAAGTGGGTGGCTGCCTGAAAAAACAAACTCAAGACTCTTTTTGGGAAAAGGTGAGCGATGGGGAGGCATGGTGAGAGTTATAGAAAATGTGGCAAAAAGTGGACAGGAATATGATTTTCTCCCTCATAGGCTGTGAGCTAAAGTTCTAATACAGTATGTGCCAAATGCTGGAACGCTCCTAATTATAGGGCCTTTCCATAGGAAAAACCTCCTTCTCAATGTTATTATGTTTTTAAATATGCTGTAGCTGTCCAGAGTGGCTGAGGAATCACAGCAGATGGGTGGGGTGTTATTATTATTATCATTTTTATTATTATTACTATTATTAAATAAGTGTACCCCACTCAAAGGTAATACTTTGTGTGCTAAACATGCAGTCCTTGATCTAACGCCAATGTCTCACACCCACGTTTAACTGATCAATGAGTGGGGAGGGAGAGAAAGAGAGGCCAGGGCCGTAGCTGGGGGGTGGTAAGGTGGGGCCCCGCCAGGAAAACAGGCTATGGGATGCGCAAAATGAGCTAAAACATGTCCATAAATAAAAATATCAATTATTGCCTCATAAGAAAAGGTTTTTAATAGAGGGTGAATTGAATGGATGAAGGTGGGGGTTGGAGGAGAGGTGGAAAGAAAAGCTAATTTGTCTGTGGCTAGGGGGAACTCTGGGGACACGGGTGGCCTAGGGCTTGCCGATCAGAAGGTCGGCGGTTCGAATCCCTGCGACGGGGTGAGCTCCCGTTGCTCCGTCCCAGCTCCTGCCAACCTAGCAGTTCGAAAGCACATCAAAGTGCAAGTAGATAAATAGGTACCCCTACAGCGGGAAGGTAAACGGCATTTCCGTGTGCTGCTCTGGTTTGCCAGAAGCGGCTTTGTCATGCTGGCCACATGACCTGGAAGCTGTATGCCGGCTCCCTTGGCCAATAACGCGAGATGAGCGCCACAGCCCCAGAGTCGGTCACGACTGGACCTAATGGTCAGGGGTCCCTTTACCTTCACTTAGGGGTGCAATCTGGACAGTTCTGCCAGGGGCGCAAAATCACCTAGCTATGACTTTGAGAGAGGCAAATGCTTTTAATATTTATGGGCAGAGCCTGGATCAGATGAGGAAGGAAAGGGATTCTGGCCTTGCTGAAGGAAGTGGAGGCCTTGCTGAAGGAAAAGGGAAACAGAGAGCAGGATTGAGGCTGAGTGATGCCCATTCAAAATTCAAATTTTATTCAGAATAGTTGATGGTATTGTCTACAGAAAGCTGTGTCACTGTCTTTCAGGAGGTTGAAGAACTAAATCAGAACAAGAGTGGGTGTGGGATTTTTTATTTATTTTAATGACTAGGTCGCTTCCGTTCACCTTTGTTCCTGCTGCACCAATTGAAGGCGCTGATTCCCAAGGGAGAACATGAGAGGCGAAAGGCAGGTTTCAGGACTGACAGGAGAGTCAAGCAATCGGTGCAGTTCACAAAAGCGGCCTGAGAAAAGAATTACACCATGACAGACACTCGGGTCAGCCAATCAGTGTTCTGCCAATACGGCTTCCCCTTTAGTGCCTCTGAGAAAAGTCTCGAGAACACTTGTCTGTCTCTACACTCAAGAGATTTTCAGGCGGCCTTTGGCAGACACATAAAACAAGGGCTGGAGGGTCTCTCCCGAGAAGGAGGCGTCTGAGAATGAGTGGAGGAGGACTGCTGTATCTGCATCGTAAAATGACACCTTTCTCCCTTCAAAGTTCAGGGTCACTCGGAGCCTCTTGGGCTCCTTTCTTGGAACAGGGTCCTCATGGGGGGAGGATAAGTTGTACCCACCGCCCCACTTCCCCAAACCCCAGATCCCTTCCCTAGTATCAAAACAGAACTCGCCCTTCCTCTTCACAGACTTTCTGGCAACTCCCACCCCCCATCTCTCCTCTCTTCCCACAATGACCTCCCAGAAATGTCTGCCTGCTGTGAAACCCTCGCATCCCAGCACATAGCCATGTGTGTCAAATCTCTCAGGGTTGTTTGGCAGGTCTTGACGCACTTCTCCCTCTCTCACACTCTTTTGATCTGTTGACAGGACGAGGTAGGGATGTGCTGTGTCTGGATCCAAAGTTACTATTTCTGTGGGGGGGAAGAGCAGAGAAACGACATCAACTGGGAAGCTGAATTTGACAGAAATGTAATTCCCTCTGAAATGAACAGGGACTTCATTACCTGCGTTTGGAACTAAGATGCTCCACAAGTTCTTAATAATAATTCTTGAAACATCTGTATGGTTTGGGGGGAGTTGTTCCATCAAATGGCACCCTCCTATTTTCTGGTAATCAGGCCCAGCTCTAGCAGGCGATGCGCGCTGCGCCCGCCCACTAGGGCAGGGGCGCCGGAGCGATCTCCGCGCCAAGGTGCCAGGGCGCCCGACCTGCTTGAGATGGCCCTGCTGGTAATCGTTCTCTTAGAACTTGTGTAGTGTTCAAAACAAAATAAAAAAAATTCCTCCCAGTAGCACCTTAGAGACCAACTAAGTTTGTCATTGGTATGAGCTTTTGTGTGCATGCACACTTCTTCAGATGTGGTGTTGAGAGACTGGGAGTCAGAGCAGGAGAGCGTCAGAGGAGTCTGAAGTGCTATTGGAGACCCCCTTCACAGGCTTGCCGAAGTTCCCAGGTTCCTTTTAATTGTTATTATGAAGATTTATGGCTAAATGGTTAAGAAAGAGCTGGATGGTGAGCAGGAGAATGTCTTTATTCCCCCACCAAATTCTAGCTAAAGTTGATGTTATCCAGCACTCTGCGCATGAAGGAAAACTGTAGTTTGAGTCTGTGGCAGAGAAGGAGACAGAGGGAGGGGAGTTTTGGCTCTGTCAGCTTACAGCATTTGGCTGCCTCTCTGTGTGGACGCCAAACAGTGGATTTGCCTGTTGGGAATGTTGAAGAGCTCCTAATCTTATTTATATTGGTACTTAAACTAATATAGGACAAAATGCACTAGCCTCCATTGAGATCCTTCAAAATATCATTTTAATGTATGCCTGGTGTGGCGAATTTGAAACTGTTATGTTTTTGTTTCGCAACCGACCTATCGAAGGGTTAACCCAGACTCCTGGTTAACTGGCAGCAACGTTCCATGGGAGGCGTGGCCTGCATGGGGTTTAAAAATGGAAAGGGGAACCGTTATGTCAGTTGGCGGTTTTGTGTGGGAGCTTGGGTGGTTGTGGAGAAGGTAGATTTAGAGTAGATGAAGTAGTTGATAGGTATTCTGTTATTTGATTACCAAGAACGTTACCTGTGAAATTAAGTTTGTACCAATGTTACCAGAAAGCAACCATTAAGATTCAAGCCAATAAATATCCATCTTTAAAGTGTCATACCAGTTATCGTCTATTTCCTTTTCCAGCTAAGGTATTCAGGAACCCAGTTGGTGGGGAACTCTTTTAAACTGTCAAAACTGCCTTTTAGAGGAGAAAGGTTAGTTTGTGGCTGAGAGTGCACCAAGAAAAGGGGGGGGGCTAAGGGAGGAGACAGGTTCTGAATGATAATAAAGTTACCTCAGGAAGGAGGCTAGCTTTACAGTGAGGGAGTTTCTAGTGAAGTGAAACCCTTATCTGAGTACACATAGGAACAGTCTTATAGCCCCGAGTCTATATAGGTACCTGGCCACGTTTAGGCTGGAAGAGGACTCTCTTTTATTTTTGAAAACCTACAAGTGCTAGAGGGTTTAAAGAAAGGCTAGAGGGATAAGTGGGAGGTTTGAGTTACCTCAGAAAATCCCTGTTAGTGCTTTTAATAATTGAGAGGTCAAAGTTATAAGACTGAAAGAGAGAGGACTTTCGGCGCACCTGGTACTTTCATTATACACCTTTAGGCGCCAGGCAAAAACATTCCTCTTCAACCAGGCCTTCGGCTAATTGACATCTGATGCCCTTTTAAAATGTGTTGGCGGGGTGTGTGTGTTATTGGGTTGTTTTTGTTTTGATTATAGGATGGTGGACAGCTGGCTTACTAGCAGTACATGTGGAAAGGATCTAGGGGTCTTGGTGGACCACAAACTTAATATAAGTCAACAGTGTGATGCAGCAGCAGCAGCAGCAAAAAAAGGCTAATGCTATTTTAGGCTGCACCAACAGAAGTATAATGTCCAGATCAAGGGAAGTAATAGCACCACTCTATTCTGCCTTAGTCAGGCCACACCTGGAAAGTTGTGTCCAGTTCAGGAAGCCATAATTTAAAAGGGATGTTGACAAGCTGGAATGTGTGCAGAGGACCAAGATGGTCAAGGCATAGCTGTCAAGTTTTCCCTTTTCTCGCAAGGAATCCTATTTGGAATAAGGGGATTTCCCTTTTAAAAAAAGGGAGAACTTGACAGCTATGGGTCAAGGGTTCCGTATGAGGAACGACTGAAGGAGCTGGGTGTGTTTAGCCTGGAAAAGAGGAGAGTGAGAGGAGATATGATTGCCACCTTCAAATATCTTAAGGCTCTATCACATGGATGAGGGAGCAAGCTTTTTTTCTCCTGATCTGGAGGGCAGATCTTGAACCAAAGGCTTCAAGTTATAAGAAAGGACATTCCGACTAAACATTAATAAAAACTTTCCGGCAGTAGGAGCTGTTTGTGGAACGCACTCCCATAAGGTGTGGTGGACTCTCCTTCCTTGAGGTTTTTAAGCAGATGTTGGATGGCCATCTGTCATGGATGCTTTAGCTGAGATTCCCGCTTTGCAGGGGTTGGACTAGATGACCCTTGGGGTCCCTTCCATCTCAAAGACTGTATGATTATATGTATTTTATTTTGTGAACTCCCCTGAGACCTTTTGTATATAAATTTAATTAATTAATTAATTAAAATAATAAAAGGAAACCACTTGAAACTACTGACAAGAGAATTAGAGAAGTGTAACAATCTAAGTATAATTTATCACTTCCTGAAAGTGACAGAAAACCTATAAGGCAGACGTTGAAAGTGCTAGTAAAGGTAAAGGTAAAGGGACCCCTGACAATAAAGTCCAGTCGTGAACGACTCTGGGGTTGTGACGGTCATCTCACTTTACAGGCCGAGGGAGCCAGCGTTTGTCTGCTTCCACAGACAGTTTTTTTCCAGGTCATGTGGCCCGCATGACTAAGCCGCTTCTGGCGACACCAGAGCAGCGCACAGAAACGCCTTATACCTTCCCACCTATATATCTACTTGCACTGCATGCTTTCGAACTGCTAGGTTGGCAGGAGCAGGGACTGAGCAACAGGAGCTCACCCCGTCGCAGGGATTCGTACCGCCAACCTTTCGATTGGCAAGCCCAAGCAGCACAGTGTTTTAACCCACAGCGCCACCTGCGTCCCTGTGGAAAGTGCTAACTGGGGGGAAATGAGGCACGGACAGAAGAGCTGCAGTGGCCTCATCTTTTGAGAAGCAGATTCCATTTCTCCTGAAATTGTGCCTCCCTTTGACCCTGATATTTACCTTTTTGCAGCTGAAGTCCAGATCCCACAGTGTCTGGAGAAGAAAAGGGAATAGAGATTTAGAATCACACCATCATCCTGATAACTAATCTGGTAATGACAATATGAGCTCATGCAATTATAGCTGGGGAACTTTAGGTATTGTGGTGAACTTTAGGTATTGTGGACTACAGTTCCCATCATCCCTATCCATTGGCCTTGCCAGGTGGAGCTTATGGGAGTTGCCATTTAAAATGTCTGAAATCCACTACACTGACTATCCCTGCCAGGGCAGGGCTGATGTCAAGATTCAGGCCTGCTCAGACCTTAGAGGAGCAG
The DNA here is from genome assembly GCF_965207765.1 of Zootoca vivipara. Lineage (NCBI taxonomy): Eukaryota > Metazoa > Chordata > Lepidosauria > Squamata > Lacertidae > Zootoca > Zootoca vivipara. Next base: position 110,838,889 of record NC_142584.1, on the reverse strand, counting down.
CAGGACCCCCACAAGATCTCCACATGAGCAACAATTTTGAGGGGATGTAATAATAGTCGTAGTAGTAGTAGTAATATTTATACCCCACCCAGCCACTCTGTGCGGCTCACAGCATATATTGAAATATAGTAAAACATCAAACATTAAAAACTTCCCGATACAGGGCTGCCTTCAGATGTCGTCCATAAGTCAGATAGCTGATTTATCCCCTTGACATCTGAAGGGAGGGCATTCCACAGGGAGGGCGCCACTACTGAGAAGGCCCTCTGCCTGGTTCCCTGTAACCTCACTTTTTGCAGTGAGGGAACTGCCAGAAGGCCCTCAGCGCTGGACCTCAGTGTCTGGGCTGGACGATGGGGGTGGAGACGCTCCTTTAGGTATACTAGGCTGCGGCCGTTTGGGGCTTTAAAAGTCAGCACCAACACTTTGAACTGTGCTCGGAAACATACTGGGAGCCAATGTAGGTCTTTCAAGACCGGTGTTATGTGGTCTCGGCGGCTGCTCCCTGTCACCAGTCTAGCTGCCGCATTCTGGATTAGTTGTAGTTTCCGGGTCACCTTCAAAGGTAGCCCCACATAGAGCGCATTGCAGTAATCCAAGCGAGAGATAACCAGAGCATGCACCACTCTGGCGAGACAGTCCGCCGGCAGGTAGGGTCTCAGCTAGTGTACCAAATGGAGCTGGTAGACAGCTGCCCTGGACACAGAATTGACCTGCACTTCCATGGACACCTGAGAGCCCAAAATGACTCCCAGGCTGCGCACATGGTCCTTCAGGGGCACAGTTACCGCATTCAGGACCAGGGAGTCCTCCTCACCTGCCCGCCCCCGTCCCCCCAAAACAGTACTTCTGTCTTGTCAGGATTCAACCTCAATCTGTTAGCCGCCATCCATCCTCCAACCGCCACCAGACACTCACAGAGCACCTTCACCGCCTTCACTGGTTCTGATATGAAGGAGAGGCAGAGCTGGGTATCATCCTCATACTGGAGAATGCCCAGCCCAAATCCCCTGATGATCTCTCCCAGCAGCTTCATATAGATGTAAGATCCAGACATCCCTGTTCTAGGACTGGAGTTCTCAACCCCAGTCCCCTCTGCTGCTGGCTCGCTCTTTGACAGCCTCCATCCTTCCCTCCTTCCCTCCTTCTGCCAGCTTTACATCAATCTCTAGGCCAGAGGAACAGAAGAGACACCCAAAAGGCTATAAGGTGAGGCTACTTGGGAAATGGGTGAAGAGTGTGAAAGCACCTAATGTGTGGTGAGTCATGTAAAGCAGTAAAATACAACATTTTACAGACAAGGGTTACTTTCCTGGGGATTGTTCATAAAGTCATGCAAAATCACAATTCCCTACTGAATCACCCCCTCCATCAAACATCTTGGATGGCCCCACAAGAGCCTCTCCGAGCCAAGTAAGCAATGCAGAGGGATTTAAAGCGATTTTCGTGGAGGGATTAAAAGCCTCCAGAGCCTGACAATTGATGGTTCCTATCTATCTATCTATCTATTTATATTTGTGATTCACATAAAGCTGTGATTGTGTAAGTAAAATTAGAGTAGGGTGAGAGTCATTTGTATATGAAAGTGTGGCATCCTGATAGTGAAAGAGGATGAATACATAAATCTCATTTTCCTGGCATGGCTAATATTCCACATGACCTGGAGGCTGTCATGAACACTTCTAAACATCCAGTAAACAATCCTTACAGGCCTTCTTTACTACCTCTGAATTTCTTCATGACTCCCTCCAGGAAGGGATTTATATCGCAGAAGTCCCAGATCTTCCACTTCAGGGCAGGAGGAAAAGCCACAGGAGGATCCTCTAAGTTCTCCTTCATCTGACAGCTGGGGAAGAAGAACAAAGTCAACCCAACATCCTTCCAATGCAAGGAGCTTTCTGACTGGGCATGTGTCTCACCCTGATGATAAAGGCATGATGGATATATCATGTAGACTTGGGAGCAGAGATCTTCCTATGGCAAAAGGGAGAATCTAGATGACGTCTGGGTCTAGAAAGCATCGAAGAAGTTGGAGAAAAAACGACACACACCTGCTTCCATAATACCGGTACATGGAAGGAAATATATGAAGATTAGATTGAAGGTAAAGAAGCTGATATATGCAAATTAATTTTTAGAATCTAGAAAGCATCTAAGAAGTTGAAGGAAAACCGACACAAACCTGCTTCCATAATACATGGAAGGGAATATATGAAGATAAGACTGAATGTATGCAAATGAATAATTTAGAAGAAAAATTAACAATACTAGGTCCTTAGAAAGAGAACTACATCAGTTTAAGTGAAGGGTTTCAAATGATTAAAATTATTAATATTTTTAGCCCAGTGGTTACATATAGAGTAGGGAGAAATATTAGAAATTAAAGCTGTATTTTCCAAAGATTTAAAAAAGCTGTTTGGGGGGCAAGGCTCTCAGCGGCTACTGTTGACGATGGCTGGGTCAAAGGCTGTGGTGCCTCTGAACTCCAGTTGCTGAAACCACCAGAGGGGAGTGTCCTCTGGGGTTGGAAACCTGCTGGCAGGTTTCGCACTGGCATCTGGTTAGTCACTGTGAAAACAGGATACTGGACTAGATGGGCCAATGGCCGGATCCAGCAGGGCCCTTTTTTACATTCTTATGGCTGAGGAATAATAATAATAATAATAATAATAATAATAATAATAATAATAATAATAAACAACTTTTATTTGTATCCTGCTCTCCCCAGCCAAAACTGGGCTCAGGGCAGCTAACATCAAATATATAACATTGGTATAAAATCAAACAATAATTAAATTACCTCCTAAAAACAAGTCAGGATCAAATTAAAATCTAGTTAGATGGCTTTCTGCAGGATTAGGGTTGGGAACAGTAAATGCTCATCAGGCCCAACTGTTTCCACTGTTCTTATATGAGCCTATGAAAATGCTGGGAGGCCTCTTTCATACTAGTTCTTATACAAAAAAAGAAGGGGAGTCAGGCTGAGCCCTGACCAAAGGCCTGGTGGATTAACTCCGTCTTGCAGGCCCTGCGGAAAGATGTCAAATTCTGCAGGGTCCTGATCTTTTGTGGCAGAGCGTTCTACAAGGCCGAAAAATAAGACTTCTTAGCAGCTTTCACTGCCATCTCATAGGCTTTCATAAACGTCCTATAGGAAGAACCTATAGAAGCCTGAAATATGTCAAATATTTAAGAGTAAGTTATAGTAAAGATATTTACAAGCCCCTTTGGGATGCCCCCCTTTTCTGTATCTATTCCAGAGTAAATGAATCTATCCGGGAAAAGGCAGAAATATGTAATGGAGGGGAATGAGGAATGGCTTCCTTCCCATGATTGCGGATGAGACCAATAGCTACAAATGACTACAAAAAAGTGTCCCTATTTTTGTCTGTGATCTTGTGAAATGGATGGTGGCATCCTAAGCTATCTCTGGAAGGAGGAACTGGAGAGTGAGTTCCTCTCAAGAACTTTTCTAGCAACATAATAAGGCAGGGGTTTTCCATCACTTACCTCTGCAAGAAGCTACTGATATCCTGGAACGAAAGAAAGAAAGATATCAGTGGAGCCATTTCTGCAGTCAGTTATAAATAATAAGCAGTTGAGTGCCACCTGCTGGGAATCACAGGTTTGGAAAGCAGTACTGCTTTTTATCTGGTTGGTCAATGCAAGAACACAATGCTAGAATGAAGGGACCTGTGTTTTGATCTAGCAGAGCCCCTTTTGCCACCCCGGGACTGACACCTTTCACCCATCATGTACTGTTTTCTTTCCAGCAGCATTTTTATTGGGGGGGGGAGCATAAGAAATGTCTGTTGTTTGAAGCAGCACACTCCACCCTCTCACATCAAGACCAGGCCTCACCTGCAGGAGTTCACTGGCTGGTTCCTGAAGCTTCTCCTCCATCTCCAGAATGAGGCTTTCAAGAGAGTAGAGTTCCCCAGAGAGTCTGGACAGGTGCTCCTCCTTTTTTGCTGCAATCTCCTTCTCCACTTCTGCCATCTGAGCCAAAAGAAGTTTCTCTTGTTCTTCCAGAAACTGGTGCAGTCGCCTGAACACAGCCACCATCTTTTCCCTCTCTGCATCTGTTTGTTTCTGCAGCAAAGAGGTTGAAAGAAGAGAACAGTGGGCCAATATCAGGCATCTACTCTGCTGTTGCAGGATGAAGAGGCCAGTTATCAGAATTCCCTTGGAAGGCAACTTCTGACATATTCAGCAGAGAAAGAACTTTGTAAAAAACGGGCTTCCGGTTTGCCTGCGAAGGGGAAATGGTGACGAGGAACGGAGCGTCTGCTTAAGTGGTAAAAAGAAGTGAGCATAAATTGAAAGCCTTTGCGGATGATCTGGTATTTACTGTGGAAGATCCGAAATACTCCCTTCCAAAAGTAATGAATACAGTACAAGAGTTTGGACAAGCGGCAGGATTTAAACTAAACAAAAACAAGACCAAATTGCAATTAAAAAACCTTAAAGAACATTAAAGGAAAGAAGTAACAGAAATGATAGGAATAGAAGCATATAAAAATATAAAATATTTGGGAATATGGATAACAGCAAAAAAACATGAATATATATAAAGACAACTACGAAAAAATGTGGCATGAGGTAAAAAGAAATATGGAAATATGGAATAGGATGAACCTTTCTTTACTGGGAAGAATTGCAGCAATAAAAATGAATGTACTTCCAAGGATGTTATTCCTCTTTCAGACAGTTCCAGTAATAACAGGGAATGCATGCTTCAAAGAGTGGATAAGAGAGATTTCAAGATTTATCTGGAGTGGGAAAAGGCCAAGGATAAAAAATAAGATTCTTACAGATCTGAAAGAAAGAGGCAGATTCTCACTTCCAGATTTAGAATTGTATTATGAAGCTGCATCTCTAACATGGATCCGGGATTGGATCAAGTTAGACAAAGAGGAAATAACAGAACTGGAAGGACATGACAATAGGTTTGGATGGTATGCTTACCTATGGTATGGAAAAGCGAAATCCCTGTTCAAAGTTTGGGAAAAATATAAAGAACTATTGGAACCCAAGACACCCTGGTGGCATTATCACTTAAAACACTGGCAAGAAGGGGAGAATGGCCAACATATAGAGAATTACTGGTAGAACAGGAGGGAAAACTAAAATTGAAAGAATATGAAGAAATCAAGGAACATTTTCAAAGTTGGTTGCACCATAGACAGCTAAAGGATATTTTAAAAGAGGAGAATAAAAGAGGTTTTTCATATTCGGTTTCCTAATTCCAAAAGGAAGAAATTTCTAAATTGTTAAAAAAAAGGCATACACTATGCTTTTGGAGTCACAATAGGTCACAATATACAATTCGAAGATTGGATAAAATTGTGGAAAGTAAATTTGAAATTTACGGATTGTATATTCTTGAGAGAGAATTATATGAAGATGATGTATAGATGGTATATATCAGGCATGTCCAACAGGTAGATCGCGATCTACTGGTAGATCACAGGGTCTCCTGGTAGATCATGGTTGATCTCTGGCCCTTCAGTGATCTCCTTACAAAAAAGAAGGGGGGGACCCAACTTTGGCTTCCTAAATGAAAGCTCAACAACTTTGGCTTATTAAAAAAAGCTCAAGCTCCACAACATTTGCTTATTACAAAAATCTCAAGCTCCACAACTTTGGGGAGATCACTGCCAGTCTTTTTACGACAATGAGTAGATCACTGCCAGTTTTTTTATACTGTGAGTAGATCGCAGACTATTGGGAGTTGGACGTCCCTGGTATAACTAGCAAAAATGTATAAAAATGAACATAAGAAGTGTTGGAGGTGTGAGGCTGAACATATTGGGAAATGATATACAATTAATTGAAAAAAAAATGCTGAAAATAACATTTGCTAGGTATTTTAAGTCAAGATTTGCCAAAAGAGAAGAGGACATTATTTATGTATGCCACAACGGCGGGAAGAATTTTAGTAGCACAAAACTGGAAGACGGGAGAAATTCCAACAAAAGAACAATGGCAAGAGAAAGATGAACTATGCAGAAATGGCAAAACTGACAGACAGATTACGAGAAAAGGACAACAGTGAAAGAGAGTGGGAACCTTTTATATTATATTTACAGAAACAAAGAAAAAACATTGACTTGATGACAGGACTTAAATAAACATGCACACTTCTTTTGATATAGAACATTTAAAATAAAGAGAAATGATATGTAGCGGATTGGTTGAAACAGCAGCATGTGATAAAGGGGGTAATAAACCAGAAATGGGAGCTGGGGGAAGCCTGAGAGGGATGGGAATGAAGATTTGTAACATGTATGCTATTGATATGAAATGTTTGTTAAATCAGAAAAGAAAGTCAATAAAAATTTTTAAAAAATAATAATAATGAGAAATTCGTAAAAACATACAACCCCACTCCCTCCTTTAAATGGTCTTTCATGCTCTGTGGGAGATTAGATTGTTCAAAAAGAAACTTCTTTCTGTATTTCATATTCATTTCCCCAGATTTTGATTGAAGACTACAGCACTTTTTCACCTTAAAGTAACAGTGATGCTTACAAGCAGGTCTTGGCTTTCCTTTTCTGCATCTGCTTTAAGTTCCAGAATTTTCTCTCTTTCCTTCCACACATTGTCTAGGCAGCTGCTGATTTGATCCTGAAAAGAAAACAAAAATCAAAGTTGGGTTGCTTTCTTCTTTGTTGGGACTTTTAGTATTCATAATAACAGGAACGTGGAATCATATGCTTGCTCCCTGCTCCAAAGACTGTGGTCTTTGCCTCGGGCCCCCAAGTGCCTTCTTCATTCAGGGAGCCTGTGGCGCAATGGGTCAGTCAGAAGGTTGGTGGTTCGAGCCCAACCAGGTATGGCTGTGGGCAGAATTCCTACATTGCGGGGGGTTGGACTAGATGACCCTTGGGGTCCATGCCACCTGCACTGCCCCACCCTCCAGCCCTTTCCTAAGGGAGCTGATTCCAGAGGAAGAACTGTGGGTGATTTACTACTGCATGCCTGCAGGGGGACATTGGGGGCACTGTAATCCCCGGAAAGGAAAAAAGAAATGTTTATTGAACAGTTTCAAACATTTATTTATTTCATTTATTTCATATAATTTTTATTAAATTTTCTGTTTTACCATTTAAAATGGTTACAGGTAGGTAGCCGTGTTGGTCTGGATCGAAGTAAAATAAAAAAATTCCTTCAGTAGCACCTTAAAGACCAACTAAGTTTTTATTTTGGTATGAGCTTTCGTGTGCACGAAAGCTCATACTTCTTCTCAGGTATCTGAAGAAGTGTGCATGCACACGAAAGCTCATACCAAAATAAAAACTTAGTTGGTCTTTAAGGTGCTACTGAAGGAATTTTTTTATTTTACCATTTAAAATGCTCATTTTAACATCCTTAAAATATCAATGACTTCCCTTCTTTTCTTTCCATGGTTCATTCCGCATATCATAAATCCCTGCATATTTTACAAAAACTAAACCATTCAATATTCCATTATTGAATCCATCAAAACTTATTTACAGTTGAATTTATCATAATGCTGCCAACGTTTTCAAGTGTACAGTTATTTCCCATATTTTCAATAAACATTTTCCAATATTCTTTAAACGTATGTTCTTCTTGTTCTCTTATTCTCTATGTTAGGTCTGCAAGCTGCGCATATTCTGCCAGCTTAAGTTGCCATTCTTCTTAGTTGGGACCTCGCTCATATTTGGGCTAGAAGTTTACTTATAAGGCTGCATGAAAGCTCTTGCTGGCTAGTGACTCTTTCACTGCCGGAGGGGAGAATATATTAAAACATTTTCTTGCAACACCCCCTTCTCTGTAGCTATTTCACCCTCATCAAACCCAAAGGAAACAGCAAGTGGAGAGAATACATTACAACATTATTTATTTATTATTATTATTGCAAGCCCCTATTCCACCCCCAAGACCCACTGCCTTTTCCCACCTTGCACTCCTGGGACGCCTCCTCCAGAAGAATTGCCTCGTGGCTTTTGTGCTCCTTGGATACAATACACAGGAAACAGATGGGGCTTTCGTCCTCCTTGCAGAAGAGCTTCAGGGGCTCCTGGTGCTTTTCGCAGACCATCCCCTTTCCTTCGGCCTCCTTTTCACCTTGAATATTGAGTTTTTCCAAAACATTAGCCAGCGGCCGATTGGGGATGAGATTCCTGTGCTGAATGATTTCTCTGCACTGAGGGCAGGAAGCCTGTCCCTCGGATTTCTCCCAGCACTGGATCAGGCAGGATCGGCAGAAGTTGTGCCCGCACTCCGGGATGATCACTGGATCCCTAAAACACTCCAGGCAGATGGGGCAAGTGGCTTCCTCGCAGAGATCCTGCATGGGACCCCCAGAAGCAGCCATGGCTACTGCCACGCCAGCAAGAGAGAGAGAGAGCTGGTTTCGTTTTCCCTGTATTACGTCTGCAAATGGGCGTGTTTCCTTTCCAGGAAATTCAGACCCGACGGCTCAAGATCATGGGAATAAAGCCACAAAGGGGGGGGGGGACTTTTATTAAAGAAAATCACGCCGTTTCGCTGTTATTTCTGCGCTTGCCAAATCTATAGCCCACCCCCTTCCTTATGCAGAGCCACCTCAGTCACATGGAACTATCTACGCACCTCATTAATCGACCATAGGTAATACTGATATGATCGCTGCAGGCTTCATTAACAACTAATAACACCCCACCCCCACCCTGGAAGAACAAAAATGATAAAAGCCGTGGTTCTGTCCAATCCTGTCTGAAAAGGGAAATAAAATGTATCGACCTACATAAAGCTCTGTACTGTACAGAGTACAGTACAGGAAAACCACAAGAAATCACTTGTTACACTTGTTACGTTTGAATTATAAAACTGCCTGTATCTTGCTTTGATCCTTGAATACTGTATCACCGAAATGCATATGTTTATTTCTCCTTTGCAACTTCTGTATCCCAAGATATGTGTGAACGTTTCCCTTATGACATTCTGCACACCCCCTCCACTGGTCTTCCCAACGTGTTTACGTAAGAACTCACAGACACAATTGATTCAGAAAAAGGATTTTATTAGGCAAATAAAGCTGTAGGGCAGTACAAATATACGTCCATGTTCCGGCCATAAAATCTTATCAGGCGGGTTCCGCCCGGAATCGGACCCTTTTTAACCCTAGATTTTCTACAACAGGAATTTATATGTTAAAAAGAAATGGCATAAATCCTGGCTGCCGATTTAAGGATAAAATATTCCAAGGAGATGGAAGCGATTTTTTTTAAATGAGCTTCATGTCAGTCTCAGATTTATTTGAAAGCCAGTGAATGAATCTGAATCTTGCAAGCCCCTCCCACCCAATTGCCAAACCAGCCACTGGGATGTGCGTTCCCATGGGAGAATTGAACACCTATCCGCAGCCACTGAGAACATGAGATGGAGGCTGGGGGATGCTCTTCAGCTCCAGCGTCTTCCCAGTCCTGTCCACCCACTCGTCCCACCTCCAGCCCCTCTGTGCCCTTGAAAAAAATAGTTCATCAAAGCCTCCAGAATTCTCTCTTCAATCCCCTCCCCAGTCCTATTATCCTTATCATTTGTTCTGGCAAAGCACGTAATATTTTAGCTCCTGCTCAGAACAGACCCATTGAAGTCAATAGGCATGACTAATTTAGGCTCATTCATTTCAATGGGCTTACTCTGAGTAGGACATACTTGAAACCAACCCAGAGTGTGTATACAAGACACATCCTGGGTTCCCAATTTATCCTCCTCTATATTATATCAGACATTATCATGGCCTGAGCCTGAGGCCTGATCAAGTCTTTCTTTCAGACTGGGTTACTGCTCCCCCCCCAATTATGTTTTATTGTAATTTTATTGGTGTTAGCCGCCCTGAGCCCGGTCCTGGGTGGGGAGGGCGGGGTTTAAATAAAATTATCATCATCTTATAGTGCTATCATATGTCAGAATAAAAGCTGAACAACTTTGGGAATTGCCTTTAAAAAGCTCAACAATTTTGGTGGTTTCCTTTTTTTAAAAAAAGAAGCTCAACAACTTTTGCGGTCTCCTGGTTTTATCTGGATCCCACTCTAGAAGATCATTAAAATCTGGAGGAAATTGGTTTCCCACTCCCTAAACTCCACAAGCATTTTAGAGAAAAAGCACCCCCAAATGTCATCTTTGATATGACAGCTAACTGAGCCTGAAATATCACCTGTGAGGAATGCCCCAAATAATTTAGAGTTAGTGAGGCGTCTTATCAGCACATTCCCCTGTTTCTTTCCTGGTACTAAATCAAAGGTTTATTTCCTGGTACTAAATCAAAGGTTGCAGGTTGTCCTGGCAAACTACGTGTTTGCTTTGCACATTTTTTTTCTTTTTTATAATTGTTTAAACTTTCACTTTGGCTGCGGACTTTGACACACACCTGAGGTGCAACACAAAGTAGAAATCCCCAGTCACCTGGTTTCCAGGAAAAGAAACACCCAGTTTGTAAAATAGGTTTTTTAACAAAAGTCAGCAGAGAAAAGTAATGCTTGTGCCAGAAGCAGCCATGGCTGCTGGGGGTCTTGCTGAGGATCTCTCCAGACGTCAGAGGGGAACATGGAGTGTCTGTGAAAAACACCAGGAACCCCGGAAACTCTTCTGTAAAAACCACAAAACCGCCATCTGTGTGATTTGTGACAAAGCCAAGGAACACAAAAAACACAAGGTTGTTCCTCTGGATGAAGCGCCTGAAATATACAAGGTAGGAAATCACGTTTTCTATGGAGGCTGGAAATACTACCGGTAGCTATGGGCAAGCGAGCCCTGCAGCAAAATGTTGCAGTGTGTCTCCATAAAAGGAATGCTCCAATGAGCTTTGTGGTAAGGGGGGGGGGGCGGGGAGTATTTCATCAAGTGGAATGACAGACTCTCCAAGTGCCCCTATGTTCCAGGAATGGTCCCGGATTTTCAGAAGCTGCCCCGGTTTGATCCTGGAATGTCCCGCTTTTCCTTAGGATGTCCCTATTTTAACCGGAGAAATGTTGGAGGGTACGGTAGGATGTCCCTTCTTTCAACGGAGAAACGTTGGAGGGTACAGAGTTATGCGACCCCTTTTGTTGTTGTTTAGTCGTTTAGTCGTGTCCGACTCTTCGTGACCCCATGGACCATAGCACGCCAGGCACTCCTGTCTTGCACTGCCTCCCGCAATTTGGTCAAACTCATGTTCGTAGCTTCGAGAACACTGTCCAACCATCTCGTCCTCTGTCGTCCCCTTCTCCTAGTGCCCTCAATCTTTCCCAACATCAGGGTCTTTTCCAAGGATTCTTCTCTTCTCATGAGGTGGCCAAAGTATTGGAGCCTCAGCTTCACGATCTGTCCTTCCAGGGAGCACTCAGGGCTGATTTCCTTAAGAATGGATAGGTTTGATCTTCTTGCAGTCCATGGGACTCTCAAGAGTCTCCTCCAGCACCATAATTCAAAAGCATCAATTCTTCGGCGATCAGCCTTATTTATGGTCCAGCTCTCACTTCCATACATCACTACTGGGAAAACCATAGCTTTAACTATACGGACCTTTGTCGGCAAGGTGATGTCTCTGCTTTTTAAGATGCTGTCTAGGTTTGTCATTGCTTTTCTCCCAAGAAGCAGGCGTCTTTTAATTTCGTGACTGCTGTCACCATCTGCAGTGATGAAGGAGCCCAAGAAAGTAAAATCTCTCACTGCCTCCATTTCTTCCCCTTCTATTTGCCAGGAGGCGATGGGACCAGTGGCCATGATCTTGGTTTTTTTGATGTTGAGCTTCAGACCATATTTTGCGCTCTCCTCTTTCACCCTCATTAAAAGGTTCTTTAATTCCTCCTCGCTTTCTGCCATCAAGGTTGTGTCATCTGCATATCTGAGGTTGTTGATATTTCTTCCGGCAATCTTAATTCCGGCTTGGGATTCATGTAGTCCAGCCTTTCGCATGATGAATTCTGCATATAAGTTAAATAAGCAGGGAGACAATATACAACCTTGTCGTACTCCTTTCCCAATTTTGAACCACTCAGTTGTTCCATATCCAGTTCTAACTGTAGCTTCTTGTCCCACATAGAGATTTCTCAGGAGACAGATGAGGTGATCCCTTGGCGACCCCTTAGCCAAGGAGATAAGAAACTGTACAACCTTTAGAAGACAGCTGAAGGGAGCCCTGTATAGGGATGTTTTTAAATGTTTAACGGGTGGCATATAAATAATAAATTTATTACTATTATTATGATGGAATAGGACACCCCTATTTTCTTCAGATAAATGTTGGGGGGTATGGAATGAGTTGCTGAATTACAATTACAATTACAGCCAAGAACAAGCAACCCTGGCCAACAGCCAGAGAAGCTGGGAGGGCTAAAGGTTCTCCTCACACCTGCCCTAGGAGGCTCAAGTTTGGGACTATTTGCCCCCCATAACCTGAGCATTTCTTATAGAAATTACTAGAAGTGGTTCTGTAGAATAAGAAAGGGGGAAAGTATCCTTTGGGGAAGTAAGCTGACCTCTGTTGCTACACCATGTTTATTTATATTCAGAATAGCATCCCCCCCAAAAAAATTTTTTTTAAAAGAATGAAGAATGTTAATCAGCCAAAGGCCTTGTTGAAGAGGAACGTTTTCACCTGTCGCCTAAGTGTGTATAATGAAGGCGCTCGGCGGGCCTCCTAGGGGAGAGCATCACACAAACGGGGAGCCGCTGCAGAGAAGGCCCCGTTCTTGTTTTGCCTTCCTCCGGACCTCTCACAGAGGAGGCATATGAAGAAGGGTCTCAGAAGATGATCTCAGGGTCTGGGATGGTCCCTATGGGGAGAGGCAGTCCTTTAGGTATACCGTATTGCAGTCCTGAGCCATAGGTCAAAACCAGCCTTTTGAATTGGGTCTGGAAGCTAATTGGCAGCCAGTGCAGTCGGACCAAGATGGGTACAACCTGGCCGCCGAATTCCGCACATTAGTCCAAGTACAGTATGCCCAGTCAAATTTGTTTCCTTTCCGTGCCCCCCCCTGTCCTACCAGTAGCTACCTTTTTATTATTAATAATTTTTATCGGTTTTTGCATATATTTTACAACAAACCATCACTTCACATCTCATCTTACACATCTTTTTGACTATTATAGCCTGAGGCTTCCATCAACCACATCTAATGATTTTCTAATCTCCTATCTATTCTTGCATTTTGTTATGATAATTATTGTTTAAAAAAATTCATAATATACTTCTTCATAGGTCCTTTTTACAATCGTTCTTATAGTTCTCTGTACAAAACTTCTTGTAATCCTACAAGTGATAGGATTCTGTTTCAAGAGTATCTGACGAAGTGTGCATGCACACGAAAGCTCATACCAAAATAAAAACTTAGTTGGTCTTTAAGGTGCTACTGAAGGAATTTTTTCATTTTGCTTCGACTCAGACCAACACGGCTACCTACCTGTACCTACAAGTGATGTCAATTGGTTACAGTTGTCTTTCAAGTAAATCATATATTTCTTCCATTCCTTCAGATAGTTCTGGTCCTTCTGGTTCCGAACTCTCCCTGTCAACCTTGCCAGCTCTACATATTCCATCATTTTTGTTTGCCACTCCTCTTTCGTTGTTAATTCTTCCTGTTTCCATCGTTGGGCTAATAAAATTCTAGCTTCAGTTGTTGCATAAAAAAACGGTTTTTTTAAATCCTGTCGATTAATTTCTGTACCTACAATACCAAGTAAAAATGCTTCTGGTTTTTTCCACAAATGTATATTTCAACATCTTTTTCATCTCATTATAAATCATTTCCCAGAAGCCTTTCATTTTTTTTTACAATCCCACCACATATGGTAAAAGGTACCCTACATTTCTTTACATTTCCAGCATTTGTTACTTACTTTATACATTTTAGCTAATTTCACAGGTGTTATATACCATCTATACATCATTTTCATTATACCGGTATTTTCTACCAGTAGCTATCTTGTTTGTAAATAAAACATGTTTTATTTATAATTTTTATAATTTTGTAATTTTTATAATTTCACCTGTGGTCACCTTGGAATATCGGGGGGGGGGGCATATGGCCCATGGTTGAGAAACATTGGGTTAGAGCAGGCACCCCCGAACCCGGCCCTCCAGAAGTTTTGGAACTACAATTCCCATCATTCCTGACCACTGGTCCTGTTAGCTAGGGATCATGGGAGTTGTAGTCCCAAAACATCTGGAGGGCCGAGTTTGGGGATGCCTGGGTTAGCTGCTGGCAATTCCGACGTTGCAGGTTCGATCCCCATATGGGACAGCTGCATAGCCCTGCATTGCAGGGGGTTGGCCTAGATGGCCCTTGGGGTCCCTTCCGACTCTACAATTCTATGTTGAATGCTGCAATGTGACATGGAAGGTGCAGGAGACCTCCGTAATAGGCAAGGTGCAAGCATAGCATTCAACTTACCTCTCACTTTCTCATTTTGATATCAAAAACACTCGATAAATCTGAAAAGAAAGAAAGAACCAAAGTAAAAATCACGTTTCTTTCCAGGATCAACTCTGCAGTCATGAGGAGATTTTGTGTCAAGAGAGAGAGAAGGTTCTGGCATACGGAGCAGCCATCTTGAAGGAAAGCCAAGACCAGCTTGTAAGTGCCCTCTGGTTGGCCACTGGGAGAACAGGATGATGGAGCGGCTGGGCCTGATCCAGCAGCCTCTTCTTATGCATAGCTCTGTGTGATGCTACCTGCTTCACCATTTCCTCAATGCTTCCAATTGCTTGCTAAGCTCAAATGAGAACCATTCCTTCTGTCCTACGGCTTTGAGACATCTCAAACTCTTCTATGGAGAAAAGTCACAACATCTGGGGCTTTTGAGTTTAGAGAAAGGAAAGTAAGCGTGAAGACAAGATAAGAGTGGCATAAAATTATGCACAGTGTGAAGAAAGCAGACAGAATTATTTCTCTCTCTCATCATACTGAGGGCATTCAGTAAAACTGAATATTAGATGTTTCAACACACATAACACAGGTGGTGCTGTGGTCTAAACCACTGAGCCTCTTGGGCTTGCTGACCCATTGCTCTGTCCCAGCTTCTGCCAACTTAGCAGTTCAAAAGCATGCTAGTGCAAATGTAAAGATGTGGAAGGAACCTTTTACCACATGTGGTGGACTTGCCCCAAAGTAAAAGACTTCTGGGAAAAGATTTATAATGAATTGAAAAAGGTGTTGAAAAACACATTTATTAAGAAACCAGAAGCCTTTTTACTTGGTATAATCGGGAAAGAAATTCCCCCAAAAGATGTTTTTTTCTGTATGCCACAACAGCAGCGAGAATATTGATAGCTAAGAATTGGAAGACACAAGAACTACCAACTGTGGAAGATTGGCAAATGAAGATGGTGGACTTCATGGAACTGGCCAAACTGACTGGGAGACTGCATGACCAGGGGAAAGAGTCGGTGGAAGAAGATTGGAAGAAATTTAAAATATATTTTAAAAATATTTTAAAAATATTTTTTAAAAATGAATATACATACGGAAGTTGTTTTTAGGCTGTAGATGTAGAAGTAGTGGTTAGTATTTAAGAAAATGTTGTGGTAATGAAATAATATAGATAATGGGAGATTATGTAAGGATAAGAGATATACTGTAATGTGGTTTAATATTATGGTTTAGAAATTGCTAAAGAGGATATATAATGAAGCTCAGTAAGGGGAGATTTGAGGAAGTCACCCTATAATGTTTAAGAAAAGAGATTTGAATGTGAGGATCATTTTTGTATTGTTTTTGTTTTTTGTTTTTTATGTGGTTTTGTTAGTTTTTTATTGTATCGTTGTGTAATGTTTTTATTTGTTATGTCTTATTATAAAATGAATATTTTTAAAAACAAAAACAAAACAAAAAAGCACCCCATTGCAAGTAAATAGGTACCGCTGCTGCGGAAAGGTAAACGCCGTTTCCATTGCGCCAGAAGCGGTTTAGTCCTGCTGGCCACATGACCCGGAAAACTGTCTGTGGACAAATGCCAGCTCCCTCAGCCTGAAAGTGAGATGAGCGCCACAACCCCATACTTGCCTTTGACTGGACTTAACCATCCAGGGATCCTTTACCTTTTACCTTAATAGGAAATGTGTCTTCGTATTACAGCACTGCGGTACTCAGGTCTAAAAGAGGCATCTGTTTGGACACTGTGAAAAAGAGATGCTGCCCTGATCCAGATTGGGATGTCACTTTTTATGTTCTCTCACTTTTTATTACACTTTTTATGTTCTCTTTTTGTGTTCTCTCTTTTTATGTTCTTAATTCCGGAATTAAGATTGCCGGACACAACCTTCATGGCAGAAAGTGAGGAGGAATTAAAGAACCTTTTAATGAGGGTGAAAGAGGAGAGGACAAAATATGGTCTGAAGCTCAACATCAAAAAAACCAAGATCATGGCCACTGGTCCCATCACCTCCTGGCAAATAGAAGGGGAAGAAATGGAGGCAGTGAGAGATTTTACTTTCTTGGGCTCCTTGATCACTGCAGATGGTGACAGCACTCACGATATTAAAAGACGCCTGCTTCTTGGGAGAAAAGCAATGACAAACCTAGACAGCATCTTAAAAAGCAGAGACATCACCTTGCTGACAAAGGTCCGTATAGTTAAAGCTATGGTTTTCCCAGTAGTGATGTATGGAAGTGAGAGCTGGACCATAAAGAAGGCTGATCGCCGAAGAATTGATGCTTTTTTTTTTTAAGTATATTTATTAAGAATTTTCTCAAGCAACCAAACATACCAAAAATACAAAAAACAAGACAAAAACAAAATACCATACATACAAAGCAAAGCAAGAAAAAGAAAGAAAAAGAAAGAAAAAGAAAGACAAGCAAAAAATAAAAATAAAAATCTAGCAATCAAATCTTTTTTCATAACTTCGTTATAGGACTTCCCCGATTCTCCCCATATTGGGTCCATTATAATAACTAGATTAACAGTATTCAATATACATGGTATCTCATATTTCAATTCTACTTTTCTCTCCATTTATCCAATAATTCCAATCTGATATTTCTATTTACCTTTCAATATATAATCCATAACTTTCCCTCACCTTTATTTTTTGCTAACAATGAATCATCCTTCAATTATTATCTCTTATATCATGATACATAATACATTTATAACAATAGCAACTCCATCCCTCCTTCCACCAATTCCAGATTCTCTGGAGATTTCAGCAAATTCCGTAATTTAAGCCAGTATTGGGTCTTCCATATCATCAGTCCATTAATTCCTCATAGAATTCTTCTACCCCATTCCCACCCTTTCCCATATCCTCTTTCCAACTTTTTTGTACCACTCCTTCTGTTTCTCCCTCCCTCTATTTACCTCCCAACATCGTTTAGCCTTTTTAAAATTTCCCTCAAATATGCCCTGTACTCCCCCTCTCACTGGAAGTACAAAGGCCCATCCTGTTTTTTCCTTGAGTGGTTCTTGTAGCATGTCCTTTCTCTGCCCCACATCTCTCACTTGTGGGGCATTTTTCTCATCTTCCTCCTCTTCTTCAATGTGCATAGGAATCTGCTGCTCTATTTTCCTGTCTGTTGACAAATGTTCCTCTTGGTCCTCTGACGCCTCTCCATGTCTATTGTCCAAAATATTCCTTAAAATTTGATTTTGCTCATTCAGTTCATTTTTAATGTCCAGGAGTATCATAGAAATCCTTTGCCAGAGTCCCTCTTTGTTGGATGTTGAGACTACAGCCATCTTATCACTTTCCATCCCGTGGGAAAACAGCCAAGTGCAGAGCCGGAAATGGCAGGGATGTTGTTTAGAAATTTAGTTCTCCATTTTGAACCCAGTCTGGAAATCTTTCCTCTTTTAATTTCACTCCATGATTAAAGTTCTTTGCTTTTTTTTAAATCCAATCCAAGCCAAATTAAATAAAATCCATAATCCTCACTTATTTTCTATGATCCATTCGCCAGTCCCTCCAGGGACCCAGAACGGGCTTCTTCAGGGACTTCCTTTAAAACCAATTCTTTAACTTGCAGGGGATTTAATTTAAACTTTACTCTTCACTCCCCCCCCCCGCTTCAGGGAGAGAGCTTTTAAGTCCAATTGGTAGCAAATTAAATGTTTTTTTTCACCTTCCCGGCAGGGATTAGGTTACTGTTTCAACAGTCTCTCAATAGAGGAGGTCGGCTTCCCTTTTACCCCTCCTCCGTGTCCAAATCCGTGTCCAAATCGATTCAATTTCAATTGTTTTAAATAATTTACTCACGGGTCCCAACTTCTTTGGTTTAAGAAAAGGGAAGGAATCCACCGCTCTCCGCTGCCGGCACGTAGCTTCACTTCGCGAGGGTGACGATCGCTCTCAAAATGGCCCCCCGCGACTACCACTCCAGCTCTCACCGGGGCTCTAAGGCTTACCGGGGAGTTGAGGAGTCGCGGATCAGGACGCTGCTGAGCTAATTCGTCCTCAGGAAGCCCTACCTGAGGCTCTTTTGGGGAGTTGAGTCGCTATCTCACCTCCCCCCCCCTCGCAAAGCCGGGTTGCCTCGGAGCTCGAGGCGAACCCCGCCGATCAGCGCTGGCGGTGGCCGGAAGTCCGTAAGTGAGAATTGATGCTTTTGAATTATGGTGCTGGAGGAGACTCTTGAGATTGAGGACGCTAGGAGAAGGGGACGACAGAGGACGAGATGGTTGGACAGTGTTCTCGAAGCTACGAACATGAGTTTGACCAAACTGCAGGAGGCAGTGGAAGACAGGAGTGCCTGGCGTGCTCTGGTCCATGGGGTCATGAAGAGTCGGACACGACTAAACGACTAAACAACAACAACAACAACATGTTCTCTCATTCTTGAGTGTATTCTCTTCCCAAGACATTGGGGAGGCCATCTTTCCTTCCTTCCTTCCTTCCTTCCTTCCTTCCTTCCTTCCTTCCTTCAAGGTGTGTTAAACCCCCTACTTCACTTGCACCCTGTACTCTATTGAATCCAACCCATTCAAATGCTGCAAGGGGATATGGGAAGTTGCAGGTAAGGTAAAGGGACCCCTGACCATTAGGTCCAGTTGCAGATGACTCTGGGGTTGCGGCGCTCATCTTGCTTTATTGGCCAAGGGAGCCGGCGTACAGCTTCCGGGTCATGTGGCCAGCATTCTGGCAAACTAGAGCAGCGCACAGAAACGCTGTTTACCTTCCCGCTGGAGCGGTACCTATTTATCTACTGGTACTTGCACTTTGACATGCTTTTGGACTGCTAGGTTGCAGGAAATCTCCATAAGAAAGCACAGGAATGTGAGGGCAAGGAGCAAGCATGCCATTCAACTTTGCCCCTCAGATTTCACTTCAGAAATAGACAATAAAGGAACCAAAAACAAAACGAACTGGTTTATGTTTTCTCTTCAGGATCAAATTGATGCTCTTGCAGAGAACCTGGAGGCGATGAGACAGGCAGCATTTGGAGGTGGGGAAAAACAGACACGGAAAAGAAGATTCAAGGGCTTCTTGTAAGTATTGCTGATGTTGGGAAGTGAAAAAGTCCGAGTCTAAAATTAATAAACTGGGGGGAAATAAATCCAGAAAGGGTTGGATATTTTTTTAAGCACACAAAGCCACCTTGCTTCTATTTGGGGTGGCCTCGTTCGCCTTCAGGAAATGAGTGGCTATTCCAAGGATGGGCACCCATAAGCTTCTAGAAAGTTCTTTCCCAGATTAAAGTTGATGTGACCTTTGTAGGAAATTTAAAAGTGCCTTTCCCAGGGAATGCTCATGAATGACGTGGCCCCTTGATGTTGTGGGAATGTTCAGGAATGTGGATGAGGAAATATTATTAAATATACAGGTATCCTCTCCCAGCTTGTGTTAACAAGCTCCAAACTTAACAGAGTAACATTCCCTTTCAATGCACAGCAGAAAACGGTCGTACAGTTTGCTTAAACCTCTAGAACAAAATATATTTCCTAGATTTTCCCCTTTATCCCTCTTAAAAGAAAAGACACGGCACAGTGCTCTTTTAAAAGTATAAAAAGAGTTTACTTACAAGCTTCCTGAGGTACAGCACAACTCAAGAGGTAGACTAGCTTAGATAAAAGTAGTGTATACATGTGAAGTTCACTTATATGAAGTGAGACTCCATTTCCTCTCTCTCTTGGCCACCTTTCCCATCTCATTTGCATGTGTGGAGGAACAAGAAACTGACCTGGTCAGGTGTTCCTCCATGTGGACACTCTAGGAACTGTTGTGAGTTGACTGCACCTGTTTACATCCCACAGATGTTGCAGAACCTGAATATATTATCCACCCTGACTCCCTTTTCTCCTCCTTCCACCATCTAGCAAATTGAAATGGAAGAGAAGACACCCTTCCTTGAACTGTCAGTCATCTTAAGCTCTTGGGGCGAGGACTGCTCTGGGCCTTTCAGGTATGTCCCTTTCCTCTCTCTGTGTCAAGCCTCAGTCTCTGGGCGCAGATGGAGGAGATACCATTCTCTGTCATCCCACATGATTTTATTCATTCTATTTATTTTCCTGCTTTCCCTCCCATAGCCGCCCAGGGAAAGTTCCTTCCCCGGTGAGGAAAGTACAAGGAACAATTCTGGGCATTTAGTTTCAAGTGATAGATGAGAGAGACGTGTTTGCTTAGATCCATTTCACAGATAATGAGCACTATTGTGTTTTGCAGCAGAATGAAACAAAAATTAATTCTGCTCTGCCTTCTGCCTGGATTGCAGATCTTCTGCACCTCTCAAAAAGCAACCTTGCAACTCTTCTTCTAGGGTGAGAAATTGAAGAAGTGGATTGAGGAGGAGGAGGAGGAGCCACTGCAGAGCTGGGAACATCTGAAGCTGTGAGAAGGACCTAGAAACATCCAAGTGGAGTCTCACTGTTACCTTTCAGGTTAATAAAAGATCAGCCGGCCAACCAAGGACAGTAATCATCATAGAGGCTGTGGGGCATGTCCTGAGCAGTCTGAAGGAAACCTTAGATGGGAGGAGCTGATGCCTAGAAAGCGTCCCACCCAAAAAAGAATTAACATTCATAGGATCATAGAGTTGGAAGGGACCACAAGAGCCAACTTTACTAGGCCAACCCCTTGCAATGCAGGGATATTTCACTGGGAAGAAACCAGAAGGGGAATCGGGACTGAATTTTTGTGTCCATAGACACCTGGGCTTGATTCTGGTCCTGGTCACAAATTTCCGGGTTGAGCATATGCCGTCTGCCAGGCGAAGCTACTGTTGCGCCCCTGTCTCTGGTTGGCTGACCTTAACATTCTGGTTAAAAACCAAAGCAGAACCTGGAAGTCGGAAACCTATGGAGAGCCCACAAGCAGGACACAGCAGTTCTGAATTTGGTGCGACAGCATCTACATTTTGGGACTCCCTGCCTCTTGATATCAAGCACTGTGTTCTTTTTGGTGCCTGCTAAGAACATTCTGGTTTCATCAAGCCTACCCAGATGCTTAGAAAATATGTTTTAGTACGGTAGTTTAACTTCTGGTATGTTTTAATTTTTATCCCCCCCCCCCGGATCTTACCTTTCTGTAAACTACTTTGGTGTTGTTGGGTTTTATTGTTTTTGTTTTTACAAAACAAGTGTATACGTTTTATGAAATAAATAAACCAGGAAGTAAGAGCGCTCTCTCCTTCCTCTGCTCTGCAGAGACTGGAATTGGGAGGAATTGTTCCTTTGATCCTGGAGGGGGGTTTATAGCCATCATGAATCATAGCCATTTAAAGCTGTATCCTCTATGACTTGGATGGGTTTTTTTTAAGCCATCTAACCTGTGGCAGGGAATAAACATACAGGGTCCATGTAAGGATTCTATGCAGATATGTAATGTGCTCGAAGTGCTTTGAACACTTGAAAGTACAGACGGTTTCAAGAATTATTATTAAGAACTTGTGGAGCATCCTGAACGCGGTGCATTTAGCGGGAATGAAATTTCTGTCATGGGTCTAAAGAAAAGTTATTTAGAACTCTCTGGGCTCCTGCTGTTTCTGTATTCTTTCCTCGTTTGCCCCCAAACGCAGCTTTGGATCCAGGCAACTTTGGATCCTGCCTCATCCTGTCTGAGGATCAAGAGAGTGTGAGAGATGGAGATGTGGATCAAAATCTCCCCAACAATCCTGAGAGATTCGACACACGTCCCCATGTCCTGGGGCATGAGGGGATCACAGTGGGGAGACATTTCTGGGGGGGTCATTGCAGGGAGTGAGGAGCATTGGAAGTCTATGAAGAGGAAGGGCAAGTTCCCTCCTTGTCCTGAGGATGGAGTCTGGGAGGTGGGGAAATGCAGTGGCGGAGCTTCATGCTCCGGCACCGGGGGCAGAGGTGGGGCGCACCTCCAGGAGGGGCAGGGAACTCATTCCAGGGCTGTGGTGTGCCTCCCGGAAGGTCCTGGTGCGCCTCCCGGGGGCACGGCGCACATTCTGGGGGCGTGGCGCGCCTCCCGGAGGGGCATAACGCACATTCCAGGGGGGCGGGTTTTGGGGGCGGGGCGGGCGTCCCTACGATGGCATCCCTTGGAGCCCACCGCTCAGGGCGGCCTGCCCCCACCGCCCCTATCTTCCTACGCCCCTGGGGAAATGGGAAGGTGAATAGAGCCCCTCCTTCCCTTCTGATGGCGCTGCTCTGTCCCTGCGTGAGGAGCCCAGCAGGATCCAAGGGACCCTGAACGCTCACCCACCAAGGGCTTCTCCAATGCATTCCCAGGATCCACCTTCTCAGGAGAGACCCTCCAGCCCAGGCATCCCCAAACTGTGGCCCTCTAGATGTTTTGGCCTACAACTCCCATGATCCCTAGCTAACAGGACCAGTGGTTGGGGAAGATGGGAATTGTAGTCCAACTCCAAAACATCTGGAGGGCCGAAGTTTGGGGATGCCTGCCCTTCTTTCTCTCCAGGGAGAAACCACATGTTCAGGATAGAGATTGGCCGTCCCTTGTGTCAGTCATGGTGCAACTCTCCCTTCTCAGGCCAGCTTTCTACTGATTGGCTTGCTGTTGGGTCAGTCGGGAGAGTAAGCCCACCTCTTGTCCCTCCTCCAAGCAGCTTTCCCAAAGGAATCCCTTGTTTGGTTCGTGTTCTCCCTGAATAAAGTTGTTATAAGGGAAACTGTTCCCTTTCCCTTATGGGGTATCCAAGAGCCTGTATAGAGTCCTTAAGCAAAGGTTAAAAAGGTAAAGGACAGGACCAGTTGTTATGTACTGAGCTGAATCATGGAACAATAGGATCCAGAATCAGCAGTCTGATTGGTCCGCATGAGTCACCCAATCCAACTCCAGGTGGAAGTGAATCCGCAACCTGATTGGCCTGCAGGAGCAGCCAATCAGGCGGCCGGCAGAAGTGAATCCGCAACCTGATTGGCCTGCAGGAGCAGCCAAAATAATGTATATAAGCAGATGGTTTTGAGAAAATGTCGTTCTTCTCTTCTTCTCCCTGATGTCTACGAGCTGAATAAAGAGCAAGAAATTCACTCTCGACTCCGAGTATATTTAACCAATCAAAGGCAATTATGGGGTTGCAGTGCTCATCTAGCTTTCAGGCCGAGGGAGCCGGCATTTGTCCACAGGCAGCTTTCTGAGTCATGACTAAACCGCTTCTGGCGCAATGGGACAATGTGGCGGAAGTCAGACTGCATGGAAAAGCTGTTTACCTTCCCGCCGCAGCAGTATCTATTTATCTACTTGCATTGGCATGCTTTTGAACTGCTAGGTAGGCAGGAGCTGAGACAAAGAAAGAGGAGCTCACTCCATATGTTCCCTATCGGTAGGAGAAAACAGGCCAATCAGAGTATATTGAAAAGCAAAGCAGCTAGTAAGCCTGATCTTTATTAAAGGAACTGTTGCTACAGGATCCCCACTGACCCCATGCAGGAGGGAGGAGAACCCAGAACAGTGGTGTGCAAGCCCCTATATAGACTATTGAAACTGCCCAGCTGTAGCACAAGACCAAACTCCCAAAATATCAGACATACATTACAGAAGGAGGCGGTCTCCAGCAGAAATCAGGATACCTGTTAAAGGTCACTGATTGCATTACCTGGGGAGTCTGACCATGCTTTTGGCATGGTTAATACTTTAGTTCATGAATCCAGGTCACAGACTCACCCTATTCATACACAAATATGCCCTTAAGACCGCGTTTGTAAGCAAAAAGCCAATGGGAAGGCTTTCCCCATTTTTCTCCCTTAGTGCAGAGGAATATTTGAGCATAGCTGCCAAGTTTTCCCTTTTCTCGTGAGGAAGCCTATTCAGCATAAGGGAAAATCCCTTTAAAAAAGGGATAACTTGGCAGCTATGATATTTGAGGTTATTGGGAGAGTCAAAATGGCTTCAGCATTCCTCTCCCATACTATTTCAGACACATAGTTCATATATGTAGATATGTGTGCATTAATGAGTGTTTATTCTATATTGGAGACCTTAAAATTCTTATAACAAAGTGAGGTTTCACAGACAAAGGGCTGCATTCATTGAGAAAATGGGGCTAAGTGAAAGCACTTGATGTTAACAAGTGCCCTGCAGTGTGATTGGCAAATATCTGGATACCATTTAGCTGAGCAATGTTTGCAAAGTCCGTTTTCAGGGTCGGTTCCACATTATCAGACGCTGGCGATTTTGTCAAAACTACTCTAAAAACTGGCACTGGGATGGAGGGCTGGGCTGTTTCTCCTCCATATGTCTTGGCTACTAACTAGAAAGAGGAGTGTGAATGGAGCAAGGCGGGGGAGGGGGGAGACGGCAGTTCATTCATTAGCTTGCAAAGTGGTCTGAGGTTGACGTGCTGGTTGTAAACAAAACAACAACTACAACAAAACTCCACCAGCTCTCACAGGGAAATGATTCCTTAAACGAGCAGCCACCAAGGATGAGCACTCCATTTAAAATAAATAAAAATATATATTTCCACCATATCAAAGCGGCTCGGAGCTCCCGCCGACTTCAAGGCAGCAGGGATGCTGAGTAATCGCACCTGAATTTCCTGGAAAGGGGACACGCCCATTTGCAGACGCAAAAGAGAGGAAACGAAACCAGCTCTCTCTTCCTCGAGTCTCCGCCATGGCTGCTGCTCGGAGTCCCGTCCGCGATCTCTGCGAGGAAGCCACTTGCTCCATCTGCCTGGAGTATTTCAGGGATCCAGTGATCATCCCGGAGTGCGGGCACAACTTCTGCCGATCCTGCCTGATCCAGTGCTGGGGGAAATCCGAGGGAGAGGCTTCCTGCCCTCAGTGCAGGGAAACAGTTGAGCAAAGCAGCATCAGGCGAAACCAGCAGCTGGCAAATTTTGTGGAAATAATTAAGAAATTCAGCCATCTGGGGGGGAAAGAGGAGGGAAAAGGAATGGGGAGAATGTGCGAGAAGCACCAGGAGCCCCTGAATCTCTTCTGCAAGGAGGACGGAAGCCCCATCTGTCTCTTGTGTAATGTTTCCAAGGAGCACAAAAGCCACGAAGTGGTTTCTGTAGAGAAGGCGTCCCAGGAGTACAAGGTGGGAAAAGGCAGGGGGTCTTTCTCGGTGGTGGGGGTAGAATTGCAGCAGACAAGAGGGGCTTGCAAAAATAAAATTAAAAATAATAAAATGTAATTTATTCTCTCCACTTTTGCGGGATAAATAGCAAAACCCACATGTTTCTCAGTTCTGAGCCCCATTTCTGCCTCATATGGGATGAAAAAGGGGAACATTTGCAAAAGACCCAGGGATGTGGGGTAGGGAGATAACATACAACTCAGCTTGCCTCTTAATGTGTGTTGAAAAAAGCCTTGGGAGGGTCAAAATGGCTTCAGGATTGTCTTCCTGTACTGTTTCAGACATGTGGGTTATATATACAGTTATGAGTATCGGCAGGTTGTTCGGGCGCTCCGAGAGAGAGGGAAGGGCCGGTGCTCCGGCCAGCTGGAGACGCGCGGCTTTGCCGGCGGCCTCCTTTCCCTCCTGCACGTCCACCAGCTCAGCGGAGAGGAGGGAGGGAGGGAGGGGAGCGGGAAGGAGGGGCCATCCAGAGCTGGCGCACTGCCGGGCCGGATCCGTCCATGCCCAGGGGGCGAAGGCGGCTTGCTGCTGCTGCTGCTGCTGCCGGCTAGGCGGCGTAGCGGGGTAAGGCTACCTTCCCTTCCCGCCCTCCCTCTCCACCCTCCGGGCACCGAGCCTGCGTGCGCTCTTCACCTCTCTTGGACTCGGAGAGTTACGCGCGCTCTCCCGCCTGCCCTGGTGGGGGCGGCCAGGAGCAGCAGCCGCCTCCTCCCTCCCCTTCGAGTATCATGGACAGCAAGCCCCTCCAGGATAGACCCCCAGCTTACAGCCTTGCTAGCCAAGCGGGCGCCGGCTACGAGTACGCTGCGCATGTTGTCTCTGGTGGGCAATCCGCCGCCGCCGCCCGTGTTAAAGACGGTGGCAGTCAGCAGCTCTCTCGTTGCTGCTGCTGCTACTGCTGCCGCCGCCGCCACCGCCGGAGCTGTGCAAGCAGAATGAGCGGGAGCCTACAACATGTGTAACGCACCCCAATTTGGATTTTCTTTTCAGGATCAGATCAGCAGCTGCCTAGACAATGTGAGGAAGAGGAGAGAGAAAATTCTAGTATTGAAAGCCCACACAGAAAAGGAAAGCCAAGACCTACTTGTAAGCATCATTGTTACTTTAAAGTGAAAAAGTGCTATACCTGTAGTCTAGAATCAATATCTGGGGGAAATGAAGATGGAATACAGAAAGAGATTTATTTCTGAACAGCCTTATCTCCCACAGAATACGAAAGAGCATTTAAAGGGGGGGTGGGCTTGTAAATTTTTATCAAGCTCTTTTTCTGCTGAATATGTCAGAAGTGGCCCTCCAATGGAATTTGGATAACTGGCCTCTTCATCCTTTAACAGCAGACCTGCTTGTAAGCACCATTGTTACTTTAAGGTGAAAAAGTGCTTTAGTCTAAAATCAATATCTTTGAGCATTGGAGAAATGAATATGGAATACAGAAAGGGGTTTCTTTTTGAACAGCCTTATCTCCCACAGGGCATGAAAGACCGTTTTAAGGAGGTGGTGGACTTTTGCTTATGAATCTCTTTCCCTGCTGAATATTGGTGTAATCTCTCTAAAATAATTCCAATAACTGGCCTCTTCCTCCTGCAACAGCAGACTCAGTGCCTGATATTGGCCCACTGTTTCGTTATTTCTATCTCCTTGCTGCAGAAACAAACAGATGCAGAGAGGGAAAAGACTGTAGCTGAGTTCAGGCAACTGCAACAGTTTCTGGAAGAACAGGAGAAACGTATTCTGGTCCAGATGGCAGAAGTGGAGAAGGAGATTGCAGCAAAAAGGGAGGAGCACCTGGCTAGACTCACCGGGGAACTCTCCTCTCTTGACAGCCTCATCTGGGAGATGGAGGAGAAGCTTCAGGAACCAGCCAGTGAAATCCTGCAGGTCAGGCTTGGTCAGGTGGAGTGTGCTGCTTCAAACAGTGGTACCTCGGGTTACA